>NC_088175.1:38663770-39346590 GCF_028769735.1 Zonotrichia leucophrys gambelii | reverse complement strand
TGCATTTCCTGGGGGAGATTGTAACTGAGAAGTTTGTTCAGTTTTCTGGTTTGGGATTCTCTGGTGAATTTAATTCTCATCACTTGATTTAGATACCTGGTAAGAGAAGACAATAATAAAGGATTTGTAACAACGAGTATATTATTTTTCCCATACTATGATCAAGGAAGTTTGAAAGAGTTACTGAAGAAAACATTACTGTTCTTCAAGGTAACTGAAGTCCTTCATGTGATAGTTTCTGGGTACAGTGAAAGCTTGTGTTCTCAGGCATTCAGGAAGAATGATCTGCTTATCAAAATTACAGTGGGTCACCTTTTTTCCCCCATAAAGTATTGCATAACTTACTTTTCCATTGTTCCAAAAAGCCACTTAGGTTCCTTATTAAATGGCATTTTCATGCCATGAAATCTGGCCATCTTCTCAGCTATTTCCGCAGATATGTCAGGTATGCTTAGTTCCTCAGTGCTCAGTTTCCTGCTCTGTAATAAAATACAGTAGTCTTACAATACAGTTAATTGATGAGTTACAGAACTGTGACTAGTTATAAACACTAGCATTAGGTTCCTGTTAGGTTACTGTGACATACTAGTGTAGTACTCAAGCAATACTCTTTTTTTGCTCACAGATGAACTTACAAAGTTGCTGCCTTTGCCAAGTTGTTAGCCAGCCCTACTAACAACTTAATCAATTCACTTCTAGATTCAAGACCTGGGGAGTATCACATCTCACACTAAGAATATCTTCAAAGCAGATCAAGTATAAATATTTAAGAACCAAAAGCGTCTGCTCTTGTTGCTGCTAAAGGGAAGTGTTACTCCACAGCTTCCCCATGCTATGTTTGGTATCTAATACGCTTTTTATCTTCATTTATTCTCCTCTGCTAGAGTTGAAGAGTTTTTAGATATCTCCCCCTGGCAAGAGCTACAATGGGGCTCTCCAACACCCACTCTAACTGCATCAAATTACAGACAGCAATTACTACAGGCAGCCAAGTATTCCATTCCCACATCCCTGCTTTTCTGGGCAGTCCAGAGACCTTGTCATGAACAATTGCAAGAGCTTCCAGCAGCCCACTAATTGTGAGCAGGACTTACGGGAATGAATTCCTCCAGTCGCCCTTGTGGGAAGATTCCATAGAGCTTTGGGCCGAGTGCTCTCTCTGCAAGAATGGCAAACATAACACTTTCCAGAACCATGGCTTCTGCTCCCTACCAAAGAAATCAAAGCATTAGTTGGTGCTGGCACAGCAAATAACGTGGGTGTGTGCAACAGCTAAACTGTTACCAAGTGAGAAATTTCAGGGCTAGCTTTGAAAAGACTCAACATTCTACTAATCAAAGTTTCTTGACTAATAACTTTTAGTCAGCATGGGAGCAATACAAATATTTTGCTTTCAAGTTTAAAGCTGGGGAAGAAAACCTGTATTACTTCATTTTGGTGGGCCATGTCAAAGGAAAACTGCAAAAACCAAAACACTCCTCTCTAACCCTGTGAGAACTCTGCAAATTCATTTCCTGGAGGAGCTCATGCCACTGAAACACAACACAGGAACTACAAATATTATCCTATATCAACTATTTTAATACTCTTCAGAACACTACCTCTCAAAAGAGCATTTTAGCTACACAAGTGAATGAACTGAACAACACTTTTCATTTAGAAGATCGACTTAGAATGTGCTTAATGGAAGGAAATCCTAAGTTGTTTGGTTTTTTTTTTTTTTGAAGTGAGGAAGCAATTTAAGCTCCTGCTAAGGAATGTGTGTGTGAATAAATGTTCTTCCCTTTCTACCCCCAAGCATACCTCAAGTTTCAGTAACTTTTCTCTAAGGTTTTCATACATCAATAGGCTTGGTTCATAGCAACGACAAGCAGACAACTTTTTAATATGTATTTAAAAGTTAATAGAAATATGAAATATTTGGTCTTAAAAACACAGTTAAAAATCACTGAAGTGTAGCTTTCTGGATGGGTAAGATTATCTGTAAGTAAGCACAGAGGTCACATTATAAATATCTACTTCTAGCCATTATGTTCATCAGAATCCAGCTCTACTCAAATCCTAAAGATCTGCCAAGCATCTGCTTACTTTTGAGCAGTTCATCTCAGAGTCAGACCTATAACACGTAAAAGTTTAAGTATGAAGACCACAACATTAAGAAACCTCTCAGGTATTTCTGACCACAGATCCTTTTGCATTATTGCAGTCAACACAATATCAGACAGTATATAACTCTATACTAAAGTTCCACTCTTGAGTACACTCCAGGCAGCACCACTGATAAATTATTTTTATTATTGTCCCACACATTATTCTGAGATCTTCAATAAATTCTAATGTTTCATATTGAAGTGTAGTAAAGACTCATGTAACTGTGTTCTGCAGCACTGAGACTTTAAGACAATTTACATATTAATGTATTGCATCTATGTTCTCCACCATTTTTTCATCCCAGTTCCTCAAAGCATCAAATGCTTTATCCACTAACACACCAAAAAAATGTTTTTAATCATTTCACATGCCCTCACCATCACAGGTCTGAACTCTTTCCATTCAGTTCTGAAATCTAATGCCAAGCACCAAGAAGGAAATTAGTTACAAGCTACTGAATGTCCACTCTATTATTAACCCACACTGACTTGGACTGCGCCTGGTACAACACCAGGAGTTTTTAAGTCTGTTCCCATTAAGGTATCAGTTCCTTATTTCCATATCTTACTGAAAAGCAACTCACTATTCTTGGATAACAGAAAGTACAAAAAGCCCCTGTTATTATTCATTAAGACATCTCTTCATGCATCAGAAGTGACAAGCACTAGAAGAACTTTCCTCTCCTAAAACCAAATGGTTATTTGAACACAAGACCAATAAGTTTTGGAACAATCCCATCCATGTAATCTCAGGCACAAAGGCCTCTCCTTCATAATACCCAAGGGACCTTTTACCAAGTCTCCACTCCATACACTGCTGTCAAACACAGGGCAGGTGTGGAAATAAGCCACTAAAGGACATGACAGAAATTCTATAGCATACTCATATGGACACTGAACAAATCTGGGTATCTGACTCTTCAGATGAATGCTCACCTGATGACTTCAAAGGATCAAGCATTGTAGCCAAGGACATTATGTACCTCAATGCTTTCAAACTCTTTGCAATACTCTTATGGTGCCAAGACAATATTTTAAGATCTAAAACTCTCAGTTTTGACCAGTTTCAGAGATTGATCCATAAGCACTTGCATTTAGCTTTCTAAAGAAGATTGGACCACACATGTTTTTAAACGAATACTTGAGATAATGTTTTATTTCAAACCTAGCAATTATAGATATTTTTTACAAGACTTTCCCAGCATGCAACTCCCATAGAGAGAGCCTTTATACACTTCAGTTGGAACTGAAGCTTCTGCTTTTTTTTCTGCCTTAACAAAAATTTAACTGTAAAATACATAAAGTAGTCATATTCTAAGGAAAATTACTGCCAATTATAGCAAAACCAAAGAAACACAAATTCCTCTCAAGAGGCCTTATGAGCTGACAGAAAACTATCCAATGTCTGGACACAGTTGTCACACACCAGGCAGCTCAGAAGCTACAATGACTTTGTCAGTGAACCCAGAGAATTTTATTGTCTCTCAAGAATATAATCTCCTCCCATAACCTAGACACATGAGAATTAACAAATCCATCCTGACAGTAATTCTTGAGAACACTGATTCAACAGTGAAATTTCAGCACTGAGTTTAATAGCAGAAAACCTATCAGCAGAGAATCAGTATTTTCAAGCAACAAATACCACAAAATGAAGTTCTGAAGTTCAAAACCTTGTTTCCTGTACTGCAAAACTTCTATGAGCTTCTGTCACCAGGGTGGGGCTCATTTGGACTTTTATGGTTTTTTAGAACTTTAACTCTTTTTCTACATGATTGTGGTAGAGGAGAAATCAAGCCATCTCCATTTTTTCATCTTTGAAAAAAAATTGAGGCATCAAACCAGTGCATTTTTCAGTTCAATCTTGGTTCAACTGATTGTAGCTGTTTCCAGTGAGCCAAACAAAGTTCAGCAAAACTTCAAAAGCAGTCATTCAACAACAAAAAATTTAAAACCAGTTTCAACTCACTAGGAAATAAAACAAAACAAAACCAAACAAATGCTTGAAAACGTTTCAGATGGCATTCCCAGAAGGCAAAAAATACAAGGGGAGAAAAGCAGCACTTATCAATTGAGTAAAATGTACTTTTCCCTAGTCACTGCCAAAATCATTATGAGCTGAAAACAACACATAACAACCAAGGCATCTGGCTAGCATGCTGCAATGTTATCCCTTTCTGAAAATACACTGCCAGGATGGAAATCTAAGTCACCAAATCCTGTTCAGATGACTTTAGGAAAAGATACACTCAGCTAAACATTATGCTGCAGGAGAAGAAATTATTCCAAATGCAAGAACTTGAAAGTTTGCAGAGCAGAGATGATCCAAGCACAGTGCTAATCAGGAACACTTCATGTCCAAGAGCAAGTTCTCTCCAGCTCCATGTACTTTCCTCAGAGAAATTCATCAGTGTATTAAAAAATTAGGGATTAGGTAAAGCAGAGAACTGATGTTCATCTACTTAAGAAGAGTCTAAAACTAGAAATAGCAGTACTGATACCAATATTGAAAATAAGAAACCATTTAGGTTTAGGGTAGAGTTGGGGGATGCTTCAAAATGTGGAATGCTTGAACCTTTCCAAACTCTGTCCAGATACTCACATAATGTTGCTTCTGTGAGCAAATAAATTTCTTTCCTTCATTAGTTTTTACATTTTCTAGACACAGTCCAGGTGGAATAACTACTGGTTTAAAACAAGCAGGATCACCACATTGCCCTATAATCTACAAAATTCTGTGAAATAAGCAAATTTATTTACTCACTTGCAAGTCATTTTCCTTCTGAGACTGTACAGACTCCCCCTTATTACAGGACCTCTATGAATGAGAAAAAGCAAACACAATGAGAAGATGAAATTTCAAGTTATTAACCTGCAGCCACCAGAACAAAGGGAGTAGAAGTACCAGCTACAGTTAACTAAAAGTCTCAACACTGTCTCAGACCTGTGACAGCTACAGCACTAGTATCCATCTGACCTCTGACCACCACACTTTCAACAATTCCAAAATCTTTCAAAAGGATGTGCCACTGAGACCAAGCCACTCGTGTAAATACCTGATTTTCACTTATTTTTATTGTTTCCCAGTCTTTCAAAACAAGATTTCAATGCACCATAAGCTCAGAGGAATGTTTTTAATTAAGAGAAAATTAAGTCCCTCTGCATGACATCTGGGATGAGATTCTTCCAGCCAAAGCACTTGAGATGCATTACAGATTACATAAAAGCCTTACAAGGACTTATTGGAAGAGTCATGTCATGAAGGTTGCAAAGCACTTTTGTTTGCTTATTACCTTATTTTCCAAATGTCTTGTGGCTAGAATTTTCTTATTTAGAGCGTGCTGTCTTGGCTGTATGTCCAGTGTACCACTGGCTGTGCAAATCCAAGACTGTTCTTGGAATGAATTGCCCATGTGAGCTAAAGGTCTCTCAGTAGGGACCACAGTATAGCAGCAAAACTTTAACAAGTTCCATGCATAACATTGTGCTAGGGTTGTTAAGAGTCATTATAAAGCAGTTTCAGAACATTAAACCATACCCTCAGCAACTGAACCCTCAATGGCACATGCTTTTAATAGAGCTGCACATTTAAAAATACAAGATGTATTAAAAACCTTGTCCTTTAAAGGGCTTGAAGGTAAGGAGAAGAGAAAGCAAATATCTGCTTAGAATTAGTGACAGTTTGTGGCTGCTATTTATGTTGCAATTCCACCATAGACTGTTTAAACCAGACTAGCTTTAGAGGCCCATAAAGGCAGCCTGCATCTCCACCTTCTGAACACAAACATTGCATTCACAGAACCATGTGCACACCTTCCTGTTCCAAAGTTCTAACATGTCCAAAACAAGGGTGGAAATATGAACTTAATGGAATACAGTTAAGCAACACCAGCTGCCTTAAGTACAGTACAACAAGCTCTGCAGTTACAGTATTTCAGAAGCTATAGAAGAAGGGTAGTTAACAACAATCCATGGTCTTTCAGCAAGTACTTCCCATAACACTACTATGTACGTTTAAAACAAGACAATATGGAAACTACTATTACTTTATATTGCTTTCAAGGAAATTAATGAAGTCCAAACATATTCACTACAGCTAAATGTGTAACTACTCAATAGCATTAAAATCATTTAGAAAGGGCTTCTCTGAACAAGCATGGTCTACATCAATACCACTCATTTTTCTGAAACAGTCAGAAAGTTACTCACCATTCAGGAGTCTTTCCTGATAAATGGTGCTCTCAGAATGGTTCAGTTCAATCAGAAGGTAAGCACATTAGACTTTTCCCTAAAACCTGAACTGGCATCTGCTTTCCAGAGGTCATACTGTATATAAAGAGCTAGCCAGTTCCAAAAGTCCACCTCAAATTGGTGTTGGAGACAGCCTAATGGCATCTGGCATTCTGCCATTAGAAAGGGACAGTTAGGGCTTTACTGCAGTCATCCAAAGAGGAGACTTCTGCAACATCCCTTCCCTCTTTTCTGTTCCCTCAGCATGGAGCATTAGTTTCCAGAAGAAAATGAATACAAATATGTAAATAACTTGCAAATATGAATGGGAGCTTGGAGAGGATCAGACTTTACAAGCGGCCCTGTATACGCAGCCTAGGATTAGGAAATTCTTCACTATACATGGGCAAGGAGAACAAAGTTTGCAGGATGCAATATTATGTACCAGAACTTTAAGAGTTTAACAGATTAAAGTAGTAGAATTTGATTATTTCCTGATTCCACACTCACCTCTGAGAACAGTGGTTCAAAATAAGGCATCTCATAATTTGATTAATCTATTTAACTCACTTGTTCTTGGTGAAATCAAACAAGTTCACGTTTTCCATAACTCTTAATATCCCACTCCAACTAATGTCCAATTCTGGGAGCTATTTACATCGACAAAAATGAGGTGATTTTAATTACCTCAAAAAGAGAATCGCTGAGTAGCTGCTAGAGCTTTTTAATTTGTTCTCTCTACATGGAAACTAACTAGAAAAGGACATGTCTTCTACAGCTTCAAGATTTTTTCAAATATTTGTTCAGAGCTTTTATTGTGGGAAGACTTATTCTCAAAGCCCTGAGAAAGTTCACTACAGTTTTAGTAAGGGAGGACAACTATATTCAATAGAAGTTTAGAGTCTAATTTGAGATCATGTACATTGAACGGGAAACAGTACACATTGATCTTTGCTCAGATGACCAGACAGTGTTTATACATCTGGCAATTTGATACAGAAAATTGAGTTCAACATTTGCTTCCTAATGCCCCCAATTTCTTCTGTAGCTGAAAGATAAGTGTCTTACCAAAAAACTCAAATGATGCTTGACCAGAGAATTCTGTACAGAGAACAAACTTTCATCTTTTTTTTTCATACATAACTTTGAGTTCTGTTCACAAATTTGAATAAAATATAACTCAATTTTCCTGAGCTTACTCAGCTTTAGTTTTCAACACTTCAAAATTCTGTAATACTTGGAATCAGATAAATCCCTAGGAATTCAAATTTTAAATCACAACGAATTTCCTCAGAGGTTAGAGGTGACCTGAGCAGGGGAAACTTTTCTAGAAGATGTCAGGAGATGTCAATTTGAACTTCAGCGTATGGAACAAAACCAGCAATATGGTTTAGCAATAACCATTTCTGCTTCTAAGGATCTGCCATTAATCACTTATCCCTGGTCAGACCTGAAGGAACCAATACTAATTTGCTGAAGTCCTAAAAATCTAGCATGTGAAGAATTCCCAATTCAGGCTCCACAAAAGTCACAACTCCAATCCTCTACATTTCAAGTTACCATTCTGTTATGAGGGAGCAGAGAAAAGGAAGGGACAAGTTTTTGATATTCTGTTATTGCTGTAAACATTCAGATGCACAGACAGTAGCTGGTGCTACTTAAGGCTTACTTTTAAACAATGAAATCCAGGACTAAAGAAAATGAAAGCTGTAGAGAATGCTCCACTTCAGAGATCTCATACTATACCGTGAATCGTGTCTGTCACCTGGAAACCAGAGTGCTCTAGGCACGATCGCATGGGCAAGCCTGCAGCAGAGAACACATGCATATACAACTAAAGTGGTACATTACCCCAGAACACCCTTAATGCCACCCAACACAAATATATCCCCGTAAGAGGTGCTTGCTTTCTTTCAAGCCGTCTGCCAGTGCCAGGGATTTGTAGTTACTCCATGCTACAAACAGACATGGACACCAACAACCACAGAAGACGTTGATCATTACAGTTACACAGCAGTCTGCATTTTATTTAGTTAGACAAAATAAAAGGCAGCAAGGCAGGTATGGAAAAAGATTTACCACAGAACCGTGGCAACCATTTATAATCATTTGGCATCTGTTCACATAGAAATTGAGAGACCAGAAAGGAACATTAGGTATCCTGGTTTGTTTTTCCTCATTTGTATACAAGATTTTGGTTTTGGCTGTTGTAAAGGTAACAGAGTCCCAGTGAGTCAGCATTCAATGTTCTTTTAACATGTGTAAAAGAACGGGAATCAATCCAAGTTACCTTTTGATAGGTGAACTTAAATTTCACCTTGATTTGAGCTTATTTTGTGTTGATGCCACCTTATGTTGAAATCCTATTAGAATTCTCAATATGCTATTTTGCATTTAAGCAGAAACACTATAGTGCTATAAATATGAAATCCAATTTTAAAATCTGGACATTAAATGGCATATTGTTAGATAAACTTTAGTTTCAGTTGTTTACACTAATACAACCAACAGTTAAAGATATTTTGCCACAAGTTTTACTTTCAATGCTCCCTTTAAATTTAGCAACTAAGCTGGAGCAAGAGTAAGTGAAGCAGAGTAAGACATTTCCCTTTTTTCAGTGTAGGACATATCTGCATTGTGCCTCAAACATTGGAGTTTTAATGTGGTTAGTACTTTAACCTGTCACAAGTACAATACTTGTCTTAAAAAAAAAGTTCTGCTCAAGGATATGCTCAAGAGAAGTCCTTGATTTATAAACATCCATGCCAGTGCGACCATTCATCATAATGGCCGAGCCAGCACAGTTCATCTCCACCCAGCTCCCCCCAAAACAGTCATGCACACAAAAAATTGGCTTAAACATATCAGCTATGACAGAGGAAGGCACAAAGCCTTCCCTGTGTGGCAGCTTTAGCCAGCTGGCATGGTTTATATTGGATGAGTTTCATGTACTGACATTTGTGTCTTCCAAGAGTCATAATAAGCAAACTGGAGCTATTTTCAAACTGCAAAAAAGGTTCCTTTAAAAGGTGGCTCAAAGAATTATGGTGCCAGTATCATTCCTTCTTAAGTTAGTAATGAGAGATCCATTTTTCACTTGTATTCAAAATTTTAACTTAAACTTGTCTTCTGTACATCCAATAATTAGGTGCAGGTTGCTATAGATACACAGTATTTACAGTACCGGGCTAAAGAACTGATATCACTGGTTTGTGCTCCAATTTCAACAGAAAGTAAAATGGACAAGAGTTAAAACATACTACAAAGGCTCAGACAAACAAGTGGTAACTACTAATACCCAGTGGCAGTTACAATAAAGTCATTGAGAATTAAGTTGTGATTTTAGCATAAGGTCTCAAAACTCAACTTACTTTAGCAGTGTTCCTTAATTCCTACAGGGATTTTAACTTAAGCAACTTTACTAAAAATATCAAATTACTCCCACTTAACAGGCTTATAATAACATTCTGCTGATGCCACCCAGAAACTCAGAAATCCTATGTGAGGTTTTCAAAATACCCAATAAAACAGTTTGCTTATATTTTAACTTGCATTTAAGGTATAGGGGCTGGAAGAGACAAATGTTTGTTGACAAAAATTGTGAACCTCAATGCAATCAAAGTTTTACCTTGGGACTTTCTCTGCTTACTTAACCATTAGTGAACTGCACCAACAAGAGCAGTCATTTCACTGCCACTATGGAAATAAAGGAAGTTAGACATCTCAAAAGATCCTTCAATACCAAGAGCAGAAAGGTTAGAAAGTTATGAACACACTTTCAATTTTCAAACCAAATTAGTTCTGATTTTAGAGCCCAAAAATTTATTTTGATTTCTTCAGTGGATAGGGGCAGAGAAGAGGCAAGTTAAAAAATACCCTGAGGGAAGAAGAGGGCAGCCAAATTCTAGAATCCATTTTATTTTTACTTTGAAAAATAAGGGAAAGGCCATATTTCTTTACAGCTCTTGGGAAACAGAAGCTCTACCACTACAATAGTTTTACAGCCCATGTTCCTACTCAAGCTTTCTACATATTAACTCAGTATTGAAACCAGTAATAATTCTTAAAAATAACCCCAACTTAGCATCAATCCTAGGAGTCATTTTGGAAACAAAGTTTCACACTCCCCTTTTTTTCACTCTGCTTTTACTGAGAGTGAAACTAGAAACTACTTAAGCTTAAATTACTGAACTTCTACACACTTTTCTTGTTTAACTTTCCCAACACACATATGGTGCTGTAGCCAAGCAATTCATGCTATTCCAAACCACTGGGATATCTTACATATTTCTGGTAAAGTTTGTTACCACAGGAAAGTTAACAACTCACATAACATAATAAAGGAGCACTTCAAAGTCAGTAAAGCAACAGTATCTAATGAGACTTCTAACAGTAAGTTTGGTCAAGACAGCAGAAGCAGGAAGAATGGGCTGAAATCTCAGGAACAGAAAATCTTCTGCAGATATTGGATCAGTTGTTCAAAGCAAGTGACTGAGTACTGGAAAATATAAAATTAATTGATAATAAAACCAGACCCTCTAAGTCAAACAGAAACAAATGCCAACATACAGATGTAATGTTATGAAGCTGCAATTTTTCATAAGGTTAAACACTTACATTATGATCACTTATTTACAATATAATCAAGTACGTAGCAGAGATGGATAAGAGAAGATCTGCTGTACAGTGCTAGAGTAACAGGCTGTCAGCTTTAGAAGAGACCTTTACAAGACTACAAAATAGTCTTGCTTTTAAATGTTACTATTTGAAACAGATTTGCCAACCACTTCACTTAAGGTGTGACAAATTTCAATACTATTTACATTTAACTAACCAAATAAAAGTAACATTAAGAGAGTTCAACAAAACATCTAGTTAAGTTTCTGTGCCAGCTATAAGGCATTTCACACATTCAGGAAAGCATGTTTTGGAATAAGATGACTGTACAGTATTGATGTTCACACTTCATTCTTAGTCTAAAACTACAGATCAAATTTTCTAGCAGCACAAGTACCCATATAATGTCTAATAAAATGCTTGAGCAGTGTATAAGCTTGACAAAACCTTCAACTAATCTCCAAGATTCGTAAGTGCTATCAAGATTAAAATTAAGCAGTTTAGTCTCTTGCAATCTAGCTAGTTATGTCAAAGTCCTATATTCTGTACAGAAGTATATTTTTTCTGAAACACCACAGTCCAAACTTAAGACCATAAACAAAACATTAGTGCCCAAACAAACAGCAAATGAGCCTTCAGCTAATTCACGCCAGTCGGGATCTGTGTAGAAAGGAGTGTAAGTTCTAGACAATAACAAACCATAAAGAAAACTGCTTTCAACTTGCATCTACCCCCCACCACAGAAACACTCCCTAAAGGAGAAAGCTGCATAGTGTCACAAATGAAGATCTCCAAACATAAAGAGTGAAGCTACAGAAGCCCTCCCACTCCCAAAGCCCTGTATGTACTCACCATCTGCAGGATTGCACCGTACAAACGCAGGAGCACCGTCCGTGGCTCATCTGCAACTGCCTCAATGGTGTCGGGTAGCGAGCACTGAAACAGCATGTTGCTGAGGCCCCCTCTGCAGACACACAAACACATTGATTAGCTAACTTGGAAAAGCACACCTTTTGTTTTCAACAGATTACAGGTGCAGTAAACATCCTTCTGGTGTGATTCATTGGTCTACTCTAACAAGAGAGTTTTCCAACAGTACCCATAACTCATATGAGGCTTCGATAAAGAAATGGCAGCTTTGTGCTTTTTGGTGTACAGATCACCACCCAGAGCTATTGATCCAACTTACAGCTCAAGCTATTAACAAATGGATGTAAAATGGAACAAACAACTATGCAGAGCTAAGTAAATTATTCTCAGTGATGCTGGCTGGAGTCTTGTCAGATAGACTTGGTTGCACAAGCAAAGCAATGGCAGAAAAAGTTTAAAATCATGCAGTGACTATAAAACTCCAAACTTGAATTAAGAGCTGCTATCACTGGGATTGGCAGCTACAAAATCAGCTATAAAGTTTCAACCTGAATACCTGTGCTACAGCATTGCTGATGGAAGTCTCACTTCTGCTGTCTTTCTTAGGGATGCATTTTCAATTTTGAATTTTACAGTTAAAGCAGTTATTTGAAATAAGCTGCTCATGAATTTGCCAAATTAAAATCACACTCAGCTTCTCTGATCTAGTATCTATCTAGATCTATAAAGCTGTGGACAACAAAATAAATGCTGTGACTTCTTCCTGTAAAAATGCTGTTGTTAAACAGTAATTATGTAAAAAACCCAGCATGCCTGTGTCTCATTTGAATGACTGAAGCACAGATTTCCCTAATTTGTGTTTATCTTGATGGGATGCTAAGTTTCTTGAGGTTCTTGTGGCTCTTAAGAATACCCATCCACTCAAACCACATTTTCTTTACTGCTTTGCCTTTCTGCAATCTTTTAATTATCATTATGTTAATGAATGAAATTTTCAAATTTTCCTTCTGCAAGTGATTTTGCCTATAAGATAGAATACCTTGCAGTGACCTTGGATTACAAGAATCCACAGCAGATCCAAAATGTAGTGGCTAAAATGCAGTTCTCAGTCCTAACCTGACATTCCTTTCAATGCTTTTTCAAATATTCTTCTGGGCTCTCTTTCAACACAGTGGGGAAGCAGAAAAAACTTTCTGGAAGAAAAGGCTCCAAGAAGGAGACAGGGGCTGGCCTACATATCCAAAGTCAACAATGGAGAAGAAAAAAGAAATCTCAAGAAAACAGGGTAAAACAGCAGCTGCACAATATGCTTAAGAAAGGAGACAGAAAAGAACCAGGTGGCTTGGCAGGCACCCAAAAAAGGATGTTTAGAGACAAGATATGAAGTAACTTTGAACCATGAAGGTGAACAGGTTGGAAAAAACCCCAAGAGACAGATGGAAAGGATATCAAAGAAAGAGCAGAGTCAGCTACTCAAAGACAATCCAAAAATTGGTTAATTATACTAACTACACTTCTGGCTTTATCTGAACTCTGCTAGACAGGTTTTTGTGGGGAAAAAAAAACCCAAAAAACATTTGCTGCCTTTTCTAAGCCTCTGACAGAAACTTTGGTGAAAATATAAATAATTAAATAGAAGAACTAAGCACACTGAACAATACTTTACAAGAAATACTGGACTAAAGCTCAATAATCTGTATAGTTACATGACCTAAATGCTCAGCTTGCACAGCGTGTGAAAGCCCAGACAAGCTAAGTGGAGTGCCTTAGTGATGCTCAACTCCATTTAACAGAAGTTTCACTGTAGATTAAGTTCACTATAGCATTTAAGACTTCAAAGGTTACCTGGAAAAGTTATCAAGGAAATCCATACAGGAGCATAATAAAAGCACTGTTCTTCTGGAAGGTCAGTTGACTCAACAGCTTGTTTAAAGGTCAGAAGGGCACATCTCACTCATACAGATACAGCTACTTAACTGACAGCTGTACAAGAGCATCATTTTGCAATATTAATGGACACACTGGAGAATGCACACTGAGTGAAACCACAATCAGCAAACCAATATGATGCATCTTCCAGAAATGAAAGTGGTGAGAAGACTTTTGCCAAAAAAATCCCAACTACCAATTAGCACGGCTTTATATGTTCTTAAGTTTCAGCTCATCTGCTCGTCTGCCAAATGTGGAAACCCCCAAGCCATTCTGAAGTGTTGTCTCACATGAAAGGTTTCCAAGAAACACAAAGATAACTGCTAAAATGTAAGGCTTTAGAAAGTAAGAACCAAAGTCAGCAAGACACATGAATACAGATGAAAATTTAATTAAGCAACTCAAACTAGACATATCAGACTAGTCTATTGTTTAGGAATTGTATTGGTTTTGTAAAACGTTCTCTCCCTTCATTAACTCTTATGATCATGTCAAGTGAGGAGAAACTAGGAAACACTAGGAAAACAATACTACCTGCACTGGGTCTCAGTGAGTGTCTAATTATTTTAAAAGCCTTCTTGAAAAAAAATTTAGAAATGAGCAGGATGTGTTCTAACCACACTTTTACACATCAGAGCTTTGTCAACTGTGCATGCTCCCTTAGGTACCTAGGGTACAGGTGTGCATGATTTGTGTAGGACAAAAGTAGAAAGATAGGGAAAGCAAACTGATAACAGTATCCTTTGAAATTGTCCTCGACTCTATGTTGGATCAGGTAGAACGATCAGTCTGGAAGATGTGAGACAAGCAGTGCATAAAGGGGAAACTCTAAAGTAACATTGGTTTAGTTGGAGCAAAATAAAGATGCTATTTAATTCTGCAAAGAAGGCACAGATCTCCAACACATTACATCATATGGCTTCCAGAACGTCCCCAATTTACATATTTCTGCTGCCAACGTGCTGAGTCACAAGCACTCGTTACTGTGTGCTGTAGAAGATGACTCACATCGCCGGTACACCGCGTTTACCTGATGACTTCTCAGTGCGGAGCAGCCAGGGCCAGCCCATCAGGCCCTTTTCCCCGGCAGGGAGCTCGGTGCAGCGGTCCCTGCCGGCTCCATCCCTCTCCCGGCCGGGCGCGGGGCCCCTCCCCCGGCGCGGGGCCGAGACGGGGCCGTGGCGATGCAGCAGCAGCAGCCGCCGCCGCCTCCCCGCACCGCCGCCCGCTCCGGGCCGGGGGCGCGGCAGCGCAGCCCGCGCCGCCCCCGGGACCCCCGCACCGCCCCCGCACCCACCGGCCCGCTCCCGCCGCCCACTAAACCCAAGCCGGCAAAGATTTAAAAGAATGAAATGAAATTAATGACGGAGCCCCCTCGCCTCCCCCGCCGGTGTGGGCTCGGACCCGCGGCGCGCCCCCGTCCCCGCCCCCTGGGTGGGCCACCTCCCCCTCCGCGCTGACCTGATGGGGCTGATGAGCAGCTGCTCCTCCCGCAGCCCCCGCCAGGCCCCCGGCAGGAACTCCTTGCACCACAGATACGCCCGGCGCCGCGTCCGGGGGTCGAGCGGCGGCGACTCCTCCTCGAGCGGCGGAGGCAGCACTGGGGGCGGGGTCGCGACACCAACGCCTCTGCTCGCCACGGTGGGGTCCTTCCCCTCGGGGTCGGGGTGAGCCAGCGGCGAGGGCGGCTGCCCGGTCGCAGCGGACCCGCGGCCAAGGAGGAGCCCGAGCGGGGACGGGTCGGCGTCGCCGTTACAGAACTTGGTTTTCATGGCGCGGCGTGGGGGGGGCGCGGCGGCCGTTAGGGCGGCGGGCGGGGGCGGCAGCTCGCGTGCGTCCCTCCGCCGTCAGCGCCGGCGGCGAGTGAGCCCCGCGCTCGTGCCCGGCCCCCTTTTATACGGCGTCTCGGCACGCGGGCCCGCTCGCGCCTCACGCTTCACGACCGTTTGCCTGTGATTGGCTGGAGAGGGCTCTCGGTTCCGCCCTTGGAGAGGGGGTGGGTAGGAAAGGGAGAGGGCGGGCGCGCGCGCGCACCCGGCTCGCGGCCCCTCCGGGCGTCTGTGATTGGTGCGCGCACGCGAGGGGAGCACGAGGCGCTCCCCCGCCGGGCGGGGGCTGAGCCTGAGGGGAGCGCTGAGGGAAGGTGAGAGAGAGAGGGAAGGAACGATAAAAAGGAGGGAGGGAGAAAGGCAAGGAACGAAAAAAGGGAGAGAGGGGACACCTCACTGTGCTCTGTGCCGTGGAGCTGCCGCCACTGGGCCCGCGGTGATGCGGTGCTGGATGGAGCCGGCATCCCCTCAGGCAGGGCTGGCCTTACTTAGGGCTGCGCAACGCGCCGGTGTTATTCACTCCGTGAGGTGACACCAAAATATGTGGGAAATCTCCGCACGGTGCGAAGTGGGTCGCGGCAACCAACAATACGCTTATTTAAAGTCCGCTCCTTACTGAAAGTTACCGAGTTAGTTACTGTGTGAGGGCCGGCTCATGCCCTCATGGTAAATGGTCTCTCGTGGCACGGGAGAGGATCGCGCCTGAACAGAAGGGTAAAGCTACGGGAGCAAGAATAATGTCTACACGCAGTGTTTCCGAGCTGAGTTTCTTATCGTTTTGGCATTGACAATACGGTTTCCTGTTTGGGAAACGCCAGCACCTGCCTTACGGTCCTTCCCCCGCGGCGCCCGAGTGTGGGAGCGCTGATGTCACCGCCCGCTGGAGGAACCGCGGCTGTCCCGCCCCTCCAGCGGAGCGGCTGGGATTGTCGCCTCATATCTTATATCACCTCGTCATAAATGAGCAGTAAAGCAATAAATCCCTTCAAGCCTTGAACTACCTCTGCGCTTCCCTGATTTTTTTTTTCCTCCTTTGACTGTTCACCCTTGACGGTCTTTTTCTGTATATGAGAGACTTGCAGCCTTTTGTAATAAAAGTTGCCGTTGTTGCGGTGATCATTGTTAAAGCCTGGGGATTGCTGGGTTGTGAGGGAGCTCCTGATAGGCTCCTTCCCTCACCCTTCCCCAGTGTATTTCACCGAACAGGCTGCTCTCTCATTTTGTTGCATGCTTCACTTCAGCACTGTAGTGCTGGAAAACCCCCAAGAAGCCTATGGATTTTCTAGGAAATGGTAGGAAACCTCCAGAACTGGCTTTGGAACAGGTTTTGTGCTGGCAAAGCAGCTTCAGCATAACCAAAGCTGTTTTGGCTGAGGCAAACCCGACCCCTAGTTAAGAGGAAGAGTGATGTATGAGTTAGGGATGCCAAGGTGGGACAGAAGAGACAGAGATTTCTTTTGTCTTTATACCTCAGCTCTTCATTTATGAAATAAAATCCTTTAACTCAGGCACAGATTAGGATGCTGGAGAGGAGACATGCAGTTACTGCTGGAGATGGCAGTTCAGGAGTGCAGAGGAGTCCTTTCTTTTTCAGGACCTGGTTCAAGTGCCTGTCAACATTGCTGATGTTGAATAGCTAAACAGAAAAAAACATGTGGGAAGAAGTGGTGAAAATAGCAAAAAAATTGCTTTACACACAGGCCCTTCTGTTGCCAAGTGCTCAAGCTTCTCACTGGTTTGTCATGATGGCATGAATAACAGGACTTGGGTTTTTTTCCTAATTAGAGTTATTTGACTGGTTTTGTTTTCTAGATTACTATCAGAACAGACAATAAAAAGAAAAGGCAGTAAAATCAGAGAAAAGAAACATTTGTTTTTCCTGGATATAGAGAAATCTACCTACTTTTATTAGACAAGAAAACTCCATCTTGTTGCTACTGCCATTTCACTGACAGTTGTCCATAAGCTTTGCTTCAAAACCTCCAATAATCTCCTCCAATATATCAGAGAATTTAAAAGGAGATAGGAAAATTATGAACAATTTTTTTTATAACCTTTTTATTACAACACACCATTTCTTAGTGTAAGTTTAGCTCGGGTTTCAGTCCTTTAATGACTTCCCTTTTGATAAGGACCCTGGGTCCATGTGAGGGCCACATGCGTGTTCCCTTTAGACTTTTGCTCTGCTCATGACACCTTTTATTGGTTTCATGTTTTCTTAGCAGCGAGCAGCTCACAGCCATTCATTGTTGATTTTGCAGAAAGGGTGTAACTCACTTGAAAACAGTTGGCTGTGTTTTCCAACAAACATGGGCTCTCTCCTGGGGAGCCACAAGAGTGGACAGCACAATAGAGGCAAGAACAAGATACTCCCAAGAGAACCTGTGATATGCATAGGGTGAATAATCATAAGGGACTGCTGGTTTAGTTGATATGAAAGCAAATAGATGTGTTACTTGCCAAAATTATTTTTATTTCATTATGTCTAAAAGTAAATATTGGTTATTGCTTAAGATTATGCTCATGTTTACATTGTGGGTAGGAGTTCTTTTAGCCAGGTACCCTGCATTGTACATTTCAAGTGTGGTTGGCTGGAGTGGGCAGGAAGCAATGTGGCAGCTGTGGCACAAGCTTGCTCTGACTGAAGTCCTAGGCAGCTGTGCCAGAGATATGAAGTCCATGGTCTGAACTCATGATCCAAAACTCAGCAGAGTATGTGGAAAGTTACGAAAAGAAATCTGCTCTTATCCAAGAAAATTTCCTGCTGTTATCCAAGAACTTCCCCAGTTTGGCTCAAAGCATTCAGGAGGGGCAATGCACCAGAAATTTATATTGCTCTTCTTCATGCAGTATGCATTAGACAGATCAACAGAGTGAGTACTCTCCTTAGAGACCTACTGACATGTACTTGTCCTAAATTTTAAGTCCACATTGAAATAAAACAGGAAAAAAAGAAAACAAAACCATTTCTTCTACTTATATGTGCAATATTTTTCTGCTCCTGAGGAGGAATCAATTACACTTAGGTAATACTTGTAATCAAATTTAACAAATCCAAGGCTTCTGCTAACTTCAGAATGTACTGAAACCTAAAAGACATCAGAAAAAACCCCCCAAAAACCTTAAAGGAGAGAATTAAGTACTGAATTAGTGTCTCAGAAGCTCCAAGACTGACTGACTGATTAAAGTACTGAACTTGGGTTTGTGAAGCCTGATTACCTACGTTCTCAGCAGCAATGATGTCTGATGTCTGTTTCCATTTAGAAGCACCTTGTTGTTAGGACCAATGCAATATCCTATCCCATGGATTAGTCAATCACTCAGCCATCTTCTTCAGTAATGGGGAAAGGCAAACATGTCTTCATGATCCTTATGTTGCATTTTACACCATAGCAACCAGGCTGCATTAGCACACTTTTGTAGCAGATGTGTGTTCTGTATTTATGTTCAACTTCTACCTCAATCTCATACGTTGATTTGATGTAGCATCTAATAAATGAGACCTATTAAGAGAATAATTCCTCAGCTGCCTGTATCCCCTGGATAACCTGGCTTTAAACCTGGGAAGGAAGTAGCTGAGATAAGGGAGGTTAGGCTCCAGACAAACACGTAATGACTGATTCGGCTGTAAGCAAGGCACAGGCTGGACTGAGCTCCCTCTTCTTGTGTGAGCACAGCCTTGGGACTTTGTATGACCTCTGCTGTCAGCATGGAGGGAGACAAAAGTGCTCATCACAGAAATCTCCTTCCTCTCATACAGTAAAACACATTTTCTTTCTCTGTAATTTCCTTTGCCTTCAACTCCATACCATGAGCGTGTAATCTGTTACTTCAATGGCTGAACAGAACATAATCGTCAGTGAATCCACTATGTCCTTTGAAGTAATGGAGACACTTCTGCAAGTCTTGAAGGAAATTCCTATTTTTCATTGCCTGTGAGTGTGGCCTTAATCATATATTCAATCAGGAAATAGTCAATCATGTCTCTCGTCTATGACAATATAATATGAGCCTTTTGTTAATTTATTAATTTGTAATTCAGTAAAGCTTATTGGAATATTTTTTCCCATTTTTTTCTGTAAAACTTATATACCTGCAGCAAAGGGAACTGCTGTTGGATTGATGCAATTTTATGTGATTATATTCACATCAATTGCATTGTTACAGCAGATATTTCTTATTGCTCACAAAAAAGCTAAGTCTACAATTCTGACCCATAAAGCACTCAACTTTCTGTCACAAGTCTCTCTTTTATTCCAAGCAGCAGCAGATTTTACTGGCAAGATCAAATGCCATCTAAGGCCAGATCTGCCACATGGCACAGAGAGAATGACAGAGTGCAGATACTTCTTTCAGCTGAAAAGCTTGCAGGCATCGTAATGGTAGTTGTTGATAAATTGTTGATTCTTTATGGACCAGTAGCAGGTTGATACGCAGTTTTTGAAGCTAGGCTGAGCCCAAGACTTAGACATGGCAACTGTGCCGTTGTTCCTGTCTGGGTGAGAGTTTGGGGCTGTCCTTGAGTCCCTCTGCCTCTTGGCTTACCTCCTCAGTGCACTTTGCCATAACAAAGTACTCCCAGACTAGTCCTGCCTTCAGGTTGCACTTGGAGCAGGGAGGCTGCTTTTGTTTTTCAATTCCTTGGTTCTACATCTGGTAAAACACTTGCTGAATTTTAAACAAAAATGAGGGCTGCTGTTTCTTATTCCCTGTATCAACAGCCAAAAAAATGCTGCTTTGAAAGACAGGGATTTGGAAGGTTTGCAGGTTTTCAGCTGTGTTAGACACCTAGGCAAGATGCAGCTGCAAGACAGAGGCTGCACAGCTGTGCCCCTTTCCTCTTCCTCAGTGATGGGAAGGGTGGTGGGATCATGGTGGACAACATTCTCCTAGATCTGTGTCTCCAGCAAAAATAGTGCATGGAAAAGTAGAAAATAAGCAATCTAGGGAGAATAGGGGAGCATAATATTTCACCTAAAGCCCCCTTTGCTTGTCCCTTCCCAAAAGAATATGCATCTTCTGTGCTTTGACTCCGTGACACAGAGAACTTCAAAACTAAATTTGAGACAATCATAGGTTGTTTCATTATCCTGCTGTGTTTTTTTAGTTTCCAACACAAAATACTAACTAGCAATAATACTAGCAATAATACTAGCAAAAAACCGAGGTGCAACTTTGGCCCTTGAAGTATACCTGCCAGAGCACCCAGGGTTAAGGAGGGTAAAGGGGAGGGATTTACCCTAGGCACTGCTTGGTGTTTGTGTCTCCTGTGAATGCAGGGGGTGTGTTCCACCAGGAAGCAGCCCTAGGAAAAGAGAATATGCTCATTCATTTGCTGTGTTGGTCTAAGGTAACCACAGAGACCTAGAGCTTGTACAGTGCCAGGCACTCCAAGCAGTACACTAAGATAACATTACCTGGCCCTAGTCCCAGATGATTTTTCCCAGAGTCAAATTGACCAAGCCTTTATTATATTACAAGATGCTTAATTTCTTACTCTGCACTAATTTGGGCTTATTGAAGAAATATATCTGGGAAGCTTTCTTAGGATCTCAGATTTAAAAATCCAGTAGTAATAAGCTAAATATTCTCTTATGTCTTTTAACAACCGTAGCCTCGAAACTCCTGGTTGTGACATGTCCTGTGGTGCAACACCGGCTTCAGATGTAGCTGCAACCCACAGAACAATACACCATGACGTGAGTATCACTTTTAAATACAGGCTCTCCAACATCTGCTTCACTTTTGGACAAGAGTCAAACTCTTCTACGGCCCCATCCCAGCACCGCCCCCCCACGATCCCAACAGAGTTCAAGAGTGCAACCATGAAACCTCTGTCAAACGAGATTCTTGTAGCAGCCTCCCTCCCCAGCCTGGGGACTGCGCAGAAATCCCCTTGCGAGGGAGTCCCTCCCAGCCTATGCTCAAAGAAGAGGAGTTGCTATAGTAACCAGTTCTCTACCTGCACGGAATTGGCTCTCTCTACCCTCTTAATCTTCTGTGGTTTTATTAGTTCTGAGCGAGAAGCAGCTTGTCAGGTCAGGGCTGTGCTTGGTTCTGCAGGCTGGAGGAATGTGTGGAAGGCACTGGTGGGGGCAGGGGGTCCTCACCCATCAGGTGGTTGTTGCTTGCAAACTTTGCCTGCTGAAGAATGTCCTGTGTGAGGGCGCCAGCCCTGGCCTTTGTGACAGAGTCACATGGGCTGCAGAGGGACAGGCGCTTTGCTTCCCCTTCCTGCCCCAGCTTGTTCGGGAACCCTACTGCTATCTTGTCCAAGAACAGACCTGCCACTTGCCTTCTGTACCTTCCTTGCACATCCTTTGTAGCCTCAATGGGATACATTTCAGTGGAAAAGGAAACTGAATACAGTTTCTTTTCTTTGATAGCACATTTTTGTAACTCTTCCTAGAGTTAAAAATTACTGGAAAACACTGAGAAAATTCTAAACTGTGCTAAATTGTATCTTTTCCAATATGTCTGCTGTGGCCAGGCATTAGACTAATAGTTTTGTGCATTATGCATTCCCTTGTGGAAGTGTATAGCTGGGAGCCAAACAAACCTGCTGCAAGGAATAACATTCCAGACCCACGTCTAGTTCTGCCTGTGCAACATGGACAAATTGCCTGCCCAAGGTGGGGCACGCTCCCCTGCCAGCAAGCGGGCTCAGGAGGGTATGATGTGGTGACTAGGGAGGGAGAAAAAAGCCACAGAAATAACTACTGTAGGTGTAGTTATGGCCACTAATAAAAGAGAATCATGTAGGACAGAGCAGGTAGTGCACTATTACAAGGCACCAGGCACTGTCACTGCTTGGGTTAAATGCTCAGAGTCTGTGTGAAGGACCCAAAAGCATTGACTGGACACTGGGACAGACTAGGCAGGAGCAAGCCAACTAGAAGACTTCCTTCTCATGTTCATGTAGCCGCCATTACCATGATAGTAAATGTTCTATATTTAAGTACAACACAATAAAAAGATTCCAGAACACACCCACATCAATATGTTGCTTGAACAACAGCCAGTAGTAAAATAGAAATGTGTATACATTTCTAAAACATTTCAAAATTTATTATTGATCCAAATGATGAGGTAGGTCACTGACTAATCTTAGAATGATTTGGACTTCTAAAATATCTTTTTTTCCACTCTGTTTTTGCTTGTTATGCAACAATTCACTATGCTAAACATGCATAGCAATGGACTAATAGCAAGCTGAAATAACTGATTTGTGATGGAACTTGCAACTCCAGTACTGCTGGTTATTCAAGCAAGGTGCAGTTTCCCCCTATGTTAGGATGTAAAAAGGTGGATTCCAGATATGGTTTCCAGACACCATAGTTTTGACTCAGGTACTTATTATACTTAAGCAGTTGGCCTTGCTTTTAAGGCATCCTGGCAGTTTCCCATTTAGGACAAAGAATGGTTTCTAGCTGGTTATTTCCTCATGGGCCATTAAACCTCTAACAGTCAGCATAAGGAGGTGGCAGAGGGAAGTTTTGGAATCTTTGGGGAGCCAAGCCTGCAGCAGTGGTAGTAGTGGAACTCTGCCTGGGGCAAGACACATGTTCTAGGCAAGAGCTTCACCTATTCACCTCACTCAGACCCATTTGTTCCTTGCCAGGGATCACAATTAGCAGTCTGAGGTTAAAGAAAGGTCATTGAGTTGGAAAATGATTCCAAATAGACACAGTGTGATTATTCATGGTGAACTGCCTGCCAAAGACTAGGTCACTGGACTTGGAGCGCACACGTGGAGGGCAGACAGGGTAAACACAGGAGGGTCACCAAAACAAAGAGGTTTGAGCATTTCAGGGGCTGGCTGTGTTCTTCCTTACACACATGCACACAGTGGTAGCCTGAAACCTAGAAAACTACAGGTCTTGTCTGTTTTATAAAGACACTGACAATTTCTTAGCCTATCTGATGGGGTGTAAGTCATATTGCTATTTAAAGGAGGAAACATAATTCTAAATTTTCTGCGCTCATCTATTTTTATATATATATATATAAGTTTAAATTCTCTCAAAAGAGCAAATAACATTTTTAAAGTCAGTCCTCTGACCTAGTATCTCTGACTAACAATATCTTGTTATTGTACACGTCTTTAGACTTTCAATAATATTTGATTACTATATTGGCATAAAATGAGTGGAGTGGATTTTTGTGTGAAGCACTCAAAATCATTCAGATGAATGGCCTTCCTTCAGAAGCAGTCACTGCTAATGCCTGGGAGGTGAGGGTAACTTCATAGACAGCCAGAGTGCTATTGTGATATGCCTAAACTACCTAAACGTAACAGCTGTAGACTGGTTTTTGGCCCCAGAATTAAGCTGACTGTTAATTATTACCAGAATAGTGCTGTACACTACAGAGCTTTTTAATGTGAAATTTTTAAAGTAACTAATTTAATCCTAATTTGTTTCCATTTTGAAACACTCATTACAACAATTACTCATGATAACTATAAAGTACTGGTCACCAAGAAATTAATCCAGGTTAGAAACCCTCTGAAAACAGAATGAAACCCACTGCCTCTTTAAGCAGAGCACATAGTACTCAGTTACAGGTATTTGACAGATTTATTAATTAAATGCAACATGACAGAATGAATTTCCCCTTTCCATTCTGATGATAACACGTGCTGACTGAATTTGCAAATCCGGTTTGTTATGTATTAACCAGTCATCTGGGAATCTGATTGAGTAACACAGCAGTTGTTGCAATACCAAGACTGCCATATAAATCATGCCTGAGTCCTAAGTCAATATTGGTTCAAATATTGATTCCCATGAGAGATAGGGGCTGCAGTTGAAGAGGTTACAGGTGCTGACTGAACCACTTCAGAGGGGATTGCTCCCTCCATGCTCATTTGAGATTGACATCAAAGTGCTCACTTCAGTTTGAATTCACAAGAACAGAGTGTTTGCCTTCACTTTTGATACTGACACGCTCTATCAGAACCTAGTTTTGATGTGCTAAAATCAAAGCTATCACATCATGTTTAAGTACTAAGTTATTCAGTTATTTACACTCCAGAGAGATGTAACATCTGGGAAGAGGAGAGTGAGACACAAGAAGTTATTCTTTATGGGGCACTAAAAGCAGGAAGGGACAGGGACATGCAGGTACCTTTTCCTGCTTATATATTTTGCTACACAAAACCAAATGCACAAGAAGAAAAAGGAATGTGAAGTTAAGAAAACATTGAACATCAAAATGAAAATCTGTCTTCAACACTTTGGAAAATAGGAGTGTCTCATCAGTTGGAGGAAGCTCCAAGCTCCAAGCAGTTGGAAGGGAAAAGGAGTGCAGCATCCAACTGGTTTTTGCTCTAACAAGAGGTACTCTAACAAGAGCCACATCTACACAGACAATCTGCTCTTCCATTGCAATACAGTGGTTGCCCTTGCTTAGCCTTGAGTCCCAATTGTTCTTCTGAGTAGGACAA
Source organism: Zonotrichia leucophrys gambelii (assembly GCF_028769735.1). Taxonomy (NCBI): domain Eukaryota; kingdom Metazoa; phylum Chordata; class Aves; order Passeriformes; family Passerellidae; genus Zonotrichia; species Zonotrichia leucophrys. The sequence goes on along the minus strand of NC_088175.1, from coordinate 39,321,517 downwards.
GCACAGATCCTTCTGGATACGTTTCACAGTTAGAGATCTAAACGAGAATGAGTTTTCCCAGTCTCCCCAGTCTCTTGGGCACTGCTGTCTTGGCAGGTCCTTAGGCAGCAGTTAGAGAAAAAAGCATGTATATTCCATTCAAACCAGTCTGAATCAGTGGACTATGAATAACGTAAGCCAGGTGCTCTAAATCTTCATGTGTTGTAGATACACTTTTTAAGAGTGGCTCTGTAATTGCAGTATTGACTAAATAAGTTGCTAAGAAAAAGGTTTATAACACAAAAATGAAGATCCTCTTCTGAGCAATTTCAGATAGGTACATTTACATAAAAACAGCTCAACCTGGCCTACTTCTATCTCTTAGAATAGCTCATTGTTTCTATTATTTAAAGGCACAGAAAATAATTCCATGCATTATCTTGGCTTTCAGACTAACACTGTTTTCTTAATAATATTTTTAACAACTCTGTTGGAATCAATGCTTAGAGCGTTGCACCACATAAGACACGATGTAAATTATAACATTTGGAAGTAAATAATACCTAACTGGTCACTGAATTCAGGCTAATTAAAATAATAGAATATGCTGAGCTGGAAGGGACTCATGAGAATCATAAAACCCCATTTCTGACTGCATGCAGAGCAACCTTAAAAAAGGCTGAACAATCTAAGCGTGTTGCCCAAATGCTGCTTGAGTAGCGACAGGCATGGTGCCATGGCCACTTCTCTGGGAAGCCTGTTCCAGCGCTTAAGCACCCCTTCCGTGAAGAACTTTTTTCTAATATCTAACTAGCCCAACAAAACATTTTCTAGGTGGCATCTTTACTGTGATATGCTTTCCACAGTGCCATAGCACTGAGCAGAAAATTGTCCCTTGAACTCTGTGCAGACTGTCCTTGCCATGGACACATCCCATGCATGCCAAACTGAATACTTTTGGCCTGCAGTATCCGCTGTGGTTGAGCCTCCCTACACTCCATGGAATAAAGAACAAAGCAAATTCAGTTATCCCTCCATTCCTTCTAATTGCCAGTAGCTGTAAGACAAAATGCCTACATGTATCATTCCTCAGCACGTTGTGCAATTTTAAACCCCTTCCTTACAAATGTAGTTGGAAGATTGCTCTGCACAATATCTATGCACAAATTGCACAATTGGTTCCTTTGTCCGCTGGTTGACAAACTAGTGAGGTGTTAAGGATCATTTTTGCCACTGCAATCCAGCCTCTGCAGCTGAAACAAACATGGTGGTTCCCAGCTTGTTGTAGCCATATTTTTACCCCTATATCAGTCACAGGAATTCAGTTCACCAGTCCTCTTCAAAATGAGCTTCCTTTTTGGGACAGGATTTGGCCAGGTGGATGTCTGCCTGAGCTTCTCTTCAAACTTCGGCATGCTCCTGGCAAATCCACCACCTTGGAAGAGCAAAGGACCTCCAGCAGCAGCATATGGGACCTCTCTGTCGTGAATTCCAGTAGGACATTGGGAATCTCAGCTATACAGCTCATCAAAACATGCCATGCCTCACAGCCAGACATCTGATGGTGCACGGAGTGATTCATTGCTGCATCTGGGCAGAAGAATGAGAGTGACCACAGCACTCATTCCTCCGCATATCACTGTGGGATCTGTGCCCCAGCGGCCTGGGAAAGCTGTGCTGCCATTTGGAGAAATGCCAGCCGCAGATTCAGCAGCAGCTTGGAGAACCAAAGCTGCATGGTACCCAATAGAATCACAGCTACAATAGGCAAATGCTGAAACAACTAATTTAGGAACTAACTTCAGGAAGTGCTGCTCTGGACCCCATGTGCACCTTTTCTGCTGAGAAAAACAAAAGATCTCCTGAGCTGCTTTACATTTCTCAGCACCACACGAGAGCAAAGAAAGCATTGTAAGCAAGGTGTGATTGATTGTTGTGTCATTTCCTCTCCCCCCTTCTCTAGTGCTGGGTTCAAGCGGGCAATTTTGCACCAGTGACACAGCCATTACTTTATGGAGAGGATTTTCTCCCAGCTTCTCACCAATAGCATATAAGAGTAGTGTGCCTTCTGGGCATGCAAAGTATCCAAGTGCTCTATCTCAGCAACTGGCTCTGCTATGAGAAATACTTCTAGATCATCAACCATTTAAAGCAAAAAGTTTTGTAATTCCAGGTTTGCACAAGAACAGGAAAAAGTCCTACTTAATTTTGACTCCAAGCACAATATCTGTAAGATTCCTGTCACTCAGAGGTTTTAGGACTGTTTACAGAGCATTCAAAGAAGAATAAGCTCTTCCAAATATAAGTCCTAAATTTGTTTTCTTATTCCTACACATAGATTTTGCCACACATTGTTTTGCAAGGCTCTTTGAAACCTGCATTTATGCTAAATGAAAAGCTAGTGGATAAGATTTTTTTTCCTTGTGGAATAATGAAAAAGCCTATTTAAAACTTTGTAAGAGGCTTCCTTCTTTCACTTGTGCATGCCAAGGCTATGGCTGCCAAGGCTATTGCTAAGAAGGGTTTGATTCAGGGATGGATAAGTTGCTTAGCTCACTGACAGGGTGTGCAGGATGTCAGTAAGGTATTCCCCATGCAGAATGTTTGGACTGTGTAGCTATCTTCTTGTCTTGTGACTAGAAAATTGTACAAGAGGACAATTCCCCTCCTGGAGGTTGACTGTTGAGAACATGACGACAAAACCACAGCCACATAGTGTGTCAACACAAGAGCAGAACCAGGCCACCTCTTCCATGTTATCAACCTGTTTGGCTTGGGACATCCTATATTTGTCTTTAGAAGGACACCAGTGTCCCCTTACCTGCCTGGCCATTGCTGTTCCCTGGCACAGCCCCAGCAGTCCTGTTATCCCAAGGAGGTGAGAGGCAGAGGTCCAGCAGTGATGGCACCAGGTTGGGTCAGGCCATTCTGGCACTTGTGCATGAGCAGTCTGTCAGTGCAGCCCGAGGGACGCTGCCAACCCTGCCTCTTGCTGCCCTTCAAAATTGCTCCTCGTGGCTGCATGGCTGCATGCCACAGCAAGACACTGCTCAGTTAAAGTTCAAACTGAGTTTGTAGCCAAAAAAACCAGCTCCTGGTCCCTTCCTGTCCTGGATTAGAATGACTTCAAAACAAATAGGGTGACCTCAAAAAACAAAAATAGAAGTGTTTTGCGGTCATCACCTGCCTTCCTAGAAAATTCAATTTCCATCATTTGCACCTACTGGAAAGCCTCACAGGAGCCTCAGTTTTGTAAGGCTACAGAGTCCAACAAGGCAGCCCTGAAATGGATGACTTGCTGCCTGCAATGTTTAGTCTCCCACACTGAAGCCTACAGGCTTCACCCATGTTGCACCCATTTTTCTCTATTGAAAAACCATCCTTCTTTGTGTAAAGTTGGTAGAGTCACAACCTGAAAAGGATTTTTTTTTCCTAATAGGTTTTTCATTTAGAGTTTTATTGTGATCTTCATCTTCCTTTCACAGTGCAGAATGACTTGGGTGTTAGGATCTCCTCTGGGATTTTATTACACCAAGGGCGGGATTTTACCACAGACACCTGTGTCTCAGCTCAGCCCAGACTCCTGTGGGCTGTCAACAGCACCAAGCACAAGGTTCACTTAACCTGAAAATTCTTCAAACAACTGCTAGTTTCTTTCCTTTGGCTATTAAAGGAACCCAGACTGGCTAGCTTGGTGTACACCTCTACTTCACAAATATCTAGAATGATGATGTACACCATACAAAGTGACTCTGAATTCTTTCTGAACAGGATTTACCCTCCTGATTATATTCTCACTGTTCACACAAATGAAGGGAAAGCTAAGCATGCCAGAAGAATGCTCTTTTTTTCCACCAGGAGGGCCAAACTTCCTTTTGGTTTGTAACCTTTGCAGAAAGGTTTCTTTCTTTTAAAGGAGAAATGTATGAGATTAGAGCCACCTCAATTCTGTATGCACCTCAACACCTTATGTGAGACAGTCTCTGTTTTGTCCTTAAATAGCATTTGCACTCCAGAGAGATGCAAAGTGCTGGCACAAGGATCAGTGCCTGTGTTTTCCCAGTTCTGGCCCTTACAGGGGCTTTTTGGTCAGACACATCATTTGTCTTCCTTGGTACCAAACTTGGCAATTTGTGACACAGCCCCCTGGAAACAAGAGAAGACTGTCATGCACATACAGATGAAGAAGAGGTAGCAACTGCTGGAGGCAGCAACACTTAACTGTGAAAAGTCTACTATGTCTTAATGGCAGAAGCAAGCTAGGACAGAAGGGAGCTGTTGCAGATTTGCACTGGGAGGGTGGGAATGTGTGTTGGCCTGCTGGGAAGAGGGCAGAGGGCCTGTTTTTAGATGATGGCCAGGATTAGGTAGACCAGGTTGTTTGGGGAGGGATGAAGGTGTCTGTGTCTCCTTGTTTCTTCAGAAAAGAGCTAGAGAAGTATCAGCATCAGCACAGAGACTGAGCACACATGCTGCAAAGGCAGAAAGGATGGTATTTTCTGGTTTAGCCTAGTTGTTGCTTTTGGCTGATAACCAGTAAAAATAAAACTTTACTGTTATTATTACCACATTTGAGAGATCAGTGTGAAGGACAGCCCTGCCACCAGATAGAGAGTAACACAGGAGAGAATCTAATTGCTCTCTCCTATCCTTTTCTCTTAGACTGTGCTAAAATGATAACACTTCCTTATCTGCAAACTAACAATAGCTCTGCAGCAGCATAGGAAAGTTAAACAGGCCTTGAGTCAAGGGGATCTAGAGATTACCCCTAGGTGCTGACTAAAGTTATAGACCACATTTTCTTCTGGGGAAAAAAGTCAACCTGCAAAAGGAACAAGTTTTGAGGTGTTACTCACTTAAAACTGTAGTCCTGTGGCTCATCGTATTCTACCTTCAAATATCTCCCCCAGGTGCTGGGCATGGGCTAGCAGGATCACAGACACGAAGTTCTTTGCCTTTAGATCAGAATGTATCTCCTGTCAATAGCAGATAATGCTCTAGCAGTGGATTTCATCAGTGCAACAACAAAAATAGGAAAGAAACCCTGACACTGAGCCAGCCATCAATAGGCAGGCACAGCATGGTGGCTGATCTAACATGCCCCCAGGAGCTCTCCTGCTATGGAGAGGTTTCCTGCACATGGCAGGGCAGGGAAGAAGTAAGCTGGGAAATTCCTGCTCTTTTATTTATGTTCAGAATCAGGTAGTTGGCAGCTGAATGGTAAATTCTTTCAAAGCATTCTTCAAGGAAACACAGAAATGTAGGTTGGAGCATGTAGTTTCCTTGCTAGAACTGCATTAACTGAGTAACTCCACTGCATCATGCTAAGCAGAATAGAATCCCTCTACTTGTTAGAAAGCTTTTGTGCTGCTAGTTAATGAAATCACAGACAATATGTTTTGCATTGTACTTGTATGATTCTCCTCCCATGCTGTATCAACTTATTTTAAATATTACAGACTTCTGAGGAGGGCTGTGTTCCAAGATGTACTTTGTAAGTGTTCTTAGCTTTCCTGTCTGTGAGGTGTGTGGTGTGCTCTTGCACACCCACCCTTTGGCCTTGAGAAGCCAGTCCCTTAACAAACCGTGCCACGCTCTGTTTGTTTTAGTAATTCTTACCCAAGGTCTTTATCTTAGAATCCTGTTTGTGCAGCTTTGGACAAGATTCAGTACTTGGAGGGGAGGGTGAGTGAGGTGGGAAAGATTTTTTAGTGCCTTTAGTATTTAATATGTTATCTCACCTGTGACTATTAAGTAGATGATTTACAAGCTTGTTGACACTGAGATGGTGTGAGTTTCTGCCCCTTACAGTAGATACAAGCACAACTTGAAAGAGCAGCTACAGGAAGGGTAAGGGCTGCAGAGAAGTACAGTTCCCAGCCTGTGCACAAAGCACCCAGGGAATCTTTGGAGAAAGCTCCGTGGTTGGTAGCCCACTGCAAGCCCTTCACCTGCTCCTGGCAGGTCTGTTCACAGCAGCAGCTCACTAAAATCACATCCATCTTCTCTTGCAGCTGCAAATTCACAGCTTACAGTGCTACTCCACACAGCAAATTTCCTAATGAGAGTTGTATGTGAGTCCCTGAGCAGGACGCGCTTGCCGAGGCCAGACTGCTGCAGCCTGAGCAGCGTGAGCTGCTGCTGTGGGAGCTTAGCAGCACGGTGCAGGAATGCCTGGAATGTTTCAGTCAGCAGGTACTTCAGAGATCCTTCTCTAGGAAATGCCTGCACTTCTCATAGAAGTAGTCCCCCAGCCCACTGCCCCTCTGAGACAGTAACAGTGGGCTCCCTCTTCTCCCCTCCAAGCCCCACACAAACCAAAATTTTCTCTCCAGCTCCAGTGTTAACCCCAGCTCCCCTTTGTGAGGCAAAATCACCATGGGAAACAAAAATTCCACAAATCAGCAACATACCAGTGTCTTTCTAAACATGCTGTGGGTGTGGATACAACTTTGGAGGGCAGCCTGGATCATTGTAGAGAATGATCCCCTCCATAGCTGTGGGGCCAAATTGCTTGCAAACCAACAGCTTCCAACAGCCAGAAAAAGAAGTTGCTCATCTACCTGTTTCAGACAAGAAAAGCTATCATAGTTTTAAAGACCATCTCTGCTTTTTAATAATCTTTCCTATGCTGTCTCCATCTTCCCCTACTTATCCAACACTGAAACACTTTGCAGACACGAGGAGTTAAATTTTCTGATGAACACTTCTCTGATTTCCCATATCTTTAAAACTTCCCACCTCTGCAAACCAGTGCTTGGTAAAAGACCTTTGTCCCACCACACTAATCACCAGCCCAGCACATCAAGGGCTTTCTTTCCAGTGTCTAGGGCTGTTGTGGGAAAGGAGATACAGTATGGAGCCCTCTTTAATACATCCTAAAAACCTTCCTGATCTATTTAACTGTGAAATACCTCTGTCCATTGAATTAATTATTATAATTTCTGAACAGATGAAATGACTGTCAAGAAACATATTTTGCTCATTTATAATTGGTTAAGAAACTTCACTTCTAGAAAGGAAGAAGGTAAATCACTGTAGCTGGCACTTAAATTGACAGGAAGGGTAGAGGTGTCAATTTGAGGGGAAAGGAAGGCAGGGCTAGTTGCCAACTCAGCAGTGCAAACCTCTGGAAAAACACCAGTCAATAACATCTCCTTTCTTGTCTCCAGGTTCACTTGCATTACTTGAAACAAGATGCCATCAACCAAATCAAATACTTGAGGTTCTGTACCACCATCTGCCCCATTAATGAGATTTGAGTTAGGAACATACGACCAGGGACAACTGAACCAGCTATTCCCAAATACTTTTTAGTCACCCTGTGCAAATAAAAGTGTCCTAAGTAAGCTGTAGGTACATATCTTGTACACAGGCAGGATGTGCAGAATTTTCTGAAGGAAGAATTAAAGAAAATTTTGGTGTTTCATACACAGTTGAAGGCACAGTTAATTGACTTGCTGAATATAAAATATTAATTTAACATATAAATATGAGAGGAAAGGAGAAATAAATTCACTTAACTCTAATTTTCTCTATGCAGACAATCTACTAAAATCCAACAATCTTGATTTTCAAAGGAGAGATTCCTCCAATGTTCAACCCATTTGTTGTCACCTTTGACCTATAGCACTAGCAGAGGGCAGCTCAATCCTTCCCAGGCATGTAGGGCATTTGGAAAGGCTTGTTGGGTAGGATGCCTCCACTGGAGTATCATGAAAGCACACCTGAGACAAGCTGCTGCTGCCTGGGGCTCAGCAGGACAGGGGCTCTGCCAAAGCCATGGGGCTGGGGATCCCCCAGTGTGCAGTTAGAGACTACAGAGCTGCAGCCCCAGCACTGCTGACAGGTGGGTGGCACTGCCAGCTGGAGCATCCAGGACTGTAGTGTGCCAGGCAAACTGCCTTGGCCAGGTTTCCCAAATGCTGTACTCAGAGACAGACTGTACAGAGCATGCCCTGCACAGAGAGCACCACTGGTGTGCTGAGCTGCTCCTCTGGGACCCAGTGTCACACACAAATCCTGAGCAAAGGGAGAAATCTATATGCCAAGGACACATCTAGAGAAGCTCTGAACTGCAACAGGATGGCCAGAGCCCAGTCAGGTGCTTCCTGTTCACTTTGTACTCCTGTGGGCAAGAGAATCCATCCTCAACTTTTCCCTGAAGCAAAGCTGAGTAATGGGGCCCTGTCTAGATTGCTAAAGGAAAAGTAGGGCCTGTCCTCCATGTACACTGGAATGAACTTGAGGATAAAGGTAAGAAACAGCCACCTGAGCTCTTGCATACCGCTTCTGGGGCTCAAGAGAGAGTTACATCAGCAAAATTAGGGCAGCTTCAAGGTTTTATTAACTCAACAGTGCTCTGACATCCACACTACAGGCTTTGTTGAACCTGCCAGGTGTGTGGTGGAGTTGGAAGGACAAATTTCACTCAGTCTCTCAGTGGGTCTGTCACTGACTTGAAACTTCAAAGAAGAGGAAAAATGTTACCTGCTCAGACTAGTTTGCATGGAAGGTGCCACAAATGTTAGAGGAGGAGGTAATTTAACATGTCTTAACTTGTACAGAGAGAGGAATTTCCTTTAAATCATTATCAGTCTACCACTCATAAAATCTCAGATTTCTGTTTGTGCATTACACTACTTCAAACAAAGGTATTATACTGTATGTATAGCTAAAGTCCAGACTCTGGGGAACTGCAAAATTCATCATGTCTTCTGAGGAAATGGCTTCTAGAAGAAAGCCCAGCTGTGGAGAAAGGGCAAAATTTTTCACCAAATTGGGAGAGAAAACAGAAAAATCCCTTACTCTTGTATTTCTGCTTTCTACCACATGGTGTGATTGTTTATGTCTTTCACTGCATGAGAAGATGGTTGCACAGTTGTCTGGAAATCTCAGTGCAAGGTCCTTCTGCCTCCGCACAGTTGAGTCTCATTAATCTTTCCAAGGTCTCCCCTTTCCACTGTCTGTTGCCTTTCCTTCTCCTGGGCCATCACTGTCTGCTATTCTCTCCTGCCAAGGTCACTCTTACCTCGTGCTTGTTCCATTCTTTCTACCTTTTCCCCTTTCTCTTGTTACCATCTTTCATGCAAATGCCACTCACCTTCTCTGTTGTCTCTTGCTAACTCATATAGTCTTTATCCCTTTCCAGAGCAGCTGAAAGGCAGGACATTGGTAGAAATAGGAGAAACAACAGCTTTCAAACATGGCTACAGGACCAATGTTTCTGCTGTCCCTCATAAGTGGAAGTCTTTGCAAAGAGACTTTGCCTTTCTGCTCTGGGTGAAGACATTGTGTTCTCACACAGCATCTCAGTTTGTAACAAAAATATTTGTACATGCTGACTGTAAGAGCAGAGGAGAAACAGAGCAGGAAGGGCTGAGAGGCTGTGTCAGTTTGAACTGCAGCAAATAGTACTTCCAGCTGGGAATAAGGGCAGTCCATGGTGTCAGCTGCTCTATTTCTGATTCACAGCTCAGGAGGCCTCTATTTTCCACATGTTCAGCAGGTAGCGTGGCACGTGCACTTCTGCAAATGCCAAAGCAGACAAGAGATGCTCACTCACTGGCAGTGGTCTGGCCATTCATATTCCAAAATCAGGGATTCAGCTCCATCCCTGCATGCTGAGTGCAGCAGCTTAAAGCACTGTCACCACCCTTGCTGCATAGTTTGCTCTCAGTGCATGAGTGACATAGGGTGTCCTCTCAGTGCCCCAGAAGCAGGACAATAGCACAGGATTTACAGAGCCTGAGGGAATGATTTGCTGGAGCATACAGTGTTGGCCTGGTGCCACTACCATGGAGGTCAGGGTCGAATCAGCCACTGGCTTGTGAAGCAGCTGGTACTATTGAAAAATGCCACCCCTGGTCTCTGTGAACTTGGGCTGCTTTCTCTATCCCACAGTAGAATTGAAAAATCTTTCATCTGCAGCACTGTGGAGATGATGGGCAGTAGAGAAGAGCTATCTAAACAAATGTCCTTTTCTTCCTTCTTCTTAATAGCACTTGGGAATGTGCCCTTTAACCAGACTCCTACACAAACTGACAAAATCACAACCCTTTAAACAGGAACTTCTTCCCTACATATATTTTTACGCGAGTAAAAGTTGTCAGAACTCATCTAAGGCCACATCCAAAACTTCAGTTGAACTTGGCTTCTTACAAGAACCCATCCTGTTTGGTAGTTTTTCTCCATGTTTAAATAAATACCCAGACTCAAGTAAAAAGGGACACAATGAAAATCCTGGGAGACCCACTATGCATGACTGTCACAGTTTAAGTATCACTGTTGTGCTTTTGCATACAGACATATCCCGGCACTGCAATGCCAGCAAGTGGAAGGAACATCTGAAAATTACTTTAAAACATAAGACACACAATTGAAGTAATGAAGCATGGAAGCAAAGAGCTAAAAAGACACTAAAATTAAGCCTAAAGAGACTGGCCAACATCAACAGACAAAATCTGCTGCACACCCAGCCTTAACAGGAAGCAGGAATTCCTTGCCTAGGGATGTCTTCTGAACAAAAAGATTATAAAACTGAGATTATAAACTGTTTTAAGAGTCTTGTCCCTTGGGTGGTACCAGCCAACAGGTCTATGGTGAGATGGCAAAATGAAGTAATACATGCTGTTATCTCAGAGCACATTACAAGGATGAGGTGGAGATAGTATTTATATTGACATTCATATCATGCTTCATGCTTTTTTCAATAAAAATGTAATTCTATCGCCCTATAGTGATTCTTCAGCTGTGGAGGTCCAGAGTCTAAGGTCAGGCCTTCATAAATGGGAATTTACTCATGCTCAGCTGACTGATGTTGCCCTTTGAATGGACACATCAATGATATGAGTTAAACTGCCTTACCCATTTCCACTTACCTCCTTCCTTTTTTATTCCGTTTTGTCAATGCAACCTGGAAACAGAGATGACAACTCAGACCTGCAAGAGTGAACTTTGGCTGCTGTGTGAAATGTTTACCCTGACTGCTGTGTAGTGTCACCCTCCAGGCTGCAAAATCAACATGAACTACATGATCTGATGGTTCTGATAGCACTCACCAACAGAGACAGAGCAAACTGTCATACTCCACCCAGCGCCTCATGAACTGCAGCCCTGCTCAGGTGTAATATTCCCCTCCGCCCAAAGAAAGGGCACACACAGCTTCACACCTCAAATCCCACTGTGCTCATGCACAGAAAAGGGCACGTAAGCATGGCCTACATACTGATAAATGGGAGTAGAGTGGGCTGCTCACAACACAAGCTTTTTGCAGGTGCTTCAGCATGGCTGCTTGTACCAACTTAAAAGAGGCTAAACTCTTAAAAGTTTACCCTGTTTCAGGCTATGGCTCTGGAGCAGCAGTCTCCTAGGAGTGCTGCTAGCACCGATACCTTGCGCTGTCCTCAATCTGTCCTTCACAACTCTGCCCGATGCTCCCTGGAAAATTTCCCAGTGCTTCAGCTGACAGTAGCATTAAAAATCACAGCATGTGTCTGTAGTCTTTGTATCAGACATTCAGATAGCTCACTGCAGAGATGCAATTGTTGCAGCTATGTGCTCTTAAAAGACTGCATCTATCCCAGGGAATATCTTTACCAGAGATGACCATCTCTAAGCTGGCAGCTGCAGATCTCATTCAGTGAAAACAGTTTATTCCCCTAACAGCTTTATGACTTCAAGTCTTTGCTGCAAAATCCCCTACTCAAGTTTTGCCCTTAATTTGAGGGTCGTCCATGCACAAAACCTCTTCAGTCTTTCCAGTGGCACACCAAAATAAAGAGTAATACTATTATTCATGCCAGTCAGTGCTGTCACAGCCTCCCTGGCACACTAGTTTCCCAGGAATGCTGTTGAACAGATACCTTGTGCTGTCCTCCTCATCTTGTCCTTGAGAATTCCACCCATTATTCCTTGGAAATTTTCCCAGAGTGGTTCAGCTTACAGCAGTGCTAAGAATCACAGCACGCATCATAGGTGGTTTTATATCAGGTGCACTGGGATACAATGTAGCAGAGGCTTTAGTATCTCAAAGTTAGCTCTGTTACATCCCCCACCTTGGTTATTTAAAAAAGAAAGAAGAAAAGGAAGGAATAAATAGTGAAGTAAGTCAACAAAAAACCACAATCCATTCCTTAAGTGGTAACCAGGCTACTGGGCTTTGGAACTTTTCCTGACACAACAAAAGACACCATGAAGACAGAAACTTTGGCAGCAGTGGTTTTGAACTCCACAACCCCCAACTTTCCTCTGTTTTTCTATGCATATGTTACTGGAAATATAATCATCTGCTAGGGAAGCAGTCAACCTCCAAATGGATATCTAAGCAGCAGCAAGCCTCTGGAAGTTACTATTGCTAGAATAAAAAGGAGATTGTCAGCAAAGCAGCCCTGAATTCCTGAATTAACCAATGTCCTCCTTTGCCTGACCACTGTCACCATAGTGACCAGAGGAGCTGCTGCCGAGCCACTGCCCTGTGGCTTGGGACGGAGGCAAGCGGGACGCTGTGCTGGGAACGAAGTGACTTTGACTCGGGGCCTGGTTAGGCAGATGTGGCACCAGGCACTGGGAGCAGCCTAGGGCGTGCCGTGGTGGGAGGGGGGCTACAGAGCACAGAGGTGCAATTCCTGACCTGAATGCCAGCCTCCAAGGGACCTCGAAGCACTGCCGGAGCTGTTGCAAGGTTAGCAGAGGAGTCAGAAGGTGAAACAAAAACGTTGATAGTGAGGAGCATGAGGAAAGAAGGCATTGACAGCAATACAGCAAACACGGTTAAGCTGGAGCTGGAACAAGCAGATTCATTCCCTTTGACATAATTTGTGTGGATTGCTCCCTCTCCTGGGGAAAACTTGACCAAAAAAAAAAAATCACAGCCCAAACCAGTCCTCAAGCAAACAATGCACCCCCAGAGTTTACAGGCAGACAGGCCCCCTGCTTCCAGGTTCAAGTTGGAGAGAGCAAGGTGCAAGACCCCCGTGCTGCCCTTCCAGACAGTCTGTCCTGGCTACAGGAGCCTGAGCTGGTGAAGCCAGCTGTGACCTCCAGACTCCTGCACAGCCAAGCACTGCTCCAGCCTGTGCAAACAACAGCAACTCTGTCTTCTCCCTGCTTGGTGCTGCTTCCAAGCACCACCCAGACCATCTTCCACCCTCAAACCACTGGAGTGGTTCAGTGGCACAGCAGGCAAGGATCCAGGAAACAGTGCTTGCAAGCCTTTTCAGAGTGAATGCTGGAGTACAATTTCCTCTTTGCTGGGAATTGCACAGAAATCACCAGTTTCAGTCTTTAGTGCTGGTAAGGATTGACAATTTCTAGCCAGAGCAATAAATTTTAGAGTCTGTGAGTGAGGAAATGGAAGAATGACCTTGAAACATACTCTCATGGTGAGAAATATTCACCACTTACTTAATCTTTGCTGCTTTAGGATTCCAAAGTCCAGTTAAAATCTTTGCAGTGAAGCTAGCTCAGAAGATCTTGCAATAAGATTAGAACCAGCTGGTGAAAAATGGCATGTTACTGCAGCCAGTAAATACCCACATGAACCAGCCCTAGAGAGGTGAAAGGCTCTGCTGAGCTTAACAGCTCATGAGTATATACCATACTGGCTGACACTGAGATATGAGTGGTGGTGTGGAAAAGTGATGATTTAAATGCACACAATTAAAAATGAGAAAAGAATTATTTCCATTTTACAGAGAGGGGGACAGGCTTGCCTGTAAACAGAAGCAGTGACAGGGTGTAAGAAAAACAAACAAAAGAACACTTTCTGAATCCCTGGAGTTTGACCAAAGTCATCCACCTTTTGTACTTGCACGTGCTGTGACAGCTTTGTGGAACCTTTCATCCTGGTGAGAAAGCCTTGCTTGATTCTTAATGGTCTCTGAGAGTTATCATATGATACCACGTCAGGCAATCACGCAATCAGCAAAGGTCACAAGACACGCAGCCATTCCTCCTGGCTTTACAGCTGCTTTCCACAGCCAGGACTCCTCCTTCTTACACCATTTTGAAGTCAAGTGCAGCAGCACTCCTGCCTGCCAAGCACTGGGAAGCCCTGCCATAAGTCAGACCCTGTAAAGGGCACATAATTTTTTTTTTTGTGTGTACAGGTGCCAACAAGAGAACCATAATGGATTTGCAACATTTATTTAGTCTAAATGGATTCTTACTGGCTGCAGCTGCATCTGCTTGGCAACATAAAAGAGGTGCAAGTCTCACTTGTACAGATATGGTAGGTTAGGGCAAAGGTAAAAGCTTTTCCAAAAGATAAAAAGGAGTGTAGGAAAGTCACTGTTGCCCTATATCTTCTACAATCTAAAAGGAAAAAAAAAAAAAGAGGTGTTCTAATAATTTTACTGTTCTAACTATGTGAGATACAGGTACCTAATTCAAGGCTCATACTACATACATCAAAATTTGCATAACTAGGAAAAGTCCTTGTCCTGAGGAGCTTATGGCTTTATTGGACTTAGAGGCTTTATTAGGTGATGGGCAAGATCATCTCTGTTCTGCAGACAGATCACAGATGAGGAGCCAGACTTCAAATGCTTTGGTGATGTGTAAGGCAAGTCTAGTAAGGCGAGTCTGAAGGAAGCACCAGAACAGAAGTAAGAAGGTGGAAAAATTCAGGACAACACAAAAGAATACCCATTGCAATCATCTCTGAGCAATGCAGCCAAGAAGTCTTGATTCCCAGGCACTCAAACAAACTGCTCCTTTCCTCCAGAGACTGCCCTCTGTTGCTGGGACTGCAGCGTGGGATGGCTCAGACTCCGTAGTGCACACCACTGTGCTTGTCACCAACTCACCTTGACCACTGATCTTGTGTGCAGACTGGGAGGGCTGCAGTGAGGGGGCAAATCCCCTTCTGTCTGCCCAGCCTGCTAGCTCTGGCAGAGGCATTTCCCAGTAAGTTGTGGAAAAACTCAGTTCTCAGGGCCCCTAACCCACTGGTAACTATTACTACTCAGTCATTGATTAAAAGCATTTAATATGCTGTTTTGATAGATGTTATAGATTTGGTAGAGCCTCCTATCTTCTCACCTTCCTTTCTGTGAATCAATTTGACTTTCTGGAGCACTCAACCTAAGCCAGACTTTCAGATGTTGTTCTGCTTTTACTGAACAAGTAAAATTTGGATTCTGGAACCCAGTTCAAAGGCACACAAGCAACTTATAATAGCCAGCCAAGATTTCCTGCATCCCTGACCATTGTCACCCCTGACTGGATGTCCCAGTCAGTAAGGGAATTCTTAAACCACTACAGAAGGTCTTTTCTCTGCACTTTAATCAGTGTTTAGGAGATCAGTGCTATTTCAAGATGTGTCACTGCTCTGTTCCCTTAAGGAACTAACTGTAACTCTGATCTCCTTCAAGACCACTGGGATATGTGGTAGATTGTTGCTGCACTGTTCCGAGTAATTCTTCATCTAAAAAAAGGTATGGGCAAAAGTAAGAGTCTGTAGACTGAACCCCATGGTTTCTCTGAGAGCAGCAAGGCAGGGCTGCAGAACAAAGAAAAACGGCCACATAGCCTAGGTTGAAGGAAGGTCAGGTAGTGTTCAGCTACATCTTTCATTTTTTGTATTCATCCATCATTTTTGTTAAGACTTCACAGAAATTATTCTACCACGTCTGCTCAGATAATAAATATCTCACTGTGTGGGGGAGAATAGCAAGAAAACCAAACATGAGAGAGTTCAGTATTCCAGAAAGAGATGCTGCCTAGATAGATGGCCAGGATCTTCCTGCAGCTACTGGCACACAGCATGGAGGTACAACCCCATAGCAAACACTAATTTAAAAGTACTGCATAGCAACAGGACAGGCAGCAGCCAACTTGCTCTCACTTGATTTTGGGAGCTGCAAGACCAGTCAACAACCCTTCCCCCTCAAGAGCCCTTATGGCATTCCTGAGGCAAGTGTTAATACTGGATCTCGACCAAGAAAGAATTCCTATAGACTCAGGGGACAAGAGGAGGATGATACGCTGCTTGCTTTTTTCCACTCCTTTCCGCTCATGCCCCACTGCTCCTGTTCTTGCACAAGGACCTTTAACACAGGGGCGAGCGGTGCCCAGCAGGATGCAGGGCACAGCAGCACACGCGGGCAGCCTGCCTGCTCTTGGCAGCAGCTGCTCTGACCAACGGAAACAGAGGAAACTCGAGAGACAGGCATGGAGAAGGCTGGAAAGTGCTGAAGGGGAAACTCCTGGTGGAAGGCAAAAGGATTCAAACCGGCAAGAGCACAGCAGCATTCAGCACCAAGTTATTCCCAAACTGTCCTTGCCGAGCATGGCTGGTTGTCTCCTTCCCCCATGGAATGCTCAGATGCACTCCGGGATCCCTCACATACAAAACAATAAATGACCAAACAACTTGAAACTAATACACACTGGTCTCTTAACCGGGAGCAGGGCTGCATGGCTGGGAAGTCCCTCTCTTGGAATCTTAGTGCCACCTTGTGCTGGGAACAGTAACAGTCATGGATAAAAGAGCTTGTCCAGAACAGTGAAGGAGAGAAAGGGCAGGAGAAGCCCTCGTTGGAGCGAAGCTGCATTAAGTGTTTTGGCTTTTGGAGATCTTTCCTCTTGGTACAAACCAGCACCACTCCCAACATCCCGCTGTAGAGTCCTTTTATGAAGGGACAGGTGGGCTAAAGCGAACAACTTTTGCAGGTTTGCCCTGACCCCAGACAGTGGCTCTGAGTCACACCTCTGCTGTAACTGTGCACACATAGCTGCAGCTGGCAGATGCCAGCACAGGCAAGTCCAGGGAGAAACACGGTGTCATCTCAGACAGGAAAATTTTGCTGAGTATTACTGGCATGCCTTCAGGAGCCTGGTTTGCAACAGGTAAACCCATACGTAGTGCAGGTGTGGAAGATGAACCAGTAGAATGCAACAAGCATTTTACAGAGCAATTTCCAGATGCAAAATACTGCTATCCTAAACCAATGCTCAGGTGAGACAAGCCAGCTGGCTTCCTTGGGGGATATAAAAGCAGGGTTTGAATTTCTTATTTGTTTCTTTTAAAATTATTTTGAGACTTTACTCTAAAGATGGGTTAAATTCCGTCTGGCCAAATTTGAACTTCTGAAAATGCCTGCTTCTTTACACTGAGTTTTAGGGGAGCTTTAGCATAGTCAGCCTCATGGTTTTATTTGTTAGTTTGTTAAAAAATGAGATGTTACTATTTTGTAAAAAATTGTATTTCAAAGTCACTTGCAAATATTTTGCACTGCTGTTGATCAGTTAAGTGTTACCTTTTTACCACTTGGAATGTTTTTGCAAGTTGGCTATGGAATTTTAGACAGTATTGTCTTGAGTTTTATTCACCTCAGGGTTTCTTTGCAAACTCAAAGGAGGAAAAGAGAAGCATCTAGAAAAATATTTCTGTAGCAAGGTAAGAATTCTCTTGGAAAGAAACAGTGTGTGAGTATTCTGCCAAAAGGGCAGGATGAATGAACACGAGTATACTGACAGGGAGGGGGCATCCATAACTTCTCTGGGCAACCTGATCCAGTGTCTCACAACTTTCACAGTAAAGAATTTCTTCCTAACATCTAATTTAAACCTCCTGTCCTGCAGCTTATAGCCATTGCCCCTTATCCTATCACTTGTGAAAAGTCCCTGTCAAGCCTTCCTGCAGGCCCCCTTGCAGTGCTGGAAGGTGCTTAAGGTCTCTGTGACTTCCCCAAGCTGAGCAACCCCAGCTCTCTCAGCCTGTCCTCATGGTCTCTCTCTGACATCTCTGTGCCCTTCCTCTGGACCTGTCTGCTTCCTGTGCTGAGCACTCCAGCTCTGGACACAGCACTCCAGCTGGGATCTTATGACAGTACAGTAGAGGCCATAGGTTTACTTAAGACCCAACCCAAACAAGAGAATACTCACAGGGGAGGGGGATTTAGGAATAGGCATGATACTGGAAGATACAGTGCAAATTTAGCTGACTTTCAGTAGGTCTCATTCTGCACAGCTCCCAAGCCTTCAACCTTTCATTCTAAACAGGGCAACCAACCATACAAATATGGGCAGCAAAGAAATTCTGCTTCTGAGCCGATTTTAAAGGAGGTAAACTGGCAGTTCTAGGCAGAATGCACAAGAAACCAGAACAAAAACCCAGCCAAAAGGAGACATGAGCATCCTTTGGCTACGTAAGGGGTTGGCAGCATAACTGCACGTGACAGGATGCTCCCAAATCTGCGCCAGCCAGCCTGCCATTTTCAGAGTGGCTGGGACGTTTCTTTTATAGCTGAACAACCCGTTACACGTAACACACAATGAGCTGCCAAAGCTCATCTACAATACACTTCCTCCAGTTCCTCAATCTGCTAAAAGGTGCTGTGGTCACCCCAAACCTACTCAGCTGTGGCATCTTTTCTTAACCAGTATCCTGGGCAATGAGATGTCAAGGCTAAACAGGATCCCTGACAGTCAAACCACTACAAGCTCCACAGTGCTTTGCACTCTGGACAAGAAACATGGCCAGGTCGTCAGGTTTTCATACAGGTGACAGACATACACCTTCCCCTGCTACTAAGGTTATGGAAACACTGAGATCCATCAATTCGCCTATAGATGAATAAAGAAAAAAATGCCCACTTTCAGCATCAGGGGAAGGGGGCACAACTGGAGTTGTGGAAGCCCTGCCCAACTGCCCCACCTGGGGAGACACATTTAATTGTTTTCAAGGTATCTGTAACACAAACATCTGTACAGCAGAACCATGGAAATAACTAGGAACTTTTGTTCCAGATTCTCTAAGATAGGAAGGTTGTTCAGTGAACAAGACCTATCCAGAGATGCTGATGCTCGGAGTTACTTGTACTTACCTTCACACTAAAGGAAAAGGAAAGCAGCTCTCATTAAGTGGTTGGCTGAACTACGAGTTAGGAGGATCATCCACTCCACAAAAACGGCTTGTTCCTCTAAGGGCAGGATTCACTTATGATTTCTTCTGTTTCATCATTGCTCTCGTTGGTTGATGCTGGCTTAGCAAGCTCTAACCTCACTCTCAAGCATACTGATCATAAATACCTACAGTGGTGGGCACTGTTTAGCTGCTGCGTGGACTCCCTTTCCCTCACACGACCGTGTGAATGACATTTCTGCAAACCAACCCCCAGCCCTACACCCACTGAGGCTGCCAGAGGAGCACTGAGTATGAATCTCCAAGCAGGAGCAGCAGGGCACAGAAGGGCTGCAGTAAAAGCATGCAGAGACTATGTTCAGCTTTTGCTCATACAGCCAGAAATGCTTGGAGAGCACAGCATCCAGTCACAATGCCTGTGAATTCTAGAAGCAAGAGCTGTATTATTATTATCAAATTCATCATCATTTGTCATCAGCTGCTTCCTGGACACTTCTGACTTTAAGGCAAGCCTTTACTAACCCACCTCTCTCTCCTTTAACCCATTTTATGACAGTACAATAAAGACCCCACAAGATAAGTCACCACAGCTGTGAGCATACTGTCTAAAGCGTCTGTGTAGTCTTCCCTGAACTGAAGGCCAAGGTGTGACAGTATGAGCCATGGACTGCACAGAGGGACCCACCCACATTCTAAAAACATACACACCCTGCCATGACACAAGGCCTTTCCCAAAGACTGACAAAGTTACAAGTATTAGGTTCAATTCTACACTTAATTCTCTCCACTAAAGCTTTCACCACTGGGAAACACAGTGGCCGTGTAAATCAAGCTCTTGATCTTTAGGACAGAGAGAGTTGGACTTGACATCCTGAGCAGCCAACAGTGGATCCAGCTGACCCAACAGCACATGTTTTAGAATGAAACTTGGGTTTCTACACCCCTAGACACAAAAACTTGAAACCTTAATCCACAGTCGAGAAGAAATACAAATACTACAGACCAAAGCAATACGCAGTTATGTCAACTCTGATGTTTCAGACCTGTTTGAAAAAAATGGCTTAGAAAGCTGATTCATACATACAAACAATCCATTGTGCCCAGAAGTTTCCTAACATTCTTTTATTAAAAACCAAAGAGCCAAAGATCGCCCTGATGCTCTTCATTGTTATAAAGCAGACTCTGAAGTATTAAGTGAATTATGTATGAGCAAAGAACTCCAACTGATGCAGAGTTTAAAACTAGGTTTACAGTTTCCTATTTTATTGGCATGGATGTATTTCTAAACTTAAAAACCTTTCTGGCAAGTTATCTCAATTTCTTATGACAAAATTTCTCACAACACACAAATATTTACAACATATACATATTTTTTCATTCTTTTACAACTGGTTCTTAAAAGACAAACAATTCTTAGGTTACCACAGAACAAAAGCTGTGACTTAGTTGTTTTTAATTTGATAAAACTATCATAAGTTAAAGTGAATAGATTTTTCTTTAAATTCCTTGTAGCATTTTACAAGTGCAACAGAAAAATATGAAGAACCAATTTAGGATAGCTGCAGTTCATTGGATAAATGTTGCCCGTCGTAATCACATTATTTCACAGCAAATTCTTGAAAAAATAAGCACCAATCATTCTTGCAAAGAACAATTTTATCTAAAAGTATTGAAAAGTGTTAAATACAAGGTGTTTAATTTACGTAACAAGCAATAAATACACCATATCCAAACTTTATTCTGCATACTGCTACCCTTGTACATATAATGTACTAAAAAGTCAGCAAATTGTCAACACCTTTTCATATTTTTTTTCTCTTTTTTTAAAGAAATCAATTTGACTTCCAACCAACGGTTTGCTACTATAACAAAGGCCACAAACAGTACGTCTGGGACAGCATACAGTGTTAAAACTGACAAACTCCAAGGGGGGAAAAACCATCTAGCAAATAAATTGGAAAGCTGTAGATCATTGCTGGTGATGTTAACATATACTAGAAAACCTTAATATGCTGCTACTATGATTTTGTAAATTGTTTAGTCAAATATTGTAAGAGCAAACTAACGCTCCTACTGATCAAAAATAATTCTGTAGCCACACTGTATTCTCATTGTCCTGCATGGAAAGATCTGATGCAATTTCGTAACTTTGCTTGAGCCTTTATTTTACAACAGAGCATTACCTCTAACTTGGAATTGCACATAAGAAGGCTATTAAAAAGTACAATAAAAATCTGCACAAATCAGACTTAAGAAGAGTCAGTATGCTGTACACTTTCTACAATATTACGTTGATAGGTGAATAAAGAAGTGCTGCCACTAAGTTTTTCAGAAAGTTCTTGAGTTGAGGAATATTCAAATGGAATTTTTGTTGGGTTTTCTATTATTTTTTTTTTTATTATTTTAAAATTTTTTTTAGAAATGACATCCAGGTCAGTTTAAGACCTATAAGCTTATGCATTGAGCCTTAAAGACTGATCTTCTCTCCTCCTGGAAGAAATATCAATATCTATTGAATCCTTGCCAACAATAAGCCTTAATCTCTTCGCTGGAGGAAGAGGAATAAAGTCATCAAATTCATCATCATAGTCATCTTCCTCTTCATCGTCCTCTTCTGATGAAGATTCATCTGCTGTTTCCTCTTCATAGTGACCATAATCATCTACTTCCATTCTTGACTCCAAAAGGGAGAGAGTTTCACTACAACACACACCATTTTCATGAAGGTCCTCTGGGTATGTGCCTCTGTTTTCGTCCTCTCGTTTTAGCTGTATTTTTAATTTTGTTGAACTATTGCCTGATCCTGAGTTAAACCCATTATTTAGCTTTGCTACATATAAATTGTTATCTTTTTCATGGTCTTTACTTAATTTTATGCTTATTTTTGAAGAATTCATTCCATCACACTCTTGATCATTTGCCTTGCTGCTGCTATCATGGCGCCTACGAAGAGTCAGTTTAGGGATCCCAGAGCTATTTTCAAGGATAAGTTGTGCATCATACCTTGTGATTCGTCTTTTCTTTTTACTTTTTGCAGTTCTAAAGCTGTCTTTTGCTTTAAAATTGTCAGTTGTTACAGAGCAGCCACCAGATCCAGGGATACAGTCTTTGAACCCAACAGGTGTGTCCACCACGTTATTCCTCTCTTCGAGTTCTGAATGAGAACTAATTAAATCTGGTACTTCATCCTTCATAGGCGTGTTGTGCATAGTATCAGTTTCCTCTGTTTTTGAAGATGGTTTCACAAGCTTTCCTTGTCGAGATTTCTTTTTTGATGTGCCTGCATCACTTTTCTGGCACCGACCCTCTCCTTTATGTGATGGTCCGTGAGCCGCATCGCTGTCGTTTAACGCACGAGACTGCTGCTCTGCAATGTCCGATTGTGTTCCAGTCAAGTTACTCTTATAGCTATCCAATGTATTTGGTTCAAGCTTTGTGTCAGAGGTCTCCTTCAAACTCATCCTCGTTCTCATCGACCTCCTCGTGATGTAGGTGCAGGGTGCAATATCACCCTGCTCATAAGCACCTTTCACAGAATTCAGTTTGTGTTCTCTCGCTGCATGCCTCGTCAAGCATCCGCTAGAGACTGCAACTTTGACTGGTCCCTCCAATTCTTTATCCTTTTTAATGGGCAAGTTTTTATACAAAACTACTTTAGGCTCTTTGAGAACTAAATTTCCCATTTCAAGCTTTCGAGAAGCATTCTTTTGCTCTGGCCTTTTGCACTGATTTCTCAACTTTATCTTTGAAAGTAAAGGCTTTGCAGGCTTTTTCAGTCTCTTTGGTACCCTGGAATTATTTATATGAGTTAGTTTAGATGAGGTAGAGTTTGATGATGCTGGAATTCTTGATATAGACTGTCTGGTTAATGTTCTATTTTTGCTGTTCTTTTTTATGCCAATTGAAGATTTTCTGTTAGCTGAAAAAGAAAAAAACAGTTTTG
Source organism: Zonotrichia leucophrys gambelii (assembly GCF_028769735.1). NCBI lineage: Eukaryota > Metazoa > Chordata > Aves > Passeriformes > Passerellidae > Zonotrichia > Zonotrichia leucophrys. Next base: position 39,298,727 of record NC_088175.1, on the reverse strand, counting down.
TTATGACACTACTTGTATTCTGAATTTCCCACTCCCAAATACTGCAGTTATTTCATTTATTTGGGGAACCTCAAAGTAATCCATGAGACAGGACAGACAGTATGTAGTAGGGAATGAGACTGCTTAACTTGCAACTCAACACATGAAAGGAATTGCTAAACAGGCACGAGAACATCAGCATTTCCAGATACACTTCCCCTTCTCCACCCCCAGTATAGCACGCTGTCTTTTTACTGAAATTCTTCTTCTACCAATTTAAAAAAAAATAAAATCTCTTTGACGTTATCCACAGCTTTTGCTGAGTATTATTCCAATAAAATCTGATGGTCAGCATGATCTAATATTATCTCCAGGATTTTTTTCATGGAGAAGGAGGAAAAAAACCCCAAATACTTTTATCTAATGTAATGGTTTCAATTTCAGGTGAAACTACTGCATACTGTGGCAAGCAAAGAAGTTCTGTCTGCCCAAGAGAGGTGCAACTCTAAATACTGGTAATTAGAGATCTTTTTAAGATTTAGGGACATTTTTTAGGGTTTTTTTCCATTGGTTGGTTGGGTTTTGTGTTTTGTTTCTGTGTTTCATTATTTTAATGTCACAGTAGCAAACAGGAGACAGATGGAACTGCAGTATTTTACATAGCTCCAAACCTCTTTACCAATTAAATCAAAGTTTAAATTATTTGTATTTTGCCCATACTGAGGTTGGTGGAGGTGGGGAAACCAAATAAATCATACTCCCTACTCCACAGAGAGAAGTTTTGCAGGAAGATTACAAACAAAAATCCTTTCCAATTTCTTCTGAAATTACTAACTGTGCACTTTCACTGCACAAGAGGTGCCTGAACTATCAATTCTGGATGTGGAAAGGGAAGAGCTGCTCAATTTAAAAGATGTCTAAAGGAAACAACTATTTGTTTAGCAATATCCACTAAGAGTATTTATTTAAAAATTCTTTTCCCAAGAATTCAAACTATGTAAGTTTTCTTTCCTAAATCATACTACTGCCTGTGGTAGTTTACTGTATTTTGAAATACAGAAATTATTGGCAGGACTTTAACTGACGTGTTTATAAATATTTCCCTTTGATATTAAAAAAAAAGAAAACAAAAGAACATACCACCTATTGTTCTTCAAACACTTGTGGAAAACCATGAATTTACTGTTTAAATTGCCTTCAGATTCTTGAATAAATTAGTTTTAGTGACCAGTATGTGAGAAGCACCTCAACACTGAGAGGAATTCCATCACTGTGCAAGTTTTCCATGTGTTTGTGAAGCCTTTAGAGACTCCAAGCTCTTCCCCTTACTTACTTGCATTACCTTTTTCCTGAGCTGTATCTGCATCAGTGTTAGAGCTGACAGACTGGCTGTCTGAATTCTTGCTGCTGTCTCCCAGCTTCTTAAGTCTGTTCAATCGTTTGTCTGTTTCCCTCAGTCCATATTTACTGTTAATCACAGGAGTAGGTGCTGGCAATCCCACTCTTGATTTAAAAGCACCAGTTCCACGTCTACAAATAAAAAGAAGACACAAGGTATTAATAAATCTTCATGGAAACTTAGAGCTTTGTTTCATATACAGTAGTTTGGATCCCAAGTCTGTCTGGATCAATGATACCAATAGCCACAGAACTGGTTAGCATTTTGTGGGCTGTTTTGTCTTCTACCTGTCCTCTGGGTGCCTAAATGCCTCAGCTGGCCAGCAAGAACAGCAGGATTGAGTACATGGACCTATGCAGAGACATGCAAATCTTCCTGGTGATGACTTGTGGAGGCTTGAAAGAAATTGTACTGTGCCAAATCTCCTACTGCTCCAAACATACCCACAGATCCTTAGAACCCACCATTTTAACATTGCAAATTAACACTCTTTATAGCACAGTTAAAATGAAGACACTTAAATATTAATTTTTTTGTGGTATACAAAGTGACTCTTGCCTCATCAATCTTGAAACAAGCAAAAAATGAGTCCTTACTAATGCCCCCCAAAATAAAATCTTATCTCTTTGACTGCCTCTGCTACAGCTTTGTAACTGAAAAGCAGATTCCTAAAGTTAGAATTACCCAAACATTAGCTTTAAAAAATAACATTTTCATGTACTTAAAATACAAAAACAAGTTAATGAAAATGTTCAGACACATAAAACTAGTTTGTCCTGAAAAAGAAAGTATGCTCATATTAGACTGAAATCAATGATCAAAAGCACTTGAGAAAAACCCCACATCACTCCATGTCTCAAGGGAAGAACAATTCTGGTGCCTGTGCATTCAACACTTTACAATCTCCAGGACTGAAGTACTTTTCTACTCGCAGCTCTCAACGGCACCCTTCACTTGGAATGACATAACATCACATGAGCTTGGAGGCCCATGCCAGAGTGTTTTCTCTTTAATTTCAAGATTTGTTAGCGACCAAAGTAGCCAATAAAAATGAAAGTGGGATTATTAAACTACTTGTATGCAGGTGCACTAGGCTATTTCTCAATATGGGCAATATTTTGTCCTTTATAGGGTTTTTCTTCCTACAGTTGGATCAAACAGAACAGTGAGTTCTGTGCAGGTCCCCTTGGAACTGAGTGAGGCTCTCTCAGATGATGCTGATCCTCCCTACTCACAGTGAGCAGAAGTTTCAACATGGCAAAAACCAACTATGGAATTCTTTCGACTGATGTGAAGAAACCTGGTTGGGACAGCACGTGTGAAAAACAAATATTGAATGATGAACAGAGAGAAGCAAATACTGTCCAAACCAGTAGACATTTACAAATACACAACCCCCAAGTTCTAACAACACTGAGTGAAAAACTACTTTGCCCATTCTCAGCAGGAGAGAACTTCAGTTCCACAAATAAAACATTAATGGAATTTGCTTTATCAAGCGCAAAGAAGAGCAAAAGCTGGGGATCAGTTCACAATGGTCTTGCAGAAGCTGTAACTGCTTTTCCTTCCAATTCTACTTTATTCAGTACAAGTATTTTTAAGAATCTACACCCCTGTTTTGTTCTGCCTCAGTTTGAGCTAATCTCCAGAACAGAGAATCAACAGATTAAGAGAACACAAGAGTTCTCAGGGATCACCACCATTCTGTAACAACACAGAAAAATCATTATAGCAAACAGGTTGGAATCAATTATTTTGTGTCCAAAACTCTGAGTATTCATAATAAAGGACTTTCACAAAATAGATGATGAATATGCCCAATTCTATTTGAAAGCCATTTACATCAATGCATACCTTTCACAGGTATAACATTCGCAGTATTCATTGTTTTCTCCAAAAAACCCATCTCCGTAGTAACAAGAGATTTCTTCTCCAGGTTCAATATCTCTTAGAGCTTTCACACATGCTGTATCTCTGCCTGTTGATACGAACTGGAGAAGCAGATGACAGGAAGGGAAAAAAAGGCTAATCATTAAGGCTGCACAGTATCTGAGTAAGAAATAAAACTAAAACAGTTGGGGAAGAAAAGTTGGAAGGACAAAGAAATACAAAGTAGGGTACTTTATTTATTTATAATTTCTTGCTTACCTTACAGTTAGGTCTGCAATCTGAAAAAGGTCCAAAAGATAAAGTCAATTAACTGTGGATAAGACCTGAAACATGAATAGTTGTAGATATCTAAAGTAAGGATTCACTTTGACTTCAAAGACTGCAGAATCTCAACTAAATACTGGGAGTTAAGTTAGTACTGCACAAAGCCATACATCAAAAGATTCCTGCTTTTGTATAGCTGCATTTCTGAACTCTTCCCTATGCCATCACAAATGTCCAGTTTCCCTCCTCTTTAGAGTAAACAGTTTCATCTTAATTCCTACCTGCTCTTCCTTTGGTACACAAATGCAACACAATCAGCTAAGTTTCTGCAAAAGGTTAAAAAGCCATAAGAAGTTCACCTAATAAAGATGTTACTGCTGACTGAGTTCACAAAGAATTCAAGGAAACCCACAATATGCTTCACTAATTTAGCTGCTAGTTCCAATGTCTCTTTCAAGGAAGACAGCATTGCTTCCTAGAGCCTTCTCTGAGTTTCACAACTGATCAGCTCTGGCTGGGAAAATCCCAGTATGATTTTGTCCTACATTAATATAGTATGCCAGATTCGGGCATTTCTCTGCAAGTTCTTGTGCTGTTTGGCTCATATACAACACTTTTGAATTTCTTATGCTCTTCAACAAGCTTCCTATACTTACTACTCACCATGATTGATAAATGCAGCAGGACCAAGCCATAGTTGTGCACAGTTTTTTCGTGTGGAATACATGACACTGAAGTCATTTTCCCCATGTCTCAGCAGCATGTTTTCTTCCATTTCTGATAGTTCAGCAATACAGCCCACAAGTAATTCTATTTTATCATTTCGTTTCCTTTAATGTAAAAAGAGTAGCAGAAATAAGACTACATGTGCCAAAATTACAAAGCAATTTCATGGAAAGCGAAGTTGTTATAGAATCAATGACATCAAATCTGACGTCAGAAACAATTACAACCATTGTTTCTACAATTTCCTGAGGCTGCTTGCAAGAGTTGATTACTTCAGCTTCTGCAATTGTTAAAACCAAAAGCAAGATCTTTTCATTTGTGTACACTCCCTCCCCATCACCACTTGAGAAATTCTGACTTCCTCCAGCTGCTCTTGCTTGTGTTTCCTAAACTTCTTCCTGTGACCAGGAAAACCCAGCATAATGAAAATGCTTAAAGCTCCATGGCGTATTAAATGAGGCCCACTAGTGACTCTAACAAAGGCAGAAATTCAAGCAAGATGTTCTCACTCATGAGCAGTTCTTCAGCGTGAAGTTGGCCCTTGAAACAGAGTGAGGAGGGGGAATGACACCTACAAAAATCAAAAAAAACCACGAAGCCTTTGTGTGCAGACAGCCCACGTGCCATCATGACTGGAGCAGTGCAGAGGCACTGAATGCTCAGTCTAGTGGGAGCACAGTTTCCATTTTCTTGCGTGGGCATTGTTTCCACTGCTCAGAGTGGCCATTCCACATTACTCTGACAGAGATGACCATGGAGATACTAAAGGTATATGAAGGACACAAACTAAAAGCAAAACCTTTTAAGTGCAAATTTCTCCTTTGACAGAGAGCGCTGAGAACTCTAATCTCTAGTTTTGATTCTTGACAGGTTTCCAGGTATCAGCAGGGTTAAGATGCAGCCCTCCTGTCTTGCTCACTTCTCAGGCTACTCTAGATTTTGAGCATTAATCTATTTTCAACACACCTACATGCATATGCAAAGCTTCTACCGCAAAGAATCAGCCAAGGGATGAACTCAAACAACATCATCAACAACAAAAAAACCCCAAACAAACATACAAACAAGCCCAAAAAACCCCAAAACCCAATCAGTATTTTTTGGGTTGTATCATGATCGTGGAACCCTCAGCTCTGGTCATGAAGAGCTGGAGTCCTCAGTGTATTTAAAGGTTCTCCAACACGTGGAGGTTGTGCTGCCAGCAGCAGGGTGTCCAGCCACTCAATCCCAGTGTGAACACAACCTCACTTCCTCACCTCAGGTGTGCTGCTATGAACAGGTACTGCCACAAAACAAAGCTCATACAATTGGTGTCTACATTTGAAGTGATTTTAAAATCTGAATTAAGCCAGAATCTGCTTGGTGCTGCCACACACATGCTTATAATGAAACTCAGATGTGCCAAAGTGAGATGGGGCACACTAAGATTCCAGACTTGTGCTTCCAGGAGAGATCTATCTTGCACAATCAAAATATGCAAACAACGCTCGTTTAAAAATGGCAAAAAACTCATTTCCTGCACAATTATTTGCTATGTCACAAATCTGCCCTGTCATCTTTCTCATGAAAGTCTAACAGCTCCTGAAAAGAGAAAAACAATTACCTGACTGAAAACAAGATTTAAAAAAAAAGTATAATGAACACTGTATGCACAAACCCAAACATACAAAGGACTACCTTCCAGAGGCATAGATCCTGCATTAAGTACTTAGCAAAAACAGAGAGAAAATTCACTTTTCAAGTAACAATACAAAACTATCTATTTCACTGGTTGCAGTTTTACTTTTAAATCCCACTTGAAAATATATTTTTATATATTCTTTCAAATAATTGACAGAAACAGAACAAAACAGCGACCTGTATTCCTTACCATTCTTTTGTTGCAACGATTTTGGCTCCATTTTGCTCAGAAGAATACCGATTACAAGGCAGTATCTCAAACCCACTGTCAGTTGCAAACATTCGTAAATAAATAAACACCTGCAATGAAAAACCCAGTACTTGTCTGTTACCCGTAAAATGAAAGCAGTGAGGAACTTCTTATTTAAATAATGAAAGTGAACTGTACAAACACACACACGAAATGGATACTGGAGCAGGATGCTGTCTGCTGAAATGCATTTCTATGTTTTATAATGTTTCTATACATTTAAGCCATACATATTATGTTGGTCTTATTTCTTCACAGTGACTTCCAGTAACCCTCACACAGGTATTGAGATTATCCAAAAAGTTTAAGAAAATTAAAGATACCTGGACCAAAATTGGTCTAACTAATGAAAATCAATAATTTTTTCTTAAAATCACTGAATATCTGCATTCAAGAAATCTGTTCATATCTTTAAGAACGACTGAGACCTAATAATCTCTAGAAATCCATTTTATTGTTTGAAGTTCTGAAAAATGATATTACTTCCACAACAAACCTAGATGCTGAATTCAGGGACTGTTGAATTTTTTTTTAAGTTGAGGTGTGACTGTGTTATTCTAAAAACCACTCTAACAAAGCAGAACTTTTTCTGCTAAATCTTTCTTGCATTACTAGATTTGGTGCATTTTAAAGGAGGCCACATTCTTTTTGGTTGTACTTTGAAACAACAGACTCATTCTTGAAGAAGCAGCCTTTTTTGTTAAGTAAACAGTACTATGATTTTTTTTTTCTTTCAACTTTGAGAATCAAAAACTGTTATGCTACATACAAAATGGATTTGGGGTGTGGGAAGTGGAGGAGGAACAACCCTTATGGGTATAGGCCCTACACTTGTAACAAATGGGGTATTTTGAGGTAACAAGGCTACTCCCTTTTCCTTTATCTTCCTTTGTCACCCAATTTGATCATCACCCAGTTGTGAGTAAGAAAACCCTAAAACAAACCCCAAACCCCCCCCCCCAAAAAACAAAAACCCTGAACAAACCACAGTACAAACAAATGATTGGGGGGGGAACCCCTTCCTTTCTATACTCTATTAATGAAGCAATGCAAGTTAACAAGGGAAAAAAAAAGAAGGGTGTGTCTAGTTAGGCTTTAAAAAACAAAGGAAGTTTCTCTTAAAAAACAGTAAAACAACATATAAAAGAGCACTTGATTGCTTTACTATTGCTAATAGTATACTTAAGAAAATTTTAAAAACTTTTTCTTTGCCTTTCAACCCTCTGAAAAAGCACATTAATTACAAATACACCTACATGTTCCTTGAATAACCTTTCCTGCATTTTGTTCTTGTTAAGAAAATAGTGCCGGGCCCAGTCACCTGACGTCAAGGACTTGAAGGCTTTTTCTAAGTGCTCATCTTTCTTAAAACGTTCAATCACCTCTTTGAGTTCTTCTTGCCTTCCTTTAATAGGTCGAAATCTGAAATAAAAAAATAAAACTATTCCAGTCCACCATCAGTCATTCTCAATTCTTTCTCAGTTACAGCACACAGTTCTTTTGCTACCCATATAAATATTTAACTCCCTGCATAAAGACACTGACCAACCATTGCCAAACCCAAAGCCTTTTTATACTGATGAATTCACTACATGGGTTTATGTGGATTGCAACCTTAACACGTGCATTCATATAAAATACAGCTCTTAATGACAACACAAGAAGTGTCTACAAATACTAACACAGCAGATGCTACATCTGTGGAAAATTAAGGTTCCAAAAGTTAGTGCAATCGTAAATTTTTTCCCCCAAACAGGAAATCTTGAGCATGTAAATATGAAAACAAACACCTGTACATTAGCAGAGAATTCTGCCTTCTCCCCAAAGTTTGAGATTTAAGAAAAGCTACCCTTCGTATCTTCAGTGGGAAAAAGTAACAGAAGAAAACCTGCATGACTGCCAGAAGTGGCAGCTCCATTTTTGAGCTGCAAAACCACCAAGAGAAAGCAGCACTTAGATATTTTGCCAAATCCCTATCAATTGCCTTTGACTGAGCACATACCCTTATATGCTCTGCTTTAGGGCAGAGGTGGGGTGTGGGTATTCTTACATACATGCCACACCCCAGGGGACTCTTCACAAAGATAAAAATTTACCAGGATCATGAGAAACAGTTTTCTGCAGCTCTTTTTACAACTGGAATGTTCTGCTTACAGAGCATATGACAGAAATGCTAAACAAACTAAGAGTTTTGAGCAAACATGTAAGTCCTGTTACTTTTTGCTGGAAGTGCATAACTATGCTGATTTTATTTCCTCTTACTTACCAAATGAAATCTGTATTTCATTACAAATATAAACAAGGGAGGAAAGAATTCTTGAAGTTGGTGGAAGGAAACCTCAATCAACTTACTCACTGATGCCCTGTTTTTTAAATTGCCATATGAACTGGCTTACTGTCACCTTATAACACTGAATGTTACAAGTAACTTATTTTAATATGACGACAGAAGATTTGCCTCTTCCATGCAACTTGTATAAAGGAAACAAAAAAGTGTTACCTCCTGATTTTGTTTCACTGAAATACTAAGGGTCTAATCAGAACTAAGTAACAACCATGAGGATTCAGTTTCCTTCCTTAGAAGGAAGACGCTGTATTCATGCACCTGATACAATGAAGACAGATCTCCTAAGCCCAGAATCCCTTTCAGCAGGTTTTCAGCGTTCCATGCTACTGCTTTTATAAATCTCTCAAATCTCCATCTGAAACACTTCCTTGTGACATAATAACTAAGCATCCTTTTAGACCTTTTTGAATCCAGCAAAATTTATCAGCATTAACCTGTGGGCTTTCAGAGGACATGGTGAGTAAGGAGCAGACATCAGGTTCAGTTCACTTCTGGCTGGGATATGACATTGAACAAGGCAGCAGGAATCAGTTCAGAAACAGATGCCTGCTTACAACTGTAGCACATACCATGCCATGAAGTTTCAAATCAAGTTCTTTATTAAAGATTATACTGGTACTGTCATCCCAAACAGCTAACAACCTAACAAGCTGATGAGACCTCATGCAAGAAAACTCCCCTAAAACTAGAGATGACACAATCATTATTTTTGTTCTGCAGCACACCAAAGTCTTCCTCAACTTGCCAGTCACACATACAAGTATCTCTGCTCTCCCAAAACCAAAAGACTTCGCCCAGATTTGATAGTCATAACTCACAGAGCTTCCTCATGCATGAACAGAATTTAAAATCACGTAGTCTGAACTGAACTGACTAGCTTCAGAACAGGACCTGCACTCACTTTCAATTTCAACCAGAAACAACTTTCCCAGCAAGGAGCCAACTGCACTTAGGCCAGGAGAAGTAGAGAGCTCACCAATCTGCACAAACATATAACAGTAATATGTTGCTTACACCTCTATCTGCAAACATTGCACAAGAGAAAAACCTACAGGATTTCCAGTTAGAATTGGTCTTCAGCTTTGTCTGTTCTTGCTGGGCTACATGAATAACTGCCCTCTCTGTTACACTGTATTTCACATGTTGAAATACACAATTTTTGAGCTAAGTGACCTGCAGGAGCAAAGGTGGGTGGAAAAGCCATCACATTCAAAATTGCATTAGCACCTGAGACAGCAATGTATGTGCTGATAGACATCATCATACTTATTCATCACTGAGAATGCTGCTCTAGGCTAGCTAAGAAAGCAGGATCCCAACTGAACCACCAGTGTGGGAAAGAAATACAGATAAAAAAAGGAGAGCAGATGCTAAGCTTAACAGTGTCTCAAGACCTAAAGAATCAACACCCTCTATTTTCTAGCAATTCAAAGCAAATCTTACAGCCCCAAGTGCTCATATTTTAGGTGTTTCACAACACATTCTCAGAGGCTGACTCGATGTCTACCTGCCCAGTTACCTCAGGTAGCTCAGGACCTGGCCCCAGCCCCTGAAGGTCACTGGCACCTCCAGGGGTCACATTCAGCAGGTGTCCCTTGGATCCTTGTCTCATGCACCATACTGCTGGTGGAATTAATTTCAGCCATTAGCAGAAACTTTTGTAATGCCATTCCTGCGAGGTACAATAGTCAGCGTATGCCCAAGACCTTCAAAGCCAAAAAGATGGCTGGAAACAAGAAAGGGATGAAGAGATGGTAGAACCCCCAAGATGTGACATGGTCAGATGAATGCTGGACGGCATGGCAGGCATTTCAAACAGGAACTGGGTTTTTCAAAGAACATGACTCTCTGCACCCAGGGGCTCAAAGATTAATACCAAGGACTCTCTGCAGCACTACTGCCAAAAAGTTGTTCATACACAGTGGCAAGACAGAGATAATGAGAAAAGATAAAACAGGAATCTAAACAAGCAAGAAATAGCCACAAGTTCATGGAAAGATGCTGGAAACCAATATTATGTTTAACATTTCACTCCAAGGGTTCCCAAACAGATGAAACAGAATGACAGTGTGCACCCTGAGCCTGAGCTGGAGGGCTCTTCACAGTTCAACAGCACATGTAAGTTGCACTGAGAGCACATGAAGTTTGTAAGCAAATTCAGAATACTACAGTTCTCATGAAGTCTTTCACAGATATATCTCCATATATACTTTAAAAGGTACCTTCTCATTTGAGATGCTGAAGAAGCTGAGAAACCCTAGAAGTTCAATGCTCCTTAAGAATTTGGGTCTGCTGATAGATACTTCATTTCTCCCAGGAGTATAATTAATTAGTTTATTCATTAGCTTTTTGCAGCCAAAATGCCAATTGATTTTGAGAAGCAACCTTGTATACTACCCTTTGGTGTTACAGGGCTTCCACATTTACTCATGACATTAAAAAAAAACCCCAAAAACCTATACATCTGCTGGAAGAATCTATACAGTTTCTGAGCTCCACCATGAAGAGAGCCTGAAAAGGCCCCACAGCTAAATGTATACATATAAAATGAGCCAAAGAAACTGACTTTTAAGTATCAGTAAAACAAGTGACTAGTTCAAAGAAGAGAGATAGAAAGAGCACAAGGAAACCAACAGAACAAACCAGCCAACCCAGTCTCTGGAAAAAAAAAGGCAATTAAAATCAGAATTGTTTATCCAGACTCTTGGTTTCCTCCTCTGAACAGTACCCTTATTAAATTCCATCATGGAAACTGAACAAGACACATTGCTGTTTGAATCTGCTCACTGACACAGACTCCTTGAGCCACCCTAAGAGCAGCTTCCCAGGTCAGGTCTCACAGGACATGAAGCCTGCTGCAAGACAGTCAGCTGTTAGAAGTGAGCAAAGAATGAAAACCTCAGCTACGACACGGTCTTTAAAGAAATAGTATCAGCCCTTCTTCCTGACAACCTGCAGAACAGAAACTTCGCACACTTCTCTAGAAAATACTTTTTTTTCCTAGTCAACAAGATCTGATAAAGCTGTGGCCACTGCAGTTTCAAAATCAGATAGAAGAAGATCTCGTCCCAATTAAGGGCAAACTGGCATGGTCTCAACAAGGAAGACGTAGGAAAATGGCTTGGGGAAGCAAAGCTCTTTCTCTCTCAAGTTTCTCTTACCTCAGGAGTACTTAAAGACTCTTGGAACTCCAAGGTATAAAGCCAAAGGTCAGTGAGATGCTTGCCTATAAAGGAAGTTAAAGGAGAGTTTCTGGTAAGTTCAGAAGCACAGCACCTCGCTCAGTCTCAGTCACTGAGAGCAGTGAGTTTGAACAAAAAGGATAAATTGATCCTGCAAGAGATCCAGTATGGAACTCCAAACAGCATATCAGTGCATGATAAAAGAGTTTTACTTCCAAACCATCTTTCTTAACTTCTGACTAGGGAACATCAAGAAGAGTGAATTTATCAAAACCATATCAACCCATTAGCCTTTGAACAACAGGCACCTTGTCTGGATGATATTTCTATTTAAGCAACTCTGGAAAACAGCAAGCTTATGTCCATCTAGTACCAGAGACTGAGCACAAAAGCTGAAACTGCAGGCCTGTTAAGCATTCAAGATAGCAAAACAAGAATTGAAAATCATCTATTTAAAATAAGCATAAACATAGATTTTGGCTTCCTCCCTGCCCAACCCTGTAGTGTGAGCATTTTTTCCTCAAAGCTCATTATGAGCTCATTATGATCAACTTGTTCAGCATTTATTGCCAGTGTTTTCATACTGGCAATAAAAAAAAAAAACCTAATGTTCTTTAAAGGCCAAATTTCAAAACAGCACTTTTAATGAAAAAAGTAATCCACATTACTTAAATTTCTTGAACTGACACTAAATACACACCAGTGTGGTCAAAACTCCAATATAGCTGAGAACAGAAATAAAATTCTCACAATTTAGCAAAGAAATACTTTTAAAAAATAAATACGGGGAAGACAAGAAACCCCCCAAACCAACAACCTAGCACTATCTCTAATCCTGTTCTGCCACTCCACATGGTAAATTTAATTCAGCAGTTAACATGACCACTGGATGCAAGCCATTTCACGTTTTGAAGATGTAACACTTTTTGTTGAAGCTAAAAGTAAAAAACTGTAAAAGTAAGGTGGTGGGTGTTGGTTTGAGAGGCAGGGCATGGTTGTTTAGTGTGTTTCTTTGGTTGTGATTTTTTTTTTAAATTCAAAACATTCGGGAACAGCAAAACAGTTGGTTCCAATGCAATCACTGTGTGATTTATATACAGTGAATGAAGACAATCAGGAGCAAGGTAAAGGACTTCACTGAATTAAGCTCTCAGTGAAAATAATCTAGAAAAAATGGAAAAATCAGATTTTATGCAAAAGTCAAAAACAATTTTGTAAAGTACACAGACACTGAGGTCTGAAGAATGTAAAAGCTTCACTTTGAACCAGGTTACCACTACATAAGAGTTGTGTACCTCGAATCCACTATCTCCACAGCACTACAACATTGAAGCTGAACTGTATGGCCACATAACCTTATTTAGCAGAACCCACATCACTTTTTCAGCCTCCAGACCTTCCTCAAGATGAACACTGAACTCTTCAATTATTATACTGAAATGAGCCGAAGAATGCAGGGGAGATTCAGCACAGGCTCATAAATGCAATGGAACTGCTTTGTGCTTTTTGTCTCTGCTGCCTGCTGCTGACTCTAAGGGATGAAAAGGGTGATGCACCCTGTCAAGTCTGGTCACCTAAGTCAGTGACTGCTCTTGAGGCAGTGTTGAGAGAAGCAGCTTCCTGTACATCATCCCCAGGCATTTAATGTTTCCAATGGAAAACACAGAAATTCTGAAGGCTTGGTCCTTTAGTCCCATGTAATCAGACAAAACCACCCACATCACACACCTGCTTGTAACTTCACTAAGAGCAGCAAACAGACCACAACATATCCGACTTCCTAAAGCATTTGCAGATCTGGAGACACACTGGAAGTGCTCTCAGTATCCCCTAGCATGATGCTGGTGCTTTAGGGAACCAGGAAACAACACTGACTGGTAACAGGAGCACATGATTGGGAGTCTGGCTTCAGGTTTGAACAGTAACACCTTGGTATGTGAGACAGGATAAAGAGCAGATTAGCCACTAAGGCATGTGACTTCAAGATTCAGTGCTCAGCCTCGGGAAAAGCACCCAAAACTAAGAAATGGCAAGACAGGCAAGAACTCACTTGGCATTTTACAAGTGTCAGTTTTAATCTTTAGTGTTTGGAAACTTTCAACCCAGGAAGTGTAGCTTGCAAAATGAGTTTTGTTTTTTACCAGAACAAATAAATAAAGGCTGATATAACAAGATTTGAAAACAACAAAACCTTTTAGAACAGTGATACTTGACAAGAACATACTTTCTAAGACATGGGGTTTCTTTTATTAACTGCTAAACTGCTATTCTGTTGAGATAAGAGCTACAAAATTGATGAAAGAATGACAACTGAGACTGTAAAAATGGTTGGAAACTCTGGAAACATCCTGCTTTCTCTGGGAAAAAGCGCTTACAGAGAAGACACTCATGCATATAAAAGTACAGACCTGGCTTCCAAGGTATGGGGAAGAACTTCAGTAAGTGATCATCAACTGCAATGGGCTGCAAAAATACAAACCTCTTACATGTTTCCAACACAGCACAGCAGAACAGTGGCACAGACACTTTCACAGGGCATCTTCAAACCAATCAGAACAAGGGAACAGGAAATCTTTGCTTGCCACCATAACTGGCTGTTGTATTTTAAGCATACCTCCACACACAAACTATGTAACTAATGTGACTCCATGGCACTGAAGCAGAAGATGCCCAAACATAAGCTGCAAATCTTCAATTCTACTTCATCATAATATTTGGGTACTAGCACATAGCATTTTGGAAGCAGTAGTTTGTTCACACCTGCTTTCCCCTCACCTTCCCTCAAAGCCATTAAAACAACAGTAAGGAGCACTAGAAAGACTACAGTTTAGTAGATGGGAAAAGATAATCTAAGCATCACAGCCATGGTAACAAGCATGTGTCATCACTGCACCAAAAAGATAAACAAGAACTATGCTGATGCCTGGACTTTAATTACAACATCAGAAACTTTTTCAATAGGACAGTATGCTAGAGGCAGAAGGCATGCATCTGGTAGGAGTTGTAAGCCCCACCTAAGTACTTCCCATAGTGCTCCAAGATTATTAACTACTGTCCCTGCAGACTGCCTGTAACTGTTTTACAAGTCTGAGAAAGGAAGAAATACATGATGGCCTTTGTGTAGCTTTTTGGTTCAAAATAGTAATTAAATAAGTATTTTAGTAGACAACCTATCAACATAAAACAACATTCATGAAAGTAGCTTTTCCAACTATTAAACAATGACTACATCATTTCCACAGCAAAAAGCCTAAGAACTAACAACCTGTGCAAAACCTGCAGACAATCATTCGTGCAAGAGCAAAAAAAATCCTTTCAGCATATATTCTTAGCTTGATTAACTGATGAAAATACAAAGACACTTCAAGCAGAACTGTAAGAATATCTGCCTGGACTGTGCTACTGTAACCAACAGCAGGGAGGGAAGAGGAAAAACTCCAATATTCTTCTTAAAGGTGGATATTGCACTCTCCAGCAAAAAGGAGAGATCTCTTTGGGGTAAGTCTTTACAGTTATTAGGACCACCCTGCTTCAATTTCATGTGCAGCTGATGCTTTCAGGCTATACCAACAACTATTTATGTTATGTGACAACAGCAATAAACCCAGCAGTCATTTTTGAATCGATCAGTTCATTGCATACATGCAATCTGCTTAACTGATACTGTATGCATGTGACTGTGCTGCACAGGTGAACTGTCCTTTAAAAATAGTCACAGCAACAGTTTGAAGGGCTGAGAGTCTGTTTCCCATGATGTGCTGCCAGGAAACTCCAGCTCTTATTATTGCACTGTGTATTATTGCAATACAATTCCTGTCCTTAGAAACTTACAGTTTCTCCATTGAGCTATCAATACAGATCTTGCATGCAGACAAGCTTAAGAGAGATCTATAGAACACAGTTATCATCAGTGATACATCTGTAACAGAGGGAGAAGCACAAACAGCTAAACCCTGAGACCACACAGAATGCACAATCAAAGCATTCACACGGATTGTGTAACAGGGCAAAAGTAGGGGCAACTCTGGTAAGCAAGTTTGCAGCTGGCACACTCGTTGATCTCATCCATACAGACACATGTGAGGAGCCATCCCTTCAGCAGGGGTCTGCCAGAACTTCAGATCGAGTAGCACCAACGCTGAACTGCTCAGGAGCTACATCTTTCTTCCGTTGTTTAAGAGTAAGGAAGGAAAAATAAAGCATCCAGCACATGGAATAAACAGAAAAGTTACCAACCACTGGCTTCTGCCTTTGAATACTTTCAAATGACTACTGGTTTCAAACTTGCAATTAGTTAACTGTTTAAGCTAGAACACGGTGCCTATTGCCAACCAGTTCTACAGCACAAATACACGAGACTAATGGAAAGCCCTATGATGGAGCACTGTGAGAGGCTGCATTTGTAGTGCTGAGTTCCAGACCCACATGCAACACCATTTTAAAGGCAGAAGCTACTCACAAATTTGCATTCTTTCACTTTCTTAAAACATGCACAAAATTCCACGGTTTTGCTGATTTACATCAACTAAGAAGATGAATTCTTTTCTAGAAAAATAAAGACAAGTTACCTAGTATTCATTTTGTGTGTCTGAAAACCTAAATAGGGATCAAGAACCAAACTAGTTGCTAGGTCATCATTTTCACAGAGTTCCTTGGCAGACATTCCAGAGGAAGGCACATAACGACTTTGTCCCTCAAATCCTGAAGCACCACTACCTGCAAAGAAGAGAGCACAAATCAGATATCACTTAAGGGATGTTATAGAGCCCAGCTACGTTTGGAGACAGACAGACACACAGGCTGGAGGCAGAAAATACAGAACAGTTGAGGAAGACAACAAAGTACTTGGAGAAGCAGAATAAAGGACTGTAAATGACATCTGAATAAAGGACTAATTTGCATTTAATCCTCCATCCCAGACCAATAGCAAAATAAGAATCCATATTCCTTAAAACCTTTTTTAAGGTTTTAAAGAGAACTGCTGCAGAATGGCTAATGATGTGACTTGATTAAAAAATGGGGTTTACTTCTACAAGTGTATTCACTGAAAGTTGGGCAAGGACTTCAAAAGATGTTATCCACTTCAAATCATACTAGTTGTCACTTAGTGCCAATCATGCATTTTATAATTACAACAGTTCAAAATTAATTTACACCCAGTTATTCTTACTTGACTTTTAAAGTGATCTGAAGAAATCTATATTCCTGAAGGGAGTTAACATACCCAGAAAACACACAATAACTAATATTTTTATGTTAGCTCCATGCTGACTGCAGATGTCCCTCATGAATTAGGTAAGACAGAAGCCTGCCTGGCAAACTAGGAAGTGAATCACAGCACTAAGTAGCTGAAACATGTACATACATCTGCTTGATCTTCTCTCAACTCCATTTTTGCCCGTCTTTGGATTCTCCCTTCCTGCATGCTGCAATTTGGTCTGTGCGTGGTCATTAGACGACTTGCTTCCACTTCTCCGGCCATTCACTACCATGTTCTTGGATTCTCCCAGCCACTTCATACCCACAGACAATCTGACTCAGTTGCATTTAGTCACTTTTCAAAAGGCGTGGAGAAGCGGATGAAGAAATTCAGTTCCAATTCTTACTGGAAGTAAAACAAACATGATTAGAACTTACTGGGAAAATGCTTTCAAGACACAGAGTTAAAAAAAATAGTAATAATACTCCAACAATAATAATAGAAGCAGTAAAAGAAAACTGAAACACACCCCCACTCCAAAGAGAAGGTGGGGAAAGGTGGGAGGAAAGATGGCAATCTGCATTTGCATCAGGAAGAAAGAAAAGCCATTCATTAGCACCAGTACACAGATCTGTGAGCAGGTGAAGGCCCGTCCTACAGCTTACAATGGCATCTGGCAGCAAGGACGAATCCTGGAGCTAATCAGTTGCCAATGGCAGCTCATTTTTAAGAGCTGGACTATCCCCACAGATATACCTGTACAAGTACACGTGGGTTAACATGCCCACAGCTATGTGACTCCAGACCCAGAGGATTTTCAAATACACATCCAATAAAGATTTTATCTCCTAATACATAAAACTCATAACCTACTGGGAGCTCCATAGCAAAGACCATTTCACATGCATCCTCCAAGAACTAAAGATGAGCACAGTTTAGAAGAACAAAGGAAAAAACCCAACTGGAAAATGGACATTTTTGGAATGGGGTTAGGGGAAAGATGTTACATCTTTATTCAAAAATCAGAGCTCAAGAAACCCCCAATGATGACCTAGAGAACCCAGGCTACTATTCTTACTATTCCATTTTACAAAACAAACCAGTCACAACACACCCGGTTCAACGTGCCAATACTAAGTGGGGTCACAAGCAGAGTTGCAATTTTACAGTACATAAATGTCTAGCAAAGCACATGCTAGTTTTTGCCTGTAGTCTCAATGTCTTTTACATAAATAATTATAAGAAAGCTAATCATGTTTTTGTACACAGTTGTGTCTCACTGTGTATAACTTGCAGGAAAAGATCCGATTTACAAAATTATTTTACAATTGCACTTACACATTAGTAATTGATTCTCTTGATTTTAATTCACCCTTCTCCCTACTGCTTCCTCACAAAGAAATAAATTGTGCCTTTTCACTTTACTGCAATTATATAAAAAAAGCAATGCTCTGCTCACAGCTGGTAACAGGCCATTGCAACACACATTTCAATCTGATGGAAGAAATGGAACAACAAACTAAGAGATGTTAGAAATACTGTCTTTTGTAGAAATTCTGCTTTTTATCAGGTAAGAGCAGTAAATGACTAGATTTCTGTTAGCCACTTATGTGATCCAGCTACCTAAAGAAATGTTTATGGCCAGATGATTTGTAATTAAGTTATTTACAAAGATGCAGAAGATTGAGGCAATTAAGGAAACACAGTAAAGACTCTGTTGTATATTAACAGACACATTGGCTCAAGCATCTTACCAGAACATATCACCCAGAAATGGACAGGTTTTAGAACCTTTTACAAATTGATAAAGAAGGGCAGTAAAGACTATCAACAAAGTGTAACAGAATCACACTGAGCAAAAACTGGCTCAGTTACTGCATCAATATCAAGAAAACGAATTGAAATAGTTTCAGTGGACAAAGAATTTTCTTGCTCCCAGTAAGAGAAGGGATTTTCTTTAACCTCAAGATTAATTCTATTCATTCAACTATAGGTAGACCTAGCTCTTTTACAAAGTACCACCAAAACACCCTTGGATAGGCTTTTATTTATTTCACAGAGCTTGCTGATAACATACACATGTAAGTTTATCATAACATACATCTGAAAAAAAACCCCAACCCAACAAAACTTCAAAAACAACCAAACAACCCCCTTAAATTTCCTTGTTAAGCATCCCACCTGTCAGAAGAGCAACTCTGTGAAGCTCTGCCACTGACTGACTCTGATGTCAACTCTCAGACTTCTCTTTTCTTACATCTCAAACTATGCATTTTACAGGTCTATATACTCTAATTAACCCCCATTCTGCCATGTTTTTGTACCATTGGTAATGAAAAGCGTTAGAACAGAAACGACATTAAAGACCTGCACCAAACTCAGCCTCGGTGTCTTTGTACACTAGGACTGAACTCCACACTGTGCTGGCTACAGCCCAAAAGCAGGACAGGGGAATGAAACTGCCATGAAGTCAGTGTGGGTGAATGTGCATTGCATCCAACAGGGTGGGGGAAAGCTTACTGTGGCACTTTCTGCCAGTGCCCAGGTGCAGCAGCCACAGAGGGCTGAAGGAAAGGCGTTCTCTGCACCTCTCACAAGGGCCCTTTGGGCAGGGTGAGCACTGCCTGTGCTCACTCACTTCTGCCTAACCAGGAACAGCAATGACAAGGAAGGGACCACTGCAAAGGTAAGCAGCAACGTAGCCACAGAATGATACTCAAACT
This sequence comes from Zonotrichia leucophrys gambelii, assembly GCF_028769735.1. Classification (NCBI taxonomy): domain Eukaryota; kingdom Metazoa; phylum Chordata; class Aves; order Passeriformes; family Passerellidae; genus Zonotrichia; species Zonotrichia leucophrys. The sequence goes on along the minus strand of NC_088175.1, from coordinate 39,279,087 downwards.
GTACTAAACATTAGGAAAAACACTTTGTTCTGCTCCAAAAGAGATTGATATAGACAGCACATAAGTCCTCCTCAAACAAAATCAGGCCATTTAGTGATGCATAGCAAAATTCTGGTAAAAAAATTATTATTTTTTTGGGCTCATCAGCCTAATGAGCAAGAAAACCTCTGTCTCAATCTACTGCTGTCTCTATTTTCTAATATCAGCTAAATGACAAACTTGAAGACTGCAAGTGTGCTTCTCCAGCCACTGTTCAATGGGACAAGAGGCAGTGGGCAGAAAGAGATGCACAGAAGTTCCACCTGAATACAAGCAGGAACATCTTTACTGTGCAGGTGAACAAGCACTGGAACAGGCTGCCCAGAGAGGTGTGGAGTCTCCCTCACTGGAGGTATCCAGGATCCATTTGGACACAGCTCTGTGCCATGTGCTCTGGGATGGCCCAGCCTGCGCAGGGAGTTGGGCCAGAGGACCCACTGAGGTCCCTTCCAGCCTGACCCATTCTGTGACTCTGATTCCTTCTCCCAGTACCCAAAACCACCTTTCCAGACATGATACCAAAAGCCAGAAACAACAGCAAGGATTCCTTTCCCCATGAATATCTCAGCTGCTAATGCCAACAGAAAACCTGAAAGGAAGGAAGAGATGCACCACTAACCACCACCATGTGGAACTTATATCTTCTGACGTGATTTCTTCTCACTGCTTTCTACATCAGATTCATACTGACAAGTCCTTTAGGAACTGAGGGAGAAAGGGGAGATGAACACTATTTTCCCATTCAAGAAAACACTCAAATATACTTACACCACCACATACTGTTGCTACAGAGCTCTGCCATCAAAATCTAACACCACACCTGGAGCACTTAGGACTTCAGGTTTACTATGACCGTGAAGTTTACCAGCACAATTAGAGCTTCCAAGGGACCTTTTGCACTTCAATATAAATGACCACAATGCTGCTTTAACCCTTTATTAATAATACCACTACTCTTTAAATCACACTGCCTTTAGCAATTGTATTATGCTAGTTTGACAGGCACATTTCCTCAAATGCCAAAATATAGCTCAATTGCATTTGGTACCTCTCACTGAGGTATTTGGCATTTCATTGCAACAATACTCTTAAAAATGAAAACTGAAGCACAAACACAATTAGTACAGACAGACAACAGACCTTCTTTAAAATACAGCTTACGGATTTTTTAAAAAAATATTTTTAAGAACTCAAACACCTACAGTTTGGCTTGCTTGTCTTTTTTTTTTTTTTTTTTTTTTTAATTAACAATAGCTGCAAGAGAGTTTTCCTCAACAAGACAGTGACCTAAAGCAAATATAAGAAACACACACACAAAAAAAAAAAAAACCAAACAACCTAGCCTCAGCTCTTCTGGATAAATCAGAGGTATCAAGAGAAAAGAAAGGTTTCATTATTGGTAACCCTACAAAAAGTAAACAGACCTTGGAATCTGGGAAGCAGAGCAAAACTGTGCAACTAGTTTTCCTATGGGATCACCAGAATAAAAATGACTGATCAAAATCAAAGCTGAAGGAAAACTTGCACAGCTTTAAGGAGCTATTCAGAGCAGTCTCAAGTCTTGTTGAGAAGACCTGAGAGTACTGAATCTGAAGGTTCAGTAAACCAGATCCCCAGAACATGTTTTTGAGTGGCTCTCTTCAGCTCATTAATGCTGAGAATAAGCTCAGTGCAGAACTGGACATGTATTAATAACGGCACAGGGAGGCTGTAAGACTGTGTCAAACCTGACTCAGGTCAGTCCAGACCGTTGCAGAACTGCAGCCCCAGGATGCAGGTTGGGGAGAGCACACCTGGATCCAAAACTGATCCACACCCAGGCTCCAGTCTCCCACCAATAGCTTGGCCTGTACATTCATTCCCCTTTTTTTCTTGTGCAGCCGCACGATTTTTGTGTGTCAATTTGGATACTAATCCAAGCACAGCACAGGCACAGCAGCAATCCAGTACCAGCACAAAGTGAGTGACAAAGAGCAAATGACACTTGAGCAGCTCCTGCCCCTCCTCCTCTGCCCTGCCATGTCCTCCACGGGGTGCTCTCTCAGGGTGGGGCCGAGCACAGCTCCCCAAAGCCTGTGTGACTCCCTCAAGTCACTGCAACAGCTCCAGCGCTCAGCAGTCACACAGACAATAGAAAAGCTCGGCTGCTTCCAGGGGAGGGAGAACCTCCTTCCTCCCACTTGCCAATTCACACAAACACTTCCACCAATGCCTGCGCTCCGTGGACTTCTCCACGACCCAAATTAGCTCTGTGTGTGTGCAGCTATGTGACTTACACAGGTGCAGGCTCAGTTTGGGGCAGCCCCACCATGGCTGGGTCAAACAGCTCAATGAAGACTCCAAACCAGCGTAACTCCAAAAGGAGCACTGCTGCTCCCCCAGCTGCTTGTGCCCTCTTCCATGCCATCCCCCCTCTGTGCCAGTGAAACAAATGCAGAGCCAAGCGACCTGAATGATTCAGTCACTGAATCAGGGGAGTCACCAGACAAATCCGAACCTGGCAGGCTGGAACCAAGAGTGGCTGTTATGGGGCAGGGGGAGCACACAAGGTCAGGGAAGTGGTCAGGAGTACTTCAGCTGAGACTTCTCTGCATCCTCAAACCACAGCTCTGCTTTGGCACAAGAGTATCGCACCCGACACTTACTATGCTGACTCGGGCAACAGTCTGTTGCCTGAAAGCATGTGTCGTTTGCAGGGAAGAGCATGCTGGGAAATGTAGTCCTGGAATAGGACAGTGCTAACAGAGCAAAAAAAAGCATTCAAGAGCCTAATGAGTCCTGTTACTGAGTATACAAGGATACATCATCCCACTCATTCATTTAAATGCAATACATTAAGCAAATGCTTTAAATAAGTATGAATTTCCAGTTTGTGAACTCCAGTGGGTATAAAGCAGAGATGTCTGTGTCTATCTGGTCCTAATAAGAAAACGGCCTGATAAAGAAACAATAACATCCAACTTTTCAACCAAGTAAGTCTTGATTTCCTCCCATATTGTTACTTGCAAGGAAGAAAGCAAAGAACTGAACAGTTCAGTATTAATGAAAACTGAAGCAGCTGCATCCGTAGTTATAGTGGCCAGATTATGGAAACAAGGCATGGCTCTATGAGAACTTATCCTACAATTTTAATCTCATTGATAAAAACTTGCCAGTATGTATTTATAGTTACACTATTAAACACTGATCATATTGCCGTCTCATATCACACAATCAATTAGGTTGGGAAAGACCTCTGAGATCATCGAGTCCAATCTGTGAGTGAACACCACCCTTTCAACTAGACCATGGCAATAATTGCCACGTCCAGTCTTTCCTTAAACACCTCCAGGGACGGTGACTCCACCACCTCGCTGAGCAGCCCATTCCAATGTCTAACCACCCCTTCTGTGAAGAAATTCTTCTTGATGTCCAAGCTAAACCTCCCCCGGCACAACTTAAGACTGTCGTCTGAGAAACTTGTCCTGAGACATGTTTCTCAGCACTGAATTTAACGCAGCAGAAAACTCCACAAAGTTCTACACTTCAGGTTCTCACACTGCCTGGACACACCCTGACAAAACACCACGCACTCCCCCTCTCACTCACCGGTTTTCGCGATTCCGAGAATAGTCTTTAAGGTAACTTCCCTTTAAAGTTTCAGATAGAGATATTGGGCAAATACATGCCTTTTACTCTTTCCCTAATGGCACGTATCATCCGATAAAAAACCACAAAAAACAACCCCAACCAAGAAAACATACCATAAAACCGCCAAGACAACTAGTCCGGCCGTTCCATCAAACCGCGGCAAGATCGAGAGGGTCACTAAAGCCATCACCCCAGAGGCAGAGCTACTGGAACGGGCAGACACTCCCGGCCCGGAGCGCAGGGCCGGCCCGGCGGAAAGGGGAGCGGGACCGGCTCCGGCCCGGGCGGCGCCGCCCCCGCGCCCGCTGCTGCCCCCTGGCGTTCTCCGCGCGCCGGCGCCGCCGCGCGCCCCGGCCCCGCGCGGCCCCCACCGCCCCCGGCCCCGGGGCCCGGCCCCGCCCGCGGCCGCCCCTCCGCCCGCGGGTCCCCGCTGCGCCCGCCGCTGTCAGCGCCCCGACGGCCGCCCCCGCCCGGCCCGCGGCGGCCCCGCACGCTGCCGGACCCCGGGCGCGGTTCCTCACGGCCCCCCCGCGCTCAGGGGCGCAGCCCTCTCACGGCCCCGGCGCCTCCCCTGCCCCACAGAGCACACACAGACCCTCCCCAGAGACCCAAACTCACCGCCCCGCGCTGGGGTCCCCCGCCGCCGGCGCTGCCCCCGCTGCCACCGGGGGAAAATGAATCATCAAAGGCAAGGGTGCGGGAGGGGGGGGAGGGGGAAGGGAGGAAGCTGAAAGGGGGAAAGTGAAGACCGAGCCAGGGAGGGGCGGAGTGGGGAGAAAAACTAAGGAAGAGGGGAGAAAAAAAAAAAGCGGCTATAGTGATAAAAAATAATTCCAAGTGGGGGGAGGAAAAAAATGGCGGATTAAAATCCAAGATGGCGGCGCCGAGGGGCGAGCGGCGCAGGGGGGAGGCGGCGGGGAGAGCCGCCTGGAGATCCCTCCGCCGCGCCCCACGAGAAAGAGTCCCCCGGGCTCCCCCGCAGAGACCCCGCGGGGTGGCGGCGCGGACCGGCCGCCGCTTCCTCGTCCTTCTCCTCTTTCCCTGCGGGGAGCCCTCGTTCCGCCGCCCTGCCGAGCCAGGCGAGCGCCGCGCTGGCCGCCGCGCTCCGAAGTTTCTTGTTCCTCCCGGCGGAGCCCGCGACCTCCTCGCCCCGTCCGGGGAGACGCCGAGTGCCCCTGCGCTCCCGGCGGCGGAGGGACACCGCGGACACCCGCCGCCGCGTACTCCCGCCGCCGCGGAAGGATACACCTCTCGCAGGGAAACACAGCCCGCCCCCAGCCGCGCCGCTCCCCGCCGCCGCCTCCTCCCGCGGCCGCTTCACCGCGGGCGGCGCGGGGGCAGTCGGGGCAGCGCGTCTGCCCGCGGAGCGGGGACGGCGGCGGCCGCAGGGCTCATGACCGCCCGGCGCGGCGGAGGGATCCCGCCGAGGGAGGGGAACGAGGCCCGGGCCGCCCCGCACGGCCGTGTGTGCGGGAAGAAGTCCCGCTCCGGGATCCCTCCGCGCGGTGCTGCCCTTTAAACGCGGGGGACTCCCCGCCGTGGGGCGCCCACCGGGATGGAGCCGGGATGCGTTTGTTGTGGCGCCTCACGGGTCCCTTGCCGTGCTGGCCCCGGGGGATCTGGGAGGCGGCAGTTCGCCCTGCCCCGCGTGAGAGGGGAGTGGGACCGCAAACTCAACTCTTCCGGCACCTGCTCCCCCCCCGCGCCGCTGCCTGACAGAGGCATTTAAAAATGGCCCCCGTGGGCCGGAGGGGCTGGGACGGCACCTCCCTCCCTTCCCCTCCCCTCCCCTCCGCGGGGCAGCGCCGAAGGCAGCGGCGGCGGGCGGTGGCCGCGGCCCGCACCGAGCGGTGGCGGCGGGAGCGCCCCCCGGTGGCGGGGCCCGGCCCTGCCCCCCGCGCCCGAACAAAGGCGGCGGCGCCACTGTCGCGCCCTGTCGCGATAGCGGGGCTGGGAGGGACGGCTGCGATAGCGCCCGAGGGCAGGAACGGGCAGGATTACAGCGCTTGTAGGGGAAAAAAAGCTTGTTAGTGCAGTAGCTATTGAGCGGTACCACAGTGACAGGGCTTGGAAAAGCTCGGGAGGCCAGCGTTTTCCTGCTGGAAGTTCAGGAATTCTCTGATGTGCGTGATGTCTCATGCTGCGCATTCTGTATTTGCTTGTACAATAAGCCTGGGCAGTACAAAGTATTCTCGAATAGGAGCTTTATTTTTATAAGTTTCCCAAAGCTTTTATATTGTTTGCACTCGTTCTAAGGCAACCAGAAACGTCTGTGGAAGAGGAAAGCTTTTCCATGTAACACCTATCTTGTCAACAGCTACTCACCCAGAATACCAAATTCTCAGCTTTATGCGTACTAGGGTGCTAAAGGTTTTCAATTGAACATAATTTTGCATGTGACTTTGTTTAATTTTGCTTTAATACCACCAGTGAGATGGTATTTGGAAATGCCATGTGTCTCAACAAGCCAAATTGCTAGGCAAATTGATTTTACTCTAATTTGATAACAAGAAATTGCCTCTGAAGCTGAGATTTTGCCTGCCCAGTTGCTAAACCAGGTTAACATAGACTTTTACAGGTGAATTCTAAACGTCTAAAATATTTAATTCACACCAGAGTGGGCTGTCAGCAGCATTGCAAGCAGTAGCACTGTGATAATATTAGTAACAACGTGTGTATATTGCTTTGTAGTGCACCAGCTTGCTCTGCAGGTTTATGGGAATGGCTACAGTCCTCTTGGAAGGTTGGACATTGCTAGATTGGAAGACACTGGCTTCAGTCTTCATGGCAACAAGAGTTTTCCATAGCTCTGGCAATGGCTGGTGAATCCTTAATGTGGTTGAAAGCAGCACACAGAAAACCCTTATTTACATCCTTTCCAGCAGGTGATCTGGTGACAAAGCTCTGGCTACATCTGAAAGGGCAATTTTTTCCCCCTCCAGAATTATTTTATCTGAGACTTATTTCTTCTGGTAACAATGACAAAAGTTGAACGAAAAAATAATCACTATTTCCAATTCAATTACAGTTTGTTATTTCTTCTGCACTGTAGTGTTTTTGCATTGTAGGCCTTTGATTCAATAGAACAAAATACTGTCTTTGAAAATAAGAAAGCTGGGTGATCAAATCATGGTCCAATTATGACAGGATGCTTCAAGAATAAGTATACTATGTTAAATGTGCCTTTTGGTTTTTTGTTGTTGTTGGGTTTTGTTTGTTTGGGATTTTTTGTGGGTTTTTTTGTTATTGTTGTTTTGTTTTGTGTTGTTTGGGTGTTTTGTTTTTATTTTTTTGGAAAACAGCAGATACTTGGCAACTATCTCCCACTAAATGTAATTTGGGTAATTTATTACATTTTGTATAGTATGTTCAGACTTCAGTTTAGAAACTGTTTGGGTTCGTTTCAACATTAGTCTTGCTTTCTAAGTTAATGTTACCACATCAGCCTAGACCCTCATTAGAACATGAAAAAATCTCAGGTAATAAACCTCTGTTGTTTCTACTTAGTTATCAAAGGATGGGAATGATGGAATCAATCCTTAAAAGTGTAAAAATTTCAGTCACATGTTACTAAAGAGCTCAGTGTTGATCTTCTGAGATTTTTTTTTCTGGTACTATTAGACCAAGAGATTTTCAGCAAATACCAAGATCCACATACATTTCAGTGTGCATTGGAAAGAATCAGTAGTTTTAAATTCCCAAAATAGTCTTCCTAAATTGTTAGTTATAAAAAAAATCTGATTTTTGCAGATTTTCTAGGTGTTCCCACTTTGGGAATAGTTTTTACATTTTCAGCATCCCATATATGCTATGACAGCACAGCTCTAATATCATAAACATTTTTGGTCATCCAGTTTTTACTGGAAATTTGTAGTTTGTAAAATATTAATGTGATGAGTGGCTTTGTACAAGCCATATCTTTTAAGAAGGAGAAGGTGAACTTTAGACTTGAGTTGCCTGTAGAAGCTGCTGCTGCACTGTGATCTCTGGGGCTTTGTGTGGGCCAGACCTCTGCCCATCCATGGCTGCGGGGTCAGAATGCAGCCCTGAGCCTCCCTCTTGCAAACCACCCCTGCAACAAAAGCTTGCCATTGACAGGAAGCCAAATCCAGCTTAAGCTGAAGAAGATACAGCTCTAGCTGAGCAAATGGAGTTCTGTGCCTGTGTGCTCACTCTGGCTTTATTTGCAAACCTGAATCACAGGCTGTGGCAGTGGGTGATTTAGAGAACTGCAAACATACAACCACGACTGAAGAGTCCATCATCTGCTTGGCAGTTCTACTCTGCCATGCAGGCGTTGGGGTTTTATTTCTGACTTTTATTGTGCAGTGCTTTTACAGAGACCCAGCATCAGCAGCTGTGACACAGACATCTGGGGGTGTTCCTGTGCCAGTGTCAGAGCTGAGTTGTCATGTATGTTCTGGCTCTTTAGCACACCTGCCAGGCTCTGAGGCACCCTCATGCCATAAAAGTTTTAAAGCACACTATGACTTGTGCTATGTCTTATGTAAAGCTTGTGTTGGAATTCTAAACTGGAAACACTGTGCCCAAATCCTTACCATGAGTTCTGACAGTCTTAGGAGCCCAGCAGTATCACCAAGTAGAGGTGAAGTGTGCAGAAGCAGAGTGTTACAAGGAAGGAACCAAAGGATATAATCAGATTTAATGAGCCTGATCTTTCATTTATGGTGGTTTTTCTATATTCTGTGCAGGGCAAAGAGTTGCTCTGTAGCCATCACTTTCACTACTGGGAGGAAATGATGTGCAAAGAGGTAACAGGTTTCACATTGCAAACAACACTCTTCTGTTGGCATGGTCACACTGAGAATTTGTTTCCTTTGTGTGCTGGGTGAGTAAATACCTTGCTGTGGGAGCTGTGAGAGGATTGGTCCCTTCCCTCTGTGCAGGAGCAGAATGTTAAGCACCAGCCCCTGAGCCTTACCTGAGGTGCTGCAGGTGGGCCCAGGCCATCAAGGTGTGACCACCTCTGGCTGATGCCACAAGTTGGTTTTGACTGACAGTCACAAACCCAAAGCTGGATTTCACAAGTGACTCTACTCAGGAAGAAAATAAAAGATGTTTCCCGCCAAAGTCTTATTAATTTATCAAAAATGTACGTATTCTTAGTAGCAGATGGTCAATAATAGATGATAGATGGCCTCCTCTGTGTGAATTAATGGCTGTAATTCACTTGAGGGGATCTGCTGATGTCATAAGCTGCCAGAGTGCAGCTTGAGTGATTTATTAACAGCTGCAGAATTCCTAGGCTGAATTACATCCTTGTATTCACTTAGGGCCTGCAGATTTTTATTTCTAAAATGTGTAGGTTTGAATTTCTTGATGCTTCTGGGGATCTCTTCTGTGACTCCAGTACGGGAGGACGGTGAAGAAATGCTGACTATAAAAGCTCAGATGCCTGCCCATGATTAAAGGCAGATTTTCCCCACTGCTGCATACCAACAGCATCCCTTTTCTTCATTTTTGAGATCAGCTAATCCATAGAGGTTTACATAAGTCCTGGTTTTGGTTTTGTTTCCCTCCCATCATCAAATATAAACAATGTCATTATCTTCAGGTACAGGAACCTCTGTCACTCAGTGTTGCAGTCACAGCCTCTGTGCACATTGGGCTGTGTCCAGCACAAAAAGCTGGGAGAGGGTTGAGGAGTTTCGCTGTAACTGCTTTCTCTAATAATAACTGGATTTTGCAGTTTAGAAAGAAGGCAATGGACACAGAGGGCTAGAGAAGATGCCTGGAAACCAAAAGTCTTTGTGTACAGGGACGAGGTTCTGCATATTCAGTGAGAAAACCTCCCTTTCTTCCATAAAAATGGTGAAAATAAAATTTTTCTGAATCTGGATCCTAGATTTATCGCACCCTTCTAATATATGAAGATATGCAAGCAAATGAAACAATAATAATTTCAATTTCTTTTTTCCTTCTCCCCAAAAAATTGGAGCTGATTAGGGTGATATTAAATCCTGTTTCTCAAACATGGGATGCATTTCCAAAATGTAATTCGAGTTGTAGAGGAAGAGGAAAAGAGAGATGAGAATAAATTATGAAGAATTGCATGGCAGGAAGGAACAGTCAGAATTCATTTGCAAATAACTATGCACATTACATTTGCTAAAGATGCAGAATTTCTTGAGAGAACTCCCAGCAAATGTTTGGATGCCAGTTAGAACCCAGTGAAAACCTTCTGGCTTTCTCTCTTTCCTCTCTTCTCTGGGATTAGTTTTGTTTGTTGATAGTTGGATTTCACCAGTCCTTGGAAGAATGCTGCAGTTATTGTTCTCAGAAAGGAATGCTGATTTGCTGTTGAGCAAATACTGCTTTGTTCCTACTTCCCTTCCCTTGTCTGTCTGACCTGTCTCTGTGTAAGAGGGACCAGTAGAAGGAAGGTGGTATTTGTACAGAAAACAAAGGTTGGAACTTGAAGAAAAACAGGCTCTAGGTATTGTTCACAGCCTTGAAGCAAAGTCCTTCCAGTTCATTATGAATTTACTAATTTCAGTAAGCCTCTTATTGCTCTTACAGTGTCATGGACAAAGCCCAGTCACATCAGGGACCCACAAATTTAGCTATTATACAAATGTACAGAAAGGTATCAAAAAGGTATTTCAAATAAAGATTGCTGGATTGCTTTTAAAATTGCTTATGGTTTTATAGAAGCACATCTCTGGAAGCTTTACTCTCCTGGCTCACCTTTATCTTCATAGGAGCTGTACATACAGCAGGTGACAGCTGGACCACAGCCAGCCCATGATTTGCAACTTTCAGGGCAGTTGCAAAAGCATTCTCCATTTCCTCTTGAATTGTACCTGAATCCATCGTTTTTTGGTTGTTTTTTTTTTTTTTTTTTCATACCCAGCTTAGGTTGTTTGGGGTTGCTTTTCCTTGCCTCTGTGTGTCTTTGCTTTGCTTGCTCACTTTGGATACAGTTTGAATGAAGGCTGCTATGCAAAAACTTTGAGAGCTTAGAAAGTGTCTCCCTTAAGCTGTATTGATCTCTGTGGTTTTCATGCTTTGGAGGGAGGAATTGTTACTCAGAAATTCATTATATTGGCTTGAGTTTTTCATTTTCTTTTGTCAAACCAACAAGAAAGGCTGTTAATTCTGTGTATTTTTTTTTGTAATCAGCCTTTTCCTCCCTGCACAGACAGGCAAATCAGTGCAAGACTACAGAGTCCCAAAGAGTTATGATACAGGATACAGATCCTGATTATTCTGCAAGTTCTGAGAAAATTTCTTCCCCAAACAGCAGCAAGATTCCTGGTGCTCGTGGTCCCCCAAGCCCTCTAAAATAGAGACAAAGCAGAGGTAGTTGTTACAGCTGACCTAACCCTGAATGGCCACCAGAAGAAACAATGGAGTGCTTACTATCTCTCATGGCAAATAGTAGTGAACCAGGTTCTGCTCTGCAGGCTCTTTGGGCTGCCTGGACCACACCTGTTAGAAGGGAGGAAGGAATTTCCTTCATCCATTAGAGACTGCTGAGTCCAAAGAGATGATATGTGCAGATCTGTCACTGAGCAGTCTCCAGCCATGTGAACAGCAGCAGGAACCTTTGTGTCAAGTGATAGAGCAAAACCACGGATTTCACCTTGCAAGCTTTGTTCTTGTAAAAAAAATTGTGTGAGTACTTTTCTTTTCTTGGATGGAGTTGTTTTCGTTTTGAGGGGGTTTTTTGTTTGTTTGTTTGGTTGGTTTGTTTTTAAATGTACGGGACCATGGAATATTTCTGATGGATACTGATCTGATTCCACCTGAATATGTTGATCAAAGTGTTATTTGTCCATCTATATTTATCTACATTATTTGTACTAATACACACCTGGAAAAAATAGTGTCTGTTTCTAAAATGATCCAAACAGCAGAAAAAGGGCAAAAATGATCCAGAAATGTGCCTGTTTCGTGTTCTTGTTGCAGATTTTCATGCACTCACACTGTTTAGCCATTATCTAATTACAAAATCTAACAGTAATTTCTTCTCATCAGTGCTTTTTGATTTGTTGGAGAGATATTGTGGGTATTCATCTTTCTCCCTCTCTTACCAGAGCCTGTCAGGCCTTTGGCTTTTCCTGATGGAGGATGGTTCTCAGGTGTGGTTTTGGTTGGGTTTTGTTTTTTGTTTTTTTTTTTCTTGGTATACTCCATCAGCACGAAAGAGTTACCTCACAGTGAGCACTGGATGCACATGCAAATTATGTATCTCTTCTGACAAAAACCACACAGGCACTTTGCCAAGAGTAAATCCCATGAGAAGGGCAATAAATCAAGCACAATGTTCTCTTTTCCCTGTGGATACCTCAAGCCCCAGCTATTGTTTCCAGAGAGTCTGCCTTACCCAGCAATGGTGCAGTAGCATGGATAATTTGTGTTCTTGAAATTTTGGCTTCATATCCCAGGGCTGGCACAAGAATTTTTCCTCTTCTTGGAAAAAAAAAAGGAAAAATTAGAGAATTTCTGTGAAGTGACAAAAAATGAGTGCATCTCTGCAGTGTTTCCATCAAGCAAGATGGAGTTTACTTGTTCACTACTTGCTCAGAAAGGGGAATAATGTCTTCTACCATTTGATTACACATTTTGGAAGAAGGCAAGAGATTCATTTTGGGGAGGGAAGGATGAGGAGTTTAAAAGAAATTCTGTCCTTTTTTCCTTCATTTATGTATTTTGGGAAAGAATAAAAAATCTGAGCTAAGTTTGGACCAGGTGATCTATCAACACCTGCAACAGTAGAAAATGTCTCAGGATTTAATATATGCAACTACTGAGCATCTTTTTTTCCTTGCATGTCTGTTACACTGGAGGCTTGCATCTTATGGAGGTAGTTTTGAGAGCAGTTTGGAAGGAAGCCAGAAAAAATCTCTTTCATAGCCAGCCAATTTTTGTTAGACATTTGGATACCGTACCATCTATCAGTTATGTGGGAAAAACCACTTTGGTTTTATTTGATGTTGAAAGACATACAGGAATCTTGGTGTTCCTCTGGTGATTCAACTCTAGAGTGCATCATGCCTGCTTTGCTGTATCACCCTTACAGTTTGCAGATGGGAGTGTCACACCATTTTCCATGACATTGGCCCTAAAACTACTTGATCAGCCTCAGGAGAGGTTTGTGAAGGTCCAAGGGAATTTCACTCTGTAGAGGTGGAATTTCAGTGACTTTCCCTTTGGGTTTTCAAAATCATTATCCATTTAAGGTGCCAAGCCTAGGCTGATTGAGAGAGATTGTTGCTCTGCTCTATGGCAATCAGAGATCGCTGTAAAATATCACAAAGTGGACACTGTCTGCTTTTCAAAATTTTGGTCATAACGCCCAGTTGCTTTCTTTGTTCATGTAATGGTGAGTTCTGCTAAAGTCTCTGTGATAAATAATTTGTTTACTCAGAGGGAAAGAAAAATAGATCATTTGTCTGTGCTTACTATTGAGGCTTTCCCTCAGTGTGCTTGTGATAGGTATGTGTATCTCAGTGCAATGGAATTACAACTTTGATGTCTTCCCTAAATATGATAGAAAGTCTTGCTGGACTCCAAAGAGCAATGCAGTAAATCTGCCTCAGTTATTATCACTTCAGGAACAGTCATAATTGACCTGCTTCCTTGTGGCTGTAAAGCACATTGAAATATATTATTGTAAAAAGCCTTTTCATTCTCCTCTCAACTTTGTCTGGGACTGAAGCATGGAAAAAAAATTGGTTACTGCCATGGATGTTCATGGAGGAGGCTTGATGCCTCTATTCTAAGGTATGGAAAGACTGTATTATTCCTGGAAGCAGAATGGAAGGCAAGAGATGGAAATTTAATCTGTACTCATTTTTTCATACAGGGAAGTGAGAAATTACCGACACATCTGGATTGGGCTTTGCCTTGGCAACAAGGGCATTTTTTGGCTTGACAGGGTTTGGTTTGGTTGTTTTTTGGGTTTTTTTTGTTTTCTTTTTTTTCTCCTTTACAGACTCCATCCTGATGACTTTGGCATTTGTGTGAAACCATTAAGTGGTTGATGCAAGAGGCAGGATTGCAAGTTCTGAAGTTGGTGAGTGGGCCAGTACTTTTAAATGACAGAAGGATAGAATCAGAAAAGAAGGGATATTATGTGTTCTAGACATGCCTGCCTATTCTCCTGAGTTTGTTTTTCTGCAGACAGCACCTTCCCCTTGGTCAGACAGAAGCTGTCTGTCTGCTTTTCTTCTTAGTTGTAACACTTCACTACTAGTTTACAGAGGGAGCATAATGAAAACACAAACTCCTTCACTGGAAATGGTGCCATTAGAGGAGAGGGAAAGGCTAGGATGACAGATTCCTCCGTGCAGTTCTAGTTTTGCATGTGAAACATTTTACTAATCTCCTGTCTCCCTCTATTATTTGTCCTTCTAATCTTCTTGCTTATACCCTATCAGTAAGTTAATGAAGTCTGCCTCAAAGGTTTGCTATGTGACTTTAGAGTGTCTAAAAATTGCATTGTAGTGAAGTAAAAGATCCTCCTGAAATTCAGCCTTTCACATTCTCCTCCTTTCCATTTATTTAGAGGAAGAATTAACTTGTATCCAGCTTTCTAGATGAGCTAGAAAAAAAGTTCTTTTTGATTTGCTGTAAGTTTCTGACATTCCTTCTCAGCCTTCTGCCAAAAGTAACCATGGTCATGGCAGTGCAGTGCTAGGTCTTGCAAGATGAAGGCTGATTGGCAATTTTGGCTTTCTTGAAATTCCTGTGGGTTTTGAAGACCGGGATCAGCTTACTAGGAGGGTTCAGTTCCACCAGCAGGAGCAAGGGGGGCCCAGTGTGCAAATGCTGCTTTAATGGAGCTTTGACAAATAATCAGCCTGGGCTCCAGGACTGAAGGAGGTCTGGCTCTTGTGATTCAGGTGCTGAGTCTGTAGCTGGAGGCCAGTCATCTAAATGCCAAACCCATTCACCTCTTTGAAGAATTCCAAGATGCCTCTGAGGAGAGGTGGAGACAAACAGGGAAACTTGGCCAGTGTCACACCAGGAGAAACAAGGAGTATCCCTGTTCAGAGTTAGTGAGAACATGGATGGAGTGATCAGATAGATGCATCTACATAAAGCAAATCAGTTTTGCTTCTCCTGCTTTGCTATCCTTTCTCATTCCCATTATCTGAATGCAAGAGAACATCTGATGAGAGGGGAAATTTTTCTTGATTCTTCTGAATATTGATGGGAACACTCTTTTAAGGAGCTCTGGCTTTTCTAATCAGTGTTGGTTTTTTTTCTTCACACAAAGAGGAACATGCTGTGCCATCATGTCAGAAAGCTGCTTCCCCAACAGATGCCTGCCAGCATGAGAGGTCATATCTGCCTCTCCTGCCATGAGCAGGGAGAGGCTGCTCTCTCAGGGCCTCAGAGCCCAGTTTATCAATACAGCTCCTTCATATCCCAACTACTCTGGAAAAATAGCTACTTGCTGGCAGCTAATAAATGGTTAGTCCCAAGAAAAGGCTGCTAGGTTCAAATCTGTAGGTGACATCCAGGAGGATGGCAGGGAAGTGCTTTCTAAGTTGTTGCAGGATGCAGTGATTTTTCAGGGAAAGCTGAAGTCAGTGGGAAGGCCGTGGTTTCACTGAGGAACCTTAAGGATAAGAGCAATGTCTTATTAAATGTCTAAGTAGTCTGATAGACTCTGTCTTATGGACAGAATTCCAGGCTTGAGATCAGGGATTAAGGACTGCCTTGTGTTCCTGTGCATAAAGGGCACAGTGTGTAAGGCCCAGCTGCCAAAGATGTTGCTGCATGTGCAGTGTTGTGCTGAATGCAGAGATTACTGCACCTTCACAGCAAACCCTGAAGGTTTTCCTCAGCTGCCTCAAGAAATAGAGCGACTTTATTCTTTGCTTTGAAACAGCTTCTTTGCTGAAACTGAGAATTACAGAAGAATAACCTTCCTTTTCACTGTCCGAATTCGCTTTTAGTAGTGTGTTCCTCTCTTCAAGAAAACCTTAGACCTGGGATGTAGAGCAATGTCTTTAAAGGACTCCACAACTGAAATCAGAACTTGTTCTTTATTATAGCTCCCTTACAGGTCTTGGTCTTTTCATTATGGTTAAATAATAAAAATTTACTTCAACTTTTTCATAGTAACACCAGCATCTAATATAGGTATGCTTTTGGTTTCTGCTATATTTTTTTGTCCTGAAAGTATAGATACATAGAACAGATAAATGCTTTCAATTATGTATTTTGTTGTGGTTTTTTTTTAGTATGGAAATAAACTCCAGGATTCTAGTTTACAAGATCCTACCCTGCCTCAGCTTCTTTGTGAGGCTACAGTCTGTGTATGATCCCCAGTCTGCCAGTCCAGTTACACCCCATAATAACCATTAGCCTGTTCTCTAGGCTGTCTTACCCTTTTCATCCAGTATCCATCCATTAGGAGCAGCAGGCAGAGCTCGTAGGACAGGGCTGGCCAGTCTCACCAACCTTGCCCCAACGAGGCCATTTCCCTGTGAGGCCCCCTGCCCCAGGCATGGCATCAGAGCTGCTCTGGCCATGCTCAGCATGGGCAGTGGGCACCCCTCATGAGGCTGCTGCACCTCTGGGTGTGCATTTGGGGCCATACCTTCTGCATTCACACAGAAATGCAAACACTTTTTTGCATTCTTCTTCCAATTGCTTTGTGTTGGGGATGGAATTTTAGATTCCAAATCTGACAAGCAGCAGTGGTGTAGTTACAGTCTCTGTTAAGCTTTTAAAAACCAAAAGGCACCTCGTAAATGAGAAGTCATCAGTGTAGGAGCCAGCTATTTGTTACTTTAAAAATGAAAAAAAAAATTCCAAACCTCTCTCAGTTGATCATTTTTTCCTCATATGTTTGTTTACTCAAGGCATAAAAATGTGTTTGGTTAAAATACTAGTAAGTGGAATTTCCAGGAGGAGCTCTACTTTTGGTGTATTTTTCACCAGCATTTTGTAGCTAATGCCTAAGTGCTGTAGTACTGAGCTGTTCTGCTGGAGCATGTACTAGCCCATATTCCTCTGCTCTGCAAGGGAGGGGAAACTCCACAGGCCATAAGCCAGTATTCTATTGATTCATTATATCAGCCAGACACTATAGAGTGAACATTTTGCAAAATCCTGCTGCCTTAGTCTAGCTGTTCATCTTCTTGTTGTGGAAAGTTTTCTTGTATCTTGTGGGCCAGATGATCTAATTTTTTATGTGAATTTTCAGTTTCTTTTCAAGTAAAATATTTTTGAAGTGTAATTTTGCTGAGGAAGTCCATTAATGCACTGTGCCTCTGTAACCTCTTGTGGTGAGATGGTAGGTATAGACAGGACAGACTGACAAGGCCATTTTTGTGGGGGCCAGGGCAGCACAGAGTAAAGCTTGCTTTCAGACAAGGGATTACTGGATTCTTGTTTGCTCTCCTGCTGTTTGCAGTCTTATTTATGAGTCTACTGTTAGTCCTCCTATTTTAGGAGGGAATTGTGAAAAAGGTGATTCATCACTCATGATGCCTGACCCCTCTGACACTCTGGAGCCTGGATAGTTTGTGTACCCTGTACAAACTTGGGTGACTGCATTAGTTTTGTGGCTTCCTGTGGTCAACATTTGATCCTTTTGGGTCATCTCTCTCTGATTCCCTTGATTGCGGAAATGCTGACATGCTTAGACATTGTGGCAGGGACACACATGTTCTCTAATGGCAAAAGACACTGGTAAGCTTGGCTTACCTGCTTTGACTCTGTCATCCTCCTCACCTCAAAGTGAATTGAGAATTGTCAGTTTTTCTGTCAGCCTCTCCTCAGTGCTACTGCCATTTCAAGGTAACAGTGAGACCATGCAGGCCATGCCGTCTGCAATGTGTTGAATTTCTTGTTTGGGTTTGTTTAGTCATTATCCTACTGATAGGATACAGGGCTGGACACACATGAGGTCACCACAGGTGTCAGGAATGAATGTAGGTTTGGAATTTGGAGAAAACAGCAGTCCATGCTTGTGCCACCTGAAGGATTCCACGTGAACTCTGTGCTCTTCACACTGCTTGTGCCTCAGGATTAGCCATGAGCTTCAAGAGTCAGTGGGCAGACAGAGTGTTTTCTTCAGGAAACAACTCTTTGTGCTGTGCAATTTTTGCTGGCTTCTAGATTGCCAGATGAAATGTGATGCATGATGTCCTAAATGGATTGATTCCTGGTTACCTGGAGAAGCGGAACTGATACTGCTGCTTACAAGAGTGTCTGAGGTATCTGGGCTAATGAACTCTTCAGTCACAAGACAGGTACCAGAGAAGGATCTAGGGTTTTCCTTCATACTGAATTTCTGATGAAATGGTTTTTTCCCCCATCAGGCTGGTACCCTAATTTATTGACTTTCAGTTCATATTTTGTGTCTATACTTGTTTTCCTGAGCCCTTAAAAATGCAGATGCCTGTGTGTATGCATTTGTCCAAAGTTTCCCAGTGCTCTGAACAGTGGGGACTTGGACTTCTGTGGAAAGCTGCTTCTTGTAATAAGTTCAAAAATTGTATTCTGTAACTGCTTAACATTCTCCAGTATTTAATAGGAAGATCCTGTTACCCTCCACAGGCTATGAACTTAGAAAACTGAGAACTAAATAGAGACCAGGGATTGTCCCAGTACTGACCTTCTGACTACCCATTTCTTGCTCACTGCCCCAAATGACTTCTTTTCTATAGCGGAACAATGTAATGATCTTACTTGATCTCTATGTTTCTGTAAGGGCAAAAAAATTACCAGGATATTTTAAATTAGCTCTTAATAAAGCCTTTCTGATTTATTGCAGACTCTTCTGGAAAGTTAAGCCTCCCATAAAATCCTGTAGCAGTGATTTGGAAATTTAATTATGTTTTTGCTTCAGAGCTTATGAAAAGAAATTTCCTTGTGAGGGAGGGAAAGGGAGCTGAACTTTTGAAGTCAGTCTCTTGTACTGAGGAAGGCCAGCTAGAGCTAGGTTCATGAATAAAACTTGTTTTTATGGAGCAAGGTTTCTAAGCAAAGGAAAAGACAAACTGTAATTGAGAGCTAGCATTCAGGGAAGCTCTTGAGGCCAACATCAGCAAAACTTTTGCTTTATTTCCGCAGCCCAGGCACAGTTATACTGATGTGAAATAACTGAGCCAAAAAAAATTACCATTTACCTCTGTTATGAATGCTATGTATTAGTGCACACAATTGCCCTTTCTGGGTGGTAGTGAGGATGATGATGCACAGGCAGGACATCACCACTATCTCTATCCAAAGCCATGAAAATCCCTCACCGCACAGTATTTACATGGAGGAGTTGCTGATGCTGCTTTCAGAAGGAAGAATGGGTGTCAAGGCCTTGTTCTATCAGCCTTAAGACCAAATTTTTGCCCTTTTCACCCCTTCTATGCCATTTAGCTAGTGGCTTTTAATAGCTTTATTCTAGCCTTATATATTTACCTACAGTTACACATCAAAATCAATACCTTCTCTTTAGAATGCATTTGATGCATTACACTACTGGAGAGAATTTCCAGTGGGAACTCTGGGAAATTGGAGATTAGTTACCAAGTAAATATCTGAGGTTTGGTGCCAGAAGGCTGTTCTGGTTTCATAAGCACAATTTAATAATTTTTTGCCTTTGTGTATGTCAAAATCATAACTGAATAATTCTTGCTTGTGATTCTAAAGAAATTTGACTGAGATATTTTTCACCTTTTTTCACTCAGTAGCAGCTTCTAGAGTCTTTCCACTCTGGCTGTGGGAAAACCTGGTCTAATGAGGCTGCACAAGACCAAATGCATCCCCCATCTTGGTCCCCTGGGTCATCAGAGCTCTTCTTTGCTTTGTTCCTCCTGATGCTTAATCCAACCTGCTGTGCAAAGGAGGTTGCTCTAATTGTGTTTGCTCCCTACACACATTTTTTGTGGTAAACAAAGGTTTTGCCATACTTTTCATTATGCTAGAAATCTTAACAAAACACTTCCTCAACTAATGCCTTTTTCTCCCCCAACAATTTGGGTCCAGCTGTTCATTTAACAAATAACGGTGTTGCTCTTTTCTTTTAGCACCCTCTAATAAACCAAGAGTAAATTACTGACTGACCTACTTACTGGGATTGTTTAAATAATCCTCAATATGGCAGTATAATTTGGTGCCTTAAAATACAGGGCATACAATTTGCAATTTAAAAGAAGAAATATTGGATGTTAACACTAGTGGGTAACATAATAGCCTGAGGAATATTATGTTTTATATCTAAGATCCCCCTCCCTTTTTTTATTCCCTTCAGCAACAGCATTTGTTCTCCCCTCTTGTACATGAACTTATTCCTGAATTTCTGAATGAATTTTTCACCCATCTCTGAATGGTCTGGAGCTAAACTATGATAGGTGTTTTCTATCTTTAATAGTAGTATGTTTTAAAGGGAGAACAAAACATGTGCTTGCATTACACCATTTCTTGCGTTGTGCATTCCTTGTACATCTCTGAGCATTTAGCAGTGATGGCCCATTTAAATAAGAAAAGTATTTCAGGAGTAGGGGGAATCAGTAAGATATTAAATTTTCTTTCTTAAAAAGGTGATGGAAACATTTCAAAGTCAACAGTCAGGCACTTAACTTCCTGATTTAGCAAAATACTGTACTTAATTCTACCTAAAAAGCATTTTGTGTTACAGATTCATTCTTTAGCACTGAATCTCAGTTTCTTTAAATCCAAAATATCATAAGTCTAGGACCATATTTGTCTGTTTGGGGCCGTTTCACAGAATCACAGAATGGGTCAGGTTGGAAGAGACCATGGTGATCTGATCCAACCGTCTTGGTTAAGCAGGGCACATGGTGCAGGTCCTGAATATCTCCAGTGAGGAACATTCCACGCTCTCTCTGGCCAGTCCAGCGTGTGATCACCCACACATGAAAGAAGTTCTTTCTTGTGTTCAGATAAACTTCCTCTGCATCACTTTCTGCCCACTGCCTCATGTTCTGTTGCTTCACTCCCTCCTCTTGGCACCCTCACTTCAGGTACTTATTAACATTGATGAGGTCTCCTCTCAGTCTTCTCTTCTTGAGGCTGAAGGCCCAGATCCTTCAGCATTTCCTTGTGAGATCCTTCAGTCCCTTAACCCTCTTTGTTGCCCTCCACTGGACTTGTTGCAGGAGCTCTGTGTCTCTCTTGTCCTGAGGAGCCCAGAACTGGACACAGAATTCCAGACGTGCCTCACCAGGGCTGAGCAGAGGGGCAGGATCGTTTCCCTCGGCCTGCTGGCAATGCTGCTCCAAATGCACCCCAGGATCCCATTGGCCTTCTTGGCCACTGCTGCTCTTGGACAGCTTGTGTTCCACCAGGACCCCCAGGTCCTTCTCCACAGAGCTGCTTTCCAAGAGCTCAGCCCCCAGCCTGTGCTGCTGCATTTCTTTCAGTAATAAGTAATATATGAGAAAAGGTATTCCCTCAAAATTCTTTGCTGAATTTTCTTTTTAGTTGCTACTTCTTCCTATTATGTTGATTCCAGTCCCCATATTACAAAATTTTTACACATTACTGCTTGCCTACAGAAATAATTATCAACTAACTTCAAGTTTCATATATGACAGAGTTCCAGGTCAAATCTTGTCAAAGATGGATCTACTTTTGATTATTGCTGCACAGGTGTGGCAAGCTCCCAGTGGTCTCTAGGAGACCTTCAAGGCAGTTGTATTCATCAGGATTCACCCTGTTCCGTAATAGAGTTTGGCCTGAAGTTCCTGAGCATGGCTGTGTTTCAGAGTTGCTGAATGCATGTCCTGGTCATGACTTTGAATGAGTTATTTCATTGCAAACCCATGAGTAACGGGATTTCTAATTTCCACTTGGTTGCTTAAGCAACCTCATAGGATTTGTGCCTTCGTGTAGATGTCACTGAAGACTTCCAGCAAATGTGTGGTTACTGGCAAACTAAAGCATGTTGCAGCTTCAGCTCTGTAGAAGCCTCTGCTCATACATACAACCTTGGGTTAAACAAGGACCATTTATTACACAATTAGGAATC
The DNA here is from genome assembly GCF_028769735.1 of Zonotrichia leucophrys gambelii. NCBI lineage: Eukaryota > Metazoa > Chordata > Aves > Passeriformes > Passerellidae > Zonotrichia > Zonotrichia leucophrys. The sequence goes on along the minus strand of NC_088175.1, from coordinate 39,257,441 downwards.
CTCTATATGGATTTGTTTGATTTCTCTTCTAACAAGGAGAAGTGCCAGACATTTAAAAAAATGAATGTCTGATCCAACATACTTTATTCTGCAAGAGGAAGGGGTTTATTCAATGAGAAAGATCTCCACAGGAAATTAGGAGAAAACAGAACAACTTGAAGTGGTTAGAAAAATGTGCCAAACTTACCTTAGCAACTTTCAATAAAGAACTGTGAACATCTGGATTTAAATGAAATGTTTGGTTACTTCAGTGTGTGTGGAACAAGACTAAAAATTACCTAGTGACAATACTCAGCTACTGCGTCTAACCAGCATTGCATCTACATTCAAACAAGACAATGAGGGGAAAAAAAAAGACTCAAGAAAGAAGAACTTGGCTGTGCTACAGAGGTTTGATAACTATCTAGTGGTAGTTGAAATACGGGAAGAGAGAAGTTGTGGAGCCAGGTTTGTTTACCAGATGTCTTACAGAGGAATTAGAATACGGCTTCTCTTGCCTAATTTTCGGACCTATGCACTACTGTCATGTTGTCTAGGAGACTGATGAATTATCTCACAAGGAAAATGAGGAAAGCATTGTTATGACACATGTAAGACTGGACTGATAAAGCTGTAGACCATATTACAGAGGCAATTGGATATTGACCCTATATGGGGGAGGATTCGGTAGATTCAGCAATCTTTATTTCGACAGTGGAGACTTGGGTTAGGAATAGGGTAGAAGAAGAAAGGGGAAATTAATAAAATGCATGTGGATGCCATTCAGCTGCATTCCTCCATCTGCTCAGCATCACAAGTGTTTAGTCAGCATTATTGGCAGAAGCTTATTCTAACACCTAATTCTTGTTCAGTGAGAGGCACTGCAACACTTGCTACATAAAAGTGCCAAAACTGTGCAAAAATTGGAGGGAAGAATGAAGTTCAGTAGATTCTTTGCTTTAACAAATACTTCTTGACTGCTCTTTCCAATCTATTTATTCTGCTGTATGATCACAGAGGGATCACTGTTAGTTGTCCTTATAGTAAACGCTGCAATGTATGTTAAATTTTTGACATTCTTTCTCTCTGTGTTTGCCTTCAGGAAAACTCCATGGAGATATTCAAACTAACTGCAGAGTAGCAGGTGTAAATTAGCCTGTATGAATCTTTCTGCTGCATATACTTTAGGGTTTTCAGCTCTTTTTAAGGCTCCATGCCATGATGACATTGGAAGCCCACCAGTTTTCAATTTCCATGTTGGTGTGAGGTTTTCCCTATGGCATGACCGGTTTGAGCTGGGTTGTGCTCACCTGTTTGATCTTCCATGGTGGATGTCTGGTATTTGTTTTAGCATCATGATGTGCTGGAAAGAGACTGCAGAATCCTTCATTGCATCAGCCTTTCTTATGCAGCAGGGTGTCTCTGAATTTAATAGACATGTCAAATGAGAAGTGTTTCTTCAATTTGGAAAGAAGGGTTGAAAGAAAAGAGGTCTAGAGGATTTTCTCAGCAGTATCAGGAGCAGGATTTCTCCCAACATTTACATGGTCTACTGAGACACATACCTTCTTAATTTTCATTCCAGAGGTCAACAGGTGGAAGATCATGTCTCTCAGTGGGAAAACTTGCTCTGGGACACTCCTTCCAAAGGGTTTGAAAGGGTGTGGTTGTATGTGCAAGTCCCAGCAAGTGCCACTTGCACTTCTTTACCTGGCTAGAAACCTTCTTAAAGTCTTCAGTAGTAAGGCAATGCTCTGCCTGAGAGGGAGCAGGCAGAGAACACAGTTTTCACATTATTTAGAAGATTTTCAGGTCTGTAGACAAGATAAATTAATGCACTGGGAACCAGAGAAGAAATGCAAAGGAGAAAGAAACACAAATTAAACAGTCAGGAGACTGTGGTTTCATGTTTAGTCTGGGAACTTGTCAGGATGTCCTGTGGGTTCATTATGGCTCCAGTGGTGTTTCCCACTATATCACACTATAGTCTAATCAAGTTGAGAGTATATATAATCCTCAGGACACTTTAAGGGACCTAAACCTGTACTTTTTCTGTGTGTTGTTTTTCTTTTGGGCAGGCTTTTTGAATAAATTGTGAGATATTTCCTTCTGAGACACTTGTTTTGTACTAGCAAGAGAAGGCAGCCTCCTTTATTGCTCAAAAAGGACAGCTCTGCAGTGAAGTGTGTGTCTTGACAAATCAAAAATACGCCCTGGCAAGGAATTGCTCCAGTGAGATGGGTGTAGGGAAGACATTCCCATCCCCCATGGACCTAGGGGCATAATGGTAGCTGGAGTCAATGGCTACATTAGGCAGGATGTCTGAAAAAGCAACATCTCCAGGATGAACATAGAAAGAAAGCTTGGACCGTGCAAATCATTTTGTCCAACAGATGAAGCCCTAAAATGTTATTGGAGCATCGGAAAAAGGAAGATCTCTAAAATCAGGAGAGATAAATGTGTTTTTCCAACCCACAGCAAAGCAAAAGTTTTTTTCTGACCCACGCTTATCTTCCTGAAGTGGTCCATGTGAAACCTTGTCCACAAGGCTTCTAAAAGCCTGGGATTCCAGGGCTAGTTTGTGGAGGTCAAACTGAACATTAATTTGGTAGCCTTTTAGAGTCTGGCATGGTGTCAAAGCTGATCTTCAGTGTGTTATGAGAGAAAATTTGTGTTTGCTGTGATCTAATCTCTTTTGCTCAACAGTCCAGTGATGTCATTTAAGAGATGAGAGGAAATGAAGAGTGTTTGGTCTTTGTGCTGATTTTGTTGGGGTAGAGGTATTTTTTTTCTCAATAGGTGGTGGAGGCCTGTGTTTTGGATTTGTTCTGGAAACAGTTCTGGAAATTCAGGGATGTTTCAGTTATCACTGAGCTGTTCTTGCACAGGGTCAAGGCCTTTCCTGCTTCTCACACCACTCCACCAGTGAGGAGGCTGGGGGTACACAAGGAGTTGGGAAGGCATTGACCCCAGGGCAGCTGACCCCAGCTGACCAAAGGGATATTCCAGACCATGGCATTGTGCTCAGCACATAAAGCTGGGGGAAGAACAAGGAAGGACTGGATGATGTTTGCCTTCCCAAGTCACATTATACATGATGGAGCCCTCTTTTCCTGGGAAAGGCTGAACACCTGCCCATGGGAAGTGATTTAATTACTGCTTTTATTTTGCTTGTATGCACGTGGCTTTTGCTTTCCCTGTTAAACTGTCTTTATCCCAACCCACAAGTTTTCTCGCTTTTACCCTTCTGATTCTCTGCCCCATCCCGCTGTGGGGGATTGAGTGAGTGGCTCTGTCTGGCTGAGTTGCCAGCTGGTGTCTCATGACAGTCTCAGATCCAAAAAGATATTTAAGCTAAGAATGGGGAGGACAAGCCAGAGGGTCCAAAAAATTATATGGGTTTTGTATATTCCAGTTTTCAGAAGAATATAATTTTACATCTTCACAGTTTGAAATTTTTTTATCTCCTCCAAAAATCCTTGCTTCAGTATTGTATCTGTTTGTACTTTTTGAATGGTCCCTGTTGATGTTTCAGTAGAAAACTGGTCTTTGGAGAAAGTAGAAGCATCTGGATATGGAACACTATTAAATGTACAGTACAGCAGAAGCTGGGTGCACTGCACTTATTTTCATTGCTGTTCCATTTCATTTGAGACCATGTACTTAGCAGAGTCTGGAAATCTGTTTTCTGAGGGCTGCACAAGTACAAGGCTCCTGTTCTGAAATGGCTGCTAGACTGCAATCTTTCTGTCTAAACAAAATGTGGGAGTTAAACGGGGAGGGAAAGGACCAGTTTCAGAGATGTGCAGAGCTGAGTAAGTCTGATCCTTACTATGGTGATTTGCCAACTTGGCCGTGCTGCTTCCTCAAACTATGGAGGGAGCAGGGCAGTTACCAGCCTCTGCCAGGGTGCATCCACTGCAGCTGCATGCTGAAGTGCAACAAGTCAGGCAGGGAGAAAACAGCAGTGCTTAATTTGAACTGACAGCATTTGATGCAACACATCAGGAGCTGTAAAGGGACAGGAGGCATTTCTCTTTAGCCAGACTGCTGATGTCAACTTGGATAGCAGATGCTCCAGCTAGATTACAGAGACAGGATAGAAAAGGTCTCACTTTCTCAGAGGATCTACCTGCTAATTCTTCTGTTTTCCTCTAGCCTTCTCAGCTTTCTCTTATGTTACACTGAGACCTGTGATTTTCTTATGGAAAAAGTGGAAATGTGCGGTCCTAGTTCTGCATCACTTTTCCTACAGAGGGGCAGGATTGGCAAGAAATGGTGATTAATTATTTGCACTTTCTCACTTTCCATTTATTTCAGGAATCAGCCCACACCTGCACACATGCACACAGTGAAAGCTGAAGCTGAATGTGCAGTAGTCAAGGTTCATACCATCCTTTAATTGTGCCTTGTGCAGTCAGATTATACTCAATAGTATGATGCAGAAGAATTCTGTGGGGAACACAGCAGGGGCAATCCCACCAAATCATTGGCAGGAATGCATAATCTACAGTCCTGCATAAACCCTGGGTCCCACAGGACCTGTACCAAATCTGACCTGTACAGCATAAGGCATTGCTACACTCGAGATGAACTGAAGCAACTGGAGAAGGCTCAAGTGCTGACCTTCCTCTGTTTTAGACCCCTGCTGCCCCAACTCAAGGAATTCTATCCTGAGCCTGCCAATTGATACATATTCATACTGCTTATTGAAAGAGATAATGCCCTGGCTATTAAATCTCATACTTGCTGATGGGTTTGATGTTATTGCTACAGCTGTTAAGCAAAATATGCAATTTTTACTTTCTTTTTACTTTGTTCTCTAGGAAGTTGTTTTAGCATGTTCAAGTTGCTTTTGGTATCATGGGTTGACTAATCTCTGTACATTACTATTATCCCAGTACAGCCTGGAGAAAAACTTGTGTTTTGGGTGCCAAGTAGAAGGCATTGTATGTGCATATTATCTGCTTCTCTGCAGTGCTTTGTTCTTGCAAACTTGCTCTTACAAAACATAGCACGGAGAATGACAGGAGAAAGTGAGACCAAGAATTCAGAGCTGTGGAAATAACCAGTTAGCCGAGGGTTTGTTCCTGTTCTGGGTGTCCTGGATAGCTGTTGGTTTGGGTTTTTGTTTTAATCCGTGAAGACTCTAGTAAGAGTAAGAGGCTGTTCCTTTGTTTCTGCTCTGATTGTATCAGTATGCAGCTATTGGTAAGAAATGCTGCCATTCCCGAGCATCCCGGCTAAACAAAAACCTTTGGAACAAAGTGCTTAGGAAGGGCAAACAAGAAGCGTGGGCTTGGGGTGGGGATGTGTGTGTGAACACTGGTGTTTAATTTACATTAATATTTCTTCATCCATCTAGAAAAGAGTTAAACGGCAGAATCACCTGATCTGCTTTTCTCCTCCCGAGCTTTTTCCTTAGAATGAGAAATACTTTCCTGTCCGCTTTTGAAAGAAACAACTTCAAAACCTTTGTGGCTGGGATGGCATCATGCTCTGCGCAGCCCAGGTTCAGCTGGACCGAGATGCAGCCACCATCAGCAAGACAAAGGCAGAGATAATGAAAACGGGAACTAACCCAAAGAATTAAGGGGACCGAGCAGCATCAGATGAGAGCTGAAAGGAAAACCCGGCTGGTGTTTCCAAGCACTGCATGCCCATCTCCGCCGCAAGTGACCGGTTTCATCGCAGGATGTCCGGAGGTGAGGACGGGACCAGCAGGTCCCTCCGCAGAAGGTCCCGTATCAGTCACAGCATAGCGTGCTCCTGGCCAGTTACAGGAGGGGAGGTGACAGAAATGGAGTTTTCTCTTCCCCCTCCGGCAGAATTTTGCGGAGAGATTGGAAGTGGAGGGAAGGAGTTAATCTCTATGCAGTCAGACTGTGCCTCTTCCTCGCTATTTTCTCCTCAACTCCTCTGTTGTTGCTGCACTGTAGTGCTCGGGCTGAGCTGCCGATGGAGCAGCTCCCTGATTGCACGAACAACACCTGCTCCAAAACTCAGGCGATTTAGTTTTTAAATGACAAAATAACCCCAAACCCCCCCCCCCCCCCCCCAAAAAAAAAACCAACAAAACCAAAACACCCCCAAAACCAAAAGCAAAGACTAAAAAAAAAAAAAACAAAACAAAACAAACCCCCCAAAAAAATCAAAACAAAAAAACCCACTCAAAATCAAAACCACTTATAAAAGGGTTTATTTAGTGTATCCTAGCAGTTTGCTTTCCTCTTCCCTAAGGATTCAGCTTTTTAAGTCTCTGTGGCAGGGCCTCAGCCATTGCTTTCTTGAAAGCACTCCCAGACTCTGTAATTCTGCTGCTTCTGTGCATTCCTAAGCAACAGCCACCACCACTGTCAGCTCTGCCATGAGGATCATCCTGCCTTCCCACTACTTCTTTTATGAGCTCTGCTGCTTTCAGAGATGTGTGTGATTGTTCCCATGGGGCTGCTGCAGAAAGGCACAGTTACAACCTTAAATCAGAAAGGATGATGGTTATTGCCTAGCTCCACCTTTCCCATCTAACAGAGGACACAAACCTTCTTGCTGGAAGTCTTGAGTTAGATCTTTTAACTTTTGGCTGAAGAATAGAATTGCCTAGATACCTGTCTCCACCAAGAGAGGGTAGCAGAGCAAATTCTGGATCAGATCAGCAGTGTGTTTTCCCTAGAATCATATTTTCTTAGGTGCTAAAGTAATTAACACTTCAAAGGCAAATGATATAATATTTTCCTTGCAAAATTGTAGATAGGGTGTTAATCATAATATTTTGGATTTTGACATGAGGTATTTCCTGACAAGAAACAGGAATGGTACTACATAAAGATCTCAGTATAAACATTTGGAAGTTGCTGAAGTCCATCATGCCAGTGTACATATTATGATCTATGCTTACGTTGTGCAGACTTACCCACAACATCTGTCCTAAGCAATAACCCCTCACTCCCTTGAAAAGTGCAGGTAGGAGGTTTTTGTCCATTTTCACATCTAGGACATGCTGCACCTGGAACTCCTTATTTTGCAATATGACTGTGGGTGCACACAGCAGCCTGCACTGTGCTTTTCATGTAACAAAGTCATCTCCTCACCACTTGGCCCTGTGTGGGTAACAAGGTCTGAGTTTTTATTTTAATATTTAAACTGGAAAAGCATTATTCTTTCAAGAATCTCTAACATCAGCAATTCTAGACTCTATTAGTATTTTTATGACATATCTTGATTGCAACGTAGTCTTTTAGAGTTTATTTCACAGGTGTGCACAAGTTCAAAATCTTCCCAAGTACCAGCATGTGTGGTCTTCTTGGCACAAGGGAAATCTGCTGTGCCTGCGGGGAAAATGACTGAAGTGAATTTAGCCCAGGGGCATATTCCAGCCTTCTTTTTCCCCTGCACATTATCAAAAATATAATCACATAGCCCTGTTCCTAGAACACTCCTAGACAACACAAGCTCTGCCAATAGGATCTCAGTTTTAACTGAACTGTGAAACCAAAAAGGTGTTGACTGACACAGGGTGGTGATAGTACCAGACCTTGTAGATGAGTCATTGACTTTTCTCTGCAACATTTTATTTTCAATTACAGAATCAATCTAAAACCTGGAGAACCATTGTAGGAAAATAGTCTATTCATTGACAAAATCAGAGCATTGACTGACATGGTTTTAGTTTTAGGACTAGCAATAAACTTCATTTAACACTGGGTTTAGTTTTATCCTTTGAAAAACAGTCATGCTGGCCTCTTATTTTTCACAAGGAGCTCAACTTGCCATGACCCAAAGCTTCAGTCTTCTTTATGAAAGAAAAATAAACATTTTTCTTTAAGATGAGAAAGAAGAGTATTTTTTTGTGATGCTTGAAGTCATATTGCATCATCTTGCAAAGCATGATAGAAAAAGGATGTGTGACTCACTCCCTTTTTCAGGGCCCTCAGACAGAAATATTAATCTCATATTATAACGCCCTTTGCAAAGAGGTGTTCCTTGTTAAGAAGTTGATAAGATGAAGTTGATAATGTAAATTCCCCTTACCTGCCAAACCTCAGAAAGTTCAGTGACCCTTGAGGTGAGCTGGGAAGTGTGTGCTTATTTCAGCCCTCATTGAAACTCAGCCCATCCCTGTACCTTCAGGGATTTGGAGAGGACTGGGTCCCTGGGAAGTGAGCTACTCATGGACAGGCAGCATAAATGTCATCAGGCACGAGCTCAGCCTCCACACAGTAGCAGTGATCCTTCCTGAGCTGACAAGTTGTTGAGTTTCCATGGCAGTTTAAGGCATGCTCAGATTTCCACTCAAGCCTTAAAACCTTGCCTTGAAAACCTAAGAATTTGAATCCATGGATTGGCTCTGTCACTTCTTATCATGAACAGGATGACAGAAAAATCACGGACTCATTTGCCCTAGCCCAAAAGGCTTCCAAAAAAAGTTTCTCCGGGAACAGGGGACAACCTGAATCATAGCTCTTGTTGGCCACAGAGACTTTCTAGCAGACAAGTAGGAAGCCAAGGTGAAAAAGCAGATTGCCATAGTTTGATCCCTTATTGCTGTCAGGTGCAGGCTGTGCAAAAATTAATGTGGGCTTTGGGCTCCTTTTTACACCAGTGATCTCCACCAGTAACACAAACCTTATCATTAGCTATGGGGATCTTGTTGTCGCTCCTCCCTGCTTGTTGAGTCTTCCTTGGTTAATGAAGCCTTTACATTTTTGAAGTGTTGTCTCCAAAATTTGAATTCCATCCAGAGGGACTACAGCAGATTTGGTTCTTCATTGCACTTTTATGACTGTCCCAATGACTGGGGAAAGAAGGAACTGAGTGATTTGCACTTGTTTGTGCAGAGCTGTTAAATTTCTTAACAACATTCTTAAACTAAGACCTAATTCAGTTTGCACGTGATATCCAAGGGAAAGGCATTTGGGGCCTTTCCAAATACTAAGGCTGTAAATTTTATTACTGAGCACAGTTAGATGGGAGGAAGGGAGAGGAGGAAGATGGGGCTGCTGCTCTGTTGCTTTTGGTTATGTCTTCATGTGGATGCAACAACCAGAATGCTGCTGACTTTTTGCATTGAGCTGTGAATGAGGAGTGTATTTGTGTATTTGTCTGCCTGGCAGCACATTCCATGAGAGGCACTTACCTTTAGAGGTAAGGAAACCATGGCAGTGGAGTGCAAAATAACTTACTCTACAGAGCTGGTCAGTGCAGAAGTCCAGCTGTCTAGTTTTCTGAAGCCAGAGAGGTTCATAATGCTGCCTGGTGAAAATCCCCTGCCCTGAAGGATAGCCATGGGAGGTCCTCATGGATCACAGTCCAATCTGGTGTCCAGAAACACCCTGCTTCTAGCATAGCTCCAGAGTCTAATCATTATGGATATGCCACATGAGGTCCTGACTTATATTTGCCCACACAGGATTCAGAGAGCACTAACTCCAAATGTGTGGCTGCTGGATGGGACTGTTCATTTCCCTAAATGCAGGCATGGAGTGTATATCTGCTCCTTGTTCACAGACAAACATTTCAGCTTTAGCTACGGGTAAAGGAGACTTTGAACTGAGACATGAGTCCATGAACTGTAGCACCTGGCAGCTTCTCCCATTCTGCCAACTGTGCTGCAAGGTGCGCTCCTGCTGCAGCAGAGCTAGCAGAAACCTAAGCATGCTGGTATAGTAGGCTGCCCCAGGAAGAATTCATCAATTTTGCTCACCTGAGTCCATAAATTTGGCTCTATAAAATTTCTACAGTGGTTTTAATTGTTCTGTTTCATTCAATACTTACAAATTAGGCTGGGGAGACTTATCCTTGTAGATAAAGTTCATACCTCTATGTTCTGTAGCATATTAGAAAGGGAAGATGCCCCTTTGTCCTAACTCAGAAGGATGTTTTTATTACTGTGAGATGGTCTGAAGATGAGAGTAGCCACCTAAATGAGAGGATATGGACCTTGCACTCAGGTATGTGCATATACATCACAGAATCACAGAATATACCAAGTTGGAAGGGACCCCAAGGGTCCTGCTCCTGGCCCTGCATGGGACACCCAAAGAATCCCATCATGGAATTGTCCAGACACTTCTTCAGCTCTGTCAGGTTCGGTGCTGTGGTCACTTCCCTGAGGTGCCTGTTCCAGGGCCCAGCCACCTCTGGGTGAAAGATCTTTTCCAAATCTCCAACATAAACATTCCCTGATGGAACTTCAGGTCATTTCCATAAGTCCTGTCACTGTTACCAGAGAGATCAGTGTCTGCCCCTCCTTTTCCTCTCAGGAGGAAGTTGTAACTGCAATGAAGTCTCCCCTCAGTCTCCTCCATGCTGGACAGACCAAGTGACCTCTGCTGCTCCTCACACAGCTTCCCCTCAAGGCCCTTCACCATCCTCATGGCCCTCCTTTGGGCACTCTCTAACAGCTTCATGTCATTTTTATCACATTGTGGCTCCCAAAACTGCCCCCAGCACTGGAGGTGAGGCTGCCCCAGTGCAGAGCAGGACAATCCCCTCCCTTTTCTGGCTGATGATGCTGTCCCTGATGCCCCCAGGACAGGGTTGGCCCTCCTGGCTGCCAGGGCCCTGCTGACTCAGACCCAGCTTCCCATAAACAGGACCCCAGGGCCCTTTCCACAGTGCTGCTCTGCAGCCTCTCATTCCCAGCCTGTCTGTGCATCCAGGATTGCCCACATACATATGTGTACATACATAAGCAGTGTTAAATGTACATCTTACTTGCCACAGACTGATCTGGAAGCACTCTGGAAACTGGAAATGCTCTGCTCCCCTTCCTCCTGCACACAGATTTACTAATGCCCTGGCACTGGTGTTCCTTGGACCCTCAGTGTTACACACAGATTTGTAAATGGGGAAATGAAGATACCAGAGCAGGAGAGACAGCAGGAAGCAGAAGCCAACTTCTATGGGGGGACTGATCATAGCCCAGGGATAATCCTCTCCATTGGTAAGGGTGGCATGAGATCTCTAGTAACTCCACTGTTCATCCAGTTCAGCATGACTAAAAGATTGCCCTCATTATTGTTTAACTTGGTGTCATTGGTATTGTAGAGTGAAATGGAAATTACATGGAGAGTGAAATTCACAGGGAATGAAACATAAGCTGAGCCTAAAACAGGTTGGTTCCACAAAACCCCTGTGGCCCCCCAGCAGTTGAGTTTTGTGTGAGTGAGCACCCCTGCTGCCCCTCCTGAGGACACAGAATTGTGTGTGACCAGAGCACAGGCAGCAGTAGCATGGCTGCAGGCCAGGATGAGGAGAGGAAGGCTAGTTCTTCAGCTCTGAGCTTTGTTGACACGGGCTTGTATTTTACCAAGATTGGTGTTTGGACAGTGATATGCTAAAGGAGAGGCAGAGCTGGTTTGACAGATCCACACTTGTGTTACAACAAAAGTCCTGGAGCAGAGAAAATTTTCAACCATGCAGAAATCTTTGGATGTTGCAAACTGTGTTCAGAATGGCAGCACCTCTTCGTGGAGACCTTAGCCATGAGCATGTAGATATTGACTTTAAACAGAGACAGGATGGCACTGGGTGAAGGTTTTATTCATGGAACACTCTGACACACAGACCTATTTGATACAGCAAAGGTAGAAAAAAGTCTCAAAGCTGGAAGATTTTTTTTCTTCTCTCTTGTGTATAAGGGGTGCAGAGTCAATGGATGTGTCACTGAGTGAAATCAGATTTATATCAACAAGATGAACTGGCTGAGCACAATATTGCAAGGGCCAGTCCCAATAGTCAATCTGAAAAGGTAGAATTGCAGTCATTTGATAATAACAGTTTCTTCAAGTGTGAGCTATCAGTTCAGAATTTCATTATCGAGTACTGCTGGAAAATGTATATGTTTATATTTGGTTATAAAGCAATCTGCAGCTTCATGAGGAGAGCAGAATTACAGTGACATATACATGATGAAACTTCAAGTGTTATTCCATTACTGGAAATCTCTAATGTCACATCAGTCCAGATGACTGTGCTTTATCCTAAATCCTTTAAGATTCAGCCTAGAATTGAGCTTTTGGGGTCAAACTGGGGCAAATCCAAGCAAAACTTTCAAATTTTTCATTACTTTCACTTGAAGCTACCACTCCAGTCAAGCCAAAAGCTTCTGAAAGTGAGCAGGTTTCAGATAATCCAGTGAAACAGTGTGTTTGCACTGAAACCTGAAACTTAATGAGATGCACATGTTTGATGACAAGCTCTGCAGAGATCCAGCTGTGGCATATGGGTAGACTTCAAGTGTGTCTTTTAGCACACCGGGCTGCTAAATGTCAAACTAAAGAGCACAGGGACAGAGTATGGTGACAGTCTACATCGAGGAAAGAGCAGATATTTGAAAAAAAATCTTATTCTATTCATTGTTTTCATTTATCATGAAGGATTTATCATGAAACCTGTCTTGCTTATCAAGAAAGCAGCAGTACAAAATGTGAGAGACCCGGAAAGAAAGGTAATATTGAAAGATACTCTTGAGCCTGAGCAGCCTTGAGAATCATGGGACACACAAACGATGTGTGGTTGTGGAAAATGGAAATTAAATGTTTCTGTGACAATGATCTGGAGGAGCAGGAAAGACTGCTCAACAGTGCAGACCCAGATGTGTGACATGAGACTGTCACAGTGCGTGATGGAGTGTGGGAGCAAGGCAGGATATTTTGTGGAAAGTCTGGAAGTGCTAAAGTATTCTTGCCAAAAGAAAAAAAAGTCATTTACCATGTAAGGACTCAAGGTGACAGCAAAGGGAAAACAATACAGTGAGTTATTCAGGACTAAGAGGTTATTTCTATCATTAAGGGATATTAAAAAGTTTACTGACCGAATAGATGCTGGATGCTCTGTCTTTTCTAAAGATAAAGGTGCTGAAAAGATCATTTGATGCTCATAACTGTCTGTATTAGGAAAAAGTTAACAGAATGAAACTTGATGGAGGGCAGAAATATGAGACGCAGAAAACAATATCAGTGGTGTGGCAATCAGTGCAAATGATGCAAGAAATGTGTAGAACTTGTAACAGACCCAGGTCACTGTTAAAACATTTACAAAACACAGGAAAACTGTGCATAGAGATTCCTACATCATGAAAGATGTTCTTTGGATTGTAACACAGTGCATCAAACTGGAAAAGGATTTTTCAATTAAGAGTTGCAAACATACCATTACTGGCAATGTCACGGTCAGTGTGAGGTGTATGTCAAAATGGAAAGGTTACAAAGAAAGCTGCAATGAATTCCTGTTGGGAAGAACTGTGCCTGAGCTGGCAGAGCATGCCCTGAGAAAGGGAAAAGGTTAGAAAATTAAGATGTAAATCATCTAGTGTGGTGATGTAAGTCACCTAACTATGTGTGACAGTACACACTCCATCTGTCAATGCACAATCACATCGTCTGCATCAGACATTTCACACCCATGATAAGGCCACTGTATCTTTGTTCTCTGGCCATAGGGGTCTCCAGTATGAATCATGTAGAAATAAAAAGGCTTCAGGTGTGCTACAGGTTAAGAAAGGAGACAAAGCTTCACCCCTTAATCTTTCATTTTTCTACTGTAAAAATGAGGTCTCACTGAGAGGCAGGTGCACAAAACCTCAAGGAAGGCCAAGGGGCACTGACCCTGCTTTCCCCATTTATGTTCAGAGATTGTTCCTGTGCCTAATTGTCAGGGAAGAACACAACACTAAACTGGCAGCCAAAATATACTGTGATAGCCCTGATTGCTCTGGTCATATGATGAGAAATTACTGGACTGAACAGCAGAAGAGCAATTACTATATCCGAAAGAAAGAGGCAGAGAAGTTCTGTTTTGTACATGGATCAATGAAGGCACAACACAAATGCAAGACAAGCGTAAAGTATGGACCAGCCCAGAAGAGCAGAGGATTTTAGAAGAAAGGACTGAGATTGCTCAATGAACGATTTTCAGTTTCAGGGAGAAAGTTAGAATTTTGTGAGGATGTGCCCAGCCTGTGGCTGTATCTTGTGAGAGACCATGGGATGGAACTGGAGTGGATGACACTTGCCTGATGGAGGAGATGTAGGAGATGTTGGGACAGATATCAGCAGGTCAGCCAGGAGTGGGTGTGTAAGAGCCTATCTTCCTGAGACAGCATATGTGCCCAGCCTATCCCTGGCAGTCACATCCAATATTGGGAATGACAGATACTGTCAACAGACATATGGATATCAGCTTGCTCATGTGGCCCCTTGCTTCTTGCTCAGAGTCATAAAAAAAGGTGAAAAAATGAACTCTACACAATGTGAGTGCATGCCCGGGACAAGGAAATTGAGATCAGATTCAGAGGTTGGAAATTATTCACTGAATTATTTCCTTGTTAGTTCCAAAGCTGAACAATCTGTTGCTAGTATGGATTTATCTAAAAAAAGTTATGTAACAGCAGCTTAGTAAGATTGACTGAAATTCCAGAAAGTGCCATACTTACCATGATTTTTGAGCAGCCTGAAGGCTTACGATATTTTGTCTTTTACAGGTTGCTATCTTTACAGGTTTTTAAGTAAGAAAGGAAATTTCAAATGGGTTCTAAAAAGTGGTATGGTTTGTTATAGAACAGTACTTTTTAATCTGTTGTCTATGAGATACCAGGAGGTAGGCTGCAAAGCATTATCAGTTTATTTTCTTTAAAACCCACACAACATATTCCCACGTATTCAGACTGGGAAAATCACCTCAAATTTAGAAACATCCTACAATGTATCTCAAAAATGTATTTTAAAAGAAACCACTGTGCCTATAATAGCCCATTCAACTATTTTTGTAACAATTGCACCCACTGTACTTAAAATTGCTTTGTTTTCATATGACCTGGCACAATGAAAAAAACCAATGACACATGAGCACAATGGCAAGTGCTTGTCCCAGGAACCTCAAGTATTGTGTTACACACTTAAGGGGTGGGTGGGGAACCTGATTTGAGGGGGGAAGTTTTGCATGCTGACAGGACAGCCTGGGATTGAAAATATGGTAAAACCTTGTTGCTGGCAAGGGAAGACTGGGGAGGTACAGAACACATTCAAGTTTTAAGTACAAAATTGGTGGAAGTTTTTGTTAGTTTATTTTGTATGTGATTTCTACTTTTAGTAAAAGGTTCATCTGTGATCAGTCTTGTCTGTTAAGCAAACATCACTTGTGACATTTCAACATCACAGTACTGGGGTCTGTGCACCATGAAATACAGTGCTAATGACTTTAAAAGAGCCTGTCAGGACTCACTTGGCTCTCTCTGGTGAAATTCTCTGCATTTTTATGTGCTCTGCTTGGCACACTGGGCTGCTGAGCAGTTGCATGATGTCAGATTTCCCGTCTAGGACTTTACCTTTCTAAAGCTTTATGTTGTTATGGTGTGACACACCAAGCTGCAGAAAAAGGAAGCTTCACATCCAAGGAGCTGAATTAAAGGTTCTTGAACTTGTGAAGCTGAATTATTTTTGGTTATATCTTTATACCTTGTGAACAGCAGAGTGGAAGTTAACAGGATGAAGTTAACAAGCTTTCTGGTTCTCAGGGGAGTCAGGGTGTAAGGCACACTTCCCTACTGCTGGTAAAACTTGCACAAATTTTTTCATAAAAAGAATTGCAGAAGCAATAGCAACATGGCCATTACACACAGAAGAAACTTCTGCATTGTTCAAAAAAACCCCAGGGGGCTTCTGTATGAAATAAGATAACCTAATTACGAGGTACCAGAAGTAAATATTAAAAGACAAAGATTTGATCATGTAAATGGTGTGTGTGTGTGTGTGTGTGTGTGTGTGTGTGTGTATTTGGATTTCTGTGAAGATTGCTGGAAGAAAATTATTGTACATTCCTAAATTAGGATCCTTTAGGCCTATCTCAGATCAGTGAGCCATAAGCCTGCTGAACAGTGTCTTCCTCTGCCTGCTCTGTGCATCCCTGTATGCCTCTGAGACAAAAAGGCCTGCCTCTTTTTGGCCAAAGCTTGGAGATCCTTTCAATTAGCAGCACCAGACGTGGGTCACTTCTCCATCTAAAGGCAGAAGGAGCTACAAGGGGGAGTTGAGAGAGATTTGGAGAATAGGAATCCACACTGGACACAAGAAGCATCTTGTTTAGTGCTTTGTTACAGAAAAAAACTCTGGCACAAGAGATGCATGGGTGGAGTTGCAAGCCCTTCCTCTGCTGGAAACAGCATCTAGTTGTATCTCCAACACACCCTTCCTCCTGCCCTCCGTGCTTGGCAGCGGGGACATGAGAGGGCTGCCACTGCAGGAGAGAGCAGTCCCCTGTGTGCTGCTTCTGCAGGGAGCTTTCCCTCAAAAGGGAGCCCATGCTATCTTTGCTGGGTGTTTTAGGGATTTCTTTGTGTGGATTTAGCAAATATGAGCGTGTGGATTTATCAAATATGAGCCTGTGGTTTGGTTCTGCCAGGATGGGTGGAGTTGCTCAGGACTGTGTTAGGAAGATGAATTGTCTGTAACAGCAGGCAGAGGGTCCTGCAGCTTTCCCTGGAGCCTCTGGGTCTGACCTGGTGGTGAGGAGATTATGGTCAGCCAGATCAGGGGTAGACAAGGTGCTGTACACTCGGCTGAGCTGCTCTTGAGTTGACAGTTCCTACTGCTCCTGTTTAAACAAGCATACTTTAGAAATTGCAATGCTGTTACCTGGCTTGTGCATCACCTAAAAGGCAAGAAGGCTTGACAGCAAATGGGACCAAGCAATAAATAGACTTGTATGGTGTGACTTTATGTGGTGACAGTGACAGGACCAAAGGGAATGGCCTGAGTTTTCAGGGGAGGTTTGGTTTAGATATTAGAAAAAGGTTCTTCACCAGTGGGTGTTTAGGCCCTGGAACAGGCTCCCCAGGGAAGCAGTCACAGCACCTGAGAGAGCTCAAGAAGCTTTTGGACAATGCTCTAGGGCACATGCTGTGACTCCTGGGGGTGATGCTATGCAGGGAGGGGAGCTGAATTTGGTGATCCTTGTGGGTCCCTTCCAACTCTGCATATCCTGTAATTCTGTAATTCATAGGTCAACAGGACAGGGAAAGGAGAGAAAGTGGAGGAGAAAAAAAACCACTGCAACTCACAGCTTCATTTCAGACCTATTTCTCTCTCTGCTTCAGCGATACAGGTTCCTGCTTAAATCAGGACCCTCCCATTTTTCATTCTGAATGATTTACTGCAATTCTGAAACAGAAGCAATAAAGTAAGGTCTGTCTATGCCACCAAATCATCATGACAGCACATCTGTGGCTAATGATTGCCAGCAGTGTTTGCCTTTTGCCCAACCAGGAATCTTTACCTGCCCCTGTAAGAAGTGGTGTGACTGGCTTGGAAACATTCCAGTCCTTACAATAAGGTGAGGAGAGTGATTCTTGATCCCTGGGCAGTTATTTCTAAGGGTGCAGGAAGCAAAGAAAGATACACAGTTCTGTGAAGGCACAGCCCCCCACCACTCCACTCTCCCTCCCAAGAAGGATTAATTCAGGCTGTAATGAGTGTGCACAAGAAAAGGTTACTGAGATGATCAAGGAGTGAAGATCCTATCTTACATGAATAAATCAGAAAGGCTGTGGCTGTTCAGCCAGGTAATCAGGAATGGAGGAGGAGAGATGATTCCTGTCTGTAAACCCTGCATCTATGTATGCATTAACTGAGAAGAGAGAAAATAATGACGCGTGTTGGTACAAAATCTAACACATTTATTTGGGAATATAGGAGTATGTCTAAATTTAAGCAAAAAGTTAGAAGGCTTTTAGCTGTTTCGGGGATGTCTCAGCTGCTGGGCAGCTTAAGAATAAAAGCCTTTGCTTTTCTTTCCAGAGTCTACAACAAAGGCAGTATTTGTCTTTCCCTGAGAAGTGAGAGCACGTTCTAAAACATTTCCAGCAAAGACATGCACTGGAGCAATTCGTGTTCTCTGACTTCTGTTTCTACAAGGTTTCATCTTAGACTGATGCAACAATTTCTTAAATGAAGAAACTGGATTTTAATCTAGCTTGTTTTCTTCTTGCCTTTTTCCCCCCCAGACTCTCCATTTCTATACAAGTGCTAAGGGTCTATCTTGAGCTTGCAGGGGTGGAGAGTAATTTCTGCCCTTGCTAAATTGCTGTGGCATCAAACAAAGCAAAGGGGAGACAAGAGGAGCCTTTCTGCAGCATCCCTATCATAACTGCTCAGTCATATCACAGACAGTGTAGCTTTATGGATGACAGAAACATCCTTTGTGAGCATAGCATTTCTCCCTGGTTTTGCCTAGTTTAAAGGAAGCCTAAAAGGAGTATGGATGGGTGTGATGGATTTGCCTGTGAAACTGGGGACAGTGCTTGCAAGCCCAAGGAGTGTTTTCTGTTCTTATGCCCCTTTTCATTCAGTGCTGGACAGAGTGGTGTCTGAAGAAAGTGCTGTCCTGCTTTTTGAACAGCACAACATGAGTAAAGACTCTGTGGCTGCTGAAGTGTTAGAGCTGTGCTGGGAGGGGAAGGAGCACTCATTACTACTGGTTGATATCCACAGCCTGGGGGTATTTAATAGAGGATGAAAATGCTGCTGGCATTAGGCTTTGTGGCAGCAAATCTTCCATTTGGTTTCTGGAACAGGAATACAGATAGGAGCCCAAGTGAAGCCTCATGTGGGTAAAGGAGCATTTGGCCAGGAGTCAAAGCTCCTCTGAAAAATGTTTTACCCTGAAAGCCACAGTCATGACATAGATTTCAAAAGCATCAAGTGAAGCCTGAGCTGACCCACTGTACAGCCCACCTGGCCTGCCAGAGCAGTGCCCCAGAGACTTCCTGCGTGCTTCCAGCTGTCATCCACAGACAGACCTCAGCAGTGTGGCAGACAGGGAGAGACTGCTGGGCACAGAAATGTCTCTGGTGGACCTGTCCATTCTGCCTGTGATGTAACTCTGTGTCCTAACAAACTTGGTGAGCAGCTGGTTTGTGGTGAAGTCCTTCTCTCATAGGGACAATGCTTCTGTATCCATCTCCCTCAGAGAGATGAGAACAATGTCAGATAAATTTTGCTCAGGCTATCATTTCTCCTTTTTCAACAACTGGGAGGCAGAAAAGCTCAGCTATTGTTAAAAAAAAAAAACTGAGTTAGAAAAAGGAGGGTTGAGAAGGGAAAAAAAAATTTTAACCAGGTGTATAATTATTCATGATGATGAGGAGGATCATGAGGGTGAGGGCCAGTCTCTTCCCCCTGGCAACAAGTGATAACACAATGTAAATCCAGCCTCAAGCTGCACCAGGGGTGGTTTAGATTGGATATTAGGGAAAAATACTTCACTGGAAGGGTTATCAAGCTTTGGAACAAGCTGCCAAGGGAAGTTGTGGAATCATCATTCCTGGTAGTATTTAAAAGACATGTACTTGTGGCACTTAGGGATATGGTTTAGTGGTGGATTTGGCAGCATTAGCATTGAACTTGATGATGTCAGGAGTCTTTTCCAACCTACATGATTCTATGATTCTGTGTTTACTGAGATTTAAAATTACTGGGAGATATCTCTCACAAGGTTGTTAAAGCCTATGACAACTCTTTGTGGGAACAGAGAAGTTCCATTTCTAGCAGTTCCTCTTTCTAAAATTTACTTTGTATTTTTTGAGGGAGCTTTATTCTTTACTGCCAGGGTGGTACTGATTTAAGTACTCTACTTTCCCCATAGGCCTAATTCTGACCCCTCCCTCCCCACCTCAGCATCATGGCACTCTGTTGTATTGTGATGTCCCCTTATCCACTTCTGGTGTCACATTCTGTCACATGAATGGGCTGTTGTGCCGCTGCCAAAAATAAATGCTGTGCTGGCTTTTCCTAAATATGTACAGACTCAGCTGGGTCTCCAGGACTTTTTATAGCCCTCCAGCACAGTCCTATCTTTGGTAGCATCAGCATTTCCATAGCAACTAACTGTGATGTCAAAGCAACTTGGTTTTTTTGGTGAAAACAGGCAGGAAGCAAAGAACTCTTCTAAGCAAACATCCAATTTTAATTTTCAAGTGTCTCTCATAGTGTCTGCCACTGCTGCTGTTTATGGTTCTAATCCTAATTATCTCACTGTTCCCTTGCTGTCCCCCATCTGTCACACCCACCTGCTGCATGTTCTTGGGTTGGGTCTGCAGTGTGCCCTTCCTTACAGGAATGTGTGGGGATTGAGGAGAAAGGTGTGCTCCATTCAAAGCTGGAAGCACGAGCAGGAATGGGAGAGACAGAGCAGTAGTGTTTATACACAAGCTTTATTTTTTCTCTAAACCAAAACTAACAGAACTGGTCAACACCAGCCTTCTCCAACCTTTTCCAGTGGTGGACATATTTCCAGTGAAATGGGGAGGTTGCAGTGATGTGACCTGAGCCTCCTGACTATACCTTCCAGGACCTCTTACGGTCAGGCTCTCCCTGGGGAAGAATCATGGATGGATGTGTTACACTGACAGCTTATAAGAGAACAAGGGAGCTTCTGAGTCCCAAAGGCTGCTTGCTAACCCTCTCCTAAATGAACCCTCAAGACCCCAGATTCTGCCTCAGCCTTGTCCACTTACACTGCTGCCACTTTGCATGTCCTCTACCCTGAGCACAGCAGGGAACAGTAGGGGATTTAACTTTTAATAGGATCTCTCTGTCTTTATCTGCAGTACTGCATATTCCTTGGACCAAAGATTCACGTGATGGAGACTACCTTGTGGTATTAAGGATTAAGCCTGTAAGAATTTTGATTTGTAGGGCAGACTTCCCCCCCTGCTGAGAGTGGAAGAAACAACACATTGTGACTTAATGCTGCAAAGAGTAGATTTTTTCTACTCAGAGCTTTCTTAGATGTTATGTTTTATGGGACTAGTTGTGTTTTTACAGTTTAAATGAAGATATAAGAGTGATTTTTCTATCCATGAGGTTTACACAATTCTACTTTGGGCAGGGAAGAGTCAATGTACTCCTCCCTGCCCAACCTGAATCAACAAATAAATGAGTTTACCTCCTCTTTAATTACAGGTAAGTCACTGGCTCATTGGCAGCAGAAAATGCACTGTGGTTTCTCCTGCTTTTAATTCTCAAACATTATTAAACAAATACATACACATAAAAAAGGAGCTGAGAGAGAAAAATGAACTACTGACTTCCTGACCCTGCAGAGGAGACAAGTTCACACAAAACCTCGCTGCCCTTGCTCCATGGGAAGATATAGGCAGGGCTCTTACTCATCCATAAATTGCCTTGCAGACTTCCTTCTCCCCCATCACAGGCCCTGGCTGGCACTGCATCCTCTGGGATCATGTTGTGACCATGGGAGCACTGGAACTGGGGCTCCTTGGCCCAGGTGAGACACAGTGCAGCTCTGCACTGTGACAGAAAAGGGACATCTCATCACTCAGTGTCCCTAGGGCAGCAATGTCTCCTACCTTCTGTACCCATCACAGGGTGACAGGACCATCTGCAGCTCCCATCTCGTCCTGTCTGCTGTGCAGCTGGGCTGTTTGCTGTGCTGAGCTGGCTGCTGGCTCCAGCAGCAGGCAGGACACTGCTGCACACAGCCAGGCATCTGCGCATCCCCCCTCACACCCCCAGCCTCCACTCATTCCCTTGGTGCAGCCATTGATCCCAAAATCTAATGATAGCCACAAACCTGGCAGGTGTTCAGTTAATCATTCAAAAATAAATGCATATAAACTCAGTATCATGATAGTTCCTCCCACAATATAGCCATCACTGTTTGCAAAATGCTACAGTTACAGTTGCTCATTACAGATATACTGTAATTTACTTCAGTTTTGTTACCATTTCTCAAAACTTCTATCTGTGGCAAAGTTTTTCAACCAGTATGATGACAATAATAATTATTTTAGGGAAAATCAAGCAAATCAAAACAACAAATACATATTGATACATGATTTATAACAAAAAAATCCTGACAGAATATCGCTAATACATTGCGGGTTTTAAAGTTGTGCCGATGGGGTCCTGTCTCGAGACCCAGCTGCCCATCCACTTCCATGCCAACAGAGCTGAATAAGCATTTATCAAAATAAACCCCAAATGCATTCATCAGAATACGCCTTCTGCTTTTATTTCCCCCCCCCTTCTTGTCTGTAGGGCTTCCTAGAATCTGAACTGCAAAGGCCAATCAGCTCAGATAACCAGTGTCTCCTCAGGGAAGAGAGCCAGGTACCTCCGCAATGGGATTTAGAAAAGGAAACACCTGTTGGCACTCAAGCAGCCTTTATTAAACTCCAGCCAGATCCCACCTACTGTGCTGATCTTCTTCGCCTGGGATGCTTCCAACAAGATGAGGTAAATCAATGCCCAAGAGACCTTTATTTCTTCTTTTCTCTAAGTTTGCTATTTCAAAGCTAGTAAGACTATTATTAGGAAATTAGGGTTTCTTTCTATCATGATCACAGTGTGATTTCATGTACTCACCTGTACTCTCAAGTTCATGAACTTTGTGCAGAACCTGGTCTTTAGCAGCCCCTCCATATTTTGTTCTTTCAGTTAAAAACTTTGAATTAAATATTTACAGCCTTTAAGGAAGATAAATAATAAGGAAGAGTTAAAAGCTACAGAAATAACCCAGACCGAAGCAAAATCACCCGCTCCTGCTTTTTGAATTGCATTGTGATTGTAGTTGCTGTGCAGATCATTTTCTGCATGGAGTTTTCTTAGCAATGGTGTTAACAATTGGCCCAGATCTAGACCCTAACATTAGCTCATGTTTTGGTTCATATGATGTGCTAAAAAAAGGGGGAAAATAATCTGCTCATTGGTTAAACCAAGCTAAAAGAGTGTTGCAATTTAAAATGCCTAAACTTTATAATTCTTCCTCTACAAGAATCAGCAGAATCTGACCAATGCTACCTAGTGAACAAACTCCTGTTTTTATCATGGTCTGACTATAATATGGGATTGTAGCATCTGGCCAATGAGTAGCTGGTTGTTTTGTGACAGGCCACAAATAATCCTGACCCCATATATTTGTAGAGATACTGGAATTTAATCAATTTACTCAGCAAAATTGTATTCACTTGTTTGGTTAGCAAAACTAATTACAGTCAGGATTTGATGGCTGTACTAGGTAAAAGCTCCAACTTTCAGTCCTGAATGTTTGGAAACCTGGAGAGAAAAAGGGAAAAACATAAGTTTGAAAAATTATCCTACCTATGAGACCATCTCTATGTCAAAAGGAAGGCTCTGATTACTTCTACTGACAGAAGAAAGGCAAGTTACAAAGGTAGTTAGTGCAGGTAAAAGACAGCTTGTGGTGCCCTGAAGGCTGTTACAAAGGAGGTATCTATGGCTGCTACACTTGTTACAGAAAGCTGACTGAGAGGAGGAGGGAGTTAGAGCAAATGTCTCCAACATCTTCAAGTCTGTGCCACTCGGTGTTTGTGGTGTCACCCCTTTTGTCAGCTTGTGCCTGAATGTCTGTACCCAGACACCACTTTTCTGTCCTTTCCCTTGGAAATGCTCAGTGCTGCACAGCCAGTTGTTCCACAGAAGCAATGTGGCAAGCACATCTCCCTCTGCATGCCCTACACCTGGAGAGACACCAAGGCAAGCTCCCTGCAGGATGTGTCTGACCCCTGGTTCCTGTGTCCCCATTTCCCCTCTGTGGGCTCACTAACACAAGGTGTCTGGCCATACAAGTGTAGTCATGCTTCTGTGTCTTGCCTGAGCTGGGGAAACAGACCGTGAGTTCTGCTCTTTGCCATTCAGTCTGTCCTTCCTGAGGTGGCAGGGACCCTCTCAGACCCTGCTGAGGTGAGGCACACGGAGGAGCTGAGCGTCCACACGCAAGGTGAAGGTGGAAGGTGTGCGTCTCCTCTCATTCCTAATCCATGAGGGTGCTGTCCTGATAGCACTGCTTTTGGGGAGAGGAGAGGCCCTTTATAAAGCCTCTTCTGAAAAATTGCTCTGCCCATCTGTGAGGGGACAGCCTCTGCCTTGCAGTGGGGAACAAGATACCTCAGTCACAGAGAGCTGATGTGTGACACCAGTGTGTTTATATGCTGCTCATGAAGAAAGGAAGGTTTATCTGCTCTTGGAGCTGCTTTGTTACATTTAGATTTTCAGTTAAATTTTCCTAAATTAAGAGGCAGCAGGGGAGGAAATACTGTCCTCTGCCTACAACCTTTTTCCAGCCACCAGGATGCCCCAAGGGGCTGAGACACCCAGGAGAGCAGGTTCTTCCAGCAGGCCAGGAGAAAAGCAGCTTCCTAGTGATTCCAAATGGTTAGCAATCAGAAACTGGTCCTGGTCTCCCTGCAAGCTCATGTGCATGTGCTGTGGGGAGGATTTTCCCTGCTCCCTTCCAGCTTTATAATCCCCTGGGCCTGTTAATAAAAAGAAGCCACAAGAGAGGCAGCTGTTGCAGGGAAACACAGCAGAAAACTTCCCCAAAAGATATTTATCCAAGGCAACAAGGAGGAGCTTCCTTATTTTGCAGAGCTATCAGTTTTGCACCTCTCTATCTTTTACATTTATTTCCAGGCTGCATAAGCCAGTGTGACCTGTCATTGTTTGCTTAGAGGGATTGTTTTGCCTTCCAGCAAAAATACCAGTTATTGCTAATTCTCTTTTACTGCTAAAGAGATAGCTCTGCTTGAGGGAAGCCTGATATTGAGGGCTGTGAGACCCTCCCATCTCTCTGAGGAGCTTCCTCCACACACCTGTATGTCTACACCTACCTCCTCCTTCCCTGGCTTCCATTCCTCTGACCCAGAGTCTGTTTTCCATCCCAAAGAACAATGGGATGTCATCCATAAGAGGGGAAGTTACCCTACAGATGTGATGTCCTTATAAACCCCCTCCAGACCAGTCTTAGCCCATGTTGTCCTGTTAAGGTGACCTTGCCCTGGCCTCTCTCCCTGAGTAGCACTGTGGTTGCCAGGTTTTGGGGTGAGTTTTTTCCACCATTTCTGAAATAATCCAGTGGTCATGTGCTGGAGAATGACAGCAGGGTGGCAGTGATGGCAGGACTGATCATGCTGGGTTGGATACACATGCAAGCTGACAGCCCAGCCACACGATCAGGGCAGGAAGATGTGATGGCTGTGGATTTGAGCACTTTGAGGGGAGTGAAAGGCATGAAAGGAAATGGTCACTGATTAGAGACCAGCTAGAAGCTCTGAGTGAGGCCTCCACCTTCATATTACCCATCTTCATTATGGAAGTGCCTGCACAATTCAACCTTTTCTGTGAGAGTGGAGCCAAGTAAGGAACCCCACTGTTCCTTCTGGAGCAGTTCAGAGGTCTCTCCTCAGCAACACATCCTTGGCCAATGGCTACTCCATGAAAGCTGGGACAAGCCTGAATCTCATCTCTGGTTGATGCCAGGGCTCCCTTAGGATAAAGAAAGCTGCTGCATTTTCTCACCCTCTAAAGGCATTTCTGTGTATGGGGGAACAAGGAAGGAACCTGCCAGTCTGCATCCACAAGGCTGGGCAAAGAAAGGCACAAAACCTTTTCTTGTGGTCCACTTATTGAAAAGAAAAATCCCAGGGAAATCTTTTCCAGGTGTTTTTGATCACTCATAGCTTCTAAGCAAGACATTTCGTTCCTCAGGGCACGAGGGAGGTTGGGCGTATTCTCCTCAGAGCCCAACCCCACATCAAGCACAAGGAAGGTATTTCCCAGTAGCAGCTCCCTCTTTCCAGCTCAGTTCAAGGGCAGATGCTGAGCTTTTCTTGAGCCATTGAGGATATGGCAAGGCTGCCTGCCTATCAGACATAAGGTCTCAGGCTGTCCCTGTTCCAAGCCCTATGGAGCTGCTGCCATCCCTGCATTTCAGGTTTTGGACTGAACAGCTCCAGTCACCAGATTGTGAATGACTCAAATGCTCTTCATCACCAGTTGTTGACTCCCTTTTACTTTCCAGGAAGGGGGAAGAGACTGATTTATTCACTTTGCTGGGGTGGGAAAGGACAGAAACAAACTGTAAAAAGGAACAGCATATTCCAAAATTATTCAAATCCTGAGGTTTATTGCATGCAATCTGCCCTTCCAGCATTTCAGCCCTCTCATAAGTGGTATCTTAATTTGCATCCAATTATGGATAAAGTGTGCACCATTTAACTTTCTAAGGGAATTCTCACAAACTGCCATGTGAGATGCTCCTCATAGCTTAATGATAACTGGTTGCAGAAAGCTGCTGCAACTCTGTGTGTGTGGTTGTATCATTGCTTTTCAGAGAGCTCAGACTGCTCATCTTTGTCACATGTTCCATGCTACAAACTTCTCAGGGAGATTTTTATTTTGTTGGAGAGTGAAAAAGGGGGAAAGGAGAGAGTGATAAATCAATTTTTTTAAAGGAATGTCATGCAAACCCCCCTCACCATGGTGCTGAAGTCCTGAGTGAAGTTTTATTGCTAATATTTCCTTTTACTATGACGATAATTAGAGGTATAAACGACTTTACTGTGCATGGTGCAAACATTATAAATTGCCTCTCCCAGCCTCTCAAATTACCAATAATCTAACAGTCTGATGTCAGCAAATCTGAAGCCATCAAGTGGCTAGGAATTTTATCACCCCAGAGAGAAAGAGATCACTGATCACCTCCCCCACATGCTCAAGCCTTTCACTCAGTCCCCTGTGCAGTGTCTTCTTTTTCCTTTAAGAAAACAGAGCAAACCAAAGGTCTGTGCCATGACCCAGGATTCTGTAGGTCCTGAGACTCCAGGGACTGTTGGTAGGGAGCAGAGCCTGGTCTGTGGAAGTCTTGCAGCAAGTGGCACTCTGCAGCCAGGCAGCCTCCATTTCAGGGTGGCTTGATGTGTCCAGAGCTGAGTATACTGCCAGCCCAGCCTTTTAAAAGCCTTTATTAAACAAATTCCAAAGGAATGCTGCCAGGACACCACAATCAGCACTGCTAAGATTTTTTTTTTTTTTTAATCACTTCACTGCCATTGTTTGAAGGATATTTTCTATTTCTGCTATTCTTTTTGCTGAGAGGTGGTGACAGCCATGGAGAGATGCATTTGTAAACATTCATAATTCTCTCCTGGCTAAGGCCAAGACAATACCCTTTCCTTATCTCAGAGAGCAGTTGAATTAATGGTGATGCCAGTCAATGGACTCTTGATTTTGTTGATTCCTCTCCAGCTCAGTCACCATCCTCCAAGGAGGATATGGGGTTCAAACTGTCATGTGGCCAATAGTTTTTACAAAATTTTCGTGTGTCATGCTGATATGATTGAGTTTTGCAAACAGCCAATTTCCCAGTCCTGCAGTAAAAAACCCCACAAGTCTCACTTCTTTCCTTGCCTTGGATAATCCATATTTTAGCCTCTGGGGAACTGGCAGGCCCAAATTCTGGAGCAAATGCTAATTAAACAGCTGTAATTCAGCCACACAGGACTGGTAACAAAAGGCAACAGCTGTGTGAACAACTCTATCCTCCTCCTGAGAGGTCAGCTCCCCATGGGAAAAGGGGATATGCTCTTTTGGATGATGGGGAAGGCTTAAATCAGTTGAAAAAAGAGAGCCTGAAATCTTGTCCTTTATATTTTTGGGAATGAGCAATGAAGTATTTTTTCCTCAGCTTGGTCCTTTTTCATTACAAATAAAGCCAAGTGCCACCAAACTTTTCCTCTGAATTGATGCAGAAATGGGTGAGTTAATACCACTGTAACACAACAGATGCCAAGAGGATTCATTTGAAGGAGACTGATGAGAAAAAAACCCCACAACCATATTTTCTTCTGTCAACACTTAATCAATTTGTATTTTCAGCTAAGAGCTGGGAGAATAGACTCTGAAAAGAGGTCACAAGCCATCCAGAGCCATGGGGGATCTCCTGGCACTCTTGCTGTGCCTTGGCTCCATGTGCCTTGGTTACTTGGTCATTTTATTTGGGTGCTGCAGCTGGAGCATCTGACAGAGGTCAGAGGCTGTCAGCTCAAGGATGCCCTAGTGAGGCTAGAGCAACCAGTTCCAACCCCCTTGGCATTTCCAGCAGCCTACTTGAGTGCAGCAGGTACTTTTAGCAAGATTAGAGGCTCTGAGGTCAATCTAAAACCATGCAAACACCTTCTAACAAAACAGCATCTGTAGGTGTAGCTGACCCCTCAACTCAAAACAAAACAGCAGTTTTTAGCTTCTGCTAAACACCATCCCTACAGGAGAAAGGTCATCCAGCCAGGCAGGAGGATGAAACTGCCCAAGTAAAGCAATCCAGCCCTTGTCAAGTGTCCTTCACCAATACAGAAGCAGTGTGGGCCCCCAGTGCCAGTCCTTCTGCTCTAGTGTCTCATTTCTGACTGACAGACAAATCTTGCTGTAGTTTCAGCTGCAGGGCTCTCCTCCCCCTCAGGGGCCTGTTACCCTCATAAACTACCCTGGCTTTGCTCTTTATGGTGTGAGTTTGACACTCGCTGGTTGCTTTACAGCCTTCTGCCTACTGCCACAATGTTTAAGAGGACAGGACTGAAGGGCCAAGGATGAATGTGAATGGGCCCCTGGGCAGAGGCCGTGGGTGGGGCTTGGTTGGATCAATTAAGTTCTATAGCTGTCACTCTACAGCTACCTGAAAGGAGGTTGTAGGGAGCTGCTGCTCAGTCTCCTCTCTCTGGTAACCAGTGACAGGATGAGAAGAAATAGCCTCAAGTCGTGCAGGGGAAGTTTAAATTAGGTATTGGGAAAAATCTCTTTACTGAGAGGATGGTCAGGTGTTGAAAGAAGGGAAGACTTGGAATCATTATCCCTGTAAGTGTTCAAAAGGCAACTGCGGATATGGTTTATGGAGTACATGGCAGGTACTGGGTGAATAGTTGGACTTTACGGTCTTACATGTCTTCTCCAGCCTTGATAATTCTGTGTCTGTGCTCCAAATGAGCAGTTGTAAAAGCTGTGAGTCTTGGGTACGGTACAGTGAGAGCCTCCTGGCAGTGGGCAATTGCAGACACATGAAGAAGAGCCCAAGAACAGGTCAAGCCCAGAGTGTGAGGATTTTCACAGCCTCCACCACTGCATGGTTTCTGTATTTTATGGTGCCTTTGTCTGCCCTGAATCTGTCCATCCTTTCCTGTCCAAAATCCAACACATTCTGCTGTGGGCAGTTCTGCAGTGTCACTACACATCATGGGAAAAGCTCCTGTTCCCCCTGAACATTATGAATCTGTTGTCTCTTGCCTTTGAGTCCTCTGAGCTTTTTTATGAGAGGAGGCAGAAGTTAGTTATCTTTTCTAATTTCTTCCATGCCATCTGAACTACTAATTTCATTATTTCAATGGGCATAGAAGGCTGCAAACTCTGTGTGCTTTGACTTGTCAACAAACATGCAGTGGATAGGTAGCGGGCTGTCTTCTCTCTGCCTTTGAATGAGTTGAATTTATAACTTGATGGCATAGAGGGAAAGGGATGGAGGTACCCAGGCAGATGCTTCTCTCTATTATTGCAACTACTAGACTTTTTCAGACAAAAGACAGCTAACAGCACTGTGAAACCATGGCCTCTCTTGCCTTATCCCAGCCTGGCTGGTTGCCAGGCCAGCTAGGCAGAAGAAGTCCCACAGCATCTCATTGCTTGCTATGACCTGATGCTGAAAAATGCACTTTTTCAGTCTGTGTTCTTGTATGCCACCCATCTCCTGAGCCAGGGAAATTCATCTGAGACAGGGAGTGACATTCAGGTGTGCTCTTATCTCCTCCACAAAAACCTAGTATTTCTTTATATGTTTGCTTTTTTTTAAAAAAAGTCAGGGCCTCAGGAAAACAATCCATCCTGTCCCTAAAACACCAGGATATACAAACACTGAGACCTTGGCCTCAGTGTTAAAGGTCACTGGTATAAGCTGCACCTCTCTGCTCTCTCTCCAATTGCTTATTCTTTCAATTCTACCCTTCAACTCGGAATGTGTCCCTGGATATTATTCCTTCAGACAGTCAGTCCCCAGCAGCTTAGAGGATACTCCTGCTTGCACAAGAGCAGCTGGATCCTCTCTGCATGCCTGCAAGGCTAAAACCCGCTGATTATTTCATGGGAAAAGATGGGAGGGAGAGACCTGGATAGCCAGAACAGAATAGCTTAACTCCTACACTGCTGGATCTCCTATGCCAGTGTTGTGCTGCTGCAGTCTGGCAGACTGTGTGCAGGTTGGGACACACACAGGTGCTGTCTGGATGCCCTCACTTTGAAAGAATTGTTGGTGGAAGGGAAAGAGGTGAGGTGGTACCAAGCAGCAGGGAAAGAAATGCAGCACCGGCAGGTTTTGAGGGGAGACAGCAGAGATGAGCTGGGAGATGCTGCTGCATTTCTTTACAAGGGGAAAAACACCAGGGCTGGGTATCCTTTCTGAAACATTCATGTTGCAGTCACACTGGGCTTTTTCTCACCTGGAATAGTTTTCTACTTTCAGAGGAAGCAACATCGCTGCTCTTAAAGGGTCAGGCTGGTATTGAGAGTGAGCCAAAGAAGCAGTTCTTTGAGGAGGGCCCCTGGGTGCCCTGCAGGTGGTGAGGACAACCAGTAGGCTGCAGTGGGTGAGGAGAAGTGGTCAGGTGGTGGCGCAGTTCCTTAGCAGAAAAGCCCCTCTATTCCCTCCCTCCTGCAGTAGCTGGAACCTTCGGTCCTCTCCAGAGCTCTGCCTGATGCAGAGGCCTCCTGCCTTGCATTGGTGAGCAGGAAAATCCCTCGAGGAGAATTTGCTCTTTTACTCCTTTAGCTTGGCTGTCTGCTGGGCTTTGTTCCATGCTCAGGGCCAGCCACCATGCAGCTCCAAGCTGGACCCCATTCCTTCCTTCCCTCCCCTCCAGCGGTGCCTTTGCCACGGTGCCAGCGCAGGCTCTGCAGAATGGGCCTGGCGCTTTGCAAGGAGACTCGGGGACTATTTGCAGTGCCCTCCCTGTCCGGATCTCTCTAGTTCTTGCTCCCAGTGCTCATGTTTGCTGCTGTTCAGCAGCTCCTGAGTGCAGCCGGTGTGTGATGCGGCATGTGAGCTCTTTGGTGCGCCCCGAGCAGGGAGAAGCAGTCCTGCAGCCCCACACCCCGTTTGCAAACGAGCGCTCTCCTCCCTCCCCCGAGCCAGCCCCGCCGCTCCTCCCGTGCCCGGAGGGAAGGCTGCCCTGCTGGGCACAGACCCGTCCTGCAGGACGGTAGGATGAACTGCACATCCCTCGCACTGTTCCCTCCTCCCTGCCAGCAGCATCAGCCTGGCGGGACTTTGAGCCGAGCTGTCACAGTGTGAGTGGGAAGTGGCAGCACAAAGGGACTCGCAGCCGTATGGATCTGCCCACCATGCTGCCTCCTCCCTCCCTTCGTGCCCAGGCTGTGCCTTGCTTCCCGCAGCCATGGGCCGGAGGAAGGAAGGTGGCGACACAGGGATGCAGAGGGGACAATGTGTGTTGTGTGACCCCCACGCCCAAGAGCCTCAGAGCCGCAGCTGCTCCGTGCTGCATCGACCACAAGCGTGTTTTATGGGATGGCTCTGGGCTGAAGCCAGCTCGGGATTGGGGTGTGCGTGAGGAGAAGTGTGTCCTTGGGATAACACCCCACAGCGGATGTTACAGCGCCGCTCGCCCCTTCCAGAAGAGAAGTTCAGCATGTCTCGCTCAGGTCTCTCTGCCGTCCACTTCATCCCGAGTTCGCCGCGCTTGGTGGACGCAGTTCAGTCAGGATTGCATCTGTGTCAGCAGGGAACAGCAAAGCCTGCCAGCTGACGTGGGAGATGCCAGCAAACCAGTGGCGCCCTCTCCTGCCTTATCCTTTCTTTTCGGTTAGCAGCCAAGTCCTCGCTGTCTTTACAGGGTTTTGTGGGATAAAGTACCCCCCCGGGAAAGCAAAACTTAGCGCATCCTCCTGGAGACCCCTTCTTTCACAGCAGTTTGCAAGCCACCACTCTTACGTACGGTTTGGCATCTTTCCCCCTCTTGCCTCTCGTTTCCATCTAACAGTCTTGATAATCGTGCAGATTTATTTTTTTCCTTTGTTGCATGTTCCTTACAAGAAATTTCCTGGCCCCTGGCTTGGATTAAGGTCTGAGCAGATCCTGCTCTCACCTATCCTGCCCCAGCAGTCCTGATGGTGGCAGCTGAGCTCTTCCTACCTGCAGCACACCCTGGGCTTTGTTTGTAGCTGCCTGGTACGTGGAGCTGTACAAATCCCCACTGGTGTGCAGTGGAAAGGGAGAGGTCTGACTCTTTTGGTACAGGGCTTGCAATTCTAGCAGTGGGGTCCTGCAGCCATGAATCAGTCTCAGACTGACACAAATAGACCCCTGCCCTGCAAACTCAGGTGTAAGAAGTGAATTTGCAAGGGAATTTTTAATCTATATAAACACCATTTGAGATAGCATTAATTATTTCTGATCACAGCAAGTGATCAGATTTAAAGGGAAGAGAGGACATTTTGTCATTGAGTGTAGTAGTGAGAAAACGAGAATATGATGCAGGTTAGGAGGCCAAGGTTGTTTTATTTCCACCCGGATCTCAAGTGTGAATACGGAACACTCTGCAGTGAAAAAAACATGCACGTTACTCTGCATGATTCCCCTGTGAGGTGCCTCTCTGTTTAGGCAGTTTTCCAGCAGTCAGTTGTCCTTCATAACCTGAGCAGCTAATGCTGCAACCCAAGATGCCCAGAAAGTTGTCTGTTATTGTAGCTATTGCCATTAATGAAAACTTCCTTAAGAAGGAGTGGCAATAGCTATTACATGGTACTAAAGGCAGTGGTTCCAGTAGCAAATGATGAGGCCTAAGAAAACTCTGCAGCTTAAGAGCATGGGAAATACAGGAATCTCTGACCTTGAATATAGTCTGCACGCTTTTTTTCTGCCAGCTGATGCTAAATCTACATCTGCTGTGAATAGCAGAGAAGGAAGAGGTTGGCAGGCAAAGGGTGAAGTCACGATGTCCACTGCTCTGTGTACTTGCTCTCAAGTTTGACAGCGCTGTTGGAGACTTTCAAGCCATTCTGTTTTCCTTTGGCAGCCACTGCAGTCCAGCCCTGAGGGAGGACCTTCCTACCTGATTTGGGATGTGTTTTTTTTTGCATTGATGCTGACTCAGATGGTTTGCAAGGGTAAATTCTGAACCTCATCTACCTGCTACTGCTTCCTTAGATGTCTGGGGAGTTAGAGCATGGGAGCAGACCATCTGTCATCCCCAAATCAAAAGAAATATTTGAAAAGTTCACTTGGAAACAGAAATGCTCATTGGCTAGGGGTGAAATCTGGGACTCTTACACTTGAATAAGCCCGTATGGAATGGTATTGGCAGGAGCCAGCACCCTCTAGGGCACACAGACATGCTGCATTACACATCTGAAATGCATGGCTGTGCATGAAGACTGCCAGTCAGGGAGAAACAGCTGCAAAAGAAGCACCAGATTTTGATGTACTGCCTTCCATTGGATCAGAAACCAAACCTGTGAGGAAGGGGGAGAGCTGTCCATTCAGCCTAGCTTTCCAGGGAAAATGGTCACTCCTCCTGCCAGCCTTCAGCAAGGGATTAGATCTCTTCAGCAAAATGACACCCCACAACCTACACCCCAGGACACAAGCTGCAAAGACAGAAAAAATTTGTAAATCCCTGTTAGATTTGGGGCTTTCAGCCCTGCTATGTGAGCTCAGGAATTGCCAAGGAGTGCCAATACCTTCTAAGTTGTGGCTAACCAAGAGGGGTTAATTACATATCAATTCACTCTGCTCTCCTTGACCATTGAAAGTTGTTGGATACAGACAGAATGACAAAAGGCTGAGCTCAGCAGTCACTGGGTGGTGAAGCAAGGATGCTGCTCTTTGGCAGTGATAGTGGAATAGGTTGGGAGGAGGTGTTCTACTTGCTCAGTGAGAATCTGGCTGGAGATTCAAGAAGTGGCTTTAAGGTTCAGACTCCTCAAGGAAGAGCAAAGCTGGGGGATGGAGAGAGTGGCCATAAGCATAGTATGCACTAGTTGAACATGAAACATCTTGAAATACTATGGGTTTGTTTTTTCCTAAAAACACAGCACTCTGCTGATTACTGTAGGCTACAAGGTATGCTTGTTCTTAGGCTTTTTTCTCTGATCCTAAGAATTATAAATCTGTCTTATTGCTAGTGGGTGAAAGCTCAGGTATCTAAGTCACTATTATGAAACTGGAAATATACCATCTGAAAGCCTTATTTCATGACTGCAAAATAGCCAGAGCTGACAATGCTGCAGATAACTTAGGTCCAAACCATTTGAGTTAATATTGAAAGGTTCCTCTCCTGCATTTCCTCCTCCTAAGGCCTCCTGACTGCTCTGATGTGGGTGATCTTGATTAATAATGCAGAGATGTGTGAGAAGGCAAAAGCAACATCAGTCCCTAGAGGCAGTTCAATAAAGCAATAAATGGTTTTCTCCTGAGGTGTGTATTTATCCTGACGGTGCTGTGATGAGACAGATAAAAAGCTAGGTAGGAAGGCTGGTTCTGGTGACTCCTGGAGCAACAGGCATCTTGTGTGGCTCCCTTCTGCCTCATGACAGATTATAGGCTTGGCATCTCCTCTTCCTCAGCAGAAGCACTGATGAGATCCTGGCTCCTTGCAGCCTCAGCTCCTCAGAACTGAGCAACAGAGAGCACCAGAGTTCTGTCCCATGGGCCCTAGCAACTCTGGAGAGTACGACTTTAAACTTCACTTCAAGGGGAGCCAGAGCAGCAAATATGTAGTCAAGGACTAAAAAGGAGTGATTGGAATGGGAACCTCTTCTGGGTCAGTTCTGTGGCTGCTTTGCCAGAGTGCACAATGTGCATGGATTAGCGGACATAGTCTAAGTCCTCTTCCTGTGGTAATTTATATAAGATCCATGATATCCTATTGGATGAAATGATCCCTGATTAGCTCACTGTGTTTTCTATTCACATCGCTCAGATGTGTTGCAGGGCTGGCTGAGGTAGTGGTGCAGTAATACAGGTTCTCAGTGTGGATAAAATAGCTTTGCTTTGTTCCCTTCAAAACATCAGCCCATCTTCTCACACACAGGTCCAGACTAGGATTCTCCTATTCCCTCCTGTCCTGAACAAACCCTTGAAGCACCACCACTGTAACTCTGCTCTGCCTTCCTGCATCTTACTGGCAGGAGCCGGTCCAACCAGCCACCACTCAGCACCCCTCTGACACACTTGTACAGACAGTGCTGCTGCTCTCAGCTCCTCAGCACCATGCTGGGAGCTCATTATTCCAAGGCCTTTTTGACTCTGGGCTCTCCCACCAGCTTTAGGATTGCAGCACCTCCTGGGCTGGGAATAGAGGGGCTGTGAACGTGTTTGTCAGTGCTGGCTATGCAGCCTGCAGCAATGCATGCAGGCAAAATGGAAATCCGTGAGAAGCAACATCAGCAGTGTGTCCAGAGGGACAGACTCTGATGGCATAAATGCACCTTCACACCCAGACAAGTACCCTTAGTGCATGCAGTGGCAACCAGCTCAAATGAAATTTAACATGAACCAAAAGGAAAAAAGCAACTTCACAAATCAAACTCTTGGCAAAATGAAACCAATGTGAAAGCACATCTGCAAAAATATGGCAAATTAACAATCTTATTCATTAACAAATTCTCTTGTGGTGAGTAATGTCTCCTGGCACCTAGCAAGCAGTCAACCTCAAGCTAGCAGAAGTCAGGAAGTATGTTAAATAATCCTGTTTTTTGCATCAGGTCATTCTCCTTTCTGGAGGCATCTAGCCCTTTCAAAGGGAAGGCTGCAAGCTGTGTTTGCAATCCATGAATATGATCCCTGAAATGTAGTTATTTCTTTCAAGGGTGCTGGCCCTCTGTTGCAGGAACTCCAGTTTTCATTTCCCCTTCTGCTCTCTAACCTATTGAACCAGAGTTAATATTTTACTATAGGTAAGTTAGAAACTACTAAAAGTGGTTTGTGATCTGCTAAAAACTTGGGAAGTTTTTTCTGGCCTTTTGGGTAACAGTGTGAACAGCCCAAAGTATTGCCTAACTTGCTTGGACTGCTGAAGGTTTGATGTGGCTTTAGGATGTAAGGAAAACCAGTGGCTGTGTGCAGCCATTAACAAACACAGGGCCACAGACCTCACTCACTGAGCTCAGGGACCAGCAATGGCAGATTTTTTCACTGTGCTATGTTGTTGCTCAATGAGTTGTGCAACCACTCAGGGTTTAGAAGGACTGCACCCACTGCCTTATTAATTCAAATAACATGCTGCAGCCTCAGATAAAGGGGAACTAACAACCTTCTGCAGTGTCAGGGGTTTGTTTGCATTGTTTTCTATGCCAACAACTGTGAACATTTTCCCTGGAGTGAAGAAACTTCCTCTAGTTGGGTTCTTTCTGACAACCAAATGAGCAGAGGAGTGCCATGTGGCCATATTGCCTCATGCTGATAGACAAAAAAAGGCCTATAAGGATATTTGTTTGCTCAAAGGCTTTTCTTTTCTGATGTGATTATGCTTTTTCCCCATGCTTTTGCAGTATCAGGGATATTGAGTCCTCTCTTTCTCACTTTTGATGAGACCAAGGCGGTGCCTAACACAGAGATATGACTCATGACTTCACATCTGATTGCCAGTTGCCAGCCCTGAATAATTCCCAGGTTCCTTTTCCTATGTTCCTCCTATAAACAGCTCTCCAGGGTACACAGATCTTTGAGACAAGCTCCCAAGCCACCTGCTCTCTTCTCACCTGCTGTTCTTTTTCTCTTGGCATGAAATGTCTGGCTAAGGTTTCTGTCCCGAAGGATCTAGCAACTGCTGATCTGGGTTACTATCCACAGAGAAAGGAGCTCGGGAAACACAGAGACCAGCAGCTTAGCTCTAATTTGTTCCTCTCCAAGAGAGGAACGTTCATGAGACTAAAAGGCAAGAAAAGAAGCTTTCAAATTGTCAACTTTGTGTTGTGTCTCCCCTTCCCTCAAGAGTGATCAATTCTACATGGCTTTTGCCAGCCCAAAACTAATTCTTAGTACCCAACAAAACAGTTTTCCCCCTGCACCAACAGAGACCTCCTGTTAACTCATCCTAAAGCTGTATTAGCTGGTTTTGTGAAGTTTTTTGCAAGGCACCATATATCTGTGTTCAGCTTATGTTTCATCTTGTTCAGCTTGTGTTTCATCACCTTCACCATGTCCCTATCCAAGATGCAGCCTGTACTTTTCTGTCCTCTACATCACCTCTTGTCAGCTTAGGATGAAACCCTTACTTGGAGTTTGTCCTTCCACATTACTACACTAAAGAGTACTCAGACTGAATGTGCCCATGGCCAACTAATCCAGCCCATGCCATATGACTGATGGTGGAAGATATTTCTCTGGAGCCTGCAAGGAGTTGTGCAGAATTAAACCACCTGGAAGTATTGTAGTGCCCTTAGGCATAGCTGTCAGATGGTACAGCGTGATTATTTATATTATTTGTATCCTTTTTTTCCCTCTCTATCCTCTTTCTTCTTACAAGAGCACCAGATTTATTCTGAGTACCACTATGCACCCTTTGCAAGAGACTGGGTGGAATCTGGTGTGAGACTCATTCTCAGGGAGCCATTCAAGAGCTCATGCTTAAACTCTCTTTTCCCCTCCCCTTCCACAATAGAACACCCTTAATTCTTTTTGTAGTGTATTCCATCTCTCATCTAGCAAATACCCTTTGAGGCAATTTGCATTGCTGGAGAGCAAACCTGGACCAAAGGAGTTTCCACACTCCTGATTTGGGAAATAGAGACTACAAAAGGGGTCAGCCCAGACCAACAAGCAGGGAAGTTCAGCTGTTGACTAGATCAGTGGTCTCCAAAGTGGGGTGTGTGCACATCGTGGGGTGCACAAAACTATCCAAAACTTTTTTACTGATAGTGGTATGCAAGATAAAAAATGTTTGGAGGCCATGGATCTACATTTACCACAACCCACCTCCCCTCCATGCTGTTCTGTCTGGAGGGTCTTAGCTCTACATTTATGTCCAAGCAGCCAACAGGAATAGCCATTACAAGGGCACTTTAAACTTGGTTATGAGCAGAAAGACCTCAGAGACAGGATGGCCAAATGAAAAAGAGATGATCAGGGTGAGGTCTCTGATGACTGAGTTTCTGCATATACACAAGACAGAGGCAATGATTTGCCCTGTGGACAAGCAGATCTCCAAGGGCTGGCATGAGTCAGTGCTTGCCAAGTGGTTGTTTTCGGTTTTCAGGGTGATTCTCTGAAGACCTGAACATGAATGCTGACAGATGGTGATCTCTGGTATAGTGAATGTGAGTGTTTTTAGCATAAGAACACACATTTTAGTACCATTTAGAAAGCAACACTTAGGCTTATAAAGGGCAACAGATCTCTTGCCCCATTAATATGGACATTTTGCGTACTTGTAGTTGGCTGTTGTGTTAGGCAGTACCACATTCTGCATTCACATCAAGTCTGTCATCTTAATGGAAGTAAAAGATGTGAGGCCAAAGAAGACATATATCTGTTCACTGATGATTTAGGCACATGGATGTACTTTAGTGTGTATGTTTTTTGGAAACTTTTCTACTTTTTCTACCATTATCTAGGTATGTGGTTTCAGGGTAAGAAAATGGGTGCTACCTCTAAACAACTGACTTTTTGAAGTGCTTACCACTAGGTTTCAGAGTTAAACGACCTAGTTGTATGGATGGAGGTAGTGCACACTTTCTGTCAGTTTTAGAGAGGCAGAAGAGACACTGCTATGACCAGATAATGTAGTGCAGCTGTAAGATGAAGCACTCGGAAGTTCATTGAAAAGCACTTTGCTAGTTCGGAAGGTATCACTATGGAGCAAAGGGGAAGGACACACCAAACTGAAGGAAAGGTAACAGAAGCAGTAGGTGGTAACAGTCTCTTCTTCTGCACTGTTTGTGTGAAGTGCTCTTTGGGAGTGTGGGTAGCAATGGAGGCCCATTTTCTGTGTCCCCAGCAGCATGGGAAACCTTGCAAGCAGCACAAGTTGCAATCTGAAACTCAGATTGTCTCAGAACAATGCTGCAGAGCAGTGGTGGGACAGGCACAACACATCCCATCTTGCTTCAGAAATGTGCAACAGTTGGTGGGGCACTCGGCAAGGCTCCCCTGCCAGCTTGCTCCCACATCACACTGGCTCCTTGGACAGCCTCCAAGTACTTATTAGCAGCTGCTCTGCTGAGATGTGCAGGAGATCTGGTGCAGCAGGAGGAGATGGTCTGTCACCAAAGTGGCACAAGGGTGGGCCTTTATCAAAGACATTCATTTTGTCTGACAGGATGGCAATAGGTTAATCAAGCAGAAAAAGCAGTGAGCAGAAGATACTTTAACCCTTTTCTGCTTCCTTGCAGGCTCTGGAAAGGGGCACCTTCCTATGGCACCATTGGTGGTCAGGTCTCAGCTCACTAAGGAGATGATTATTTTGGAAAATAAGCACCAGAAAGTTTGCTAATGGTTAACTGCCCTCTCTGTACCTGATGTCAGGAGGAGACTGGCACCATGCTCTGCTGTCCTCCAGCCCCTGTGGACACTCCATGGACCCCTGTTTACAATGGGGATGTTCATGCATGTGCCGTATCATTAGAGCAGCTACCCTGTTTTTCCATCAGTATTTCTACTATTTAGACTGTTGTGTGGCTTGTTTGGGCTAAGTTTTTATTTTTTTAGCAAAATCTACACATAGAGACTGTGATAGCTTGGTAATAATACAGTGGCTCTTTCTATGCAGGGATGCCTCAGAATTTGTCTGAATCCAGTCAAAGGGCTTTATCTTAAAATAACCAGCTTTTTTCTTTTGTAGCACAACAAACCAAAACCACATCTGCTCCACACTGAGTTAATTTGTGCAGGCTCCTGATCACCTCATGTTTTAATATCGCAGCTATAAACCCTGGAGTGGAAAGATGGTGGTCAGAAATGGAAAGGTGACTTGCAGAAATGCCACCAGACACAAAGCTGACAGCAGCACTGTAAGGCATTGCTTTGATGATCTTTGTTTCTTCGGGTTATGCAAATAGCTACAGCCTTTTCCTTCTATGCCTGTCTAAGGTGGCTCAGTGGAGGCTGCTGTTAAGGTGGCAAGTAGAGACAAAATGATGGAAAATTCATTGGAAAATGCACAGCTTTTAAACACACAGGCTGAAAATAAAGCAAACAAACACCAACAGCAACATTTGCAGAGTATTCATCCAGTTCTGGATTCACCTGTACATAATCTTCAGATGTTCTTGGCATCAGATCAAGATCCTGGTTTGTGTTGGGAGAAGGGAGGGAGGAGGAGGAGGAGGACTGAAGCAGAAAGTCCTGTGTTTGACTTGAATATGTTGGACTCAAAGTCAAGGTGCAGTCTGCCACCTTTTTGATTGGGAAAGTAGCATTTGAGCTTGACTCCTTATTATTGATGATCTTTTCAAGCAAGAAAACCCCTGCTTTCAGCATAAAGTATATAGGCTTAAGTTCCAGATTATTATTTTTATGCACTCCTAATCCCTCAAGCTAAAACCCCCCCTGGCATAGCTCTAGGCAAAGATTTGGTAACTACTGTCATTATTAATTTTTTTTTGTCTTTTCATAATGGTGGTTCCCTGTTCTCTGCCACTCCAGCCAAACCCCCACTTTTCCCACTGTATGGATTCTTGCTTATGTTGTTTTTCCAGCATTACTTTCTGAAGGGGATACCTCTTGTTCCCAAACACATTCTTTCCACCAGCTTGGGCTGTTCTGCAAAAAAGGGAAGCAGCCGGTGCAAAGCATTCTAGCGTGAGTCAGAAATCCTTATGGATGAGCTGAACAGAGCGGAGCAGAAACCAGGTCAGCAGCTACTCTCAGAATTCAGCTACTACTACTCAGCTACTCTGAGAATTCAGCTGTATCCCTGGAGTGGCCATTCTGATCTGTCCTCCCAGCCCTTCTACCTCCCTGGACAGTCACACCTATGCCAGGAAGGGTGTACATAAAATCTTGGCATGGACAAGACAGGTTGTACTGACCAGCCACAGCACGTTTCACTTTTCCTTAGGAAATATCCATCAATTCACTTATGGAAGTGTTTTCCACCCCCATTAGTGAAGCAAAGCCGGTCTGCCCCCGTTCAGAATGGTGTTTTGTATGTGAGGACCAGCTCTTGTGTGTGTCTGTACAATAAGCATGAGACAAGTCCCACATCTCTCTCAAATGAGTGTTACAAACCAGAAGCAGAAAACACCACATTCTCCCCCTTGTGGTGATGTTGGAATCTCTGCATCAGGAGAAATCCAA
Source organism: Zonotrichia leucophrys gambelii (assembly GCF_028769735.1). Taxonomy (NCBI): domain Eukaryota; kingdom Metazoa; phylum Chordata; class Aves; order Passeriformes; family Passerellidae; genus Zonotrichia; species Zonotrichia leucophrys. The sequence goes on along the minus strand of NC_088175.1, from coordinate 39,216,356 downwards.
ATGCTAGGACAGCCAACAACAATTCTCACAGCAATCCCACAAAAGTGGATTTGGACACTTGGGAATGAATTCATCTGGTAAGATCCAGTTCTGGTTTATTATATAACCCTACAGGATGAATAGGTATATACAGGATCTATGGGTATAGGATGGCAGAAGTCTGTACCTGGCCACAGCTGCCAAGTGCAGCCTAGAGGTGAGCTTCCACAGGACTCCCATCCAGACTTCAGAACATCTTCCATGGATGAAGCGTGCAGTTGCGCTTGGCTAAGAGATTTTCCTGGCTGCAACGTGTTGGCAGGGCGAAACAACAGTGGGGCTATGGTTAAAAACTTCTCAAGAGCTGCTTTCTGCCTTGTGCCATGACCCCAAAGCAATTTTAAGTTTTCTGATACCCCCTTTCTGCTCTACCTTTTGTGCAATTTGTGGCTCTCTTTGGTCCCAGGTTCTCTCCATTTTCAGCCAGACTTAGTTAAAAGATGGAAGAGACAGAAAGACAGCTAAGTAAAGACAGATGAGTGCAGGACATTGCAACACATTGCCCCACAATGTCAGGTAAATGCACATCTGACAATGCACTGCTAGAAATATCTTTCAGGCTGCTTCTATGAGGAGCTAATGCATGTTTAACTCGTGCTTCAGAGATTCCCATGGCTTCCGAGAGGAAGGATTTCTGGCAGAGTGGGAAATGCATTTTTCATGGCAAAGCTGCAGTAATGTGATGCCAGTGGCACAGCTCTAGGAGTCTGAACATAAACAGGAGCATCCTGATGGGTCCCAAGTAATGTTATAATGTTGTAATGTTGGGCGGGTGCACAGAGAAGATAATTTGTAGCTGTTTGCATGCATTTAATGCTTTACAGTAATTACAAATGCAGTCAACTAGATGGGTCTCTGCTTGTGACCAATTCTTTAATTTGGTGTATATTGTTAAAATCAAATCACATGAGAGTCTTGGCTTTAAAGTAAGTTTAAAAAGAAGTTTTAGGATTTAATGATGAAAAATTTTAAGCGACTACTATCAGTGGATGGGAACTCCTCAGCTCAAATATGAGGAGTTAATCTCAGTGAAATTTAGATAAGTTTATCCACATTATCACTTCTAAGGGCACTTGTTTCACATTTCCATATGTTTTCTCACATACACCAAAACCAATTTAGAATGATAGTCAAGATTTGTATGCAGTATCTTGCTTGAGGAAGCTAGAATGCTCTGAAAAGGCTTAAAAATTAGAAGAGTTGGCCAGACTCATGATTTTGTGGGACTGAATTCAGGGCTGGGAAAGACGTAGGATCAGAAAGAAACCCAGTTCCCTTCAAGGTTGTTATATCAAAGCAAGCCATTGTACACTGGGCTGCTGGAGAAGGAGGACTCTCTTTCTCAGCTAAAATGTCTCTTCTGTCAGCCTAGGGAAACCAGTGCTCCTGCAGCCTGTGCTGCCTCAGTTGCACAGAGCAATAGTGCCTATTCCAGCACTGTATTTTGCAGAGAATGTAATTCCCAAGGAATGTATTTCCTTATCACACCACTGTCTTTAAAAATAAAAGCTCCAAAGAATCATCATGGATTTTTTTTTTTCACAATGTGATTTTCATTAGTAATTTATTCAGTCTGGCAGATGCCAGCATGCAAACTATGCAAAGAGCAAATCTCTTCCTCTAAGTGTAAATATTTATAGATCATATTAAATGGTATTTAGTACTATGCAAACATATTGTCAACAGTTCTAGCCAGATTCTTCCCTAATCGCAGCCTGGGAGTTGGCACAGGCATGTCCTCCATCAGAAGATGGTTATCAGGAAAAATAATAGCAGGCTAAATGGGTTCTTGGCTTAATTAAGACTGGAGTTTATACCAGAGGTGAATCTGGCCCACACCAAGTCAAAACTGTTCTAGCAGCTTGTATGTACCACACACGGAGCTGGAAAGATGATGCTTCCCTGGGGGGACAGCTTTCCCAAGCAGGCTGGGAGCCTCTCTTGGCACTGGGCAAAATGGGCCATTACAACACAGGGCAGGGAGTTTCAACCTTTTATATGTTTTAATGTAGTTCCACATTTTCTTAGGCATAACAGGAGATGTATGACTATTCCTCAATTTGCATTAACTGGCTATGTTTATTTGAATAGTCCAGAAGAGCAAATATTTCCTATTCAAATCACCATCTGTTCTTAAAACAGAAAAGTGTTATTTCTTAAACACAGATCTGCCTTTTGGTCTCCAGCTCAGCCAGTGCAAAGTCCCTGAATGGGTTAATGTCTGGGACATGGCTGGACTATACTGAAGCCATTTGTGTTTAAACTAATATCCTAAAATCTCCTTTCCTGCCCAAACCCCTTTGATAGCATTTTGTTATATCCCATAATCTCTACTCTCCTGACAATCTGGAATGAATGCAAACCAACTGAAAGCTCATTTATATTCTATGAAAACCTGCTCTTGCAAGCATGTCTTAGCACCCTGGCTTTCCACATGAGTTGCAAGGATCTCTAAACACTTCAAGATTGTTCTCCGGGTGTCTCAAAGGAAACAGCCCAGCTGACTTTGTCCATGCGTTGCAGGGAGACAGGCGAGTGAGGGCAGGTTCATGACATCCCATTCTCTCTGGCTGCACAATCACAGCTTTTTGTCAGTGCCTGTACTTTCCCATTGCGCATCTGGACTTCTCTATGGGCATTTTTTTTTCTCCTGAGACTGTTTAGTCCCAGAAATGTGCTTGTTTTCCACTACACCAACCCTAAGGGCCACATTTACAACAGCAAAGCTGTTGCTTTGCTCAACAGCTTCACAATATTTCTTCCACCACTGTGCTTGGTCCTGCCAGATAATCTCTTCTACAGCAGACAGTCCCCCTCCCCCCTTCAACTGTCTCTTCTAATTCTCTTCCATTGCAGAGCTTCCTTCTCCCTTCCTCCTCCTCTGGAAAGGAGGGGAGGGAATATTTCAGTAAATGCTGGTATCCTACATGAATGATGGAATGATCTATCTATACAATGTATACAGACAGACAAGCTTTAAATGGACTACTTAATGCCAGCTTTGCATTTTGTCTATTTTTAATTAAGTGATGGACCAGGGTTTCAGCTCCTCCGCCTCCTCCTCCTCACTGCTCATTTTGAAAAGCAAATTTTTGTGTTCTAAAATTATATTGGGATGTGTGAATGATTCTGGCATCACTTTCATCTATGGCCAGATTAGCAGTAGCAGACAAATCCATACATGACTTGAAGGAACAGGGATTCCTTCCTCACCTGTTTAATGGTACAGTTACTATGTGAAGCATCTCAGAGTCTGGACTGTGTCAGTGTGTGCACAAGGCTGGTTTCTGTGTGGTTCTTTTGATGGCTCTTTTTTCAGTTGGAAGAGATCTTAAAAGGATCACCCAGTTCCCACCCTCATGGCATCGACAGGGACACTTTCCACTAGACCAAGCTGCTCAGGGCTCCATCCAGCCTGGCCTTGAACACTGACGGGGATGGGGCATCCACAGCTTCTCTGGGAGAACTGATCCAGTGCCTCACCACCCCCACAGCAAAGAATTTCTTCCAGTGTCTAATGCCTTGCTGGGCAATCTGGAAATAACTCAAAGGAGCTGAATTCAGCTTGCCCAGGAATGGGCACCTATGATATCCTGAAGTCCTGCCCCTGATGCCATCTCGTGGAGCCAGCTCCACACTTCAGAGTGCAGATCGGATATTTATTTCACGAATGTGTCTGTATATACATGAGCAATACGTGGCCTATAAAAGATTCAAAGCTCTGTTGCTGGTATGTTGTTGTTGCTCTGTTGTTGTTGCTCTGTTGGGTTTGCCCCAAGCAGCTGGGGGCTGCTGATCTGCAAACTTTTGCCATAAAAACTAACAACAACAAAACTAAAACCAACACTAAAACCAACAAAACGGTCGTCTTTGATTTACTGTTTATTTCAGCAGCAATCTCTGTTTAAGCAATGCTGAGGGTAGTGGACTGGCGTGTCCAGTAAAACAAAGCCTTGCACCGTGTAGGGGTTACATGAGAACAGGCACGTCTGGATTGTGGTGGAATGTGTGTTTCTCATAGTCCGGGATAGCAAGACGCTTTTAGCCAGTACACTTATCTTTTTTTTTTTTTTCCTGCTGGGTGGTGAAAATGAACAATAGAATGGTTTGGGTTGGAAGGGGCTTTAAAGCTCATCCCGTTCCAGCCCCGCTGCCACGGGCAGGGACACCTCCCACTAGACCAGACTGCTCAGAGCCGGGTCCAGCCCGGCATCGGGAGCGCGCAAAACGGGTCGGCATCAACGGGACCTCTGCCAGGGCCGCTCCCGCTGCTGCGCCACCACCGGCGGCCGGCGACGCCGGAGTGCAGGGTGCGGAAAACAGCCTGGTGTGCGCACAGCTCCTCGCCGCTGTGCGCTGACAGAGCGGCACAGACGCCCCTCCAGCGTTAAGCCGCGGGCAGCTCACACGCAGCACCGCCGGTCCCGTCACTTCCGCGGGCAGCGCCCGCCCCCTGCCCCGGGCCTTTCCCGGGCCCTTCCCGGGGCCTTTCCGGGGCCACAGCCGGGGGGCGGGGCCCGCGGGGGGGGGCGTGGCCCCCGGGAGCCGGGCCAATGGGGCGCCGGCGGGGCGGGGCCCGGCCGTGGCATGTGGCGGGGCCGCGGGGCTCCGGCGCTCCTTCCGTTTTCTTCCCGGGGCTCTTCCCTGTCTTCCCTGCCCGCGGGGCCGCGCCAGCGCCGGCCCAGCGCCTCTCCCGCCCCGCGGCCGCCTCCTCCAACGGACCCCGACGTGTCGTGAGTTACGGGCGGGCGGTGACCGCGCCCGGGCCTGGGGGAGCGCGGGCGGGAGGGACGCGGTGCCGGCGAGCGGCCGTGCCGGGGGTCCGCGGGGGGCGCGGAGCCCGGGCGGGTGCGGCGGGCGAGGAGCCGCGGGCCGCGCGGGGGAGCGGCGGCTCGGCAGCCGTTCCGTGAACTGCCGCACAAGTTGCGAGTGCATCTGCAGCGCGAGTTGCGAATGAATTTTGCCGTGAGTTGCAGCCCTGCCCCCGCAGCAGCGAGCGCTGCGGTCGGTGAGCGCTCCTAGCTGGTTTTGTTCGTGGGGAGGCGGGAGCGGGGAGAACTGGGTCTCATTGCGGGGAAGAGGTGATTGACTCAGCAAGTAACTCACTCCCGAGTATGACATTTTTAGGCCCTATGGGCCACCTCAGAGATCCGGTGTCTCTAGGAGTCGCCACCCTTAGGCACGGCATCGCTGATATGTAAATATATCGCGTGTCCGAACAAATAATGTTGAGCTTGTGCAAGTGAGGTTAGGCTGGTAAGTGGCATCCTATGGTATTGCACTGAAATATTTTTCAGTTTATCCCAGCTGAAGTGAAGGTTTTCAGCAGATTTAACTGTACCCTGCGCAATGTTAGCAAGGTGTCAGCTGGAGTCCAGGAGATGGCAGGGAGAATAAACACCGTTCTTTGACCAAGCTCTCAAATATGGCATTCCATGGGAATATCCTCTTGCAGTGAATCTTCTGCTGGTGGATACAACAAATCCTTTAACTTTCCCCTCTGTCTCCCAAACTTTGTTTTCTAGGATTGGCAAAGAAAACTCCTGTCGCAGGATCGTGTCAAGTAATGTGCCTTGGTGTCCTACATGTTAATTGACTGAATCCCTGCCAGACTTGGTCATGCAACACCACTGCTCTTTTCTGATAAAGTGAGTTATCTGACTGCTTACTGGAGGGACAAACCCAAGAAATCCTCCCCACCTTAAGACAGATTGCCATGTAGTTTTGATGAGCAATGTAAACTTGCTGATAGTGAGCATTTGGTGCCCTTTAGTCCTCAGAGGGTTTATGACTGAACAGTAGCTTTGAAAACTAGGCTACAGGGTGCAGGTTGATGCAATGTTTCTGTCTTAAAAGTGCATGCATTTTTGTATTAATCTAATCTATCTACCATAATCAACCACTACTCTGTATGTTAATGCAGTCCATTAAGTGGCAATGGATAGTTTAGGAGAAAACTATCAATTTTTATTAGCTTTCATGTCTGTAGTAGATTTGTGCATGTGTTGGGCGTGTTTGCTGCTTGATTCTGGCTTTTATGTGTATATAATGCATGCATACACATATGTATTGTTTTAGTACTTTTTTGGAAGAAATTCCAGTCTACATGTCTCTTAACATGTTGGTGAGGACATCTTTATTTTTTGTTTTTAATTGCAAATTCCCTACTGGATTTATAAACCCATCTGCCAGGAAACAGACTTTGCATCTGGTTAGCTATTATTGAAATTCTTATTGGCACATCCACACAACCTGAAGCCCCTGCCTTCTAAGGGAAGTCTCCTGGCACAGCTTTTTGAAGGGAGTAATTTGCAAGCAAAATTTCAGGCTTTGGTGATGAAAAACTTCAATGCTGAAGACCTGGTGATGTATTTAAAATGCCTGGATGCATACCTTAGATTACAGGAGACATACTAGCAGACTTTTCACTTGTATGTTACTGGCTAAATTTTCAAGTGAGAATGTTGCAGGGACATTAAGGAATAGAGGTGTTTGTGCATGGGAAGGCTGGAGGAAGAAGCAGTCAATTCACCAGGACTTGCAGGTAGTTCCTCAGCTGCTGTGCATTGCGGAGCAATAAAAACCCTCACCAGCTGGCCATTTGTCCTTGTTTCAGTTGGGATGGGATGCTTTTCTGAAGGAGCTGTCTGTACCTCCTCTGGGTACACAGCTGGTGCAAAGTTCATTTGTGAGGTACACGAGATACCCTTCCCACCCCTGTCCCAGACAGTAATTGTAGGGTGAAGCTCCATGGGTTGTGCTGAACCAGCAGCCAGACCAGTTGATCTTTGACTTTTTTTTCCTTCTGCCCTTAGAGGGACTGGGAGGGCAGTATTCCTGCTGTGTGTGCTGTTGCTGGATGCCATCTGACACTGTGTGCTCTGGCTCAGCAAGGTTGTTTCCCTTCCCATCTTCCAGCCTGTTCTGCAGGTGTAATCCTTTGTCATACGCCAGATGTCAATGACACCAGCCTGTCTGGCTGTGGGAAGGGCTCCCAGAGGGCTGTTGACTTGGCTGGTAGGGGAGCCAAGCAGTCCTGTGAAATAAACTGCTCTTGAGCCCTCTCTTGCTTGATGGTAGCAAGCATTTGATGTGTTCATTCCTCCAGTCATTTCTTGTTTCCTTCCTACAGCTTAGACTGGGGGGGAGTTAGTGAAGGAGTTGTGAATTGGCAGCTGGAGTCTAAGGATGCTTCTGGCACTGCAGGGACAGTGACAATGCTGAAAATTAGTGCAGGCAGCACCTGGTTGTGCATTTTGGGTTCTCAGCTCTTCCAGCTTTTGACTGCTGGCCATCCAAGAGAGTCCCCTTGCGGGTGAGATGCTCAGGGTGCTTGTGGGGCAGCAGTTCATTCAGGAAAGGACAGCTTATCTCTTCCATGGTATGGAGACTCCCTCCTTGAAGGAATGTCTGCACAGACATTTCTGCATGGTCCTGTTGTCCTGCATGGTCCAACTTATCCAATGAAAGTAAGCAGCAAGAACTGCAGAAGTAGGCTCTAATGCTCACTGGAACCACGTGATTGTCTTGCTGGTATGTAAAGCTGCTTGCTGTTTTGCTGTCTGGCTTGTGCATTGCTTTGTTTCTGTGGGTGAAAACCTTGCATTTAGCTGAGGGCTCTGCTTTGCTGTTCTTGTGATTTCACTGGAATGAGGTTTCCTCAGGGCAGTTTTGAATGTCCATCAGCATAGGTGCCAAAATGTCCGAGAGTCTTCCATTTCCTTTGCTGGCTTTATTTTTCTTTGCTGTTCTGGGCACAGCCTCCTCAAGGCATAGATCTTGGGTTTTAGTGCTGAGAGGTAGGTGTGCTGCTGCACTGGCACCAAGGTAGTGCTGTGTGGTGCTGTCAGACTGGGTGGGACTGAAACCCTGTCTCCAGTGGTGGCATTGCATTGGTGGGAAGGCTGCTCTTTAAACACCCTTTGTAGAATGTGAGATCTGGAATGACGGTGTGTGGGTCTGGATTCTTCATCACATCCTTTCCTCTTGTTGCAAGTAACTTATCAGCCATTTAGAAAGCATGCTGGGTACTTGTTTGGTTGGTTGCTTTCTTGCAGGACAATGTGCTGTGAAGAAAGGAACAGAAGGTAGAGAGCCAGGGATATGGGTACTTGTTTATTTGCAGCCAGCTGGACTGTCCCCCAGGATGGCAGGAACCACAGTCCATTTGTACATCTTGCACCTGCTTGAGGAGCCAGCTGGTGCCCCATTTGAGCAGGCAGTTTGGCCTGTGCTGGCCTGTGGGTTGCAGGGGTGTGCCTGGATTGTCTGTGTGCATCACCACAGCTCCTGGCACCTTTGCTGGGCTATGTCCCCTAAAGGACAACTAAACTGTGCTCTGCAGAGGTGGCCATGAGATGTCCAAGCCCCCACAGCTACCTCTGTTATTCCCTAGGTACACAGAGAGGGAAGGAGAGGTGGTCTGTGTACAAGAGCCTTTTTATTAACTTAGTGAGACATAGAGTGAGTCCCCTTGACTGCTTCTGCTAACAATGACTGTCCAGGAGGGCACTGGGACTGCCTTCCGTGGCTCCACCTGACTCTGACTTGGTGCCAAGCCCAGAGAGCTACTTATGCAATAGTCCAGCAAAACATGTCAGTATGTATTCCTCATGTGTCCTAGTTTCAGACTTAAAAAAAAAAAGAGGTGAAGAAGAGTGGCTGATAAAATTTGTGTTGAATTTTACATGTATGTTTGTGTTGGATTTGTATTTGTTTGGCTTGAGGAGACTTTGCAGCACTTTAACTAAATCTGTTTTTAAATCCACTCAAGTTAAACTCCTACTACAACTAGTGTGTGGAGAGCAGGATGAAATCTCATTAATTTTAATAGGATTAAGCATGTTCTTTTGCTGAATCTTCTGCTCTTTTTTTTTTTGGCTTTTCTATATAGAAAGCAGGATAAACTTTTACACTCTTCCACGTCTTTGTGAAAATGCTTTGACAGGCTCACAGAAATGACTCTCTGGTTGCATACAATAACATTTTACACATTTTTTTTCCTCTGCTTTCAGCTGTAGTCCTACTGTATCCGGGCTTTTATTGGCTTTTGCTTTCCCTAAAGGCACAATAATTCCTGACAGCAAGAAAACAGTTACAAGTGTTTGCATGGTAAGTTTCTGCACTCAAAATCATTATTTTTGCTTTTGGTCTCTCTGGATAGGTTTGAAACTGCTGTAAAACAAGCCAATTAGTAGAGAGAAACTCTGTAGAAGTCAGCAGGAACTGAGTGTGTGCAGGTGGGTGAGGGCAAAATTAATTTCTGTTCACCAACCAGCAATAAACTGAAGTACAGCAAATAAAGGTAGAAGTGGTTTGCATGCAAACTGGTTGAAGTGTATTATTTGGGGTCTAAGATTGAACAACTATTAACTGGAGAGGAAGCTGCTTCTTGCATTTGTGTTACCTCTTTACTTCCACATTTCTCAGTGTACGTCATGCCCTGAATATCAATAATATCAATATTGATACAGGAATTTGGTTTGTTTGTAATTTATATTACAGGAACACTCCTCTTCCCTCTCTCTATCTGAAAAGACAAATCCCACAGCAGGTATTTCTGGATGTCCCTGAGATTCTCCTAATGACACACTTACTACATATGTGCTTTCCTAGGAAAAGCTGACTGTCTTGTGGCTGTGCACTAAGCTGGATTTCAAGAGACTTGATTTACATTTTCACTTCCAGCTCTGATCAGTTCCTCCTATAGCTATACACAAATGATTCAGTCTTTTCACACCCCTTTTCCCACCCTGTGAGATAAGAGAGGGTTGATCTACCTTTCCTCTGCTCTGCTCTTTTGAACTGATGCCCTGTTGTGCTGTGGACTAATCCATATTGCAAAGGTTGGGCTGGTGTTTTTGTGTCAGCAAAACTCCTCTGACATCAGTCCTTTTGATGAAACTTTACATCATCAGTGTGTTGTCTTGCTGGCAGTAGCATCTAGATTGAAGTTCCTGTATCTAATTAAAAAAGGAGAACGTCGTGGAGAAAAAAAAAAATTCTGGGTTTTTTTTTCCATAAGATAAACAGAGTTTGGCTTATTAAGGGGGTTAAAGATGGGGAATTCTGACAGGTGAGAAATGCCTAGTGATACCTTGAAATTCTCTATGGGCAAGCAAAGGGCATTTATTCCCATCATAAAAGGGTTAGGCTTGGAAGGAACCTTAAATGTCATCTAGTTCCAACCCCCCCTGTCATGGGCAGAGATGATCAGGTTGCTCAGGGCTCCTTCCAACCTGGCCTTGAACACTTTCAGGGAAGGGATTTCTACAGCTTCTCTGGGCAACCTGTGCCAGTGCCTTACCACCCTCACCGTGAAGAACTTATGCCTTGCATCTAATCTGAATCTCTCCTTGTCCTGTCACAGTCTTCTCCTGTAAAATGTCCATCTCCCTCTTTGTTATACGCCCCCTTGAAGTACTAAAGACCACAATGAGGTCTCCCCAGAATTTTTTCTTCTCCAGCCTCAACAACCCCAACTCTCTCAGCCTGTCTGTAGGAGAGGTGCTGGCCCCATCCCTCCAGGTGAGGTCTCACCAGAGCACAGCAGAGAGGCACAATTCCTTCCTTTGACCTACTGGCCACGTTCCTCTTGATGCAGCCCAGGCTTTCTAGGCTGTAAGCATGCATTGCTGAGACATAAATGATATCTTCATCAATGATGATGATCTTTTAAGGGATTGCCAGCAGTTTATATTTGCAGTGTGGTAGTGGCAGGAGCCATGTGTTGTGGCTGTAATGGCCATCTCTGAGATGGTTGGAAATGCATCACTGACAGTGCCTGGAATACCCCTGACTCCAGTGGGCACATTCTGGGTGGTGAAGCCAGCAAAGGAATGCAGTGTCATGGGCCTGCTGGTGGCTGCACAACTCAGTTCTGGGCAGGTCCCAGGTTCCACGGGTTCTGCTGGACTTATTCTCACATATAAAGTTAAACATAGGCTTTGTGTGTTTGAAGAATTATTGCCTAAGACAGATAGGCTAATGTGGAAACAGCTGATAATGTTCTGCAGGGAGACTTGCATGAGTTTGAGAAGCACGTGGCCTGGTCTGGGCTCTAATGCACGTGGCTTTTGTTACCAGCTGACTTGGTAAGCAAAAGCAGGCACTTGTGTTTGTTTGCTGTTCAGCAAATAGCTTTTGACTGAATCCCATGTATTCATAGATTACTGTTTGTTGCTTTTCTGTCCATTGTGAAGGCAGCAAGGATTTCTAGGCTTTGAAAATCTTGTAATGTATAGAAGCTGGATGTATATTGATGCAATGAAATCCAAAATATGTGATTTAACAACCATAACAGAAGTGGGTTTCCAGTGCTGATAATCAATCCTCTTAAGGAATATCAGAATGAAAGAGTTTAAAAATAAAATATAAACAGAAAATGCTGGTGAGTTGGAGGATTTTGGTACCTTTTTTTTTTTTTCCTGTAGATTTTGGCAATATTAGTAAGCTGTTCTTTCTGGGTGGTATGTTCTGCACTTGGTCTTTGACCCCTCTGAAAGTGGAAACAGATGTAATGCAAACTGTGGAGTAGGCAACCTGTCTCCTGGGAGCTGACTGAAAACAAACCCCTCTACTGAATGAGCTCTTAAGTTATTGCATGTCTTGGGACAAATTTGTTTGCTGTAAATCAGTAAGATAACACCTGCAGAGGTCCCTTCTGGAGTTAAAATACATGCTCCAGAATTGTGATGAACAGCTGACTCAGGCATTCACATTTACAGTTGCTTCTTAGCAAGATGCAGCGAATGCCATCCAGTGAACACTGGGCTGTAACACAGGATTTCATACAGAGATTCATCTGCATAAATGATGTCTGGGTGGAGAGAATTTGTAAATAAAATACATGGACAAATTTATTTCAGTATTTTTATCTGATCTCTAGGAATGTTACTGCTGGAGGGAAGTGCTCTAAAAAGCAAAGACTGAAATGGTGGGCATGCAGTTTAAATGGTTAGAGATTGTTTGATTTTGTAGCTATTAATATGCATCTGCATAGGTAGAGAGTTTTTTATGTTGGCCTATAGGTGCTAGAGGGTTTGCTAAGAAAGATCCTATTCAGATGGTTGTGAGAAAAAAAGGCATATAAACCCAAAACTAACCCCAAAATCCTCAACACATGATCCTCACTGCAGTGCAGTTTTTTTGCTCCGCTGTCAGCTTGGGCAGATTTACCTCATGATATAAGTCCAGGCAATTGAAGTGAAAGTGCCCTTCTCCATTACATCCCGAGAAGATGCTGGTTCTAAACTGCCCAAAACAGAGAAGGAACCTGAAGAGAAGACTTCTGTCTGGAGTTTTCACTGTTCTCTTCTGGAAACTTTCAGATTTCTGGATGATTTTAAGCAGCAAACATATTCTCAGCAGTTGACGGTTGCGGTGCCAAACGTGCATTTTGTCACTGAGATTCCTGACATTCTGTAGGGTTGACTCTGCTGCTATAGGGCAGTTCTTGGTTTACTGCAAACTGGAGCTTTTGAGGAAAGCAGCATTGGTGCCACTTCACCTTGTGTTCTGAGGCAGTTTAGTGGTGGGATTTAACCCCTCTGCTTCACTACAATTGAACAGGAGCAAGAGCAGCTGAGAGGCAGGGGCAGGTTTGTGGGTTTGAGGTCCCTACAGCCAGCTGATGGGACTCTTCAGCCTTCAAGTTGGATTTGTTAGTCTGGTCTCTAGTTCTGAGGGTCCTAAGCTTTGTTTAACAAAGGATGAAGCTGAAGAAGTGTTGCACCTCAGTGCCGGCTGCCTGGGTTCTCACTTTTCTGCATTTATGGCCATTTCTCATTCCAGTCTTGCAGAGTCTCTAGCAGCAAACAATTTGAAACAAAAGGTGCTGTTTGATAGGTAGAAGTGCATGTTAATTCAAGTGTGAATTCTTTAATTCTTGGCACGTCTTTTGTTTTGTATCTAATTTCATTCAGTCACAGTCTGTTCCACCTGTTGATTCCTGACCTACGGTGGTGTTCTGCTGATCTGATGATATTGGACAGGTTTGTACTGGAGTACAATGGAGCTGAAATCTTCAGAACACCAGTCAGAAGCAAGCAGTGAGAGTTACTGCTTGTAGTGTGGTTTTCACATCCTTGTCCTTTCCCTTATTTTTGTTGTCAGAGCTTGGATAAGCTCTCCTGGGGAAACTCTTGCCTAGATAATTAATGTATGGTGAGCTCATCTTTGAACCAGGGTCTATCTTGTTGGTTGTTTGGCTTTTCTGGTTTGCTATTCCCCTCATTACAGGATTGGGGCATCTTTGGCGTAAAATCAGTAGCCAGAAATTTCTAATAGGTTCAGTCCTCCTGCTGCTTCTAGGTCACAGATTCTGGAGGAATAAGAATAATCTCTTAATTTTGTTACAAGTTCAGGTGTTAAAATTTGAGAGAGAGGTTTCAGCTTTGGGCTTTTTTCTGTGTTTGGTGCTGTATTGCTGAACAAAAATTGAAGACTGATATTAGCACAGAGGCATCTGAGATGGCTTCTGAAAATATCTGTATTTGTGACGCCATCTGTCCAGTCAAATACAGAACACTGATCACATTTGTGTCTGGTACAAGTTAAATTGGTGTTTGTGGTAGTTGTCATCTCTCTTGGTGAGCTGCTCTGCTGACTTTCTGTAGAGGCCCATGACATTCAGGTGTACCCCCTGGAACAGCTTTGTAGTTCTTGTTAGCCACATCAGTGACAGACAGACAGACAGACCTTTCCTATGGAGCTCAGAAAGGTTTGGAGGAACCTGCTGCTCCCTGTGCAGTTCCTCTTCCATGAGTGAGGGGCTCTGGGGTACTGGAAGAGCTTTGAGAAGCTCAAACCAAGCTTCTTTTACTTTGATTGATTAATCAGATTTTGAGTATCAGGACTCAAAACTATAATAAAGAGTTACTCTGAAATGGAAAAGAGGGAACCTAGAACAGGGAGGAGAGCAGAGCTGCTGCCCTGCTGGTTTGTAGGAGATGAGACAGAGCTGGGCTGAGGCACTGCTGCAGATGCTGCCTTGGCAGCTCATGAGGGTCAGGAGAGGGAAGGGTATTTTTCCTCTAGGTTCTGATGACAGATAGGTTTAAATTCAGATTGGTGCAGGACCTGACGACTTGCTGGCTAAGAAGAACCTGCCACAGGGAAGACCAGCAAGGATGAGGAGAGCTGCTGCTGCATTTGATTCTTTGTTTGGAAAAAAATAGATTTGGCTAAGCTTTCCCTCCCACCCTGCCCTGTGATTTCCACACCTGTCAAGCTGTCAAAATCACAAAGCAGGGATGCATGTGCCAACAAACTATTTGGTATTGCTGTAAGTGTATTCCTGGCTTGGAGACTTTAGGAAGAATCTCTTCTTTGTCCTAACATATGTATGGTGAAAACCTCCCCAGTGTCATATTGCATTGAGATAAGCTGGAGTGTCTTATTGCTGCATCTCACCTGGGAGAGCTTCCATATGAAAATACCTTTGTTTTTAACCTGAGTTGTTTGCTCAAATAAGGGAAACCTCCTATAATCTTGGAGCCTTCAGGGTGTTTTGCTTGTGAGGATAATGGGAGCTGGAGCCATATATGTTTGAATTTTTTTTTTAATTTGTGTTTATTTTCCATATTTCAGGATATGCACAAAGATCTTACTTCCTTGAAGAAAGGAGAACTAGCCAAAAATGTTTTTCCCTTTCTTCCAGTTGTTTTAGGGATGAGCAGACATTCCCTTTCAGTCACAGCACTGGGGTCACGTTTTGGCTGTTTCCAGGCTCTCTGAACTTAGGATTCCTGAGTTTCTGAGCTCCCACAGTTTTGCCTGATGCTATTGTAATGTAAGGTGACATTTTTGACATTTTAGTGTGTAACACTACTGAAAACCATGCACAGCCTTAAAATTCCTGAGCAAAGATGCAGAACCTTGTGATCTGGATGGAGGTATGTCCTGTGTTTCCATGGGCCTAAAATTAGTATTTCAGCTACATGAACCTATAGAGAAGCATAATGATTTCTCAGAAATATCAAGAGTGGAAGATAACATTTCAGTGAAACTTGAATTGATCTGGATTGCCAGGTATTTGCTGACTGTGGTAAAATTGTGCAGGGCAGGAGGTGAGTGGGTGACCAGACTTCAACACACTGGCACTTGATCCAGCAGTAACACTTGGTTATTTGTACCTTCAGGCTGAAGTTGCTGCTTGCTAAGTCTCTGTTAGCTCCACACTTGTCAGTTTTGGATTCAGCAGCACCTCAGGCTCCGTTTATTTCTGTGCATGTGGAATGTGCTGGTTCCACCCCTCAGCATGAAGCACCTGCAATGCAGAGCACCTGCTCCTGCAGGCACTTAGAGGAACCAATGTCGGGAGCTGCACCTTTACCCTTCTTGATGAACTTTGCTGTGTGTTAGTTCAAGGGCTGCAGAGTTCGTGTGGGAGCCCACTGGGATGGTTCCTTTGAGGGTCTTGTTGAAAGCTGGTTAATTTGAAACACATGGTGTGAAATGCCCTGCATATGATCTCCAGTTCCCATGAGACATCAACAGTCTGAGAACTTCTATCTGCTTCGGGTGCAGACCAGACTGGGGAAGGTTGCAGTTGAGCCATAGTACACATTTTTATTGCTTAAAGGTATTTTTTTTGACAGATTTATTGTTCAGCCACAGCTTTATGCAGTTAGCTTTTGGCAGCTTGCTTTTCTGTATATTAAAACTAGATTGTTTCGGATATTTCAAAACAAGGCACATTTTCATAAATCAAATAGCTGTCTGATCATTTTTCACAGGAAAAATGTTTTGCTGAGTAGTACTTCTCAGCATCAGAACTGCAGCACATGGCACTAATATGAGTGAGAAAGCGTGATGGATGGGTGATGCTGGTTTGGAAGTTTTAAAGTTTACATTTATTTCTTCAGAGGCAAAGCATGATGGCCATGAACAGTGGCAATGTGGATTGTCCTCAGCTGTATAAGCTGTCTGCCTGGTGCCCTGAGGGAGGAACCGAGTGGGCAGCCAAGGAACAGAGAGATGGAGATGGGTAAAGCTGGTGGGAGCCGCTTTGCAGCTTGTCAATAACTTTGTTGGGCAGCCGAAGGAATGTGATGGCTCTAAAGCTGCTGTTCAGAGAATTGTAACTCCACCTGGTTATACTCAGCTGACGCTGGGTCAGCCTCATTTGCCTTGGTGTTGTCCCTTCTGTCTCCAAACCTATCTACGTGTGCATCTTCAGTCTTGGAGAGAAGCTTGGGAGGTAAAATGCATGTGAGGATGCAGTGCAGATTCCCTGTCTCCTGTACTCTTGCCTTGATTTACAAAATGAGATGTGCTTGTCTTGCCTTAGCAAAATCTGGTTTAATTCTGTTTTTCTAAAGAGAGAAGTGTTGCACTTGTTCAGACAGCTGACATGTCAAGTGTTTAGCAGCAAATGCAAATGGAAACAGGCCTTATGCCTTCTCAGTTTGATGGGAGAGTAGCATTGTTGTCTGCAAAAGGTATTCCACCCCTGTTTTCCCTGCTTTGTTGTTATACTGAAGATAGATTATTTCTTTGCTACTCCAACCTTATTTCATACCTAGTAAGTACGAATTTTGAGGCAGTGTCTACTGGCTGTTCAGTGACAGCTCAAAGGAGCATGTGTTGCCCTAAATGATTTGCTTTGCACACTTTGTACCTGTGATCTCTAACACGCACATTCCCTCTTTTTGTGGTTATTTGGTCTAGTTCTGTATCTCTCTTCACCCTGGTGCAGTCACTGCATGCACCTTGCAGCTGCTTAACCAGGAGCAGCTGAGGCTGCTGGGGGGGCCATGGAGGCAAGGGATTTATATTCCAAGGGCTTCTCTCTGCTCTTGCAACATCATCCCAATCATTGTTCTTTGCAATAATGATTTTTTTTTTATTTGTATAAATTCCTTGGCTTAAGCACTGTGAGATCAGCAAGAAGCAAGGAACTCTTCTGAAACCCAGCAGGCAGTGCCCTCTGGGTATGTGTGTGCATTGCAAAGTCATCAGTCATTCAGTTGTTGACTCAAAGTTATTCTGGTTTGCCAGCATGCTTATTCCCTGCTGAGTTACAGCCACAGATAACAAAAGTGAACTTTGTGTTTTTCAGAGTGTAGTCTTTTCCCAGATTTTATTTGTTGCTGTCTTTTGTGGTTTGGTTTTGCTTTGGTTTGGCTTTGAATTTCCTTGGGGGTGTTTTATAGGCAGAGAAGGTAGTGCTTGAGAAGTGGATGTTGCCCCAATTTCTCAAAGCTACTTCTGAGGGGATCAGCAGCATTCATCTCTTGCACTGCTGTCCAGATGGCTCGACAGGTTTGGACAAGAAGGTTTAGTGAGTGTTGTTTCGGGATGTGGGTGCAGGGGCTGGATGCTCAGAGGGGTCTCTGGGTACAGGTGGAGCCATGAGGGACAGCGAGTCAGAAATACAGCTTATTGCTTGTGATAATAGAGGGCAGTTGTTAAATTGGGAAACGTGATCTGCAAGTAATTGTAACTCCTGTTCTGGATGAATGGAATTGGCTAAGGTGGAAGAGGCAAAACAACCCCACGCCTCTAGCTGATATTTATCTGATATTTAAGCATCCCAAGCCTCATCTGTAGTGCATTAAGGTATGGCTGCAACTGGTTATCCTCTCACTGGTCTTGGAAAGGAGCTGTTTGCTTGTCTGATACACTCACAGTCTGTGCATTGTGTTTGTCTGCTTCACACGCTTGCTCTGCAGTCTGCAAAGGGATTTTTGCAATTGGCTGAAGGATGTTAAAAAGTGTTTTAAGCTTGTAATCTTGTATTGAGTGCCTTAGGGGAGGTATTGCCTGTTGGTCCCTGAGGAGACCATGTTTAGTGAGAGGCAAAGGGGGGACAAATCTTTTGTGCATGAGCTTGGCATGTCCCCCTAAAACAATGCTGGCCTAATCCAGAAAGGCTGCCAGGTACTTTGGAAGAGGTGAGAGTCATTTTCTGGGATTTTGTTTTGCTCTGCAGTTGTTGCATTTAAGTGGAACCAAAGTCAGCTGTGCTGGGAAGGACTTGTAGTGAATTGGTGTGGTTGGGGATACAAAGCATCTCTTTGCATAGGGGATGCATGTTAATGCAACAGCTTCCAGCTACTGGTGTTATCATTTGATCTTGCAAATATATGTAGTTCTTGGGTTGGTTGAGATTAATAATTAATAATATTAATGACAAATTTTATTTGTCCTAAAACTGAGATTTTAACAACAATAATAGTATTTATTTATAGCTATAATCCTGTTATATCTGCAGTTTCAAAATGCAATGCAAGATGTTTGTTCTTAGAAGGTGGTTATTATAATTTCAAAATTATTAGTTAAGGTATGAAAAAGCCTCCTATAATAAATGTTTAGTGTTTGTATTCATTGCTGTTAATCCTTACTAGTTTATTTGAAACAGTCTATGCATACATTATTAAATGGGTAACTCATTCTCAGGGTTACTTCTTAGGTTGTAAAATAATGCTTCTTATAAAGCCTGGACCTTAAAAAGGGACATAAGTTGCACTCTTTAAAATGTGAAATAAGTTAATGATGGGTTTTTTCTTTTTTCTTTGTGGGTTAAGTACTGCTTTCTGAATCTCTGCCTATGACCTGTGCACTTTTCAAAAGTGCACTTACTTTGGCACTGTGTGGTAGGAGTGCAGGTTGCCCGACAGTGCTGTGAGGCGAAGTACCTCTAGTGTTTTTGAGGGAACCCAATTCACTTGCTTTAAGTTGAAGGATTTGGGGTTTAAAGGAAGTCTTTGCTGTCTGCTCTAGGAAAATCTCTTGTGGGCAGAATACTTAATGTTTTCCCTTGCTTTCCCCCTTGCTCCCTGTCTTATCGACTGCAGCTTTCAATGGTTAATCTGCAACATATGCAAAGAATGACAGTCAGAGTGTGATAAAGGCTGAGGCAAACTTGTAGAAGTGCCCTGCAATTTGGGGCAGTGGGAGAGGTATCGGGAATTGGCTTGGCTGAACAACCCAAATTAGTATTGCCAATTCCCTGATGAGAATGTGGGGCTGCTTTCCTGAGCAGCCAGTGCTGGTGTAGCGTGTTGCAAAGGCTGTGCTGGTATTGCACAGGTCATCTCCTCTCCTGTCCTGATCCTTGCAGCTTTGCTAAGATGCACTTGGAAGAAGTGATAAGGAAAGAGCAAAGTCAGTCTGTGCTGTGCTGGCACAGTGTGTACTGGGAGAGGGGCACCGGCCATAGCTGGTACATTGGACTAGGTGGGGCTGCTGAGTGAGCTGCCTTTCCCTGCCAAGACTTCTGGTCTCAGGTCAGATTTAGAAATATTTCCAGCTGCCAGGTGAGATGACTCAGCTTGAACATCTGGCTGCACTGAGAAACCTGCTCACACAAAATGAGTCTGATGCTGTGCACGCTTGCCTCAGGGAGAAAGCTGCAGAGGGGTGCAAGGGCCCTACAGTCACTGGGGCTTGCCATCTCTCTGGGAGAGCAGAAGGTCTAAAAATGCCTCATCTGTTTTGAACAGGTAAAGTAACTCTTTTTACTAGAATAAATAGGCAGGAAGGAGACTTTTGAGTTCCTCAGGGGACTTGAAGTTTGACTAGGAAAATGGAATTTGAGGCACTGCATTTTAGTGTCAAGTTTTGTCCCCATCTTTGGCTCTTTGACAATCTAGTGTGGACCTGTATATTGTGTGTCCTCTGAGAAGCTTGGGGTAACTGTTTATATTTCATTCCTTTTCGAATAGGGTGGTTTTGAAGCTCAAGCTCTGTTACCCTGTTTGGGGCTTTAGGATATAATAGAAGGAAAAATTGGAAGCAAAAGTTTAATGGTACAGAGCATCAA
Source organism: Zonotrichia leucophrys gambelii (assembly GCF_028769735.1). Lineage (NCBI taxonomy): Eukaryota > Metazoa > Chordata > Aves > Passeriformes > Passerellidae > Zonotrichia > Zonotrichia leucophrys. The sequence goes on along the minus strand of NC_088175.1, from coordinate 39,196,549 downwards.
AATATTGCAATCTGAGTCACAGCTAACAAACATTATTTAGGGCTTTTTTTGGAGGAGAAATAGCTCTTAGATTGTTAAATTCACAAGCATGGTTGAGGCTGGAGTTCTCATGGTTGAAACTGAGACTTCTAGCCTGGATGGCTAAATGAGGGTCTTACGCACATTCCTGAGGGCTGTTGGATGTTCTTGCCTGTGGTATTTATACATTCACACATGCTGCTCATTCTGGGTTGGGAGCTGCCTTTGCAGTCATCACATCCAGCTCGGGGATGTCACACAAGGCTGAATCTCAACACTCTCTGAAGGCTGTCACATTTCTCTTCATAACTTCAGGATGGTGACTAAAGCTTGCTTAAGTGATGAGAAAGAGGATTGTCCTTAAAAATTACTTAGAGAAGAGGCTTACAATGGGTCTAGTTCAGACTGAAATGTTTGGAATTTCATACAAAGCTCCAAAAACCTCAGAACCAAGAGGATAAATCCAGATAGAAGCTACTAAGCTACTAATCTGCTCTGATGTCAGTAGGAGCTGTTTCAGTGTCCTCAGTGACAAAAGCCTCTCCATTGGGTCAGTCACATGTGTGCATTAATAATGAAGGAAATGCATTATGTGTAGTTTTATGTGTGGAAATGAAGGCTTACTGTGGGTGTGAATATTCTTCAGTAACAGCTGTGTCTGTATAATGTCTTGGACGACCAGAAGTACTGGTTTTAGCTTGTTTTCAATAAAAATTTCTTTGAGCTTTTTGTAATGAGCAGGAAAACCAAAGCAGAAATCAACCTTGGTTACTTGGTTTTGACTGACTTGGTGTAAAGGCAGGACCAGGACTGTAGTTCCCCTATTATCTGTGTGCTCAAACTGGTGAAAACCCTTCTCCTGAGCCTGGGCACAACATTAAGGGGTCCCAGAATGAGTCCAAAGACATCATATCTGTGCTGCCACATGCTTTTGGGCTTTGAGGTTGACTGTACCCATGGCTTTTGACTTAAGCTGTTCTCCATTGGGACGTGAAGGAAGGAGAGAAAAGCACCTTTTCCAAAGAAAGAGCCTCTCTGGGAAGTGGGAAAGGTCTTTACTCCTCCTGCCTCTGAGCCCTTGCATGTTTGTGATGTGTAATGATACTTACCTGCCTTTTGTATGTTTTTATTTTCCATTCCTGCTCATAGGGATATAAATTGTTGTTTTCTTTTTTTAATAGGTATATTGCAGTGGATCTGAAGTTGACATAAGAGAGAATTTCTTCTGGGAAGAGAAGTTTCCCTGTGAGGCTGACCCTGAAGATGTGGACTGCCATTGTGTTCTTCCTGCTGATTTCCATCTGTTTTTGTGAACACCAATTTTCTGTCCTGAAGGGGAGAGGAGTCCATGTAGTGCAAATAATCAGGCTTACCAGTGAAGAGCAATGCAGGCAGGCCTGTCAAAGCTCAGGTGCTTCAGGTGAGGTTCCTGTCCCTTGGATGGAATTCCAGCTGCATTTTCTGCTCCTTGAAGGTCTCTGCTGCTCCTTAGACTTTCTTTTTTAATTCCAATTGTTTACAGGCATTTACAGTTACAGCTGCTATGTGTGGTGCTGAATAACTTCTGACAGATTTGGTTAAATTGAATCCAGGACAAGTGCTTCCCAGGGCCCTTCAGGCTTCCATAGGAAACAGCATGTGCTGTTGGTGTGCACCGATGGCGTGCAAAGTGTTAGGTCACTTGAATTGCAGGAATTATTCCCAGCTGCCAGATGCTTGCAAGGGAGCAGTGCTGTTGCAGACAGCTGCACTAGAATGAGTAATCTTTGCTCCCTGGTATTTGTGTGTGTTCTCTGCCTTAGAAGAAACTACTTTGTCCTGCAACCAAGCACAGGGTTAAATCTATTGAGGTAAAAGCCTTCTCGCTACATCTGAGATTTCCTTACAAAGAATTAAACTTCCAAAAGAATCTTCTAGTTGTCTTTATGAAGGCCCCAGTCCTGTCTAGCCAGAGGAGAAAGCTTGAAGCTCCTACAAAAAGCTGGTGCTGCTGTGGTGAAGATGAGACCTTGGGTCAGGTGGATGAATATCTGACATTCAGGTGGTTAGGAACCTAATAAAGATGCTGGTTTTAATGGCCATTAATGGTCATTTTCCTCATGAAGACATCTAGATGAATTTACATGGTTCCTAACTGTGGTGCACTTTGTTTGAATTGCTGTTGTCAGGAGATGCTGGTACCAGAAGACACACAGGTGGGTAGGCTACATTGGCAATATTGGTTTCATTGGCTTTCTTTGGTTATTTTCACTAAGGCTGAGTCAGGATCCTTTCAGGTCAGACCTTCTAGATATTGTGTGGTTTGGAGGGGTTTTTTGGGTGTGTTTTTTTGATGTCCTTTTTTTCAATTCTTTAACTAGAGCCCCAAAGCAACGTCTTTGGTATCCTGTGTTCAGCAATCCATTTTCTCTGCTGTTTTCAGGGGGCCATCACTGTAATTGGTCTGTGCCCTACCAAAATCACTGCCTCCTCCTGCAGTGTCACCAGCTGAGTGTGTGCCAGAATGCTGGAGAACAGGACATCAGAGACCTGCTTGCAGGTAAAGCCATGTTTCAGCCTCTGGGAAATCCAGGGTCCTGATTCTTTTGCTTTAAATGCCTACATTTAACCCTTGATAAGGCTTTCAGCTGAGGAGGATGGGTTGTGAAATGCCTGCAGGGTGGTTCTGTAGGTACTGTTCACTGGAATAACTGTTTCACTTTGTCCTAGGGATTCTGGCACTTGCATGAGTGCATGATGTGTCTTTGAATAACTTTTGTAACACTTACTGAGTAACAGTTTGTCTCCATGTTGAAGACATCATTCATTCAAGCCATTTGCACGCCACACGCTGTCCTAGTGAAAATAAAGGCATAACAGATGTATTTATATATTTTTTTCAGAGAAAGGAAAATGTCCTGGCATTGTTTTTCTCTCAGATTGCCAGGGTTTTGTTCCAGAGTCAACAGACTGCTTCTTTATTCAGAGCAGCAATTGCTCATGGTGACTTTCCAGTGCCAGGGTATTCAGTTTTAATAAAGTGACACAATAACAAAATGGAGCTTATTTATAAATGGGAAATCAATCTTATAAAGTTTGTTTCAAGAGTTCACTGTACCCAAATTTTAAAAAAAAGTTTGTTCATGGTTCTTTTGGGTTGGCAAAGGTTTCTCTGCAATGTAACAACTGGACTTGTGATAAGCAGATGGGATTTGTCACTATAAATCTAGCTCACTTAGTTGTGAAGGAAATGATCCTGGTGTATGAAGGTGTAAGTAGAAATTTCTGTTCAGATTTGACAAGTGAAAATTATGAATCTAGGCACAAAGGCTTTGTCAATGACATGTAACTCTGAAAGCATGAATCCTCATCTCAGGAACTGACATTTGTAGGACTGCTCCTGTTGATACTGTGCTTCTGCATTGTACCTCTCCACTTCATTATTCCCCTTCTGTGAAATTAACTCCCTGGATGGGCAAATACGAGAGATCTGTGGAAGAAAAAAACAAACCAAAAAACCTCAAAGGGCTTATGTGCAATAAAGGCTGGGGACTCTCGAGTTTTCATGTTGTTGCTGAATTCAGGACTGATTTATTCCACTTGTACTGTGTGTACTGCAGAATGTGTGTTCTGGTTTGCATGTTGGGGGTTGAGGTTAGATTTGAGCTTGAGAGTTTTTTATTCTTACAAAAGTAATTTGTTTTGTCTTTTGGAAGAAATTGTCAACAGCAAATGGGAACCAGCCCTGTTTCACCGCCAGAGCCATCCACAGAAGACAGAGAGGATGCTGAATGCACGGATTGATCAACACAGTGTGCAAAACACGTTTTCTTCAATTGCTCAGACTCACAGTATTCATTTGAGGCATTTGCTTGGGGTTCAGAAGAGAGATGTCACAACAAGTACAAGCAAACCAATTGCAAGTGATGCTGCCACCACTACTGCCCCTGCCATAACGACAAGTGTTACAAATGCAACTTCCTCTACCACTTACAAAGCGACTGCCAAAGCCTCAAACACCCCTGGAGGTTCTGATGCTTCTACTACAACCATGTCATCCTCTGCCTTTTCTCTCCCTCATGATAACATCTCTGCTCCCACTACCAGCAATGTCACCCAGATGGTGATGACCAGCCAAAAATTAGGAAGTAGTAGCTCTGTCCCAGTACTGTCCCCCACTTCTGCTCCCCTCACTGTTCCTTTTGAAGCAGGCACCCAAGCACAGCAGCCTGGGCCAGGTAGCACCAGCAGCAGTGCTCCTCATGCTGACAGCCTCAGCACTGCTGGAGCTGATCTGAAGACACTGACCCCAGCACTGACCCCAGCACTGCCCACCCGCACCCCACAGGATGCAGGAATGTCTTCCAGCGCTTCCATGAATGCCACGGCACCCATGCCAACAGAGAGCTCTCCCTCTGTGAATTCAGTGCATGCTGGGACATCACCAAGTCTAAAGCCAGAGGTAAAAACAGCAACAGCATCCTTGAATGAATCAGCTTCTCCTCTGGGCTCTACAAGAGGTGCTGTAGTTTTAACTACAATCTCTACAGTAGCAACTACAACTGAACATGGGGTAAAGTCAACATCCGATGTCTTTTCAACAACCATGGCTCCAACAGATGCCGCCAAAACAACAGCTTCAGGCCTCACAGAAACTCAGGACACAGACAACGAATATCTTCTCATTGCTGCTGAGCCCCTGACTCAGTACTTAGTGGATAAAAGTTCACTACTTGCAGTGCTTTTAGTTGGTACATTCTTTTTCTTAACTGTTATAGTTCTTTTCCTGATGCAGGCCTATGAGAGCTACAAGAAAAAAGATTACACACAGGTGGATTACCTGATCAATGGAATGTATGCGGACTCAGAGATGTGAAGAGGTGGGGATAAATAGTAGTCAAGAGATGGAAAGGAGATTGAAAGTCTGCGTGACTTGTTTTTCCTTTCTATCTGCCTATAACACAAACTGAAAGTGCTTCCAAATTTACTTCTAGTGCAATTGAGGAGAAATGCCATGTACTGTATTAAGAAAAAATAATAATTTTTTATTCAACTGTGCAACAGGTTGCTGCAAAACCATAAAAAAAGGAATAATTTTTAACATTTTCATAATGCACGGTAGCTTTGGCCATTATAATTCATTGCAAAATAAATCTAACAAGGTGTAAGTTGCCATCATCTGAAAATGCTGTAGTGCTTTTCAGCTGTTTACAGTGCAGGTTGTGTTTCATTTGTCTCACGTGTGCTCCTCTGAAAACAGAGCAATGGATGCTGTCACCTTTTGTGAAGTGCTCCCAAATAGCCAGATGAGAAGTGTGGAGTACTGTTGCAACAGGGGACTTTTAATCCAGTGTGTGTCATATTTCAGTGTGCTTCTTGCTTATGAAGAGATCTGTTTACAAGGTATTGTAAACTCTGTTTACTGCTAACCCAAGGTATCTTTTCACCACAGAGTGGATTACTGTGCCTCTGCACTTAAATGATCTTATTTTTATATTCAGTTAATAAACGGGGCCCTGGAAGGGCAGATCTTCTTGTGTTTCTCATTTCATTGCTGTCCCTGCCAGTTCAGAAGCAAGCAAATGGGCTTTTGGGGCTGGAGTGAATTAGCTCCACTTCAGTATTCCAAGTGTGGGGGCTTTGAAGACCTTGCTGAAAGCATGGACATGTCATAGAAGATACTGATCATCTTCCAGAGTACTGCTTCTATAATTTAAAGCCATTATGCTGTCAGTCTCCCACGTGTGCAGACCCACTTACTGCTCATTATCTTCCATACCTAGGGCTCTGTTTTGGATTTTCTTTTGCATTTAGGACAGAGTTGTTATTATTTTGGAAATTTAATTGCACATGCAGTTGCAACATGGCTCCCAAGATCTGCAGCTGAGAGAATGAGTAGAAAACACCTGATTTTTAGGCAAGTATTCTTCAGTGATTAGTGCATCTTATTTGGATGACACGTAAATACCAAAGTGCTGAATTGAGGTGTTGGGGTTTTTGTAACCATATTGATGGCTTGTCTCTCACTTTGAATTAGTTGGCTCTTCTTTAATCCAGCTTGCATGTAATCTTGAGTGAGAGATGGTAATAAGCACACCTCAGAATCTGAGCTGCTTAGTTCCAGTTTGATTATTTATTCAAGTTTTTGGGCTGTTTAGAATTTGGAGGGAGCCTTTACCCTGGAAGAGGCTGCTTCGTAGCTGACTTCATTGTCAGTTGAGAGTGCTGTCAAAACAGCTGCAGGGAGCACAAGCAGCAGCACAGCCAAGGGGTTGTTTGAACAAAATAGACTGGAGAGATTTTCCTGAACCTTACCCAACATAAATTTTGAGGGCAAAACTTCAGCAAGTGGAGCCTGTTGAGGAAAGAGACAGCTTTGGAAGTGAGATCACTTGGTTTCCAGCATCAGGGTGCATTTAGCAGTACTTTTGCAGGGACCTCTTCTGCATGCCAGTAGGCAATAGGTTAGAGCATCTCTCAGGGTAAAGGGGGAGCGTGGTTTGGGGAGTCTGCCTCCTTGGGAAGTTTGAAGTATAAGAAGGATAAGCCACAAAATTTACTCCATGTTTCCCTGGAGTGGGCCAGAATTTTTTCAGGGTCTCAGTTTTATTGTATTTTAAGATTACTATTAATAGGTTTGCCCTGAGCAGAAGGGAACTGAATTCCAATTTCTCTGCCTTCCAGGAGCCACCAGTGTAGAGCATCTGTGCAAACAAGGTGCTGGGAACATCCCCCAGCACAGTGGGGAGTTGCACCCTGTTGAGGTGCTTGGGATTGTGTTGAGCTGTTAGCCTGTCTGGCAGATGCTGTTCTACATCCACCAAATCCAGAGATTTATCTTTACATAGTGATTTCAGGTTTCACCTTAATTGCAAGTGAGTCACTAACCACAGACCTAAGGATGTGGTCTTGAGCTCTGCTCCAGATACTGAGATAAGAGCTGTCTGCTGGCTCCCTGCCATCTCCCAAGCAGGAGGATGAGCCTTACCTCAGACTCAGTACACTTCTTTTCCTCCTTGTTTAGGCAGCTTGGATAAATGCATTTTGGTAGGCCAAATCCAGGCTGTAGTGCTCTTCCTTCTCTATGTAGGAAGTGCCTTCCTACATAAAGGGTTGTTGTTGCAGTTTTTCTGCAGTATTTTTGAGTTTTTTTCTAAGTTGCCTGAGCTATTTCCACAAACACAAACTATGATCATCAGACTGGTGATTGCTTATTCTGAAAATGGGGAAATTTTTGATGAACTTTGTATTCACTGTGGCCTTTTACCTTTTGGTCTCTGTGGATGTGTTCACAGAGCTGAAGTTGGACACCAGATTCTGTGGAATGGAAATTTGTGAAGTTGCATTGGTATTTATTTTCCTCTTTGAAGAGATATTAGACTCTTGCACTGATTTCTTTGAGAGACTAGGAATGGAAGGGAGAGGAAAGTCACATTAGTTAAAAGAAACTCTTGAGTTTTTTCTAAAACTTGAAGATTGGTATATTAAAAACAAATAAAACCCTCCAGGGATAATTTACATGGGAATGATATAATTACAATAGTTGGAATTGAGTTACAGCTCTATTTACAAGAGTCTTGGGGAGTTTCTCATGGACTCAGTGAGAATATTACAAGTACATCATGGCTAAATGAAACCACCACTATAAAAGTCTTTGTGGCCTTTTAGCAGGTCCTTACAGGAAGGTGAGTACTCATCAGAATCTTGATGCAGTTCCCACAGCTGTGGTATGTTTACATCCAGGTCTCCTCATCAGATACTGGCACAGCCTGTCTTTTCTGTTCTTACTTGAGTTACTGTACTTCCAGGTCTGGATTACTTTCTCAACAGAAACTGTGCCTTTTAGTGTGAGCACCAGAATGAGTCTTACCTCAGTGCATTTCTGCATACAAGGGGAGATCTTTGTTTGCCATGGAGTCATAGAATTATTTGGGTTAGAAGGAACCTTTAGAGGTTATCTAGTTTTAACCCCAGTGCCATGGCAGGGGCATCTTCAACTAGACCAGGTTGCTTAAAGCCTTGTTTAACCTTTCTATGAAGGTCTCCAGGGATGGGGCAACCACCACTTCTCTGAGCAACCTGTTCAAGTGTTTTACCACCCTCATAATGAAAAATTTCTTTTTTATATCTAGTCTGGATTTACTATTTTTAGTTTAAAACCATTACTGCTTGTCTTATCTCCGTGGTGCTCAAGTTGCAGTGCCAGCTGAGGTAGGTTTTTCTTTGCAGCCCAATGGTCTCATAATAGCTCAGTTTAGGCATTTAAAAACAAGCAAACAGAAAAACCCAGGTCATAAAAACCTGGGCAGGAGCCTTGGCTCTGGAAGGCTGGGTGTGTCTTCTGGCTTGTATGTTGAGACCCAGTTGTAAAGATTTGTCAACTTTGATGTGTTGTGTCTAGCTACTTGTAAGGCTTGAAGAAGGATGGCAGTGGGACAGTGGAAGGGGGGGTGCATGTGCAGTTTTCTAAAGGGCTCTTCTGACTTGATCTGCAAATATAAAGCTATTAGGATTTCTTCCCTTCTGGCTCTTTGAGCTGGAGATCAGCAGCAGCAAACATCCACTTGGTTGTTTCTACCTCCACACTGTTGTTTCTCTCTGGGCTAAAATCATCCTCCTGGAACGGCTTCCCATGTTTTGCTTTTGAGGCCCATCTACTGCAATTTCATGGTGTACTGTTGAACTAGTTAATAGTATTGAAAGGGAGAAAAATGCAACACCTTTGGAAGCTTGCTTGCAGAATTCACAATATAACCATAGATAGGGTCCTACCAGGTTATCTAGAACACATCTGCCAAGAACAATATTCTGCTGCTGTGAAGCATATCTGATCCAAATTGGGATTCAGCTTGTTTTATGGCCTAAAACAGGAACATCCTGGAATTAAATTTAGATTAGATTAATTCTAAATGCCACCTCCCTTTTGTTTAATTACCTGTACTAGAAGGACGTTGCTCTAGACAGAAGAGAAGAAAGGAAATAATATTGTATTAAAACATCTAAAGGAGTAGTAGGAAAGAAGACCTTTGTAATTGCAAATATGAGTTTGCAGTATGCCATGTAGTGTCCAGAGAATTAAAGAGCATATGCAGAACTCTTTAGCAGGACCTTTAAAACAGCTTTTGCATGTAGCTGGAAAGTGCTCAGGAAGGTCTGGAAATGGAGGTATCATGGAGCTGGTTTCTCTGGATTTGTCTGGTGGCTGCTTATTTTTGGCATCAAAAAAGGAAACCTGAGCCCTTCTCTGCTGAAGTATTTCTGAGGGCTTTTTCCACTGTGGGTTCTCTGGTATGCAGTAAAGGCAAGTGTCCTTAGTTCAGCTGGGTGAGAGTTAATTTTCCTTTAAGTGACTGGTACAGTGCCATGCTTTGGATTTAGTATGACAAAAACATTGTCAATACTCTGATATTTTAGTTGTTGCAAGCCAGGGGCTGCTTGGTACTCAGTTGCCAGCTGGGATTAAACTGTGACAGCAAGTTCAGATTGCGACATCTCCCTGACCAGGGCAACTCCAGCTGCCTCCTTTCCATGGCCTCTGAGTCTCATGAAACTTAATTTCCTTTGTTGTGCTTGGCTGAAGTTGGCCCGTGGGTTCAAAAGCAAATGCTTTCATCTTGCACGAAGTATGGGCTCGTAAGACTGTGTTTTTCTAGAAGAAAGCAGGCAGAAGAACAGCAGAGCCTAGAGCTGTATTGATTCCTGTCTGCTGGAAGGACTAGGTGGCTCAGGGTTAGGGATTACTTTGACTTTTTGGGCTTGCTGGATAGCTGGTTATAGTGGGGAAAGCTGCTTTTTGCTCTACAGCCTTTGGGGTCGATGTCCTTGCAGTCTCATCCTCGGATCTTGCCTTTCTGTGCTGCTGCTGGGCTGGGTGGTGTGTTCGGAGCAGCCCTGCCTTGGCTGAGACGTGCCACCAGGTTGTGCTGCGGGGCTCCACAAGAGCTTGTTCAGCCGCCCTCTGGCAGGGAAACCCCAAAGGAGCTGGGGAAAAGTCTCTGCCTGATCCGGGCCTTCCTGGCCAGCCCCGGGTGATGCTCAGGTTGTGCTTTGGCTGGAGCTGTGTTTATATTACGACGCTTGAAGGAGAGGTTCAGCAAGCATGCAGAACTTCCCCAGCATCCTGCTGTTCCAAATTAAATGGGCTAAAGGTGTTTGTACTGGATTATACCATCTGTTTGAAAAAGCAAACAGCTTGTCGTCACAAAAAAAGTGGCTAAGTTATTTTAACTCTTTCAAGCCGGGACAGGTGAAACCAATTACAGTTTTTGAGGGTCATGGACTTATGCAACTTGTTCCTGTTCTTTACTGCAGATTATATAGCCAAAGCTTGTAAGGGTGAATACTGTTACATCTTTCACATAATTCTTCTAACATTGAGGAAAGGAAAAGAAAGGAGGAGGTATTTATTCATCTGGAAAAAGCTCACATTAGAACTGACTATCATGGTTAGTTAAAACAAAAACCAAGATTTAACCACATTCTAAATTTTAAATTAATCTCTGCTCTCAAATGTTGAGATTACAGTCACTGCTGCAGATTACAAAGTGAGAATTTTGAAAAGTACCTATGTTGTGATTTCTCACAAGTGCTGCACCCACTATAGGCACTTTCCTGAGCAACTTTGCTCATCCTTGGCCACTGCAGTTAGGCTGAACTCAGCAGCTGACTAATGACCAACATGGGCTGTACCATGGGGCAGGAGTTCCCCTGCTCTTGCAAAACTGAAACCTTTTACTGCAGTAGAGGAGTGGGGATGTGCACAGTGGCTGCCAGCTTGTCCTGCACCCTTGTAGCAGTGACAAGACTATCCTTAGTCTGGTGTGGTGCCCTCTGTGATCCAGGTGATGCCAGGGAGCAGGTGAGCCTGTAAAGTACCAGAAAAGAGAGTTTGCTCAGGGAGGAAGCTTTGCTGATGTTGGTGCACAGGCAGTACTGTTAGGGAGCAGCTGAAATCCTTGCTGATGACTTTTTTCAGATTAGGTGAAGCTTGTTATATAGGGAGATGCTAATAAATATAGTTGTTCAAGGGACAGGGGGTAAATGGAAGCAACTTTGGATGAACTGTGGACTTCTGACCAGCTCAGGTACGGGCACTCTCTGCTGGTAGAAGACAGCTTTGGGCTGATTCCTCCAGCATGCATCCTGGTGAATATTCCCAAAACTGAGAGAGCAGCAGCAGTGCTGTGTGCTACAGCCAGTACTTACAAGCTCCAGGCAAAATGCTCTCTGATCTGCAGGAAAAAAGCCAGCTGTCCTATGTCATTCTCCTGATTGCTGGGTCAAAGTGTACTACAGAGATGTTGTAAGAGCTCAAGGCAAGTTTTTTCAGGTTTTTTTTTTTTTCCCAATTTACTGACTTTTAAATATACTTACATGTCTTCAGTATTTAGACTGAAGCAGTATTGGGCTAAAGATCTTCAGAACACCATGAGCTTCCCTGCTAGTGGCACCCTGGAGTGGGTCAATTTTCAATGGAGCTTTCCTTAGCTGGGGTTTAAGTCCCCAGCATCTCACAGAGAGTCAGGCAGATTCCTGTGGTCCAAAACTGCCTTGGGAATTTGTGTGGAAAGTTTTATACTTTTCATCCTACTTCAGTCTGCAAGGAGAAGTAGAGAGACTCTTCTGCAGGAAAGAGCAGTCTCATGCACCAGCAGTTTGTGACATGCAGTGAGCACCCATTTGGAAGGAAATGAACACAGCCTCCATGCCTCTCCCAAATCACACAGTCCTGGGGCCTGTTTGTAGCCAAACATAAAACTTTTTCAAAAGATGATCTCACCTGTTGAAAATCACATCCACGTGAATCAGAGCAGGAAGGGGAGCAGTGGCTGAAAGGGATGGAGGGCTCCACGTGGGCAGCAGATGCACGTGGCTTGCAGGAGGACAACCCATGTGGTTTTTTCCAGCTGTGAGCCTTGGTTCTGCCATCAGTGTGTGAGAGGCTCGGTAGAGTGCACTTTTTGTTGAGTGTTTGCAGTTTTGTTTGACAGTAGGAAATGCTGGAAATGTTAGTGAGAGCTGTCAAAGCCTGTAATCATCTCCCAAGGGAAGGAGTAGCATCCCTACAGGAGTTTAAATCCTTACAGACCTTATGTAGCATAGGAAAAGTCCTGGCAATGAAAGGATGACCTGAGAACTCTTCTGTAGAGAAGTAATGACTGATGTGAGCTGGAGAGATGGGTGTGCATGCTAAAGGTAAAGGAAGAGCAGGCATTTCCATGAAGAACAGTCCTTCCATAACTGAACTATTATTCTTCATGCTTCTGGGTGTACATGATTGTTGGTCAGATAAAAGCAAAATATACCTTTGAATGCATTTGTACAGAACTGTCTGCAGAGGGAATTAAAAGTCAGAACAGAAACATTCCTTGAGGTATATGGTGTTTGTGCTCAAGTCAGTTGTCTCCCCATTGAGTTGCTGGCTGAAAACACTGGGCTGAGTAGATCCAGAGTCACAGAGCCATTTCTGGCCCCAGGACTGGGTAAAAGTTTGCTACATTACCCTGTCCTTCTCTTAACTTGGCTTTAAAGCTATTCTGATGCCTGTCACTAAGGAGAGAGCCCTGCAGCAGTGAGGAGGGGTTGCCTCGTGTCCCCGCTATGGTGTGTGGATGCCCACTGTGGCTGCTCCTTCCCACCTCCATGTGTGTGTTCATGTGGGCATGTCTTGGTCTAGCAATTGTCCCACAACAGCTTTGAAGTATATAGTCACCTATTGCCAACAGATGGCATGGCTCTTTTCAAAGGAAAATGCAAGATCTCTCCTGTTAAAAAAAAAAAAATGTATAGTTTGAGATGTCTCCTCCACATCTCTGAATCTGGCTCCAGCCCTGAGCTGTGAGGTTTCATATTCCTTCATGTCTTGTCATTTCCTGCCAAAAATGACCAGCAAGGTGCCAGAGGGAGGCTAATTCTTATTCTGAGATTTATTACACTACAAATTCTTTAGTACTGCTAATTAAGTCTAAGCTCCACTTATCAAATGGCCAGGTACCTTTTTGCAGGACTGCCATGTGGTATCTGTTTGTTCTCTCTCCATGGCTTTCCTGAGCATTCCAGTGGGTTGCGGAGGCCATAATGTAGATGAAACTAATAATAAACCTGCACTAGAAGCAGCTGCATTGTGGAGGAACTTCAAACCCCAAAGCAAAGCAGACAGGGACAGTTTTAACTGCAATGTGCTCTTGAACTGAAACCTGGGCTGGAGCTGACCTGCCTGCCTTGTGATACTGTGTGGGCTGGGTGGGGATGCAGCCTGTGTTGTTAACCTACTGCTACAATATTTACACAGATAAATTTAGCATCTGACATTGAGAAAGTGATTTTCTGTACAACTTTTCAGCTTGGGCCACCTATGTACTCTGGGAGAGAGGAGATTGCATGAGTGCTTTTGCATGGGTCCTTTTGCAAGTTTCCCATGCTCCTGACAGGTAAACTGGGTAGGAGTCAGCAGTGCCTCTGGGGATGGCGCATTTTAAATCACTTTACCTTGTCTTTTGCTCATCCCCCAGCTAGAGCAGCCTTGTTGAAGGATTTTTTCCAGTGCAGGTCCCTCTGGTTGGGTGCTTATGTAGGCTTCACAAGAGACCCTTACCATTAGCAGCTGGTTTTGAATTGCACTGCTGGAACTCAGCAAGGGTGTGAGAGAGAGTGACCAGTGCTGCAAGCTGAGGTGGGGCTGAGGTGCCAGGGCAGGTCAGTGGAAGGCTGAGATGGACAGGTTTGTGTTTTTGGGGGGTTTTTTTGGGGGTTTCCAATGTCCTGCCCAATACATTTTATCTACAGCTGTCACTTACTGGGAAGTGCTGCAGCATCACCTTTTTGAGCCAGCAAAACTCAGAGAGAAAGGGATGTCTTCAGAAAAAGGCCCTGCCAGTAAGGTCTGTGGGCTGATTTTCTGAAACAGCTCAGGCAAACGAAGACTGGGTGCTGATTTCATTGGGACCTCCTGAGGTGCCTCCCCATTCATTGGATCTGGACCACAAGCTAAAGCAGGAGGTTTCTGGAGCACAGCTGCTGCTCAGCCCCCAGCAGGGGTGAGCAGTAGCTGCCCTACCCAAGCACAGCTGGTTTGTGTTACTGGGGCCTGATAACAACTTCCTCTTCCCTGTGTGTGTGCTGGTGGCAGGAACGCAGCTGCTGGCTGTCCTTGGCACTGCTTTCTGGGGATCTCTGTGCAGGCAGCACAAGGGGAGTCACTGGTATTTTATCATTGGTCACTGGTATTTCAGCTTTGGAAGCCTCAGGAGAGGCTTCCCCTGTTGACTCAGAAGAGAAGGGGCCAGGAGCACTGAAAATAAGCTGATGGGTAGCTGTTCTTTCTCTGTGGCTCTCATGGCTTTATTCACCAGAATCAGGGAGGGCAGAAAAAGGGAGTGTTCAGGAAGCTGTGTAGAACAAGCTGAGTCCAAGTAGGGAACAGAAGGAAGAGGAGACAGGTCCTCGAAGTTTTTTGTCAAGCCCCCCATCTGTGGAATTTTGGCTGCCTGCTCAGGAAGAGCAGTCCTTGCCTGGACAGGCTGTTGAAGAGCACCAGGTTCCCTTGCTTGTGAGACTGGCTGGAGATGTGGGCCTGGACAGCTGGCAAAGCAGCAGCTGTGGGATTGGTGAGAGCACGGAGGGTGAGTGGCTGTACCTTGTTCCTCCCAGGTACAGGTGTCGGAAAATGAGTCATGTGAATTCCAGTGACAAGAGCCAGCCTTGCTGCTCATGCTCTGAAACCCCTTACTGGTGATGCCTGTCCTCCATTCTTCTGGGGCTGTCACACAAAGCCCAGAGGTATTTCCCATCTGGGGACAAAGGAGTAAGAGATGCTTCCTTAATGTTGCACTTCCCAGATTAGCTGGCACAGAATTGTGCTACAAAGCATTTACCCCTCAAGTACATAACAAGAAGAAAAGCAGACCAGCCCCTAATATACAATATGGGGTTTATTATTTGATGTTTAATTATTTAAAATATTTTAGCCATGCTGCCCATTGCATTAGGCTGGAAGCATACATATACTGAGATGCTGCATGGCTTTAAGAGCTTGTGACCTGTACAGCCTAGACAGCTTTGGGGTACAACAGAGAGGGAATGTGGAGAAGTGGCAGCTGACTTAGGGAGGCACAAGGGGAGAGTGGTGAAGCCAAGAGAAGTGGCTGGGCCCCTCATGTCCAGTTTCCTGCTTCCCACCCCATCCCTGACAATACAGCTTCTCCTGTTTTAACACCAGAAGGATCTGTGGTAAGGGGGAAAGGAAACAGAAGTTGTCCTGCTCTAGAGGTAGTGTTACTCTGGTATTGCAGCTTTCCACAAGGCACTGGCTCCCTGTCAGAGATGTCAACCCCAAACAAAGCTGTTCAGGATGTTTGCTCAGTGTGCTGTGCCACAGCACTCCATGTTGGCTGTAAAGCTGAACAGACCACTCAGGGTGGCTTGGAAGAGAAGCAAACTGCCTGCCAGGAAACACACCTTTATTTATTTAAACCTTTATTTATTGCCAGGCCAGGAGAAAATGTGTACAGGTTTTGCTTTGTGAGAAACAATGGATACCTCACATTGCAGGAGAGAAAATGTGGTACCAAGGCTCAGTATGCCTTGAAAGGACAAGAGATGGTCTGCTGAGTACACAGACCTAAATCCATGGATTTTCATAAAGATCTGTTTCTAACCTTTTCAGGAGTGGGGGCAGTCATTGCACAACCAGGGGACTCTGTTGTCTGATATGCCCTCTCCTTCTGCTAGCAGGATAAGAGCCTTGTGTTGAACCTGTGGCTTCATGCTGCTGTTCTGTCAGCTGCAGGCCCTTTTCTGAGCTGTCACCTCATCAGGTGTTTGTTCCCAGGTGTTGCTGCCTCAGCTGCAGTGCCCTGATTCAGCTGGTTTTGCTGCTCTAGTCTCTACTGAATTAACAGCAGGATTTTTTGGAGGTAGGTGCTGATTGCTTTTCTTCTTTTTCAAACCAAAATCAGGAACAGGTTTTCTTCCAGCATCATCTTCCCCTCTTCAGGAGTTGGATGCAATATTTCCTTCAAATCACCTTTCTTTGACCTCAAGAACAAGCTTGGAAAAATAGAGAGTCTTTTCTAGCATTCAAGGGCCATGACCTCTATCACCATTGCTGCTATTGAGTGGTTATTGCCTAGGACACTCATCTCTGGATTTGTTCCTGGATTTTAAGTAGCAGATTCTGGGTAAGTTAGCTCAGTAGGCATTGACGTGATTCAGCTAATTTGAGATGTGTTTTTACTGGAAAACTAACGAGTACATGTGTGAGCCAACTTTAAGGTTCCCTTTTCTTGGTGAAGTGAGTGATTGCTCAAGACAAGGTGACAGAATATTTATTTTAACTTTTAAATCATAGCAACAGTTGCATTTTCCTCCGCCTACTCGCTGTCTTAAAACTAAAAAAACAGCTGAACCAAACTTTCCAAAAAGTTTTCTGGCAGAAACAGGAAGGGCAAAATTCCACCTGAAAAGGTTGAAGTTGCTTATAACTGAAAAGAGCCACTTGGGAATAGAAGTGAGAGCTGTCCATATGTGCTTCTCTTCTAATATTAACAGTAATGAGAGACCTAGGTGGTCAAGGAGCATTTTAGAGGTGCTTCAGCTACTTAAGAAGATGCCAAAAATCTGTCACATTGACAGGCCTTGTCAGTATGAGGGCATTGCACAACAGCTCTTCAGAAAGGGTGAAAAATGTTTTCTGATGAAAATTGAATTAAGTAAAAGGAACTGTAATTATTGCAGCTGGAATATGGCCTGGCCAGTAAGATTTTTAAAACTTTGCTTGCTGTGAGCTCTGTCAAAAGTGGTCTATTCTCTACTTTGCATCTCACACAGGAAAGAAACCTCTGAGAGCAAAGATTAGCTGGCACTGTGCAAAGGTACAGAGTTCAACCTGTGAAGGGAATCATCAAGTAAAATTCAAATGCCACCTTTGGCAGTGCAAGGTATTTTATTGGCAGCTGTTTATTCAAGT
Source organism: Zonotrichia leucophrys gambelii (assembly GCF_028769735.1). Taxonomy (NCBI): domain Eukaryota; kingdom Metazoa; phylum Chordata; class Aves; order Passeriformes; family Passerellidae; genus Zonotrichia; species Zonotrichia leucophrys. Next base: position 39,179,586 of record NC_088175.1, on the reverse strand, counting down.
GTTGACTCAGCCTAGCTTTTGAGATCTAACAAGACTGAGAGCCCTGAGGGCTTATGGCCATGGGCATTAATAAGGCAATCTAATTCAGAGATAATTAAGTCGCATTTATTAAATTCCTAATTAAGCAGTCAACTGTAAATTTGTTAAGTAAGGAATGCTCAGTTGGGATTATTCCCTTTCCACACCCTAGCAAAAGGTTAAAATGGGAGGAAAATTACTCCAAAAAAATCCTCCCCCTTCTGAAACATGATTTATAGTTTAGGTGTGGTGCTTGTGGAGGAAGCAAAGACTAAACATCTCTGCCCTGCTGAAGTAGAAGGAGAGCATTTCCAGAAAGATTCCCTCCTCCTAGCAGTGATAGCACAGTGGGAATGGATGTATCTGCATAGGTGCTGCTCCTTGGGAAGAAGAGAAATGCAAATTTGAAGATGGGATCTCTGTTTGCCTCCCTGGGTGTTGGGTTAAGTTCAGCTCTACTGTGAACTCATGGCCTCAAGTCTTAACTAAGACCACAACCAGTCCAGAGCTTCTCTAGGATATGGTATCTGATGAGGAAAAAAAAAAAAAAAGATGTAGAGAAATAAGAGATTTTTCTATTCCTGTTTCACAGATGAGGAAAAATAGGATGTAAGAAGAACTGAAGACATACCTAAGATGACTTAAGGAGAGCATAATTGAACATTTAACTGAAGGCCTCTGAGCAACCTCCCTTAAGCAGCAGGTGCTGCCTCTGTACTGCAAGGCCTGGCTTATCCTCTATATGTGACAGTTCTGTGCTCCAACTTTCCACTTGCTTCAGCTCTTCTCTCCAGGAACCCCAAGCAGGCCAGTTTTCCTCTGCTTAAACTCAACAACAACAACAAAAGCCAGCTGAATGGGTATTTACAGACTTGGGAATCCAGAAGGAAAATGTGCCAGTATTATCTCAGGTCTTTTGTTTGCTGGTGCAGAGAGGAGGATGACGGGAGAGGAGCCAGCAGTGCCCATGAACCTTGCACAGAGCTGGCAGGGGCACGGTGGCTGCGCTGGGTTTGGCCACACCTTGGGGAGTGCATGGGAGGCTGCAGCGTTTGGCCCCGGGCTCTGGGGCAGACTTCTAGGTGGAGCCTCGTAATCTTCCTTTCCTGCTCCTCCTAGCTACTGACAGCAGTCCTGGGAGCTCTTCTGGGCTACCGATTTGCCTCCCAGACTGTGCTGCTTTCCTGAAGGCTCTTTTGGACCACAGCACTAACATCAATGTCTTGTCACAAGGTTTAGCTTCCCCCTCTCTGGTTTATATTTGAAGGGGTGGACACACTCATAGCTGTAGACAGCTGGTGTGTTTGGACTGATTATAGGCATCTCTGAGATTTAGTTTCTCTTGTTTGTCTGTCTGGTTCAGTCTCCTCAGTTTTCCAGAAGAAGATGACAAAAATGCTGATGGACTTATGGATAATAGTGTAGGGCACTGGCACATGCCCAGGTTTACCAACTGCTAAACTGTGGCTCAGTTTAACTGCCAAACTGGCAGTAAATTCCACTTTCAAGCTATTTAAACACCTGGCCTGTCTGGGAGTTGTTTCTTTCAGCAGTCAGAGTGAGGAATATGAGATTTCCAGATCAAATGAGGATTATTTTCCATTCTTGCACACACCATAGTTGGAGATCATATCCCAGGCTAGAGTAGATCAAAATAGTGACTGAAGGATAAAAGTGTTAGGCATGTAAGCCCCAGCAATAACCAGTTAATGAATAGTTTTGTCCCCTTCTGCTTTTCTTGGTGCCTCTGTCTTTGCCTCCTACTGTGCTATGATTCCTCAGTCTATAGCAGGACCTATGACTGTAATGATATTTTCAGGCAGAGCTGAGTCTGCTTCTTGCTGTCCTGAGTCCAATAAACTACAGTCATCAAGTTTCAGGCTTTCTTTGGCTTGCCTAATTTTGAGAGGCCCCTTGCTTCTCACAGCTGGGGTTTAGGGGCAGCAGTAACCTCAAGGTGCTCCAGGGCTCTCAAACTCCTAACAGCCCATAGCAGAGAGCCAGTGCTGGGGATGGGCTTGTGTAAAGCAGGCTGAGCTCACAAATGTAGGGGTTTAGATAAAATTTCCAGTTAGTTTTTTCACTTTTCAGTGCCTTTTGCCCTTCACCATTACAGAGAATACAGGACAAAGAGAACTGGCCATGCTGCTTTTTTTCACCTTCCCCAGCTTGGGCAGTCTCAAAGAAGATCTAGGTTACAAGGTGAGTGGTGAAGATGATGGTTGGACTCAATGATTTTAAAGGTCTTTTTCAAATGGAACAACTCTATCATTTAATGATTAAATCCTGAGGGTGGAGCAGAAGCACCATGGTGTGGACACAGTTTATGCTGCTTCATCAGCTGCATCTAGTCCAGCTCTGGATTCACCTTCAGACCTTCTCTAAGGAAAGCAGGTCTGGTCAGATAGCCTGGGTGAGGGACAGAACATGGAATTAGGGACTGAGAAACAAGGGGGATGAAGGCAGACAAGGAGGATGTTTTCTTCTGTCCTGTCCTTTTCCCCTTTCAAGTAGCAGGACCATCAGTCAGAGCATATTTTCTTGGCAAAACTTACAGATCATTCTGCTCTCCTCTGTTGAGCTAGGTCCATGAATTTCTAGGAAGGGATGGTCTTGGGCAGCAGGCAGGGCTGTCTTTGAAACACCAGGAATGCTATCCAACACTGAACCCTTCTTTCATATGAACTTGAATTTGCTGATGTGAACTTGCAGAAGCTGAGGGATTGTTGTCACTTTTGTAGATTTATACTCACAAACACATACTAAGAACATTCTGCCCCACCCTTCCTTTTTGTTTTCTTTCTATTAGCGTTGCTTTCTCCATATGAATTCTGGTTTCTGATGATACTCTTTCTGGTTATTAAGACTCCTTTTCTGTACACCCTTCCTCCTGCCTCTTTCATAGCCTAAGCCAAAAATATTTGTCTACCACAAGTGATCAATGCCAGATTTGTTGTGTGGGCAGGATTAACAGTGAGGGATAACAAAATAGAGGCAAATTGATGCTTCACTAAAAATAGACCTGCTGCAGAAGGTAGAAACTGTTTCCTCATGTTGAAGCTAAAGGATAATTAATAGAGCAATTGGGACAAATTTGGGGAATGATTCTTGGTGAACCACATCCTTCCTGCACTCAGCAGAGGAGGCAGAGGATGACACAGATTTGAAGCAAGCCCAGCAGTGGTGAGAGGGTCGGTGTTGGCAGCCATTAATAACTAAAGCTGCCTGTCGTTTGGCTTTGCTGTAAGTAGCTAGAGCGCTACTGACCATGGCAATTTTTGGCACCTTCCTTTCTGGATGAGCCAGCATCTGTGTGGATCTCAGCCTCAAGTGGAGATAGCAGAGTGTGCAGAGAGGGACTGTGACAAGGTTTCCTCCTTGCATGCTTGTCTGTTTTACATTCTGGATCAAGGCCTGAAACTTAATCCAGCTATTTAATTGCACATAATTTAATCTGTTGTCCTGTAAATCATGTTCTCTCCTGTAAACCATCTGACCAAAATGATGTTTTCATCCTTTTAATACAACAGGTTATGGCAGCCAATTCCCAAGGCAGCACTTGTTATTTAATTATAGCTAATGGATTATTACCTGCAAGCACCACTGTTGCCATCATCTGGAAGAAACCTGTGCCAGAAATGAGACATTTCTGATGTTGGGAAACTGGAGGTGGCTGGAGGACAGGGAGAATGTCCACATAAGCCTGGTGCTTATTTCTTTGAAGGCAATTTGCAGTGAGAGCAAGAGAGAAATGATGATATAAAAAGTCCTGGGATGAAGTTAAAAATGTGCACTCCTTTGCTAATCAGGTTACTGCATCAGGATATGGCATGTGGGGCCCCCAAAATAGGACCAACCTGCTGGAGTAGGTCCAGAGGAGGCCCACAAAAATGACAAGAGGGCTGGAGCATCTCTGCTGTGAGGGAAGGCTGAGAGACTTGGGGCTGTTCAGCCTGGAGAAGAGAAGGCTCCAGGGAGACCTTATTGTGGCCTTTCAATATTAAAAGGGGGCTTATAACAGAGATGGGGACAGACTGTTTAGTAGGGCCTGTTGCACTAGGACAAGGGAGTAATGGTTTTAAGCTAAATGAGAGGGTAGGTTTAAATCAGATATTACGAAAAAATTCTTTAAAGGTGGTGAGACACTGTAGGAGGTTGCTCAAAGAAGGCCTGTTCCAGGCAGTGTTCAAGGCCAGGCTGGATGTGGCTTTGAGCAAGCTGGTGTAATGGAAGGTGTCCCTGCACATGACAGAGGTGCTCAATCTAGATGATAAAGGCTCACCTAAAGCACTCTAAGATATTAGTATGTGACGACTTGTGTTTATTATATCCTTGTCAGTGGTAATGGCAAGCCCTCTATTTTGAAAAGTAGGTTCATCTAAACTATTGTCATATCACCCCTAATCTTCCATTTAACAGCTTAGAGGAAAGCTGGATCCCACTGAAGCTGGTAGGTGAACCAATCACTACTTGAATAACTAATTTCCTATAATTCCAGTGGTGCCCACTGATGATGAATCAGGCAGAGGACTTGTAACAAGGGTAGGAGTTGAGTGTTTGTAAATGCAGTGACTCTCCTGGGTGGGCAGAAGCAAGGAGCACAGGCTGTGCCCTGAGCAGGGAGGAGGCCTGCAGGACTCAGCTGTGACACTGCCCCAGGATCTGTTTTGCCAAACAAACATGATGTGGGCTGGCCAGCCTAGCACATGTGCTAGACAGATGATCAGCCTACACACAACCCTCAACCAGCAGCAAAGCAATATTTCTTGCCTGGTGGGCATGAAACAGGGGAGGTGAAGGACTTTTAACTCAGAAAGTATCACAGTGAACAGTGGACATATACTACTGGAAAAAGAGTTGTATCAGTTCTGCTCTTATCAGAGCAGCTTATCATCATCAGTGCAGATTTCCCTCCTCTCCTACTGCTGACTGTTTATCAAATGGGGTATAGCAGCTCTTTTGAACATTCTCACCAGGCTTTAGAAATGCCTTGTGATAAAATGTGACATTTTCTAAGGGCAGCTCTGACTCCCCTTGTGTATTGCCTCATCTATACTTCTCATTTTTATTCTTTGCTAATTTCAGTCTTGGCATCTTGAATCCATGGGAGTCCTAGACACGTAGGCTGGAAAAGACATGATAAATCATGTACTTCTGCCTATGAGCAGAGGTGGGATCAGCATACCTGAACCACCCTGCAGACCTTATCAAGACATCTTGACAATGATTTGTTTACACCTGTTCCTGAAGATCCTACATGAAGAGGATTCTGCATCTTTTTCTACTATAATGCTTAACTAACTTTACAATTAATTAAATTCTTAATTAAAATTAAGAAATTTTATTGAAATTATTAAGTCCTGCTTTTTATAGATGTAGCCTTTTATATTCTTCTTCAGGCAAAGAACAATGTAATTTAGTTTTAAAAGTTTGTAGTTAAAGTGTTTTACCATATAGTCCTAATTTTCTTCCTGTGAGGCAAAACAAGTGTGTTCTTTTGAATTTTTTTCTTGGTCATAATTCCTCAGCTATCAATATTGTTCATTGTGCTTTAACTAGATCACATTTTGAGTTAGAGAGATTTGACAGACGTTAAAACTCTGCTAAGGTAGAAATCCATAATTGTAGGAACACCCTTTAATACCAACTCACACAAAACAGTGGTGGGTGTCTCATATGTCCAGTAATAAATAGGGAAAATTTTAAAATTGGGATATGCTTCCTCCATAAGGCACACTCAGCTTTCAGCAATCAGTGGTTTAGAAACTTCCTGAACTGGAGGTTGCATTTCTATCACCACATTTAATAGAACCTGATGGGCTAATTCAATTGACTGGAAAAGAGATTAGACAAATTTTATGGTTAATCTTCAAAGCATCTGGTGACACTGAGTTCCTCAATTTACGTGCTATCCACACGAAAAACATATTTCCCACAGCTTGTCTCAGATGTGTTTGCCTGGCAGCTTAACCACTACTCCCACCCCTTTTATTCCCCATCAGCTCTTGCATTCTGAGAAATAGCAAGTGTCCTCCATATCATGCCTGTTTGCATAGACCTGTGGCAGGAGTGGCTTTTTTCTAGAAACAGCGGTATATCACTGCTGAAATCCTAGAATGAGATGGACCTCCTCTAGAGAAACTATGACATTGGTCAGCACGCCTGGCTCTCATCTTGCAAGGCATGCAACCAAAAGTTTGCTTTGGTGTTGTCTACTTCTGCTTGGAGCTGTCCTGTATCTTTGTTTGTTGTAACAGAAGCAGCAGCCTGTCTTCACTAAGGGCCTAAACACACTCATTTCATCTGTGGCAGGGAATGAGAGCGCACTCATGGACAGTGACTGCACATTCCTGTCACATGGGCCATGAACTTGGAGAAGTTATTACTGCCTCTACCTATTTCATCCATTTTGTTTCATGGTTCTACAGGAGAAAGTAAATATTAAATGCTGGTCCCTGGCCAAATTAGTCTGCCAGTTCTTCACCTTAATACTCCACCCAGCTAAACAAAGAAGATGATCACTTAAGGATCAAAGCTTTCATCTGAAAATTTAAGGATGAGTAGATGTGCTGGGAAATATGACCCATAACATATTAAAACAATAATTGGAAATGTTTGGTTTCTTCAGAGCTTAAAGAGGAGGTAATGCAAAAATTCGGCTTTTAGTAGTGCATTGTAAATCACTTAAATCCTTCTTTGCAGGGTCTCACAGCAGCCAGTGACTCCTTGGCATATGGGCTGTTGGGCTCCAGCAGCTGGCTGGGAGTTGGATGATAATCTGTCTCAGCCATGGTGTCCCTGTGCTATGGTGTGTCAACAGAGGAAGATGGAGGGAAATTTTCTTGGTGGATCTCATTTGGGCTCTCCTGCTTTTCTGCAAACTTTCCAAGCCACTGCTGGAAAAGGGACTGCCCCTGCATGGTGCTCCAAGCATGGAGGGGTTCTGCTGCAGGTATTGTATGTGTGTATTTGGACATGTCAAGTTCTAAAACTAGATGACCTAAAACTCTTACAGCTCCACAAGGTCCTCAGCGAAGGTTACCATAATCTCTTGTCTCTCTTTCAAGCATGACCTGAAGTAATGGCTTTGGGTGTGACCATATAACCTCTAGCACTTTTTAAAAGGGAGTTTTGCATGTCAACAAAGCAGCATGGCTGCTGGTGAGAGAAATGTAACCTCTTCTCTTTCCCCTTCCCCTCCTGATAATAGTGGGCCTTTCCTGTTCTTTATGTGTGTTTTATCATTCACTCTTGCATGTGTTTAATACATGCACTTTTCCAAAACAGCAGAATGGCAAGACCTGGGCCAAGTGTTAGCAGGGATGGCTCTGCAGGATTGTGGCTGGACTGAAGTGACCTGCAGGTTTAACACTGCTCTGGAAGACTGAAGCATTACAGTTTTCTGTGCCAGGACAAGTCCTGCTTCATGGACTGTTTTTGGAAAACCACAGTAAATAGATGTTATGGAGTTTTATGAGGTTTTAAAAAAGAGGTTGCCCATTTTTTAATGCTTGAGGGTAATGAAAGATCAAGGAGCATATTATGATTACAGTTGGAAATCACCAAAGCTGTCGTTTTTTCCCCTCATCTTTACCTTCCTTGACCTAAAACTTCTTGACCTTGATCAAAAACTTCTTTCCTGCACAGAAGTGTCCCACACACTTTCCTTCCAAAGAGATCCACCCTGAATGTTCTGCTTCAGTAATATTATAGGTCTGATTCAGTAAAAAAGGAATTGCTATACAGATGTGTCTATAGATAACATGAAAGTGTTTTCCTTCTCTTCCTTTTCCTACTTATTCTCCGTAGCTTACTCAGGAAAATTGTGAGGAATCTTCCAAAGAGTGCAGCTGGGTGCTGGAGCTGGTAAGTGTAGAAATCATACAGTGGCCCTGCATCTATACTAAAGGGTAATAAAGTTGTGTGTAATACAGGAAATCATAGACCAAATATTGGCAACCACATCCTATGTAGATTTTGCCGAGATTGGCTTTGATTGCCAACTGGTTGCCAGAAGCTGTCTGTGATTCAGTTCTTCCCTAAGGCCACCCACCTGGTGGCTCAGGCACTGGAGCAGCCACACTGGTTGTGGCCACAGCAATGCTCTAGCCAGAGGTCAAGTGAGCATCTCCTGCCAACACAGAATGGGCGGATTCCTTCTTTTCAGTAGATTTGTATTAGGTAAGGAATTAGGAACGCTGTGTGTGCTGTGGCACTAAAGAGTCAGGTATATTCATTTACCTCTTTCTGCTGGAAGAGCCCAGATATCAGGGGCTATTGCCAGTAGTTTGTGAAAATCTGTTGTAAGGGTGGGTAGGAGTGTTTCCAAACCACCCCTCTGGGGACTTCTGCTAACAGACTCATCAACTCACTGCAGGGAATTGGCCAAGGAACCCACTGGGAGGTGGCATTTGAGGTGGTGGTGGATGTGGCTGGGATTTCCCTGCTAAACAAAAGTCAAGCTGCAGGCACAAGCTCTAGAGAGTCCCATGAAGGCTGATGTTTGCTACTAATGGTCTCCAGATACTCTGGTGAGATGGAGCTTCCTGGGATATCTGAATGATTTTTGGATCACCTGGAGCAAGGAGGAGGTGGCAGGGCAGTGATCTCTCTGTAGTACGTGATCTATCATGCTGCCTCTGTAGCAAAGTAGCTGGACTGAGAAGGAGAACCAGGTAGGAGTTAAAAGGCAGGAAACCTTGCTTTTTTGGCAGTCAGGCTGACAGAAGACTTGCCTTTCTAAGCCTCCAGAATTCCAGTGTTATGGAAATTGTTGCCTGAAGATAGCTTGAAGGAGGACAAGCCTTGTGGTGGTAGTCTTAATACATCCTAGCTATTCAAGAAATAATGTTCTTCAAGGTCTGATGGGAGAAGAAGCTGCTTTCTGACCTTCCTCTGCTTGGCTTTGATTTCAGACTTTCCCTTGCTTGTTTGTATAACATTGGAGCAAACTTTGATAACTTAAATTGCTGGCCTGGAGCCCAAACAACTGGCAAAAAAGGTCAGGAAAGAAAGTACAGTGCTACTGCTTTCCCTTGGCTGGTGACCACTCCTTCTCCTTATCACTGAAGCCAGTGGTAGCTCAGATTGCCCTTGTTCTTGTAACAAAGGTGCTGGGTAGGAGGAGAACTGAGCAGCAAAAGGCAGACAAGACCTCAGGAGCAATTTGCAGGAATATGTATTAAAGCTCAGTCCAGACTTAGGGGTGAGCACAGCCTGCATAAGAAACCTTCCCTGCAAAAGGCAGCACAGAGTGTGCCAATATACATGTCTGCGCTCCCCTCACCATTTCAAGACTGCAGTCTGTGACTGGTGGAGTGGGACCCTGCTCATGGGAGGCTTCCACTAACCTCCATCACCAGCCTCATCCTTGGCAGTGACTGAGAAGAGCTGGAGGGGAGGAAGAGAGGCAGAATGGTGGTGTGGGTACCAGTCATCACCCGTGAAAAGATACCCCATTGAGTATCCCAGGACCTGTCTGGAACCCCTGTGTGACAGCTGAGGGCTGTGTGGGTCTGCATCTAGTTCACTCAGAGACCACTGTGGCAGTTAAAGCCACTTCATTACAACAGCACACACTGACAGGCACTGCTCGTGCCTGAACTCATCCTGTATGTCTTGGCTATGTCAGGGGCTGGCATAAAGTGGTTTTTTCCTCTTGTGAGTAGCAAGATTTACAGATGATCACTCAGTGGGGTTTGTAGAGTTGTTCAGGTCCTTGCAAGTTTGTCCTTAGGCTTTTCAGAGTGCAATCTACAAAAATCAATTTAATTGCTTTTGTGTGTGCAAAGGCCAAGTTCAAGACCCGGCTCTTCGCAGTCAAACCAAAGGGTAAAATGTCTATTAGTTCACATTATGGCTCCTATCCCTTTTCTTTGTATTGAAACCTAGGCTGAATTACCCAGACTGCTTCTCTTTGCAGAACTGGGCCTGAAATATCCCAAGTCCATGCTTTCCCTCTGAATTTTGCCATACTTGTTTCTGGGAAAAGCTGTCAGAAAACAGAATGCAAGGTAAAAGGCAGGAGAGGAGAGGTGTTTACCACCTGCCTCTTTTTAAACTGGGGTCCACCTGCTGAGAAGGTCCAGTGCAGTTCAGAAGGATTCTTGTTGTGTCATAGTGATTTTCCTATCTCTAGTTCAAACCACCCTCTGCAGTCCTTTTCAGAGAAGGGAAAATGTCCTGCTCTGCTCCACAGAAGCTACTTATAGCAATGTTCATGGTGCTGGAGAGCTGTCAGCTTTGCTAAGTGGTGAGGCAGGGGGGAAGCAGATACTTGAGATAAGAATAGTAAGTGAAATCTTAAATTTGACAGGCTTGTCAAGGAAGAAATTACAGCTTGGAGGAGGAAAAGTGGTTGTGTTTTGAATTTTCTGTAGTAAATATAAAGTCTGGGGGTTTTGGCGGTGAGGAGGCAGTTCCACCAGGAATGTGTAAAGCTTTGTTTTGGACATGCCTGCCACAGCTGTTTTTCATTATAAGGGAGCAAGAGGAGGACTTGGTGACAAGGAAACCTTGTTTACTATGGTAGAGCTGGTGTAGAAGATGCAGGAAAGTAGGTGGAGATGAGTGTGGAGGGAGCCTGGAGGACACTGGAAATCTCTTAAGTGCAGGTGGCACCTGAATGAATTTGGCATAAGGTTACCCTTTCTTCCCCATCTCCACTGAAATAACAACTTGCTGACCTCACCTGGCAGTAACTGCAGTGCAGTTCCCAGCTGTGCCAGGGGCTGGGCACTTGTTTTTCATGGGCTGTGTTTAAGAATGTGATGGTTGCTTTTAAAATTTTATTCTAAATTCTGCTCTCAGGCCAGCTTGAACTTGTGCTGTGGAAGAAGTGCTAGTACTTATGGCTGCTTTGCTGGGTTTCCATCAAGATTTCTGCCAGAGGGAGTGGAGGGTAAAAGGGCAGGTGGGACATGCAGGAGAGCTTGTGAGTCTGATCTAGAAATGTGCCAGCACACAGGCACACACTATCACCTGCTGCTCACAGGAGGCAGAGGTGTGAAACAATGTCTGCAGGGCCAGGCAAGAGGCTGCAGTCAGAGCATGAGCAGGGCAGCCACGTCTCAGCCCTTCCTGCTGGGCTCTGCACTGCTCTGGGTAAGCTGTGCTACTCATTCCCTGCTCTTCCATGTGGAATATCAGCTTCTGTTTCTGCAGGACGTGTTCATGTGAACTGAATGCAATTCACAATGAAAACAGAACAGAGATACACCTTCATCCTCTTCTTTCCCCCCTCCAGGGTACTGAGAGGGTTTGGTCCTGTACCAGTAATACCAGTGATGAGTTATGCAAAGGGAGGGTCTGGGGCGCCAGAAATAACAGCATTGCAGTCACAGGATGTTCTGGTCTCACTTTTGAGGAAAACTCTCAGTGCATTGTCCTAGTGTTGGAACAGCTGCCCAGCAGGACTGACCCTGACACATTCTCTGACTGTGCTGTGCATTTCCTCCTGGATGGGAACTCTTGGATGAGCTCCTGTGCAGCTGCTTCACTGGATTTCAGTAGTGACCCAGATGTGAGCCATCCTCACCTCAGCAGGCCTGGGCTGCTTTGGCTGTTGGAAGGACCTTCCCCACGGGAAAAGGGGACACTTCCCTGTGCCCAAGTGGAGTGGGGTCAGCTATTCTGATGTTACAAATGCAAAGCAGCTGGGCTCACATTTCTCAAGTGTGACCCTCAGGACCAATCTGTCCATACTTAGTGCACTCAGATGTTTAAGATACATTTATCTTTATTTTGATGCTTCTCTGACTGCCAGTCTAATTTAAATACCTGTTCTCAAGAAGTGGATGCTGAAGCACTTTTGAACGTTGCTTGTTCAACTTGTAGCTGGTTTGTAAGAGTAGTGGTTTGTAAGAGATTTAGCTTGTAGTGCTGGGGCAGGTCTCAGAATGAATCTGCTCTCCTATGGATCAGCTGGAGCCTTCAGTGCCTAGTAAAAGAGAAGACCTGATTTGAAAAGCTACCTGGACATGGGAGTCCAGGAAAGGGTCTTGACCACTAGGGATTCTTGGGTGTCTAAGAAGAGTTTAGGTCCTGCTTGTCTCTTCCTCTTTATGGGAATACAAGGCACCTATTTCTATGAACTCATGCAAATTTGGTATCTTTGAGCCCTCACTTCTTCTGTCAAGAATGACCAAGAGTTTTAAAATATTTCAAGAGGGAAAAGAAAATTATGGGTAGCAGACAGGCACAGGTTGAGCCCTGTCATGTAAATTGAACATACAGTTCTGTTTCTGAGCGCTTATGGCCATCTGAGAGGGCCATGATGTCCCTATATCAGGATATTTAACTTTTCCTAATTGTCCTCCTATTTAGACAGAAGGGGAGAATGACTTTTGCCACTTCTTGAAGTGACACTCTTAGCAATGACAATATCCCAACATACAGGGATATCATGTTATTGAAAGTCCTTTGCTCTCACCTCTTCCAGAACGGATTCTGCCCACCATTTCTAAACTCTGCCAAAATCCTTTTGGATATTAATTGTTATAGGGCAAATAAAGGAGAGTTCCTAGTGCAGAACAGCACTAGGGAAATAAGGTCAGAGCCAAAAGCTGTTCTGCCCTCTGTGGGCACACTGGTGTGACAATGGGGAGCAGGGTAGCCAATGGATACGCCAGGTCAGTGCAGAAAACCAGCCTGCTGACCACCTCTCCTACCAGGGTCTGGAGCTGGATCCTTGTGGTGCTATCATGGTGCCAAGGGCCTGGGTCAGGGGAGCCATGGAGCCAAAGTAAATATTTTAGCAAAGGCTGATGAGCCTCTGTAACATCACAGGCTTCTCAGAAATGTGAGTGCTAAGACCTTTAGCTTTTTGCACTTCTGCCATAACAAAAACGTTTGCTCAGGTGACCTCTTTCTTTCCTTTCTCTTTTCCCTCATCCCTTTTCTTTCAATCTTTCTTTTTTCCCCCCTTAGCTCCCAAATCACCATTATTAATTACTTACAAGGGCTAAAAATGAGGATAAGAAATGGAAACAAGTTTTCTTGTTTCTTTTACTTTTCACATTCAGTTTCACTTTGGACTGCGGCACAAGGTAAGCAATGGGCTTTGTGTCCTTGCTCTTGCAGTCAGTGCAGAGGATGTGCCAGCCACGGTGGCAGAAGAGAAGGTGGTGATATAGCACAGTTTAATTGAGCCTGGATGTTGCTTCTCTAGATCTCTCTTCCTTTTGGCTCCCCAGTCTTGCACAGAAGAGTAGGTCTGGCTTCTGCTTCCCAGCCAGCTGAAATGCCACAGGATGTGGCTTCTCATTTTTGCCTCTCTAGTCCTTTGGGAACAAAACCTTCATGTTCCAAGTACAGGCATTTCAGAGAGGAGGCACAGGCAGATTTCCCCACGCTTGCCTCTCTGTTTCCCCCCTTTGACCAAGCAGCACTACACTGGGTTCTTTTCACAGCTTCCTGCTTAAGTTAACTGCCACAGGTTTACACATCACTTGCCTTCTTTTCATTTCAAATTATTCACAGACTAAGACATACCTTTTAGTTCAAACCCCAGGAGTCCTCCTATTATATAGTAAGTAGACACATGGTTATATTTCAGCCTGCACTTTTTAGAGGTCTGGAAACAAACATTTGGCTTTTCTCAACGCTAAGCTGCTTAATAATCTGTTATAGCCTACACCTACTAATGCTCTCAGACATTATGCCCCTTCATAGATGCTTTTTTCCCTGGCATGCCTTCTTGAGGTTGGTTTTTAAAATTTTTTATTTTAGGCTTAGCAGATAAAAAGTGCAAGGTCTTTTTTTGCAAGTAGCCATTTGAAATTTTCCACTTCAGCTTGTTATTGCCCAATTGCTAGGAATCTTATTTCCTGTTGTGTTTTTCTCTTTATTGCCATTTGGTTTTGGGTACTTCCTGAGTTATGGTGTCTTCTCACAATAGCAGCAGACGTAAGCATGGCTTTTCTTGTGGCACAGACTGTATAGAGCAAAGCAGTATTGCCCACTGTGCCCATTCCTATGAGCTGGCAGTGCAACATGCAATTCCTTTAGTGCACAAAAGGTAAAGACAGGCTGATTTTCATGAGAGGAACTGATGGAACCTGTGTGTAGCTGTTGTGCAGTAGGCTTTACTGGTAGAATCGAGTGCATTTCAGAGATTGCAGCAAGATTAATTCCCACTCTTTTATGGGTGGGCAAACCAAAGCATACATAAAAGTTATTCAGCAGATCAGGTGCTGAACTGAGAATAAAACCAGAATATAGCTCTCCAGCCTCTCAGACCTGTGGCTTCTCCTTCCCATGAGAGGAGAGGGTTCATGCACAAGCATAATTAAAAATGCCAAAAAACTGTGCCTTGACTAGGCTATTTCATGGCAACTAATGTTGACATCTGTTGATTTCTTTCCAAGTCCCACACAGCAAACAGAGAGAAAATATAAAGGATTGGAATGTAATATTATTCCTTATCTAAACCCTAGGCCCCCATCTTACTGTGTTTTGATGCCTGTGCTTGAGCTGGTCACCAAGGGCAGGGAGGGTAGGTTATTCTTTTCCTCTCTACAGCAGCTAATACTGTTCTCACCCCTCCTCTCAGCCCTCCTTCCTTTAGGCTGCCAGTACTGCTGAACACTGCATCTACTGATGCAGTTTTCACAATGAATACCCTAGTTACTCTGTAATATTTTCATCCAGACCATATTTTTCCTAGTTTATTTTTGCCAAGGTCACATGAAACACTGTTAAAGCCCTCAGCAGAGTCAGGTTTTTTGTGCTTGCCTGGTCTTTCTACAAGGTCTTTGTCATAGAAAGAAACACACTTCATTGGATCTGTTCATGTCAGATGAGGGTGGTATTTTAACTACCTCCCAAACACTGGGTAGATGCTCCCACATGGTTTGTCAGTTTTGTTTTCTCTGAGTTGAAGTTTAACAAAGCAACCCATAATTCTGACTCCTCCCTTTCCCCTTTTCTAAGATGGTCATTGTCTTTACAACTCTTCTGGAAGCATCCTGGTCCTGCACAAACTGTCAGGTGCCACATCTGATGGCTCTGAGGGTTTTTCTAAATTCCTCTGGATTCATTTCATCCAAATAAAAGCTATATAGCTTATCTATTTTGTTCTTTATGAACTCTAACCTGAGGTTAAATATTACTGATATTGCTGGTATTAATTTTGTTGACTGCCTCTAGTGTTTTTTTAATAGGCATTGAAGCAAAAAAAAAATCATTAAACACTTCCTTGCTTAGTAGTGTTTAATAGGAGCTTGCAATGCCTCTTAATAGATCTGTTCATTGCTTGTTTTCCTTTTACTAATATTTTACAAATGCAAGATTTAACATGCTTTTTTTCTCTGTTAGTTGTATGTTACTTTCTGCCATGGCCTCTCAGATTTTCATCTCTGTACATCTGTACCATCACTGCTTGTAATTTTTATCTCTTTTTCCAGAATCTACATACTTCCTCTCTGTGGAGGAGACTGCTGAAGAACCATAAGATTTAGTCTCTTCGTCCATGCCATTTATGCATTATGGAAGTTTGTGAGTTAGATGTGCTTTGTTTAAGGACTGGAGGCTCCTTTGAACTTTTTACCTCACAGGAGCTGAAGCATTTTCATTTGATTTTGTATTCAACAACTTATTTTGCTCTTCCCACTTTTTCTTGTTCTAAGACTCTGAGACTTTATAGTTTGCTCCTTCTCTACCAATTTCCTTCCTTGCTTTTCTCTTTCACTGCATTTCACCACTGTCAGCATCAAATACTCCTCTCAGTGATTTCAGAGATTTTGCATCTACAGTATTTCTTCTTGCATATGGCTGAACAACCTGTGGAGCAGCCTGTGCTCTTGTGTCAGCTCATTCCTTGCTTCCCCTGATTACAACAGGTAACCACTGTCATGTTTCAGTTTGGCTAAAGTTTCATAATTTGGTTTCTAAATTGTTTTCTTATGGCCTGAATTCACCCCAACCTTCTCTGCCCTCTCTGTCAGATCTTATTCCAATTTGCCAGCCACACTGAGGAGTTAAAATGCTCGTTTTACAAAATCCCTCAGGGAAGAGAGCAGCAAAGAAAACTCACAAATGGTGGATGTGTGTGTGGTGGAGGGTTGTGAAAATCAGTATAGCAAAGTTAACTTCAAGGCTAGCCTGTTTCTGAAGTGAAGTCAGTAAACTGAAGACAGAGCTGATAGAAGTTTCTTTTTAAGACCTCATTTTGAGTGAAAAGGATGAAGACATTGACTCAGTCACATCCTCCTTGCCAGCAGAGTGTTCTGCAGCATTGGCTGAAACAATTGTTTTCATCTCATAGAAGTCCAACAAGTAATGAAACTTTAATCCTTCTGTTTCCTAAGCAGAACATCATGTGTTCTTTATTTTAATTGGATTGAGGCCATGCTGATACTTCATTAGTACAACTATGAGCCTTACATAAATTCTTGTGCGTAAGTTCTGATCTCCTGAATGGTATTTCAGCTCCGTGTTCCTGTGTGTGCCTGCTGTATTATTTTGTCAAAAATCCTACCTAATGTGTTAGGCAAATATGTATTTTTGACATGTACTTTTACTATCAGATGAAGATGGGTGGAGAAAAACCATAAGGTCCAGAATGTTCCCAGTATCTGATCATAGAATTACTTGGGTTGAAAGGGACTTTTTAAAGATCATAAAGTCCAATGCTCCTACATTGAGAAGCGGCATCTTCATCGACATCAGGTTGTTTTGAGCCCTAAAAGGATCTGTTTATTCCATGATCTTCCCAGGCACAGAGGTGAGACTGACAGTTCAGAAGGATCTCCCTTTCTACCCTTTTCTAAGATGGGTGCAATGTTTCCCTTTTTTACCTGGGACCTCCTCTGACTGCCATGACTTTTCAAATACCATGGGGAGTGGCTTGACAACCATATCCACCAAATCCCCTTGGGACTTTGGGATGCATCTTGTCAGGTCCCATAGACTTAGGCATGTTTCAGCTGGTTCTTCAGGTGGTCTCAAACCTGATCCTCTCTCACAGTGCGAGGAACTTTGCTCCCTCAGTCCCTGCCTTGCCCCACTCAAGAGATATGGGAAGAGTGATGAGGCAAAAAATGGAGCATCTTGTGTGTTGTTCTCAGTTTGCCAGTCATGTTCATCAGACATAGTACATTTTTTTTGACTCTTTTATGGCAGATATACCTGTGGAAGCCCTTCTTAGTATTCTTTGGGTCCCTTGCCAAGTTCAGCTCCAGCCACACCTTGGCTTTGCTGACCCCATCTCCACACAAGCAATATCCCTCTATTCTTCCCAGGATACCTCTCCCTGTTTGCACTGACTGTGCATTTCCTCCTTGCCCTTTTACTTTGACTACCAGGTCTTGAATCATCCATGAGTCAAGACCTTTCTGATTTCTCATGTGTGGGGAGCGAGAATTCTTGTGCTCTGTGGAAAGGGTTCTTAAAGGCCTGTCAGTACTGCTCTGCTCCTTTGTCCTCAAGGGCACTTTCCAGGGGGTCTTATTGAACTTAGAAAGCAAAACTTGGGAATTTTGCTTTCCTAAAATTCAGTGGCCTGACTTTACTCTGCCTGACCCATATTTCTGAGGACTATGAGCTCCACCAATGGAGGATCACTGCAGCCCAGGCTGACTCCAGTCTTGATGTCACCGATTAGATCCCTTGTGCTGGTGAATAACAGGTCTGGTATGACATCTCCTTTGGCAGGGATGTCTAGTACCTGGCTTGTCTGGCTTAAGAATTTACTCTGAGTGCATTCCAAGACCTTCCTGGATCGCCCACAGCTTGCTCTGCTACTTTTCCAGCAGATGCCATTTGTTGAAGTCCCCCAGCAGGATGATAGTTCTGATCATGTCTTTAAGTTTCTCTTCTGGATGCTAGAGGTTTGTAAGGTGCAAACTATGTGAATAACTTAATAGATGGAGAAAATCCAGCACCAAAACCAGTTGGTAATAATTGATGCTTAGAGGGTACAGAAGCTCACAGAAATAGTGTTGTTGTGTTTGCTTATCACTGTGCATACAGTTCAACTTGTTCCGTTTACAGCAGAAATTGAACAGCCACCAGCCACAGCTGGCACATGAGCATTTGAAACTCAGACTCTGAAGTGAGAACAGGTTTTGTAGTTCTGTATGAACAAAAGTTTGTTAATTTTATAATTAATCCTGCACTGTCAGTAAAAGAAAATGAACATTCTTTAACTGTTATTGACAGACCAACAGGAGCTCAGGTTTTCATCACTAGAATTATGACTCTTCCAGGAGTAGCAGCAATCCTTATTACAGCTGGATGCTGCCCGTTGCAGTGAATTCCTTGTCACTGACTGCAGTTCCCTCGAACTGGGATGAGAGAGGGGAAACTAGTTATTAAAAAAAAAAAAAACCAAAAACAACCACTAAAAAACCAAAAAACTGAGAAAAGCAAATTAATGATGAAAAGCCCCTGTGTTCCCCCAAGCAAAGCGGCACAGGCCTGGCTGTGGCCGGGCTGTGCAGGCTCCGCGCGGTGCCGAGGCCGCCATCTGCAGGCGCTGGGCTGGGGCCGGTCCGCCGGCCCCTCACACCGCGGCACGGCCGGGCCCGGCTCCCTCGGGCACTGCTCCGGCCACCGGAGCGCCACACGGCCATCGCAGGACGGGCACCGGGCACTCGCAGCCCGGACAGCCGAACGTGCCCTGGGCTGCATCCTAAGCAGCGAGGGAGGGAGGGGATTGTGCCTCTTTGCTCTGCTCTGCTGTGGTGAGAGCCCAGCTGCAGCCGTGTCCAGCTCTGGGCTCCCCAGGACGGACGGGACAGCAGCCAGTGGGAGCGACTCCAGGGATGGAACCCCTGTCCTGTGAGGAAAGGCTGAGAGAATTGGGGTTTTTCAACCTGGACAAGAGAAGGCTCTGAACTGACCTAATTCTGGCGTTCCAGTACCTGAGGGGAGCCTACAGGAAAGATGGAGAGGGATTTTTATGATAGCACATAGCAACAGGACAATGGCTCCAAACTAAAAGAGAGTAGGTTTAGTTTAGATACTAGGAAAAAAATATCCTATGAGGGTGGTGAGGCACTGGCACAGGTTGTCCAGAGGAGCTGTGGATGCCCCGTCCCTGTCAGTGTTCAAGGCCAGGCTGGACAGGGCTCTGAGCAACCTGGTCTGCTGGAAGGTGTTCTTGCCCATAGCAGTGGGAGTGGTAGTAACTGTTCTTTAAGGTCCCTTCCAACCCACATCATCCCATGATTCTGTATACCTTCATTTGTTACAAAGTGCAGACCAGGTACTGTTCAAGAGAATGTTAAATGCAATGAATTTTCATGTGTATTGACATCTAGGAACACATAAATCTTGTAGGAAACTTTATCAGGGATTTTTTCCCCTCTAGGTTACACTAGCCTGCAACTTTCCCCCACAGGTAACTTTTCTCTTTTTTTTTTTTTTTTTCTCCCTTAACTTCTACTTTTGCCTGGTTTGGCAGCCAGCAGGAGCATGCAGTGTAATCCCAGGAAGAAGTGCTCTCAGTGCTGTCAGGAGCAGATGGCTGGTAGAACTGATGTAACTGCATTCAAGGCTGGTTTCGACACCCACCATTTTAATATCTAAATAGTCATGGCACTGAGCCATATCATAAGGGCCTTTCCCACTGCATACAGTGGAAAGATTTCTATCTTGCTGGGACAGAGCAAGTCTTGCCTGGCATCTTAACCACCCACAAAAATTAGTCAGATGATAACTAGCATGGCTTTACCCCTACTTTACAAGATTTTTTTGTGTTTCAAAAAGTAAAAGAAATTTCCAATGCTGAAAATGTCAAAAACCCTACCTCAGTCTGTGACCTTGTCAATAATCTAGTTCAGGGAGCACATCACCACCAGGTTGTTCTGATGCTCTTTCTACATCTTTCAGTCCTACTTGGTGGATGATTTTAATGGTGGAAGTGAGCTTTGTCACTGAAGGTATGAATGGGTATGACAGTCATGTGTTCCTGTTATGCACTGCTATTTTACATGTGTGGATTAACTGCAGCTGGTTGGGGTACACCAGTGAGGCAGAACCTGGCAGATCTATGAATACAAATTGTGTTTATTCTTCCTTCAAAAAAACCCTCTTGTTGCCCTCCTCAGTACCCAGACACTTGTGAACTGCAGACATGTTTGGAGCAGTGCAGGGGCATGCAAATATGCTACCCTAAATCACATACATTTTCCATGACCCATTCAGCATCTGTTCTTGTATTCTCAAGGTGGTTTTGTCTGATGCCCACTGCATTTGGAGAAAGCTCCTCATGCTACCCTTTTTCCTGTGCTGTGGTAAGACTCCACCTCGGGTACTGCATCCAGCTCTGGGCTCCCAGGCACGGGAGGGGCTGTTGGACCTGCTGGAATCACTCCAGGGGAGGGCTGCAAAAATTATTAAAGGGCTGAAGCACCTCTGCTATGAGGAAAGACTGAGAGAATTTGAGCTGTTCAACCTGGAGAAGAAAAGACTGGGGAGACCTTATTATAGTCTTTCTTTGTTTTTAAAGGGGTCTTCAAAGAGAGATGGGGACAGACTGTTTAGCAGGGCCTGTTGCAATAGGACAAGGGGTAAAGGTTTTAAACTAACAGAGGGTAGATTCTGGCTAGTTATAAGCATCCCAATTTCAGCTGGCATAGAATTCATTTTCTTCCTGGTAGCTGGTACAGGGCTCTGTTTTGGATTTATTATGAGAACAGTGTGATACCACTGATATTTTAGTTAATGCTAAATAGTGTGACTCTAACTCAAGGACTTGCTGGTTTCCCATGCTCTGCCAGCGAGGAAGTGGACAAGAGAGGAGGGAGCATGGCCAGGACAGCTGATCCAAACTGGCCAAAGGGATGATTCATATCTTAAAATGTCAGGTTCTGTATAGAAACTGGGAGAAGTTGGCCTGGAGCCACCAATCACTGCTGGAGGACAGGCTGGGCATTGGTCAGCAGGTGATGGGCAGTAGAATTGTGCTTCACCTGTGTTTCTTGGGGTTTACTCCTCTCCTTTTCATTGCTATTATTAGTGTTGTTATTGTTATTATAATTGTTATTATTATGGTTTTTTTTTAATTCACTTATTAAACTGTTCTTATCTCAGTCTATGAGTTTTGTTTGTGTTCTGATTCTCCTCCCCACAGGGTGGGGAGCAGCTGCATGATACTAGTTTCAGGCTGGGGTTAAACCACCACAATATAAGAAAGAAATGTTTTATATTGAGAGTAATAAAACACTGGGACAGGTTCCCCAGAGAGGTGGTTAGATACCCAATCCCTGGAACATTCAGGGTTGGTTGGACAGGGCTCTGAGCAGCCTGGTTTAGTTGGAGATATCCCTGATTATTGCAGGGGTATTGGACTAGATAATTTTAAAAAGATTCCTTCCAGTCCAAAAAATTCTATGATTAATTTAGGGTTTTTCTCTCTCCCCTGCAATCAATTTCCATGTCCCTTCACAATATTTCCTCTTTCTGATACAGAACTTTGATGACTAATAGTTAATTTTGCAAGCAGCCTTGCAAATGTTGCTGTCATAGAGGTTTTAAAGAAAAACTTTAGCTCATACAGTGCAGGGAAATGCAGTGACTGCTGTTCTGGTAGCTGTAGCAGGGAGTGTAGTTGTAACCAGAAAAGCATTCAGAGTCCAAGAATCACCACCAAAAAAACCCACTGAACTATTTTTATGTTTTCAGAACTTTTTATGGTGACATGTTTCCCAGGCAGTGTCAGCCCCTCTGTTCCTGACATTGCCAGCCAGCAGGAGGTTTTGGGAACAGGCTCTTTACACTCACTGCCTCACTTAAATGTTTTTTAAGTTAGATAGCAGTGGAACCCCTGACAGACTTTTTTTTAAATATTAGTTTTCCTCTTGCAAACCTATGTGAGCCATCTCTCTCCTTAAACTCACATCTGCCAGGAAGCCTCTGTCCTGAAGCACTCTGCTCCCTTGGCTTGCAGTGTCTCCTGATTTCCCTGTGTTTGAGTTACTGCCATGTGTGTCCCATTTATCCCTCTTGGAGCAGAAACTGCTAGCAGATGGGCCCTGGGTACTGCAGAAAATCTCAAGCAGTGGCAAACGCTAAGAGATGGCCATTCTCTGTCTTATTCTTTCTGTGGTCCCACCGAAGTTTACCTGCAGCACTGTCTTCCCTTAAAAAAATGCCACAACTATTTGAAAAAAACCCTTTTTTTTGTTTATCTCCCAGTCTTGTTTGTGACTCCATAACCAAACTCTCTGTGATCACCACACTGGAAACACTGGGGTTGCAATTCAGGTGTGGCACTGGAGCCCTCTCTGTGCAGGAAAGTTTTCCAGCTTACTATAAGGTAAGATAATCATGTGCCTAATGCTCTCCAGTTATAGCTATAATGCACCTGTGCTCTTTCACATGGCTGCCTGAAAAGTGTAGTTTTCTTCAATATTTAACTTTAATCTTTCACTGGGAATCCTAAGAGTTTCAAGCTTTTTCAATCCTAAAGATTTCCCAACAAGCATAAAAAAGTTCTGTATAGACATTTTGAATGCTATAAAGTTTGACTTCCTTTTCATAGTTTCTTTTAGGAGTGCCTTAAAAGGGCCCTACAACCCACAGGCTGAAAGAGCATTGATTTTAATCTGTCTGCATGGCACACTGTGGTGGTTTAACTGTTAGTTCAGGTCAGAGTTGATCTGGGGAAGGGAAAGAAAACTCACACAAAGTTGGGTTGCTGAAATATTTCAGGGAATAATTAATTTGAAAAAAATAGGCTATTGTCCTTACACAGTGTCAGGGAAACTGCATGATACAAAAAATGATACTGTCATTTTCTTTATGGATAAGAAAGTGGTGATGGTGACACTTTCCATCCCTTTCAGTCAACCTAATGAGTGGCAGTGCAGTGATTTAGGTTTAAGTGTAAAATATTACTTGCCACCTAAAAAGCCACCCTTTCCAATGCCTAAATGCCCCATTTAGGTTCAGAACCAAACCCAGCCCTTACCAAGACTACTTCAGATTTCTGCTCAGGAGGGGTAATCTTAACTACAGCTGAATGCATAGATATGTTTTTCTCAGTGTGTCTATTTTTTGGAGAAGATGAGGGAACCTGTATCCAGATAATACTTTCTGCTATAATTTCTGACTTGTTCTAGATTACCTGTAAACCTTTTCTCTTCTGACACAGGGTGATATAGAATAGAGGTCCCTACACACAATTTCTAACTGGAAGCTGGGAGTGAAAGGGTGAAGAAGTGTATTTGAGACGTGGGTAGAGGAAAATTATTTTGTCATATGGCCTAGGAAATAAAGAAGAAAAATATTTTGATGATGCCTTTGTTTTTTACTCATCACTTTACCTTTTACTTGCAAAGCATGAAAAAGCAGCCTCAGTCTATCTGAGTTAAACTTGACTGAACTGCACTGCCTCAGAGGAATAAAGATGTGTGTCTTGGTACTGATATTCACCAGGAAATAAACCTGGGTGTCAGTTGTAAAACAGTAGATTCACTTTAGTGCCTTCTGCAGTTGTCATTAAATGTTAGCTCCACAGGAGCCCAGACAGCTCTGGCAGCTGAGAGAGGAGGATACTGTAAACTGGGGTAGGAAGAAGAAATCCAGGAGGAGTAAACATGCAGAAACATCTGGAGCATTTCAGTCAAACCAAGTTTCCCAGCTGTGGTGGGATGGCTACATTATTCTGGGGCTTAGACACAGCTCTTTGTTTTCCCTCCTTTATCTCTGTGTGTCCTTCCTTTCCCCACCAGGAATGGTGATGGAATAATGCAGGAACTGACCTGCTTTTACACCTTGGCAAGGGAGGGCTGGGCTTCCAGTCTGGATTTCCTCCCTTTCCTGCTTCCTACAATTGGGCTCCAAACTTGCTGCAGTTGCTGTCAAACTGTACACAGAAATTATGAAAGTTAGGAAAACTATTCCCTCTGCTCCTTTTATTGTAGGAAGAGAAACCAAAGAAATGTTGGACTGTGACATGCCCTGAATCACACAAGAAATATTAGATGAAATGGGGCATTGGCTTTTTTGTTTTTGCATTCTTTGACACTGTGAGATGCAGCAGTATGAAAAGAGATCCCTCTTTCTTCAATTAAAATAAAGGATAGAATTATGCTTGTGCTATCCTGATACGTTTGTTTGTTTATCTTCACACTGGTTTTTAATTTCTTGCAAAAATATGTACATTAGACATTTTGGGAATGTCACAGCTTTGGCTCCCCTAGTTTTGCTAAAAGAATTTTTGCAGGGCTGGAAAATAGACGGAAGGCAGCTTGCTCAGCTCATGACTTCAGATTTGCACAACTTTAACTTCCTCCAAATTCCTCTTAGAATATATTATCTAAATTTAACATGACATCTTCTGGGTTGGAGAAAGACTGTGTTCCTGGCTGCTACTGCATTTGCCATCACTTTAAATGAATGTTTTAAATGTTTTTTTAGCAGAGGTGTTGTGGTCAAAGGCCTAAAGATGTGTTCTAGTAAGATTCTCTTCCCTAGTTGCCTGCCTCCATGGCCTGATCTCTCTTCTCATTTTGTTTTAGACAGTGAGTCAGTCTATTGCCCAATCTGCTCACATGCTGCTATCTCTCCCTTTTGGTATAAACTGCTGTCATTCCTAACTTGGCCATGCAGTTTGACAGAGTCAGATAGAGGGGTAATCAACTCTTGGATGGAGCAGGGATAGCAGCAGGATATTGCATCCTAGTATGGGACCTCAGGACCCAAGTTACCAAGTGCTGGAAGCAGCTGCAGGCTGAAAGAGAACTTGCTGCTGCCCACCAGGAGCCTGTGGGCAGACTCACCTCTCCACATGGCTTGGCAGTGGCATTGGAACAATGGATAGGTCATCTGGATAGCTATGGATAGCTGATCCCTGCTCTTGTTAGGGCCAGGGGCAGGAAGGGCAGGGAACCCTATTGCTCTGGTGCTGTTGAGGCCATCACAGGACAGCCTGGATCTCCCTCCAGGCACACAAACCAGTTTTGTATATGGCCCCCAAGCTGATTAGGGTTTGGGATGGGAACCCCACTGTTCCCCACTGCCTGCTTCATGTGCCCTTCCTCTGCCTTTAACTTCAATTAACCCCACTTACTGTGATGCCAGGACTGCTGGGTAATTTCCACAATGCAGGAGGTTAGACCCATCGAAAGTAAAGTCCAATCACTGTCTTCAACAAAGAGATCTTTCTTCCAGTTACTTGTCTGGTCTTGGGCAATTTCTTTAAGCAGATGCAAAACAAAACCCTCATTCAGTTGGTGTTCTCACAAAGTTTTTCCATTAATGATTTACAGCAGCCTAGATTTGGGTTCCAGTTTATTAGAGATCTACCACCAAAGACCAACTTCTGCTTTTCCTGCCTTCAAGGAAGTTGAGATTTTTCTAGGTTTTAAATGCCACCTAAAATGAGCCCTCTTTAAAATACATGTTCTCTATATGTTAAACCAGAAGCAAGAGAGAGAAGAAGACATTTTCTTCCCCCTTTATAGGTGATTTTTAATGTCAGCACTATATGCCTTTTATAACTCCTTGAATTTTAAAAGTGCTTTCTGAGCTAAGTTGAGTATTGTTGGCTTTAAAAACAAACCAAATCAAAACACTCGGGCTTTTCCCTTGCAAGGGAGTAACCAAGAGGACTTAAATAATTATTGAATATTTGATCCTGGTATTTGAGGTGGGCAGGGGTCCATAGGGCACCAAGAAGAAATCTCAGCTGCTGCTCTAGCACTTTCAGCAAGTCAGATAAATTAGTATGTGGCAACGGGTCGAGCTGGAAGTCCCTAATCTCTAAAATGTAATGAAACTATTAAAATGTGACATCCATTTGCTAAATGTTTGCTTGTGATTTATGGCTTCTGCTCTGAGACTTGCAAAAACCGTTTAAAGGGGGTGCTGGGCGGACCCTTGTGATTTCCACCTCTATACAAGGCCATCCAGCAATCCTTTTCCTTATTGTCAAATCAGTGTCAGCACAAGGACACTGATGCCCAAAAATGGACACTTAACTGAAAATTCTGAACTTACGCCGTTTGGTTTTCTCCCTGGGAGAGAGACGGGGGCAGTATTTGGCCTGTGAAAGGTGCGGGATGTCTCAGTGTGAGCCGGGTCCTTCTCAGCCCTCTGCACCTGGCCCCGGCACAAACCAAGCCCCATGTCACAGCGCAGTTTCTGCCTCTTTCCTGGTGGTAATGTGTTTATAGGAGCAGGTGGCATGCTTAACAGGGAGAGGGGGGGAACGGCGACAGAAGACTGTTGAATGCATTTTTCTTTGAAAACGAGTGTTTTGTGGAACGGTGACTTAATAGAATGTTTGTTTTGGTGGGAGGAGAAAAGGAAAGGACGAACCTCCACTCGGGAAAAAAACAACCACTCTTTTTCCTGGAGACAGAAAAGGGGGCGGGCGTCCCCGCTGTTAACTTCCAAATCCACCAGCGAAAGGTTGCTTTTTGCACACGCAGCGAGCCATCTTCTGCAGCCTTCCCGGCTGGCTCTGGAGTAATAGCTGCAGCAGGAAGGAGTTAACAAGATAAAGCAGCAAGCCCCGGAGCCGCACCTCCTCCCCGCGCGGCCAGGTGTTCCCACGCGTGGGACGCGCCGCGGCGGGACGGTGCGCCCCCGCCCGCTCCCGGGATGCGGTGCGAGCCGGGATCCTCCGTCCCAGCCCCCTCCCTGGCGGCGGCCTGAGGAGGAGGAGGAGGAGGGTCGGCTCCAGCGCCTCCCCCCTTCCCCGCCTCCCTCCTCGCCGAGCGCAGCGCCCCGAGCATGGAGCCTGCCTGAGACGCTCCGTGCGCTCCGGCAGCTGCTGCGGCGGCACAACATGGAGGCGGCGGCGGCCGCGCCGCTCCCGCTGCTGCTGCTGCTGCGGCTCCTCGCCGCCTCGGTGCTGCGCTGCGAGCCGGGCTCGGCCGGGGGTAAGCTCCTCGGGGCGCCGCGGGGCCCGGGCGGGCGGGGAGGCGAGCGCCGCTGTCCCTTTTGTTGTCGGACTTGGGCAAACTTTCCCCCGCGCTGCTCCGGGAGTGCGGCGGGGAGGGGCGGGAGCGGGGCCAGGCTCCCGCGGAGGCGCAGGACGCGCACATGGACGAGACGGGCCGGGAGGAGCACGGGAGGCTGCCTGCGCCAGTTCCCCCTCAAAACTATTGCTCCTCGCCCCGCTTTCCTGCAGAAAGGGTGCGCAGGAAAAGGAGGCCTCTCCTCTCTGTTCCCTCGGGACATATCCCGCTTGGGGGCTAGGCGGTTTTCCCTCAGGGGTGGCTCAGGTAAACGCGCACAGTTGCAAAAAGAGAGACAAAAGTCGCCCACCCCCCACTCCCGTCCTTCCGCGATCCCGGGCAGGGATTTCTGTGGAGTTTGGAGGGGTCGGTGTCGGGTGTCGCTCAAACTCTTGGCCGGGCCGGGAAGGGGGTGGGGGGAAGGCGAGTTTGCTGTGCGTGCCCTGTGTTCCCCCCTCGCCCCGGCTCCGCTGTGGGGCTGCGGGCGGGGGTCCGGCCCGGCCCGGCCCTGCGGGCGATGCCGGAGCTGCAGTCCGGGTGCCCCGTCCCGGGCACGGAGCCTGCCCTCCGCTTTCCCTTGGCCGTCCCGTTTCTAAGCGAGTGTGCTAATCCTTCTAAATCACAAATAGACGGGGGCGGTGCAGTGTCTGCAGCATCCGTGGGGAGCGGGTCGGTGTCCGTGCCTCCTGCGTGCGGCTTCGCTCCCGACTTTGTCTCGCCCGAGACGGGGAGTTCGGGCTGCATGTGCTAAACTTCTGGGTTTTTGCTGCTACATGTGGTCTGCCTGGATACATCACCCCGGTGCTTGAGCAAGCCGAAGCCTGGCTGTTGCGATTTCCTGGTAGTTTAGAAAACTCGGCAGTGTGGCCAAGGCTGTCAGAACATCACCTCAGGGCCTCTTTTTATTAGGCCACCCACCTTTTCAAACCTCCTGTAATTATTAGAACTGTCATTTAGAGCAAGAGAACAGACCATATTCTGCTGGCATCATCATTCTATATTTTTAGTTGGAGCTCTGCGTGGGTGTGTATTATGTATTGCTTATTCTGTCTGGATTATATCAAAAAGATACCCTTCATATCGCAGGGTCCACCTTCTCCATACACGCTGCCACAGTTTTTGCAAATGTTTCTAAAAACCTGAAATGTGATTTATTCCTTTCTGTACACTTATGTTTGTGTACAGATGTTCACATTCCTGTTTGACTGAATGAAGCTAATGTAGCTTTTGGGGGGGTGGAGGGTGGAAATTGACTTCTAGGGTTCTTATATGAAGGCTTCTTAAAGGATTTCCTTACATTTACTTAACAGGTTCCAATAGAATAATCCCTATTTAAAAAAGAGATAACTTTGCATTTGGAATTCTTAGGAAAACAAGAGTTTGTGACAAAACTAAGGAATAAGTTCTAACTTGGAGTTTGGTTTTCTTTCACCTCGTTTGAGAGACTGATTAATTTAATATAGTGTATGTTTGATATGAGCAGTCACCTTCCTTAACATGCATGGAAGAACTGGGCTACAAATGTACAGTTTTTAATAATTAGTTAAGGAGTCTTAGTTACAGATCTTAATGGCATTGCCTTTGTTCTGCCTACTTATTAGGAAGGTTTGGTTGTGTTGATCTGGACAGTACTTTTAAGGAGAGTTTGTCTGTCCTTTTAGAAGGAGCATGGTTGTACTATGAAAGGCTGTCCATAGATTTAATTCCCTTTCTGAGAATCCCTACTCTGTAAGGAGATGCCTGACTTTTAGCTATTAAAAGTAATTTGATGTGCTTATCTTAGAAATATGTAAATGCATCTCTGCATGATTGGGGATCTGCTGGGAGCTTCTGCCGCGCTACAGCTTCACTGAAGTTTGGCATGTTGTAATAGATCTTGAATACTTTGGCTGTGAAATAATTTTGCTGTACAGCTCTTAAGTTCTTGCTTTGTATGTGGTGGTGTCACAAGTGGTTTTATTTATGTGGCTTGAAATAATGGTAAACCTGTTTCAGATATGGCTTGTACTTGACTCATTTCACGGTGAAAAGACATAATGATTGTTGCATTTGGTCCTTCCTTGAAGGGAGGAATTTCTTGCTCATGCAAAGTATTTAATGCTTTTTCATTTTTGTGAAAATACCATAAGTTATGGATTCTTTCTATTGCACAGTGGGTATTTCATGTGGGGGTCTTAAAATGTTCAAGTAAGTTGAGATAATTCTTGCTTAAGAGCTAGCTCAAGCCAAAATTATTTTTACTTAAACTCAAAAGTGCTTGCTTAACTGTGTCTTGTCGTGCATGTGAATTTCCCAAAATAGTGAGATTGTATCTTAGTTTTCTTTAATGTAACAACTCTTTGCCTGATGCCAACAAACACAGGCTACAGAAAGGTGAGAAGTGTGACTCAAGGAAGTGTGATGGTTACAGATACTTGAAACTAGGGGTGCAGCACAAAATAAAAAATACATTTGAGCACAACCAACACTAAAATGACTTTTAATCCGTACTGTTTACATGAGATAACCTACAGCTTGGGAAACCTGTTGCTGTGGTTAAATGTAGAAGGTAGCAGGAAAAATCACTTAGTAATTTTATGACAGGGAAATGTGCTGTGTAGGAGTCCTCCAATGCATTTCAGTGCCATTTCAGTCAGTCTGTCATTGATTTAGGGGGCTAGTTACTATTTTCCTAATAACTATTACTAGCGTGATGTGAGGGTCTGTCACAAATTATGGTCATAAATCCTCTTGAAATAGTGAGGAAATAATGAAAGTTCAGGCTGACTGTGAAGTTTAGGTTCATGCTTTCAAAGCACTGAGTCTTTTTTCTCCAGGGTAAGTTAAATAGGTTTAACTGTCTTTAGGTATATGAACTAATTTGTTACCATTTCATTTTAATTTAAATTATTTAGATTTATTTTAAAGCACACAGAGATGCTTTAAAATCACTCATACTATAGATCCCTGAAATATGTAGATCAACACGACACACAAAGTCAGTACTTAGAAGAGCATGAATGTATTTCATCAATACCCCAGTGTAAGTTCCACCCTTGCCTCTTGCTGTTTTAGCTTAAGAATTTTTATTTTAGTTGTTTATAATGTAGTTGTTGGTAAAACAGGCTATGGGTTTTTTTCCCAGCTGTAAATTTTCTCAGTCCTGCATGTTTCTGGAATAAGGCAAGCCAAGGTAACTTTTTAGCAAACAGAGATTGTTTCTGGGAACTTGTTATCCTTTAGTGTTCGGCTAAGATTTGGCAGCGTAACAAGAAATAAAGGTTACAAAACCTCTCCTGGAATATAGACACACCTGACTTACTATATAAGACTGTCTACTATAACTCTGCTTCTAGTTAAAAATTAACCAGCCCTGTACATTTCAAAGCATTTCTCTCTTTTTTTTTGTCAAAACAGAAATAAATTGCACTTGGTGAATTTCAGTTGGTGGTGCTTAGAAACAGCTATAATAACAAGGTTTAGTTTCATGTTAGATCAGTATTTCTTGTGAGCTTACTGCATTGTATGAAAGCAGCCTGCCATCTTGAGATCAAGGACAATAATTTGGTTTAAATTCCTTCTTAGAGTGAAGAGAAATAAAGCTACCTACAATACAATCTTTCCAAGAAATCCTCTCATTTTTTTCCTTATGTGTGTAACCCAAGGGTTATTAGACAGTCAAAATGTTTGGCTTTTGTAAGTTGAGAACTTCTCTTGAGAGTTGATGTCGCTGGAAAAAACCCCACAGCGCTGAGAACCCTTGAAGGAAATGGATGTTATTTTCTGCTCAAGACCTCACCTCTGTGGAGAACTCAAATAAGTACCAACCTGAACTTCAGGGGTGGAGTGACAGTAGAACAGTTATCCCCTCAAGTTTGTGGCATAGGCCAGCAACAATGCAGCTCTACTGTGCACAGTGGAAACAGCATTTTCCTTAGATTTTGAGGCATGTGGATTGTTCTTTTTTTTTTGGTATTCTTTCTGACAGGACATGTCTAACAACACTGCAAGCTCACCTAGGACAGGAGCAAAGAATTAAGATGATGGCTAGGGATGCTGGCTAGGCAAACCCATGTGCTGTTTGGACACTGAAGTCTTTCTGAAGGAGGCAAAGATGTGCCATCTCCTGATAGCTCACATCTGGGACTTTAAACTGGAAAAAGTAGTTCAGGAGAGTCCTGCTGTTAAGTTAGGCTATGGAAAAGCTCATGATAGAGTCAAAGGATATTTTTAGCAATTCTTGAGATTTTGTGTGGTGAAACAGTTGTGGTGAGAACAGGAAATAAAATGGGAACTATGTCCCACAAAGTATTGTTCAGTACAGTTGTTTGTTTGGAGCTTATGGGCCAACAATTCTTCTGGTTTCTTCTCTCTCAGAAAAATTGGAATGTGGAACTTAGCAGTGTCTCATCTTTGTGGTTTCTGTTTACTAAAGATTGAAACTATCTGTTAAGCCTCCCAATTCGACTGAAAAGCTCCAAAGCATGTAAGGAATGGGTGATGGGCTGGTAAGGATGTTGAGGGTCTATGTAATAAACAAGATTTTTAATTTAGCTCTTCTTTCCTTTATTCTTGCTTGACTCACACTTTGGCTGCCAGCACAGACAGATGTAAGGTGTCATTTTGTATTGATGTTAAATCCAGGGGTGATTTTTGCAAGGATGCCAATAAGTTGACACATACTTGATTTAAATTGGTGTGTTTGCTCTGGATGATAAAAGCGTTAAAGCAATTGAAACTGCTTTCAAACCAATAAATAATTTGTGGTGTGTTAGATTAACTTAATGGAAATAGCCTACTGGGAAAAGAGCTTTCTTGACTGTAAATCAGCTACAGAATTGTCTTCATTTCACAGTATGAAGGCTTTTTGCTATTGCAATAAACAGCACTGACAGCAGATGCAGTAGTAAGTTCTTGGTGAGATTGTCAGTGGTCTGAGGAGCTCAAATGTTGGCATGTGTGTTTAAAATGTGCCTGGTTAATAATATAATAGTTGTTGAATTCTGTTTGGCACTTTTACTTTTTGAAATGCTGTATGCATTTTTAGCTAATTCTGAATGATGTGCAAGTATGGCATCTGTTATTTGTCATTATACATAAGGAAACTGAGCTTCCCCACTTAAAGTTCACTTACTTTAAACAGTAACGAAAGTTGTCTTTGTGGCAGGCAGAATTTTTGAACTCTGGTCTTCCTGTTGAGACTATAGATGTAAACCAGGTAATTGTTCAATAAATCAAGTGTGGTGTTCCTGTGCTGTCATGAAAGGTTATGCAACTTTGGAAATGAAGTTGCAAGTGTGTTAGGGTGTAACTCTCCCCTCTATTATGGAAAATAGAAAGATGGGAAGCGTATTTCTGGTTTTTATTTGGTTACACAAAGGTCTTGATTTTCATGTTTTTCTCATGAATTCTTGTTGAAGGGCATATGGTGTTCTGTGAAAGTGCCGTGTTTTTAATTTGGTAGTTCTGTCCTTACAAGACACCTGTTGGCTTGAGTTTTGTCTGAGAGAGAGAGAAATGACTGAGTTACTTATCTTGACATCTCTTCATGTGGCTTAGAATTTGATAACATTTTGTAATGGTGATTCCAGAGGTTCTCTCTTGCCCTTTATTTAAATGCCACGACTGTACATTTTGTTTACATCACCACGTTGCATTAAATGTGATGCTTTATACATTTTTCAGTACAGGTTTTTGGAAGTGACTTGTTTCACATGGTTGCTATGATGATAAATTAACCCTGGGGGATTCTTGATCCTCAGCCTTCAAGAATTAGACTGGAGGTAGGAGAGGGCAGTCAGTAGAGACAGAAGCTTGACCCCCCTTGCTGTGGTGTTTCCAAGAGTAAAGCAAGGCCAGAGAGTGTGAGTTTTTTCTGCCTTATGCTTCTGCACCTCTGGGCAGATGAGGAGTAGCAGTGGATTGAGTGAACCTGCCTACTGAACTTTGGGCTTTGGGAATCAAACACTGTTACTGTAATGTGATTTTGCAGATGTTCTTTTTCTTTTCTGCTGTTTAGTGCTGGTTTTAACTAAATTAAAAAAAAAAAGGAGTAGAGAATCTGAGAAGGCTCAGATGATTAAAGTGTACAGTGCTGCTATAATCTATCAGTTGTTGATACATCATTTGAGAACTTCTCTGGAATTGTGTATGTATTTATGGCTTAAGCCATATAGTCCAGGGCTTGAATTAGGCACAGATTATGCTTACCAGCAGAAACACACTTAAATTCTGGTCTTCAGCATGCCTTCTGTGGAAATTGTGATTTCAGTTTCATGGATGCTTTTTCCAGTCCTTGTACTATTTTTCATTAATTTTGCACAAAGACATTATTTTCTGTTCTTCCAGATTAAACTTGTACTAGCTGGGCTTAAGAAGGGGAAAAATATTTAGAACACAAGAAATCTAATTAAATGGTGTGATTTGGTTGATTTTTTGTCTTTGTTATTACACAACATCATGCTGTAGAGTATGGCAATCAAGAAAGTCAAGGTGCTTCCTTTTGGCCTTGCTGTAGGAGATGAAATTCTTTTTTAGTGGACTTTTCATGATCAGAAAGTGATGAGAATTACCTTGTTTGTCCTTAGCATGTGCTCCTGAAGCCAACAGCTGGGTTGTGCATGGGTTGGGTGAAGATCTCATAGGGATCCCACCATGACACATCTCTGGGGGCTTTCTGGCTTATGCCACCTGTATCTTGATTTCTTCTAGTTGGGATTATTCTTTTCCTTGTTTCTCAGACTTCTTAAATAGCACATCCTTTAAATTTGTTCCTTCAGGTAAGACTGAAGGGTATTTTTTGTGACATTGAGTGAGTGGTCTGCCAGCTGCCCCATTGTTATGAGGTTTTGCTGTTCCTTGCACCCAGTGGGGTGCTTGGGGACTTTGTCATGTTGTTTTCCTTCAGCCCATCATTTCTAGGGTGTTGTGAAAGCTGTGGCATGTTCCTGTGTAACCAGACTTTGTCTGCAGAGGCTGTTGAGTGTTGAAATCTGTGTGTCAAGTTTAAGAAAGTCTTCCAAGCTGATTTCTCTAGTTTTAGTTCCATAAGTGGAGCAGAAATGATACTCAAGGCAATGTGAAAGGCCTTATGTCTTTACTGTAATTATTATTGTTCAAGGTTTATTTTCAAATAATTAATAAGGGACAGTTTCTACAAGTTTTTGTGCAGATACAAAAATAAGATTTTTAGCGCAAAAAGTGATTGCTTTAGAAGGACAATTGCAAAGCTGTGGTATTTGGAAATGTTTCTGCTGCATATTTGTTTTCACAATACTGTTTTTAGTTCTGTGGTGGTTTGACCTTGTCTGGATGCCAGGTGCTCACCAAAGCCGCTCTGTCTCTCCCCTTTTCGACTGGACAGGGGAGAGAAAGTTTAACAAAAGGCTCACGGGTGGAGGTAAAGACAGGCAGAGATCACTCACCAATCACTGTTATGGGCAAAACAAACTCAGCTTGGGGAAATTAGTTCAACTTATTGCCCATCAAATCAGAGTAGGATAATGAGAAGTAAAACAATCTTAAAAATACTTATCCCCACCCCTCCTTTCCTCCCTGGCGTATTTAATTTTATTCCTGATTTTCTCCCTCTTCCCTGCCAGCAGTGCAGGGGGACAAGGGAAGGGGATGCAGTCGGTTCACCACATGTTGTTATCTACACAATAACTTGTTTTTCCTTATTAATTTCCCTGAGGACGCTCCCACCATCACCCATGGGCCTTGGCCAGCAGTGGGTCCATGCTGGAGCTGCCTGGCATTGGCTCCATGGCACATGGGGGAAACTTCCAGCAGCTTCTCACAGAAACCACCCCTGTAGCCCTTCTGTCACCAAAACATTGCCACACCAACCCAATACAGGCTCAGTCAGACCAGTGTCTTGCTGATGCCAGGAAAATATATTCTGAAATAGGGCTGTCTTTTTATCTGTGTTACATTTCATTATAGAGGAAGAGAAAAAGAGAGTGTTTGCCTCTTGGATAACAAGCTGTCTCTGGTGATGACAGTGAATGACTCAAGGAAGAAAAGGAACAGGAGGTTGAGATTTATTCTCTGTAGTATAACTAGGCAATGTCTATATAACATAACATACTTGGTATTCTTTCTTAGCACTTGAAGCTAATACAAAAGTCAGCATGCTGTTTCTTGAACTTCTCAAAGCAGCAGAACTTGAAAACCAAACCCCTAATCCTTTGTTTTATAGAAGGTGTCACCTTTGGACACTGAATCATAAATTACCCAGTGTTAAATGTGTATTGGTCCCTACTTACATTGTGCATATTGTTCCAAGAGCTTTGGAGGCTTTGTGTAACTAGTTATTTCAAATAAAGGGTCACCTATGTATTGTGTCCCTTTTAAGGAATTTTACTCATGGCCACCAAGTTTCCTATTTTCTCTGTCACCTTTTGCTTTTGTTTTCAGTTGTTGAAAACTTTCTGGTTTTAGAAAAACCTCAGAGTAGAGTTGTCTGCCTTATAGGAATGAATTTTGACATTAAATATGATATAAATGATACAAATAATTTTACTTTTGCTTTAGATTTTTTCCCTAATTGCTTCCCCTGCTTGAAATTCAGCAGCCTGAAGTATGAGGTGTTAAAGCATCTATGTTTTTTTTTCCAAAGGGAAAATGTTTTAACCTCAGAAATCTGTATTGCTGACTTACCTGGATTGTGTCTATCTCAAAAGATATAAAAGGCAAATTAAACTGCTGAGTTGTGTTCCCAAGTGAGAGCTAAGAGGATGAAAATGCACATGGGTGGCATTTTCCATTTAGAAAGTCTGCCCAGCTGTGGATGATTAAAAAAAAATCTATACATTATCTGCATCTTCAAAAGCTGAGTAAAAGAAATAGGCAGTTAGGGGGAATTTTGTTCTGTCTGGGTTTTAACAGTGTGTTTTTTACTGTCTGAATGTGGTAGGCTATTACTTATGTTCTAAATCTCCAGTTTGCAGGTGTTCAGTGATAGAAAGGGCATACTCAGAAGCAGTTACGCATCTGGACTTACTTAGGCAAGCTGCATAGTGAGAGTAGGGAGGGTGTGGCTAATGCAGGCACAATTATTGTGGAGCCTCAATATATTGGAATTGAATCACTTGCAGTTCTTCCCTTGTCCTAAAAATGAATTTGGATTTTCATCTCATCTGAAATGGGATGAGGGCTATCTTCAACAGCCCTCCCATCCTGAGCCACAAAACCTTGAATCAATGTCAGCTGTGGCTTTGGAACCTGCACAGGAGAAGGTTTTCTGTGATGCTGTTGAAAAGGTGCACTTTTCAATGGCAAAAGCACCTTTTTGTTCCTTCTGTTAGTCTCCTTATGGTTACTAACAGAAGGAACCATCCTCCAAAGAGTGAGGAAATATTCCTTGAGGCTTTTTGAATGGAGTAACTGAATTCTTAAGAGTTCTCCTAACTTCGTTTCTGTGAACATTGTAGCTAATGGTGAAATTTGGAGAAATGCACAGAGACCAGCAGAAATGTGAGTGTTGGATATACTTGCAGTGAATAAACCATGATCTGCAGGTGTTCAGTGAGAGCCACAGGCAGCTCAAGTGAGCTCTGTAGCTTGTGTAGCCACCAGACCACTCAGTTCTCCTGGAGCAGAGACAGAGTTACTCCTAGTTCAGAAAAATGCTGACCTAAGCAGAAGTAATCTTCTGCAAGGTCCTGGCTAGTTTATGGTGAAGTATTTACACAGGGAAGGGTGTGAGACTCTGGGGGGACAGGGTGGTGGTGGTGGCGAGGTTTTCCACATGTGTGTATGTGTGAGCATGTATGCAATAAGTATCTATGTTCTCACATGCTTACACATCTGGTTAACTGCTCTGCTTTTTCCCCTTTCATTCTAATGGCTGTGCTGTTGAATAACCTCCTGTTTCTGAAAAAAATATCTCCATAAGCCAGAAAACCACAACCATACTTTTTGTGTGAACTTGAATGCCTGATATTAGCTGTTGATACAGAATTTTAAGGAGGAGAGTTCCACAGATGGCAAGTATGGGACTGGAGTTCAGTATACCTGGATTTGGTTTTGGTGGTGTAACCAAAGCATGCCTGGAAGTCTGTGAACTCTCAGCATTTTGAGAACAGGTGACAGTGATACAGAAATATTCCCTGAGTGCATCTTGGAATAGTTTACATAAGAGGCACCTCAGAGTCATCTTCTCATGTGTGATGGTTTTTTAAATAGCCATCTAGGAGTGAACCTGCTTTGTTTGACTCCATTGCATTGTTCTCTTGATGGCTGTTGTTCCATTAGAGCGGAATGAAGCCTCAAACTAGCAGGATGATAGGTAAGGTATTCCTTAGAAGGCAGGGCAATGAGTGTTTATTAATCAAAATTTTATGCCTGATCAGTGTTCTGCACCTAAATATTTGACCTTGCATAACCACTTTCCTTCCCTTTTGCAGTCTTTACAATTTCTGCATGCAGTGTCACTTTCCTATATTGGTAATATTTCTTCTTAACTTGAAAGCTCTTCTAGGAAGAGATTTTGTATATTGTTTTTAAAACTTTCACCTGATTTCTTTGTGTTGCCCCCCTCTCCCCCAGCTGTGTGAAGAACCAAGGCTGCTTAAAGCTGAAATGTCTGTAGGTGGGTAATCTTTATTATCCAGTGGTCAAGAGAGCTCTTGGGAACTTGTTAGGTTACTTCCCTAAGTAGGATGATGAGGCAGCATCGTTGAATGAAAGGCAGAAAACCAAACCCTAAGCAAAACAAAAAAGCAGCCCCAAACCATCCTTCTATTTCTGTCAGTTTGGAAAAGCTGCCTGCTGTCCCTTTAGCATGTGGCTCCACTAACACTGTCTGCCCGTGACAGAATTGGTAAAACTGGAGAAGCTGAGGCTGAGTGTGTGTTTGAGGATTGCTGCTTTTCATTCAGTCTAGGGCACAATGGAGAGAAGATGAGCATGTGGAAATACTTTGCTTGTGACCTCCATTGATGTTATCTCTCAACTTGCATGGTCCAAATTAAGGTTTTCATTGTTACCTGCAAAAGACGTAAGTGATCTAGGGTTCATTTACCTTGGGTGTTAATCACTGAGACACATCTGGTCCTTCACCATCCTGTGACAGTAATTAGTTCATGGAAGAGAACTCTGGTTGCTGATTCCCAGGTTGTGGAACTCCTGGCATGTGGAGATAGAGCACATCTGGTGCTGGTCCTCAGAGGCACAACACAGCCAGCCCAGAGCTTATTGCATGTGGGGAATGATGCAAGTGACTTGTTTTCTCTGAACAATGGCTATGGGATCTTTGTGAGTGTTGGCCTCTTGCCTGTTGGGTGTTTTGGTTTTGTTGCTTTTTTTTTTCCTCAGGAAGTCTGTGTGCAATGAGGGAGGATGTGGAGTGCTGTAAGGTCTTGATACAGCTGACTTGGTCCTCCAAGCAGTCCGTTGCTTCTTGACAATGGTGCTCTTGTATATGCAAAATGCCTCTTCTATATGCAAAATGCCTTCTTCTACCACTGTAGAAAACACTTGGTAGATACAGGTACAGGGGTCCTGTCTTTTGTGCTTTTGACTCTTGGGATTCTGTGCAGTCAGTGTTGCAGGGCCATGGCAGAAGGTTTTCTTTCTAAAGGAGATGTTCTCCAGTGTTCAACTTTGAGCAACTTACTTGGGGCCTGGTAGAATCTCCTTCCTTGTACAGATTATAAGGCTTTTGTAGGGTAACAAAACTCACTTTGTTTGAGGCAGAATATGAATTCAAAATCTAAAAGCTATTCCACAATTACTTCCCCTGGGGTGCTTGTATTTTGGAATGGTTTCCCCTCAAAGATTAGTTCTGGAATATTTTATTATGGTCTTATATTCATCTTGGTCTTGGAACTCATTTAACACTCTGTGGATTGAGAGGGAGTTACAGGCTCGTGTTACTGAATCTGAGCATCTGCTGGTCACATCTTGATGGAAACTGTTTCATTGTCACGGTTGTTTATAACATGTCACATTTCAATCCACTTGTTGATAGCCTCTTAGGACCCTTTGCCCACAAATGGTGGTTTGTGATGGGGGAAGCCTTCCAAGAATCTGTGGGAACGCTGGGTCACAAGGCAAGAGTGTCCTTCAGACACATTTGGCCCTTGATTGGCAATGAGGCAGAGGATGTGTGGGAGGACTTGTTTGAATGGACAAGGGGAAAAATATTGATTTGCTTGGGAAGCCACGGTGTACAACAGGTACACTCAACTTGCGTGTACTAGTGTGGGTAGGAATTTGTTTGGTTCCTTGTAAACTCTGCTGTTCTATTTTTTAATTACTGTTAAATTCTCCAGGTGTTTAGATCCCTGACCATTAGTTGTGAGGAAGCTGCTTTACATATTCTTTCCTGCGTATTTTGAATCTGTAGCAACAGGTTTGTTTAGCTTTTTGTTGTGTGGATTGGTGGTTTTTGGGGTTTATTTTTGGGTTGGGTAGGTTTTTTGGTGTTTTTTTGGGTTTTTTTTACTCATTTAAATTTTATGAATAAAACCTTGGTCTCTGTTGGAAACTAAAATGATTCCAGGTGTCTCTCTGCTGATGCACAAGTGCCATCGCTGTTGCAAACCACTGTGTTAGCAGGAAGTGATGAGTGGGTCAGTAAAGATTCACAGCATCCAGGGATGATGTTCCATTACTAATGAAAAGCTTTTGCTTGTTTTCTCAAGTCTTGGGCATCAACTGGAGATTGAGAGGAGGTTGCAGGGATAAAAATATAACTTGTCAGCTGCTGTGCTCTGAATTACAGCTGCATGCAGTGCTTTCTCCTGTGCAACTTGTCTTCTGCTATATTGTGAGGCAGCAGCAGTACACCAAATTCTACAAAAACCTCTGATTTTCTCCAGGAACTAATACTGATTTTTTTTTTCTTTTTAATTTGAAGTGTTTTATATGCAAGAATAGAGTGGGGGAATGTTTAAATGTTATGTGCGCACACTTAAAACTGCAAAAGAAATTTTAGCACCAGTTTGTTATTCTAAAGTCTGAATTAAGGGAATGGACTTCACAGGGTTATTTTCGTACTTAATCTTCAGCAGGACACTGGGAACAGATTATTGTGAGTATTTGAGTAACTTGTGTTTGTTCAATGTGCTTGGCAACATTTCTTTTAATGAAAATTTAGCTTTTAAGCTATTCAAATTCAATTCCAAAACTTTGGCCTTCACCAGGAAGGTAAGATGACTGGGAAGAAAAATTGGTGTGGGGTTTTTTTGCTTGGTTGTTTTTTTGGTGTTTTTTTTTTTGTTTGTTTGTTTGTTTGGGTTTTTTGGGGGGGATTTTTTTTGCAGTTATTGATGTGTATGATGTCAGTTGTAAGATCTCTCTTGTGTATGTGGCCAGAAGTGACTGTGTTTTATTATCTTTACTCAGAAGGACTTCGAAACATAGAATGTTAATTTATTCAAAGCCTTGTCATAAATATTGCTTAATCCTGAGAGGAGAATTTTTGCTGGGATGATCCCAAAACACTGACAAATAGATGAGTGTACAGCAGATAGGCAGGCAGAGAATGCCTTCTCCCACGTTTGGCGGAGCAAGTGCCGAGTGGATGGTCAGACTCTGCTGGATCCTGCAGATCTCCCAACTTCATCTCCACCTGTTGCACTGGCCAAGCAGTAAAGGTTTCAAAATTCTTCCCAGTGTCTGAAATGGCACAAAACTTCCTAGTTCTGACAGCTGCAAGTTCATGTAAAAAAAAAAAAAAGCTTTCCTGAAACCTGTCTATTGGCTACCTCAAAGCACATCTCTCTATATCTTTGTAA
This sequence comes from Zonotrichia leucophrys gambelii, assembly GCF_028769735.1. NCBI lineage: Eukaryota > Metazoa > Chordata > Aves > Passeriformes > Passerellidae > Zonotrichia > Zonotrichia leucophrys. The sequence goes on along the minus strand of NC_088175.1, from coordinate 39,138,932 downwards.
GATTGGCACTACCAGAAAAGGCCTGTATTTGATTTATTTGCAGTTTATTCTTTAGGTTTTACTTAATTTTACTCAACAACTGATTCCCTTACTGCTTCTAAATCCTGGAGAATGGTTGTGTGGGGCTTTTTCCCCCTCTAATACAATATATAGGCGCAGATCATGCAAGTGAAGTTGCAACAATGGAATACTGTTCAGTGAAGTTACCAATTTTATATATTTTAGAGCCTACTGGGAACTTTTGGTAACTGATGGTGTTACACAAAGCCAGAATGAGCTTTTTGGCAACACCTGGTGTAGATTAGGACAAGGCTCTGTTTCAAAGGGAGTGTTTTGCCCAGTGGTTTCAGTTGAAGCAGCATTCTGCTTCAGTTCTGTGCTCCTTCTAGTGACAGTACAAAAATGTGTGGCCATGTCGTAAACTAGGCCTGAAAGTAACCTGCTTGGTTATCTTCTGTTTTGTGGGATGCCTTATTCTTACTCATTGTTTTAATTATCATTTTATTGTTTTAACTTCCTTTTGTTCTTCTGACACCAGTCTCCCCCCTCCGTCAAACACATTATTAGTAAATCCCTGCATCAGAGAGGAGAAAGAAAGAGACTGATCAATGACATAGGCTAAAATGGGCCTTAAATCAGATTTTCTCTAGTCTAATAAAACTGTGATACTGAAAGATCAAGGATTTGATGGGTCTAACATATCCAGCTTTGAAGGAAGGATGATGCCACATGTTTCGATGCAATTCACATGTTGCACAGCCTGTGACGTTGGGGGTGTTGGGAGTTCTTTTCTAAATAAAAAGAAATCTAAGCTCTGTGTGTTATTTTTTGCAAGTCTTTAATTGTTTGTGCTGCACCTCATTAGTGACAAGAATAGCATCTTGGAGAATCTTCTGAGCAATAAAGAAACGGAGCATGTGTTCGCATTTATAGTGTGATGTGATGTGAAGGAGGGTTAATTGTATGGATTAACTGTTCTCTGGAGTAGATAGATGTTTTCTCCTTTGATGTTGTGGTGTCCTTGGACAATTAATGCATGAGCTGAAATTTTTTGGTTTGAAAATTTCGGCTTAAGTAGCCTTTATAAATGTTTGGTGTCATTTGATGTCAAGTCTTATTATCGCATTACCATATATATGTGTGTGTGTGTGTGTATGTGTAAATCTATATAAAAATGTCCTCTGCATTATGGGGTTTTATAAAGGAAACAACTTAATGCTATAATCAGTGGAAAACATTCTTGAGAGGTTTTAGATTCCCTAACTTCCTCCAAGTAAAACTTAAGAAAGCTGATGTTTCTCACATGTTGATAATAACATGGGGGAAATAAAGCATCTTCTCATTACAGAGCTTGTTAAAGCACAACAGTGAATTGGTGATAATGACTTGTAGTTACTGGCCCCTGGGTGGCTTTTATAAAGTAAGTTGGTGGTTTTGAATTTCCTTGCTGCAGAGGTGATAACATGTATTGCACAGTACTGCTCTACATTGCAAGTACTGGTCACAGCAAAGGAGACACAAACTTCTGAATTGTCCTCAAAAGTGAGTTACTTCCTTCACCCTCATGAAGTCTGTTGATATCAAGTGTGACCCATGGTAATTAATAGAAGACTGACATAAGTAGAGAGTTCTGTATTTTAGGTCCCCTTTTTAAAGGAGAAAAAGTTTTCATGTTCATTTGCATCTTAGTTCATCTCTGTACCAGATAAGCTTGACAAAATACTTTGCTATTTCCACTTGGTGCTACTATTGTTGCAATATTACAGTATTTTCTGTAAGGACAAGGTGATGGCTGCCTTAACTCTGAGAAATTATTTAGTTACAGGAGCTGCCTAAGTTTAGTATAGAAGGAAAGGGCTTTTATCAACTGTGCTTCGAGTTAGTGTTTGTTTGGCGTGGCTTGGGGTGGTGTTGTTGTTGGTAGGTGCTTTTTTTGAGGAGAAAGCAGTTTTTCATAAAAAGTGAATGCTTTTGTGGTCTAGTTTACATCTAGTTTTTAGAGAAGGTAAGGTTTTCCTCTAGTTTAACAATACTCTGGCTGTTCAGCCTTCTCTTTCAGACAGTTCATCAAAGGTTAGGTGAATGCAGACAGCATGTTCGATTTTTTTGCATTTTACAAATGAAATTTAAGGTGTCTTCTGTTTGCTTTTGAAGCTATTCACATAAGTCTTACATTTGGGGCATAATATATTTTTAAACAAACGTTCCATCTTCATCAGTGTGTAGGGAAAAAAACCCTTCCCTTTGCATCTAAATCTGTGGGTTAAATTTGGTTTATAAGCCCCTGTTGTATTATAAGAGGGCAGATGTTTGTTTTGTATTTAGTCATTGTCATTCATACCTGGAGGGAGTTACTTAAATGCAAATGCTCATTTCTTGCATGCATTTCATGTTTATTAACAAACAGTCTGCTGCACAGTCTTGGTTATAAAATGTTAAAATGCAGTTGGTATTTGACAGTGTGCTGGTGCTTGACATTTCTGGATTGGAAACATGATTTTAGGCTGTGGGTCGCACATAGCTTTTTGTATTACCAGTTGTATTTTGTGGAGCTTTTAATAAGTAAAGGGATATCCACTTGTCTAATAGGGAGGATGGGATCCAAGACATTTTAACTCCAAAACAGTCTGCAACAGCTGGACGTAGAAGAGATGCAGAGCTGGTTGTAATAAGCTTACTGTGCTAAAAGGCTTTCACCAGACAGAGGACAAATGGCACTGCTCCTTAGTCCAGCTGTGAGTGTGTTCAGTGCTGGGCAGAGCATTGCAGTGGTGTGTGTTTTACTTGTGCTCTGCCTCCGACTCCCAGTCTGCTCTCTGAAGGACTGCAGGATTTGTTAGTTTTTCTCAACTGTTGTGTGTGGTTGAAATGGTTGTTTGGAATACCATTCTCTGAAATGCCCTGGATGTTTTCAAGAGAGAAATGTTCCTGCTGTGAAAGTCCTGGGCCATGTCTTCATTGCTGAAACAGGTGTTGTTACTACACTGATACTGCAATCTTGATGGGAAATTCCTGATAGAGTCAGTGCAATTCTGTGCAGCTTATGAAATCTTGGGTGAGGAGTGAGATAATGCTGCTGACTTTCTACTTGATGTAAAATTTCCAGTTCTCCTCAGGCACCTTTACATTAAAATAGCTATCTCAATGGAAAATTTACATCTTCCTCTTTAGCAATGAAGGCACAGCCAAGCAGTGCAAATGAAGGGTGGAGAAAGGCAATATGGTGCATGAAACAGAATGGTCAGATCACTTGTGGCCATACATTGCTGGAGTTAGTTTTGTTATAGAATAAACAAATGCATTTTGGTCTGCCCTCCATAGTACTGCTTTCTTGTGTAGTGCTAACAGGCTTGTGCCCTTCCTTCTGCAGAAATCCTGTTGTTGTTTATCAGAAATCCTGTTTCTTATTTGCAGTACTCCTTGTCTAGCTGCAAAGGAATTAAGATTTGGGCTGGCTGAGATCATTCCTAAACCATTCATCGTAGTAAAATCTATGCCTTTTTTACAAAAAGGATTGCAAGATAGCTTGAGGTATGAGAAAATATAAGTTACTCTGCCTGGAAGAAAACCACAGGCTGTAGTTCTACTGTGGTCCTGATTAGCACACTGGGCTCTTGCCTTGGATGTGCTGTGGACTGCATGACCCTTAATCCTGGTCCTCTGTGGGTTTCTTTTCATTCTTTGCCTTGTGTTTGTAGACAGCAGGTTTGTCAGCTGTGACAGTCCTTCCCCGTATGTGCCCATGGAGTCCTTCAGGGTGCAAATAACAATTCTGGTTGTAGGTGTCTCCCTAGTATGAATGACCACAGTTCATGTTGTGTAAAATTTGTTATTGCCTGTTTTTCCCAACCTTGTTTCTCTGCAGGGACAAATTTTACTTTCTTCTGATCCCCCCTTCCCCCGCTTTGTAATGAATTTCAGGTTTTATTAGACATTCATTTCCTTTCTTGTTTGGGGAAGGCAGATATGTGTTGGGTTAAAACAATAATTGGGCTTGGCTGTTTATTCAGGTGGGGAAATCATGTAGAAGGAAAAGGAAGTATTAAGTCTTGAAATGACCTGGGAAGAAAACAGTGATTTTTTTTTTTTTTTTTATTTCTTAGGTCTTTTGCAGTTAACCTGCTGTCAAAGCTGAGGTGTGCCACCATGCCTTTTTAGTACCTCTCCTACTTTGTGTTTCTGTAATATGAGACCATTCAACAACATTGTGGCAGCTTCCCTTGCTATGCAGTGCAGACAGTTAATTTCTTATGCCACTAAGATGTTATTGAGACTCGCATGAAAATTTCAAGAGGCAAATAAGGCTAACTTGAAAAATAGGTTATAATTTGTTGTAGATCTACATGGAAATATTTAAAAATCTTTAGCTTGGGAGGTTGTTCATGGCTAGGTTTATGCCTAAAGCATAGCAGACCTGTGCATACCAATGTATTCTTTTTTATAAGCACAAAACCTCTTCTAAAGCTCCTTCCCCTGAGCGCTGTGTGGACAAGACACAGCAGCACAAGAGAAGGTGCTCTGCAGGTCTGTCTGCTATATTCTGTCTGCAGCTGAGCTGGGCAAAGAAGTTGCCTTATTGCTTTTTATAAAAATCTATATGACTTTTGAAACCAAGATCCTTTTGACAGGATCAGCTCAAGGAAAGCAACTGTGTGTGCAGTCAAATGGGCAGATTTCAGGGCACCAGAACATCTGTGGTGTGGTGGGAGCCTGGGGGATGGGGAGTAACATCCCCTGGAGAGGGGCAGGAATGGGTGGCCAATTCAATCAGACAGCAGAACAAAACCCTTCTGACCCAGCCCAATGCAAAGGGCATATTTAAATCAAGATCCCTCCTAACACAGTGTAGCTGCAGTTTGATTTGCACAGTTTCTGCTTTTTTGCAGTTTTACAGCTTTCTCTTTGTGCACCATGCCAGCACTTCTTTAATATTATTTTTAGTCTCCTTTTTGGGTTCTTCATCCTTGGTTATATACCACAGTATCAATAGGTGCATGTCACACAATTCTGCAGACACCAAGGAGAGTGACCAGTTAATAACCTTAAGATGATACAGAGCAGTAATTAACTGTAAAAACAACAAAACAAAAATGTTAAACAGCTCCTGTGTAACTTACCTTTTAAAGCCCCAAATTTCCGTTGCCTCTCAGGTTTTCTTAATTTTTAAATCATTATCTAGGCTCAAAACCTGTTCCAAAATCCAAATGAAGCATCCTGGAGCTGAATTCTAAAACGTGTTTCCTGTCTTGCGCATACAAACGATGAATCTATAAATTTAGGTACAGAACTAATGCAATCTGCTTTCTTTTGAATGTTATCAACACTTCTCCAAATGTGGAGACTCTTTTATTCTGGAGGATTTGAGCTGACAACTGTATTTTCTGGAAATGTCCTTAAATTCTACACTGTGGAGAGACAAATAACATAGATGATTATTTTATGTTTCTTCAGCTAAGCTACCAGAAGATAATTTTTTTTTTGTAGTTCCATTGGTAGAAACACTTCACAAAACTTGCATGACAAATGCTGACCTTAAAAAGATAAAAGGAGCCATAAGGAATTGATTTGGTTGCATCAATGTTCTTGGCTAAAGCAGAGTCATCTTCTGAAAGGAGTGATCTGCAAAGCTTGGAACAGGTTGTTCTGTTTATTTGCTGCCTTCGAGGTGGTCAATTAGGTATTACCAGTGATACAAGTACAAGCACAAGGTTACAGATTTTGTTATCTGAAATAACCTTTTCCACTTCATACTCTTTTTTTTCCTCCTTCCTAACAAGCTCTCACAAAGCCTAAATCTTGAATATTTGACTGGAACCTAGTCTGCACAAAAACCAGAAGTTGTGTCTACAACTTGGCACGAAAAACTTCTCTTAACTTTACACCCTCTAAAGCTCAGTATCATGTAGCAGGTTCCATTTAACAAGGTGGTTTTATTTGGGAATATTCTTAACTGTTAGAAGAAAACCATGACAAATTGTGGAACCTACATTTGAGACTTGACTGCATTTTTGTTCCAATGAGTAACATTTGTCAGCAGCTGAATCCAGCACATGCTATTTCTGATTCTCTTTTTCTGTAATTTGCAAATACAGTACATATTGTACCTTTGGTGGAAATAGAAATAAAATATCTTTTTTTCAGCTTTCTAAAGATTTGTGTTTTTTGGAGTTAACACAACATCTGGAACTAAAAATTGGAAACAATTCAGATCAGAAACAAGCATACCTTTGTCAAGCCTGTATTTGTTTAAGTCCTGGATAAAATTTGCAAGCCAAATTTTCCGAATTATGTAGAACCACTATTTTACCCATTAAAAGTTTGGAACCCTCTTCACTGTGTAATCTACTATTATTGGCCAGACAGCTGTCTGCCAAACCAAGGAGGAATACTGAAAAAGAAAAAACAACAGAAAAGAACCTTGCTCCGATTGACATCCAGAATCTAAAAAGGGGACATAGCACTGTTTTTTTCCATTTGTGGATTGACCTGAACTGTTGTTCCCAGAAAAAGTCATGTTTAGATGTTCAAGGAAGTCACCCTCTTGTCTACATTCTTCTAAACCAGTTTATGCAGAAGTAGGACAAATCTTCAGTTTCCTCTGCAGTTTTAAAATTGTGGAGCATATCATGGGGGTGGGGGGAAATCCACGCCTATTGCATTTAGAATAACAACAGGAAAATTGTTGCCATGTACTCTGCATCACAGAATGTGAAACATCCGAGTATATCTTTTTCCTGTCACATCCCCCAACCCTATTTTTAAGCACTGCCTTCGGCACTTACCCATTTTGGCAAAGCCCAACAGTAGTATCGTGTAAGAGACTACTTCAGTGCCACTTCTGCTTATTCTAAAATCAGAAAATACCAGAAATCTCAATGGACAGGCTGTATCCCACTTTTGTGGGTACAAACAGAGTGCCATATTAATATCTCACACAGAAAACAGTCGTGAGTCCTGTGTGGAATATGGCGAACATTGTTATGGAATTGGGACCTATTGCTGGTGAAGGTAATGGTATTAGGCAAAATGCAGGTTTGTACTTTAAAGAGTCCTTAGTCAAAATGTGAAACCTCACTGACAGAACAATGACCCTGCTGTTGAAGTGAATGTGCCTGTGATAAGAATCTCTCTTTCTATGATGATATCTTGTCAGTGCTGATATCATCAGCTGAGTGATTTGGCTCAGAAAGTGGTTGTCAGAGACTTCTGAACTGAGCTTCTGGCAGAGGTAGGGGCACTGTGGGCTTTTTCATGAGAAACAGTATAAAGCAATACTGCTCTTCCTTAAGTGCAAGTAATTTGTCATTAAAGGTTACCCATCCCATTAGTTTTCTTGGCCCAGGGTTATAAACTGTAAATGCTTACAGCATCTTCCACTCTTAGGGGCAGCAGCACACAGACATAGCTCTGTGCAGCTGGAGGAGTGTACATCCAGGGCAGGTCTGTGATGGCTCTGCAGACGTTGCTTGGCGCATCTTGAAATAGCAGGTGGTGTGTGGGAACTGTGACAGCCTTCCTTGTGTCACACTGTTCTTAATTTAACACTGAGGAGGGCTGGAGGCTGGCTGTGGTGCCAGTGGATCACCCGTGTGTGCGCGATGGGTTTCTGCTTTCTCCTTCCTCTGTTTCGACACCGTGTGGGACTCAAGCATCCCAATGCAGACCTGTGAAGTGCTGCTGCCTACCTGTTCTTAGAGAAGGGAAGTTTTCACCTTTCCTGTAGAGTTTACTGTCTTCATTTAGAGTGGGATTTTCGGTGTACCTTGGGCCCTTTGACCATCATCATTGAAGTTTGATGGAAATTGCCAGTTCAAGCTCCTTTGGAGTTAAGTGCAGGTTCCAATCTCCAACCAGCACCAAACTCAGAAGCTGACTTCTAAGACTGGAGAAGGCTCAGTTTAGCAGCCATTTTCAAAGTACCAGTTTCCAGGGCTCGTTGGCAGTGTCTGTCTGAAGCCAATTCCCTAATCCCCCGTAGATGGTATATTTGTATTTAAGCTGTCATGTGCATTGTGGTTCTTGAATAGCAAATTGCAGCAGAAGCCTCAGAAGAACAAACAAGTGGTAGAGAAGAGCATGCTGCTTTGGGAAAATCTCATGTATATTTTAACCTCTGTAAAAAGCTCAGGTGAGAACTTTCCTGAGGTCAGGAAGATGTGGGGGTTCTGACTGCAGAGATTTCATCTGCTTAACATTAGCTAGTCGGGATTGCATGAGGCTGCAATCCTCAGAACTGTTTGGCTGAACACCAGTTGTGCATAGCACAGAGAGAGATTGCCAAGAACCAGTTTTGTAACAATGTTTAGAAATTTTCTCTAACAATACAGACCAAATAAAAATTGCTTTATGATCTAGTGAATCATGTTCTTCTCTAAATGTTTAAAGTGCTTGCAAGTCTTATCTGATGAGTATCTCATTGTAAGTTGATGTGTCCCCAAATCACTGCTGATATTTTAGGTTTTGTTTAGTTTTTCAGTGGATCTTTAAATATGTTCTGTATGCGGCTTGGTGGTCCTTGTAGTGTTGTCAGCTCACATGGGCTTGGCTGTCCTTTCCAGCTGCTAAAGCTGTGCTAGAAGATGAAATATGCTGTCCACTGTAACCAATGTCAGTGTTTGCTACAGCAGTGCTAAGGGCAGTCTGAGAGAGCCATTGCCTGGTGCACCACGAGAGGCATTTGTGCGGTGTGCTTAATGGGTGGGCTTGGGAAAAGAGAGAGAGTTTGAGAAACACTCCTTTAAAATGGTGTGTCCACATAAACGTGGCATTGAACACATGTAGCTTGCTTCCAGGAGCTGCAGAGATGCAAGTGCACTGAATTACACACAATAAATCCACGAACTTGGCTTTTTTGATGTGTGAATTTTTTTTGCTTGAAGTAGGTGATATAACAGGACAGAAGAATAATGAATAAATTCAGAGCATGTTGTTGGGTATTTTAAAAATATTTAATTGCCACCCAGCTAAGTAGAACAAATCCTAAATTTCATAATTTAGAACACCTTTGATGGACTTGTTCAGAGCATGCCCTTCAGGGGCATACTTTGGCATCTCTTGACCAAGGGAAATGAACTAATTTCGGCCAGTGGAAATGAAATGGTATATAATCAGGGCTATATTTTGTTGTTACTGCTAACATTATTATTTAAAAATTAGGCTGCCAAACAAAACTAGTGGTCTGAAGTAACTCTCATCCTCCTAAAACCCTGTCATTATTGTGTGTGTGGGAACCCTGTGCAAAGTGAAAAATATAACAAGATCTTCAAAGACTTGCTGCTTGTTTATTTAAAAAATAAAACAAAAGTAGCTCAAAGTTTATTTAACAATATTTTAACATTACTATTTGATAAAGCTACTAAATTCATCTCTTTAGGGAGGGCAACAGAAAGAGTGATGTGAGTTACTAGGAAGTTCAAAACTATTTTGTGTAAAACCTGGCATAAACACAATCAATCCCAGACCCTCTTAATAAAGATTTTCAGGGAAGCAGTATAGGGAGTGCAGTCCACTGAACTATTTTTAATTTTATTTTAAAATTTTTTTTAAATTAGTTTTTGATTTCAAGACACATAAAAGAAACTGCTTTCTTGAGCCAGGAGTTACCTGTACAAAAACCATACCTAAGGAATGGTTATCCAACTGCTATTAAAATTCACCTTTTGCAAGCAATTTTGTGGCTTCTGTAGTGTGCTCCGGTATCTTCAGAGCATGTTCCTCTCTGCATTGTATCTGCATTCTCTTCCCCATCAATGAAAGCCACAAAAGCCTAACCTGATCCAGTTCCTTCAGTGTGTCCTTTCTCCACTGACTGAGAAAAACTGAACTTCAGCCTATTGTAAAAGTGCTTGCTGTTGGTCTGTTTTACTATATTTTTATCTCACAGCTTTCCCAGCTCCTCTTCTTGATGAGAACAAGCTTCATATGTTTTCTAAACCCACTTAAACCTTTTTTATATACTTTCTGTGGACTCTTTCCAGCTTGCTGCTGCTGGTAAACCAGATGTCCTTTAAACTTGCGTAATTTATTTACATAACCCACTTCCAAATATGTTTGTGGCTAAAGCCATGTAACTTCTTGTAGGTACATTAGTGAATGAACAGCTCTGCTTCTGCCTTAGCCTGGTAGCAGACAGATCTGAGCACTGAGATCCTGTCTGTCTTGTGGTATTCTTTGCATATATAAACAAATCTTTTACCAAATATGTTTTATAATATGAGATATTAGCATGGATTGGATTACTGCACACTGTTGTATGCCTCGTGTGACCATGTGAATAATTTAAAATATAGGCTGGTAAAGAGGAAAGTTTACAAAAATTACTGACTGTACACAATGTGTGTAAATGTATGATATTCTTAGTGGTCTCATCCTGAATTTCAGACCTTGTTCCTGAGTAAAATCAGATAAAATGGAAATGAATCCTCATTATTTGATAACCAGAACACCTCATGGCTTGGAAAGCAAAATTCCTGTCAAATGGATTGAACAGGAAGGGTTGGAGGAATGGGATGTAATTTGGAGACGGAGTGTATTTTCATCTTCAAGTAGTGCTATAAACCAGCCATCACTGAGAGGATCAGCTCACAGAGAGAAGTCTTAGCCATTCAGGAATGAAAAGCCGAGTGCATCACTGAGCCTTTTGTTGGAATATCTTCAAGTGCCTTACTTGAGCATGAGTGGCTTCACTGCAGCCCTTTGAGATAATTAATAGCAGAAGGAAGGGTATGTTTGTAGCAGGAGGAATGAGTTTTACAAATTGTTGGGCTGAGATTCCTGTTCAAGTTCTTTGCTAAAGGGGAAGAAATGTGTGGGAGTGAAACCAAGGAGTTTTTTTAGTCTTGTGCCCTAAAACTGCTACCGCCTACTTCTGCGTTAGAACAAGAATATTCTGTAATTTAGTTATTACGCTGGGAATACACTTTATTTTCAATAATATGTTTTGAGGATGACAGCCACAGCCCTGTGTTCTTCAGAGGACTCCACCTGTCAAGCTGAAACTTGAGTTGAGTATGTGCAGTTAGGACAGGAAGATCAATATACAGTCTTATCTTCTGGTGTTGATGATTTCCCAGCACAGGAAGGACATTGACCTGCTGCAGAGCCCAGAGGAGGGCACCAAGATGATTAGAGGGATGGAGGACTGCTCCTACAAGGACAGGCAGTGAGAATTGGGGCTGTTCAACATGGAGAAAAGAAGGTATTGAGTTGACCTAGCTGTACCTGAAGGGGCCTACAAGCAGGATGGATAGAGACTTTTTATGAGAACATGTAGTGGTGGAATAAAGAGGAATGGCTTCAAACTGATAGAGAGTGGGCTTGGATTGGATATTAAGCAGGAATTTCTTTACTGTGAGGGTGGTGAGACCTGCAGCAGGTTGCGCAGAGAAGCTGTGGGTGCCCCATCCCTGTCAGTGTTCAAGGCCAGGCTGGGTGAGGCTTTGAGAGACCTATTCAAAGGTCACCCTGCCCATGGCAGGGGAGAGTTGAAAATAGCTGATCTTTAGGTCCCTTCCAACCCAGACCGTTCTGTGATTCTATGACATCCAAGGTCTAAGCCTCCATATGCTCCAGAGAGTTAGAGCTGGACAAGAGGGATCACTTTCTGTTGTAGAAGTGGTTTCTCCAATTAATTTATGGCTTAGGACCCTACTTACACAGTCTTGTTTCTGCACAGCAGCTATTTTTAAGTGTAGAGAACTGATGCATGCTAATTCCATATCCTGCCTAAGAGTTTCCATAACATGGTGCAGCCTTGGGTGCAAAAGTTTTGACATGTTTGTTTTTTACCATCTTGCATGCCTGTGGTAGGGGTGTGTGGGGTTTTTTTGCTCTTTGGTAATAAATGTTTTTGTGGTTTGGGACATTGACTGCTGCAAGAATTATGTTATTCTCTCTGTCCAGCCATACAGATGGCTTAACCACAGAGATCTCCATTGCAATTGTCTTGTTAAGGTTTGAAATAATATTTAAAATATAAGTTGGTGCACATGCTGTAATTTTGGATGGCTATTTTCGCTTGTATGCTTATTAAAATGAGACCCTTGTTTTGTGTTGTCTGCCAGGTTCCCAAGATCCTCAGTTGCTTTTCTTAAAATCACAGTTAAACCTTTCCATGAACTTCAGCCTAGTTAACCAGTTTAAGAGCTGGTAAGTTAGGCTTTTCTCCTGTGCTATACGTAGGATTTGTGTTTGTTCTGTGCTCCTGGTGCTTTCAAGGGTAGAAATCATGCATGTGCCTCAGTATTCTCATGTCTTTCTATTTTGCCTTTAAGGGGAAGGAGACAAAATGTAGGCATGTCAACAAGTATGAAGCAGTAGTATAAATATAACTTTTCAAAACTGTTGCTCAGCTTCTCTTAGAAGTGTTGCAGCTTTGCAAAAAACCAACAACTGATGACAAATACACTGTTGATTATCATTCCTGATCATCTTAGTCTTAATATGTATGTTGAGGCCTGTCAAACTGGTTTTTAGAAAGCTATTACTGAAACTAATAGTAAAGACCATATAGTGCATTTTTTAGTTGTTTGTTCCATATCAGTTTACTGATGCTAACAGGTACCCCTGAAGCACTTAGTAAAATTCAAGTGCTCTAAAAGGGCACAATTAAAACAGTGGAAGTTGATTACTGAATTCAGAAACTGATACTGTTTATAGTAGTGAATGAAATAAATTATACCAAAGTGTACAAATCCTCCAGTCTTAAGTTATGTCTGCACAAAACAACTTTCCTGATGCAGGTGAAACAGTTAAAACTTAGTAAATGGCCACAGACAAGGAATGAGCATTTGAAGGATCAAAGGCAAAGCTGGAAATTGAACCCTTGCTTGATTCCTACTTTGCCTGATGAGGAGTGTTTGCTTTTCTGCAGTTAATGGACTGATGAGATGCTCTGTTTTCACACAGTTGTACAATAGGCTTCTGTGTAGATACTCACTACATTGTCAAGTCAAGGGTGTTTTCTGCTTAGCCGGAAAACCACAGGAAAATTGGTGGGTTTTTGCACAGAAATAATATGTCTTTCTAGAATGAAGTGGTTTTGATCAAGTACTGCATGATCCAAGTAAGATTGTAGAATTGGTGCAAGAAGAAATTCTGTAACTTTGTGTAGTTCAGGCTCTTATCTCTTTAGAGTTTATTTGAAAAATTGTTATATTTCAGTTTTTTTTGTTTTGTCCAAAGACTGTGAACTGCAGCTATGTACAGATGTTTTAAATATCTCCTATTATGGAAAAAATATGAACTGTTCTAATTTTACTGAAAAAGAATACTTTTTTTGTGACTACATTAAAATGTCGTTTCAATTGGGTGGTAATAGACTGGATATAAACAGTTTATCCTCCACATTCAGCATTCATCCTTTCACTGTTTATTCTTTTATTTTTGCAGAATAGAAATAGTGTTTCCCTTTCCAAGCAATTTGCAGTTGTCAAGAGTATTGCTGATCAAAATAGAGCCTAACATTCCGTGTTCTTTTGAGTCTCTTAACCTTCTAAACATGGTGTACCTTCTCAAGGAAGGGATATTTCCACCTGTGATACAAATAAGCTCATTAGAAGGTTAATGGTAGTCAGTTGCTGCTGCTTTTTTTGGGTCTCCCCCATCCCTTTCCTCAGAAACTCCTGTTAACTTGCTTTCCAGTTTGCTTTGCCTTGTCAAGAGCTGTGCAGTAAAGAATTGAATCCATTAAGGGTAAGAGTGTTCTGTGGACCATCAAGCCTAGTTCAGGACTAAAAAGACAGCATGATTTAGGAGGAGATTGATCTTCATATTCTTGAAATGAAGTTTTGATTCTCCCTTCATGTGGGATTCAAAATAAGCTTGTACCAAGTATGGGTGGGATGACCTTGGATCTCTAGCATGGTATATTGATGGCACGGGAAATCAAGTGTTTTGTCAATGCCATTTTTTGGATGTTTTTTGAGCTTTGTTTCTCAATCTCATGCCTTAAAAACTGTTGGTTGTAATTTTGTAGAGTATGAATATATCTTTTGAATTACTAAATTGTTGAGTTTAGTAATTTTATGAAATGAAATGCTATCTGTCTGTCTTTCTAGAAACACATTTGATGTCTTAGCTGCCTCTTTCATATTTATTGCTTATGAACTGGGAAAGTTGAGAATTTGAAAAGTTCTGTGAACTTGGGACGTCTTGGAAATTGTATTTGCAAGCTGCAAAGTTACTAAAAGCTGCAGAGTTACTAGAACTAACTTTGCCTGCTCATGAGCCATCACATTCTGACCTGAAGTGATAAATACAAGACAGTGAAAGCAGAGCATTTAAGTACTTTTCTGGCTTTTGCTTTATTTTTTTTAATTTATATGAGAGACAATGGCTTTCTTCAGCAACATGTCAGGCAAGAATTACTGTAGAGAAGCAGATCACTGGTTTTTGTTGGAGTTTGAGTATTTTTTTTTGTTTGCTTATTTGTTTGTTTTCCCAACCAGTATTGCTCTAAAAGGGCTCTGTAACCATTTAAAAAACAAAATTAATTTAAATAATATAAAATATAATAAAAATTTAAATTATAATATATATTAAATAAAATTTATTAAAATAGGCTAGTGGGGAGGAGCAGAGAAGTTTTCAGAATCAGAGTTCTGCTTTCTCTTTTTGTCTTTCCCAAAGGAAGTGGGCTAATTGTTCTTTAAGGAGATCAAGCCTGGTCGTTTTCAATGATCAATCAGTTTACAGGAGTGTACAGTGCAGTGAGGTTCTGACAGGGTTGCAAGCCGGGCAGTGTGATTTCCCTGCTGGGTGCTCATGGCCAGCACAATGTGGCTGCACTTCAATCAGGACATCTCTGAAGGACAGAAGTGACAGAGAACACAGCAGTTAATGCCCTATCTGCCTGCTGCTGCCCCACTGAGTACAGCAGCGGGGAAGAAATCTGTTGAAAGGGATGGGGAGCTGGGATAATGTTGATACTGATTGGATTAGACATTTTTCATGTCTGATCTTTAGTTAAGAAGCTGTTGAGTTCCTCTGCTGTTGATTGGACTTGATATTTCAGGTTCGTTTTTCCTTTGTAGTAGCATTAATAATGCCTTCAGCATGGAAATGTCTAGATGAAAATCCATCTATTCAGATTCCTCTAAACATGTTTTTGAGACAATATTTGAAAAAAAATTTCTGCATAGTATTTCTACAGCTTTGCTATTTGTCTGGATGTGGGGCTGGTTTTGTGAGGCAGTGTGCATAACTTGAGAAGGTCTCTAATCCAAAGAATTTGTGACTTAGAGCCCTCTAACATGAACCTTCCCAAGTGCTCAAATGGTTTGATGCAGTGCCACTTAAAACAGACGTGGCAATGGGGAACCAATGAGCTGCAGAGAAGAAAACAAGCACTTGGTTATTTCAGACTTTTTTTGTCTGTTTGCAATAACTAACCTGTTGGATTTTCCTCATACTATTCCTAGTGTTTTTAAAGATGACTGAGAGAAGGACTTGGCAAGTCAGCAACATTAAATAGGAGGAATACTGAGACATCATTTCTTAACAAGAATCTTAATTCTCCTCAAGCTGTATAAACTTTCTTGAGTTAAATATTGTAGAGAAAAAAGATGCTACATCTTCAGTGAAACATTAATGATAACAATTGGTTCTCTTTGCTGTCCAGGATGCTCACTAGAACCACCAGGTGATGTAAATTACATCAGCATACTCTTCCTTCAAAAAGCAAAATAAACCAATCTCTTTCCTGGCTTGGGGTGGGGGGGGAAAGACCATGGAGAATAATAATAAAAACTCTGAATCTTTATGCATGTTTTTGAGTTCATCTGAAGTTGAGTTGTATATTCTGACTGCGGTCCTTGGCCTGCACATAAACACGTTAGTTGTTGTCAGGATGTGCAGAGGCACACACTCATGTAGCCAGAGCCAGAATTCATGAGACTGGCAATAGCAACTGCAGGGCTGCCAGCATTGCAGACCTGCAATTCAGACACTGCATAAACTGTCTTATTTTTTAAAATGGGCAGGAGAAATTGAATCTGAAAGACTAT
This sequence comes from Zonotrichia leucophrys gambelii, assembly GCF_028769735.1. Taxonomy (NCBI): domain Eukaryota; kingdom Metazoa; phylum Chordata; class Aves; order Passeriformes; family Passerellidae; genus Zonotrichia; species Zonotrichia leucophrys. Next base: position 39,122,928 of record NC_088175.1, on the reverse strand, counting down.
ATCAAGAGGTAACTCTTACATGTTACATACAGTAACTTGAAATTAAAACTGAAGGTATTTACATGACAGGCCTGAACTGTAGGAGATATAATATATGCTGGTATCCTATGTGTTGTTCCATGACTAGTAAGTGATTGGTTGTGTGCTGACTGTGCATTGGAGGCAGCCTGTTGGATGCAGGGGTTGCCTGTGAAGCTGGGAGGCAGCAGGTGACTGGCACATCCCCTAGATAAAGAATTGGGCCTGCCCTTCTATCTCTCTTTTACACCCCTGTCTGATGTAGGGAAGGAAGAGGTTTTTAGATACGATGATGTATCTAAGAAGAAATCCTCCAGCGCCACATGCATAGTCAGCTCTTGAACACCCGTAGGTGCCTGCAATGCTAACGTGTTTCCCTGTTTTCCCTCTGTAGCGTCTCCCTTTCTGCTGTTTGCCAACCGGCGGGACGTCCGGCTGGTGGACGCCGGGGGCACCAAGCTGGAGTCCACTGTGGTGGTCAGCGGCCTAGAGGATGCTGCTGCCGTCGACTTCCAGTATTCACAAGGCATCGTTTTCTGGACAGATGTGAGTGAAGAAGCCATCAAGCAAACTTACATTAACCAAACTGGGAATGTGGTGCAGAATGTCATCATTTCTGGTCTGGTTTCCCCGGACGGCCTGGCGTGTGATTGGATTGGGAAAAAACTTTATTGGACGGATTCAGAGACCAATAGGATAGAAGTAGCTAATCTCAATGGAACATCTAGAAAAGTCCTCTTCTGGCAAGACCTTGATCAGCCCAGGGCAATAGCTTTGGATCCGGCTCATGGGTAAATATTAATTTGGCTTAAATGCTTAAATGGATACTGTGGTGATTTATGTTGAGTTTTTACTTCTGAAAAGAAAAGGGACACATAGCCTTTTGTTTCACTTAACTTTTTCCTGAGGTATTTTTCTCAAGATGTGTAACTGAACATATGTTTGCGCTTAAATATTTTGTGGCAAGAGATGGCAGCCCAGATGTTGAGCCAAAAAGAAAAATACAGCTGGTTCTTAGGTGCCAAGCCAAATATTCGACCAGTATAATCACCTGGCTTATCCCATTGCACTTTGGAAAAGTAATTAATTTTCCAAACATTTTATTATTTTCTCAGTGATCCTGTTTAGTAAGTTAACTTTGATTTATATGTGATGTCTATTTAATGTAGGCAGCAACATGTGCGAGTCTGCATGTGTTGAAACAGGAATTCTCACTTGCTGTGCTCTGGTAAACAAAATCAGGGTATTTTTAAGTGATGATGTTAAATAATAATGTTTGTGCCACCAAGGGAAAGAATCCAGGTGAAACTGTGGATTCTCAATGCTGTGAAGCGACCATGTTGAGAAACAGTAAAGAGTGCAGGCTGCATGTCTCAGTTCTTAAAAATACTTGTGTATGTGCACGGTTCCTCCCTCCTCAGTCTTCCCCAGAGTTTCACATGTGCTGTTTGCTCTCCCTGTGCACAAGCAGTGCTGGTGTTGTGTCCTTTGGGCCTGGCATTTATTGCAGTGATGGCTGAAGTTTTGCTGTGCTAGATGGACCCTCATAAAATGAGGAAAGAGAACTCAAGTGCATTTCTGTAGTGTGCAGGGATCCATACAGGTGGGCTGGTTTGCCACTGATCTGCTGCCATTTTCACGATACTTTTTCAGAGACCACTTTATCTTCCTCTAGGGTCTACTTAGGTAGGTTTCTCATCTGTAGAAAAATCTGGTATTAACTGATATTTTCACCAAGTCTGTCCTCAGACAATGATGCTGAGTTAATGCAAGGGCTTAGTATAAACCATAAAAATAAAGTATTTGGTGGTTTATCCTGCTCTGGAAGATGTAGAGTTTCTTGAGAAACTACCTGCTTCACGTGTGTGAGCAGTGAAGATGGAAACTAGGCAAGAGAGGGCAGCTGAAGATCACAGGTCAGCACTTCCATGCCTCAGACTGGAACTCTGGCTGTTTTTGTAGTGTTTCCTGCGTAAGATTTTCCAGATGAATGTGAGGTGTTGCAGGTACATTTATGATTAATACATAAAGGGCATACAAAGGCTAAATGACAGTCTGTGTACCCAAAGAAACAAAATCCTCAGTTTTGTTGACAGGTCAAATGCTGGAGCTGCCTGTATCCTTCAGAAATGGCTGGAAAGGTACAGCCATTACTAGTGGAGTGACTTTGTTGGGCCAAAGGACTTTTCCAGAGGGGCCTTATCCTAATTCTGCCTTCCTTGCAGATGCCTTTAGGTGAAAGGAATTCTCCCCACAGCAAATTGTTGTATAAAGGAGTTTTAAATAAATTAACATACCAGGGTACAATCCTGTTGTACCCTGACAGCAAGTAATCTATGCAGAATTAATTAATGTTGATAAATTAGATATTGAGTTCAGTAGTGTATTTAAAGAGAGGATATGATGTTAAATTGAGTATTTCATGGTGAGGTGGATTACAGAGAGTGGTATGGTAATTTGCATGAAATGCCAATGCCAGGTTTGCTTCTCCTAAGTGGATGCAGTTCCTTGCCTTTTGACTGATTCTTTAAGTGTTGAATCAGACAGGTTTGCCTGAAAAACTAATATATTAAACTTAAAATATAATTTTAAAAATCAGACATCACATATATTTGTGGAATGAAACATGCAGGTTTGCTTTTACAACCACTTCATTTCACCTGGTAGCTCTGAAATAATTCCTAGGTGCATCTGTGAAATGGTGATCATGACATTTGATTTTGGCACAGCAGGCTTTGGGGTTGAGCTCACATGTGTTCCATTTTCCAGGTATTCTCTGGGGAAGACAAGTGGGTGACAGTAGGAGAAAAGAACCATTTAGTATTTTATCTATTAGAGATTTTATTTGTCTGTTTGTTAAAAGTTTTCAAAATCAGGTGGCTAATACTGTTCCTACAACTGTCAGAACAGTATTAGATCAGAGCACCTCAGTAAGTTTGTGGGGTTTTTTCCTGGATCATGAATTGTGATGCAGTTCAGACTAGGGTTGTTAAAACTGGTTGAGGCAATCTGTCATTTGCTTTCATTTTGGAGGAATTTTCATTCCGTTGATGTCATTTTGTCCTTTTAGCAGTTTCTACTAGAGAAATGGGGTGGGAAGCTTAGAAAATGAGGAAGAAAACTTCATTAGTCAACTTTGGTTTCCAGAGGCAAAATGGGACAAATAAACAGTTTGCAAATGCTTAGCTGATAGTATTAGTACCCAAACATGGGTTTGTCTAGAATGCTCCAAATCAAACAAATCTAATCTCTCTTGAGATAATAACATTTTCTTGGGCAGAATGGTGGCATCTTCTCTTATCTTTTAGCCTTAGTAAGGCTGTTCTGCAGAGGTGGATGGAGGACTCTGTGTTGGGGTGTTTGCAGTGGGGTGTTACGTCCAGAGTGGTGTTTGCCTAATAAGTAGATTTTATTCCATTTTGAGTGTGCTTCTTCAAGCTGTAGACTATTTTGAGAGAATGGAGAAGAACATATTGAAAATACAGTCATCATCTCTCAGGAACACCAGAAGTGTAATGACCAAGCCTTAGGAGAGGGATGGGAGAGGGGCAAAGTTGACTTCTGGAGTTTCCTTTTGAAACCTATTTTTCTGTGATTTCCAGTTTACATTCAGGAGTATGATTTTTCAGATGTTCTGATGGGATTCCTAAGTAGTAAGTCAGATGTTGTGGTGATTTTTAAAGAGAGTTGCATCTTTTGCACATTCAGCCTATCTTCCTTTTTTAAAGGCAGTGATTATCTCATGGTTATGACTGAGAGAGATTCCTCTCCCCTAACAATCATTCAGTGCATTCCTAAAATTTCATTTTTTAAGGCAAGCTATGGGACACTTAAAGCTTATCTGTGAGTCTCTCTTCTTCCCAGAGCTAGTGAAAATCATTCATTGTACAGGGTCTTCTGATACTCTGAAAGACTATCATAATTCACAGGAGTTGGCTTAATATGTAATGTCTTAATGACATACATTAATATGTAATGTCATTCTTTCCCATACACATTAAAATTTTCTTGCTGAATTCACTGTATATTCTAGGAATTAAAGGAAGCAGACTATGTGGCAATCCAGTTACTCTTCCCTGACATGAAGGATAAACTAAGAAGACAGAGGACAGTACAAAACATTTTTCTATAAATTTGCTGATGCTTTGTTTTAAACATTTAGATCCCAGTCCTGCTGTAGGGTGTGTTAACCTGAATTTATTTAATGGAGGACCTTAGGCTAAATTCTTGGTATTGTTTGTAGAACATTAGCATTTATGTAAATTCTTGATAGGTAGACCACTGGTGGGGGATTCAGTAGTGTTGGTGTTATTAACTTTGAGTTTGATGCTGCTACATAAGTGTGTACATGTTTTCAGGATAACAGCTTCTAACAAATCTGAATTTATCGTATGTAAAGATTTTACTCAAGCTCAGCTAAAAGAGGTAGCTCAAATTCCCTGCAATGCCAGGCAAAAAACTTAAGTGTCATGAACATTGTCTGAAGAAGGAGGAATGTATTTGAAAAACAAATTTTTATCACATGTCGTGGCAAGCAAACTTCACTTTCCTGAAAAGAAGTCTTCAAAAGAATGCATGAATGAGTAGCCAAAACAAATAATTTAATTCTCAGTCCTGTAGTGAAGGTCTTAGATCAGAACACCCTAGAATGTGTGTTGACAAGGGTCATTAAATCTATGACATAAAAATCTCAGTGCTTGCTACCTTCTCCGTTTTACACAGGGCTCTGATTCTGAGGGTCTGTAGCATATCCATAATCCTCATATCTGATTTTTACTAAGTGCTTAATGAAGTAGTTAGTTCACATAATGAAAGTCTAGAATGTGTTAGAGATATTTACTTTGGTTAATATAAATCTTGAATTTGTTATTACTTGTGTGATGGCTGCTGTATTGCCTTTGGAGTGAGCTTACTATCCAGGTCCAGGCTATATTTTTTGTAGCTTGCCTTGCTCAGCAGACAGTAATGCTTGAGAAATTTCTTCCCCCTCTGTTTGCTGAAAGCAAAAAGAATTAGACATCTGTGAAATGTTTGTGAAATCATTATTTTAGGGAAAGATAAAAATTGCTTGCCTCAAGAAAAGGTGTGCTGTCTTGTGTTTTTTTTGGTGCGGGTATAACCACAGTCATCACTTGGTGTAGTCACTGGTGGTGTTGAATTTGCCATACGTGAGCTGGCCTGCTGACCCTGGTGGGATCTGTAGGAATGGTGTATGTGAGAGAGGAGAATGAGGACCTTGGAACTGGTTTGACTGAAGAAAAGCTGCACACTGCTGTCTACATTTCCTCCCTCATTTTAATTCTTAAAAGTCTTCCATGGCATGCTGTGAGGCTGTTGGGCAGAGTCAGTGCTGGTGCCAGTGGACCACCCCAGAACCTGACTTCATTTATGGAGCAATCTTCTCCTTTTGGAAAAGCAAAGCTTCAGGGGAAGGAAGTAAGATACAAATTAGAATGCAGCAAAAAAAGTACTAAAAATAAATCATCTGTTTTGGCATTCTGCAGAATGGTTATTAGTTCAGAGATTAAAACAAGCCTAATCATGTCTGAACAGCATTAAGGGATTGTATGCCATAGCCTGGCTTAGCCATTGCCTCAGGTTGCTTATGGCAAATTAGCCAAAATCTGCAAGCAGTGGCTGTCATTGACCTAAAGTATATTTGGCACCAAAGAAAGGATTAGTGGTAAATGCATCAAATGGGATACTAAAAAATGGATATAGACAGGACAGCTATCACAATTAGAAAGCTTTCAGTTCAGAGTCTAAAACTAAAAGCCTCAGACCTGCCTAGTTGCAAATCCAGTATTTGCTCAGTGTCTCAGCAAGCCCATGAACAAGACCTGGAGCTGTTGTAACTCACAACTGTGTTTATGTCAGCCCTTCAAGCTGTGCTGGTGTTTGCTGATGGTTCAGCAGGACCTTGACCCACATAGCAGCATGGCAGGTACTAAAGGTTAAGCATGTTGGCCTCTGGGTTGGAATTATTTGGATCTGTATGAGCTGCAGCCGACTGAGGCTTCTGATACAAATAAGGGTGGATGATGACATCTTTTAAGCAGTGTATCTTCTGGTCTTAATCTCCTTTGGAATAGTTCAGAGGAGAGGGAATACTGAAGAAAAACTTGTGACTGTTGCAAGTGGTGGACAAGAAAAGCAAGAAACATTCTCTGAGTAAAGAAGGTTGTGCTTTTTAGAAACCCTAACTTGTGTCTGCTTGGTTAAAATGCAGAAGATGCCCAGGTTTTGAGTGAAATGTGCTTATTGCTGCCTGAAAGCTAGAGATTACTTTATATCCTGTGTGTTTCTAGTTAGTAATTAATTGCAACTATAAAATTATTTTGAAACTTTTGGTTAGTTATTTGAAACTCTGTAATATATGAGTAGCATGATTATTATCTTAAAATGAAAGAAAAGTACTCAGCTGTAAAATTGGTTCACAGTCATATCCAGTATCTTGGTATGGCAGTAATTTCTGGGACTTGGAAAGCTTTTGATATGTCTCCAAATAGCTGCAAATAGTCTCATGCATAAGAAACTTGAGGTTTTTGTGGGAATTGTTATTTAATCTAATTTTCAGATTATTGTCCTTGATGGTGACACCCTTGCTTTAAGTAGTTCATTAGTCTCTTCTGCTTATTTCTCCCTTTTCCCGCTCATGGATATGACTGTTTTTCAAAGATCTTTTGCTTTATTTGAGAGCAGACCTGCCTGTTCAGAGAAGACCTTTTGTTTCATTTGAGAGCAGACCTGCCTGTTCAGAGACGATGGAAAAAAAGTAATTTACTTCTCCCCTACTCCCCAAAATTGCATGGGAAAGAGGTGGAAATGTGTAGACTTCCTTAAAAACCCCACTGACCTCCCTCCCCTATTTGCACTCTTCTTTTGCTGCAGTTTCTGTGACTCCTCCTATCCTGAGTCCTGGACGCTGATACTTCTTTGCCCTGTACTCATTTAATCTTATTACGTTTGGGAATTGTATTCTTCTCTTCTAAATTTCTACACTGTTTCTTGGGGGAAGAAAAGGAGCAACAGGATGGCTTTAGTTGTCACAGTGCCAGTGTGTGTTGCAGTGGTTTCTTGGGTGAAGTCAGGAATGCACTGGCACCAGAGAGGTGGTGGAAGCTCTTTGATTAGATGATGTCATTGGGTGCATTTTGTAGCTGCATCATGTGGAGATCATGGCATATACAACATGTTGGTCTGGATGGACTGGCACTATTCTGGCATGAATGAGTTGCTTTGGTTTAACTCAAAACGTGTTTCTATTTTTTTTTTTTTCATGTAAAATTAAGCATTAATATGAGCTGAAGTAAGAATTTTTCCACTTAATCTGCTAAGGGTGTTCTCAGGGTTTGTTTATTACTGTGCTTGAAATTACAAGGGTGCAAATGAACATGCTTAAGTTCTGTGCCTTGACAAATTCCTGTCTGTAGTTGGTGTGTATCTTTCCCTAAACATTGAGTTAAAGTGTATCAGCACAGAGAAACATAAAGTGCCTTAGTTTGAACTAAACATTTGAGCCGTTGTGAGATGGGTGGGTTAGAGAGCCACCAGCACCTGACTTACACATTTGGATTACTGTGGTTCAGTACTTTTGCTGCAACCCATCTTCCATTAAGTCAGTCTAATGTGTAGATACAGTTTTTTTTTTTACTGTCCCAATAGGTTTTCATTCAGTGTTTCCTTATGAAGAGAGAAAGAAATCTAGGTTTAAATTCAGGTAGATGTGGTGGAGTAGTGACTGGGTCTAGCTCACAAGCTGATGGAGAGTTCAGCAGTTCATTCTGCTCACTTTTTCATGTGAGGATACTGAATTTTGGGTGTCTGTAGCGTGTCTTAAAATGGGTTCAATGAATTGGGATTTGGTCTATTTTTCCCATTCCTAAAGTAAATCACATTTTGTGAAAGAAGGGGACCTGGGGTCAGTGGACTGCCTGTGAGACAGCCCTTGTTGTCAAGAAAGCCAAGAGCACTCCTGGACTTCATCAGATGCCATCAGATCAGATCACTCCAGTGCTGCCATCAGATCAGGGACCTCCCTCTCCACTCAGAGCTGGTGAAAGGACCCTTGAAGTGCTGTGCCCAGTTTTTGCTCCTCAGCAGGAGAGAGACATGGACACGCTGCTGTGAGCTGATCACAGCGCCCCAGAGATCATTAAGGACACCTTGCCAATGTGTGTTTCCAAAGAATAAATCAGAATAAAAGACATTATAGGAAAACTGTAGTGGAGAAGGCTGGTTCTCAAGGGTTTTGTTTACTTTGTACACATTTTTTGAATACAATGTGATTAGTTGTAATGATTACTTGCTATGGCATATTTTTGGGTTTGTTGTAATGGTTTTGTCGAGGACATCCAGGTCTCAAAATTCAGTGCTTGAAAAAAAGAAAAGAAAATGAAAAGGTAATTTGAAAAAAAAGAAAGTAATTTGCAGCTTAATGCTATGTGAGATAGACATTCTTTTCTTCTGTTAGCAGTTGGGGATATTTAATTTCACAGTGGAGTTTTTGTAGCTTTAAAGGTGGGATGGGGGAAGTAAGTTTTAAATGTGCAGGAATCTAAACTTCATAGCAATTTCCTGTAAACTCCTGTTTTATGCCATGGGCTTGTATAAGTTCAAGAGCATTGTTGAAATTGGAGAAGTTTGTACTGATTTATATCATCTGTACAACTGGCCCCTTTTGTGTAAGCAGGTTATGTAAGGTTTGGCAGCTGTACTGCATTTTGGGAGATGGAAAAAGTGTTTGGGCAATGTTGGCTGCTTTTTATTATGTCTGTGATACCTTCCAGCTCAGATGGTTGATTGGCTGCTCTTGGAGGGCACAATCCTGATTTCTAATCTTTGTAAAAATAATGACAAGAGACATGAAGCACTGGGAAGTAAGAAATAATCTGCAGCTTTAAGACTGAGGGGAAATATGGTCTTCATTCTGGTTTTGCTCCTGCACCTGGAATTTTAAAATGAGTTAAGCAGGGGAAAGAAAACAAACCAACCAACCAAACAAAAAAACTCACCCAAAAACAAAGCCAACAAAAACCCCCACTGGAGTGCAGTTTGCCAACTTCAAAATCTGTTTGTTTTTGCAAGGTGGTTTTCAGTCCCATTCTTCTGATAGGAGGGAAGCACCATTTAAGCTCTGATTCAGTGTGGTAGTTCATATGCCAAAACTCAGGGCCTTGTTGGCTGCAGTTGAATTGCATTTAATTAAGTTCCGATAGAAAGCTTGGTTGTGAAGCTTGAAGCTTACATATAGAGCTTGCCTATTTGTAATATATGTAACACATGACATGTATGTGCTTACACAGAGCAGTAACTGAATTTTATGTACTCTTTTGGGTCTGGTGCTTCTGGCTGCTGGGCTGGATGGACTCTTGGTGGCTGTGTGTTCATGAGAAACTGTACATTTACAGCATGGCTTTGGTGGAGCTTTGGCTTCTGCTCTGCTTTGTTCCACCTCCTTTCTTTAGTGGAGCAAAGTGGTGCAGCAGATCAGTTTAGGGACAGAATTGGTGCAAGTGCTGTGAAATTATCATTTGATGTTAGTCTCTTTTTCTGCCTGCCTCTCCTTCCTTTCTGCCTTGGAAGCCTGGAGTTAAGGTTTAAAACCAGTGAGGGGGGGGGAGACACTTAAGCATCTCTGAAGAACTAAATAAACTAACTCACAAGTTTGTCCAAAGTCTGCTTTTTGTTTAGAGCATATGTAGTGCTGCTTGGTTACTTTTTTTTTAAGGGTATTGATTTGCAATAGCTGCTTAGCAGTAAATTTTGCTCACAAGGGCTTTTTTTTCTCTCATTAGCTCTTTAGAAATTCATGTTTTCATTTTCTTTGACAGCCCTCAGTGCTGTTAGACTTTTGTTGACCTGTTGCCATGCAAGGAGGATATAAAACTCCTCAGATGCCAGTCCTAAAATGTGATCGATCTAATGTGTACAGAGATACTGGGTTTGATATTTTTAGTTTCTTACAATTGTTATGGCGTGCCCTGGCCCAGGGGTATTTAAAACTCTGGAATTTACATTTGAAAACACTACCACCACCAAGAAAATCAACCAAACAAAAAAACCTACCCAAATGCTTGCCTTAGGCTCTTCATTGTTATTCAGTGTGCATCTTTTCAGCTGGCTTCAAAAACTGGGAGGCATAATAGCACAGGTAGTGCCAGACCGAGACTCTTTGCTTAGTCTGCTTATTTTTCTGAAATGTTATCTGGCCTAAATGCGGGGTTTCTTTTTTAAATGGTGAAATGGAAATGATAGGGATTGTTAATATACTGGACACCTGGAAAATAGGTTCTGTTTGAAAAACAAAAAACCCCAGTCCTGAACCATCATTTGTCCCAGATGTCTTGACTGTTTTCAAGTGCTTGTTTTATACTGAGGTCAATAATAGATGTGGACTCTTGAGCATTCTTTAAAAAATAAATTCAGGAAAGCCTTTCCCCTCCCAGAAATAATACGTCAGTTGTCACTCCAGGCTCCTGAATGAAGGTTAATTTAAATCAGGATGAATCAAAATCAGTTCCTGCATATAAACGATTAAAGTATGCTGATTGATTCCTTTCACTGAGAAGCCACTTGGAGCTTTTTGCCGTTTTCCTCCCCTGCCCATAAAGCTCCAACCAAAAGTGTCTGCTTTTGTGTAGGAATTGATCCTGTAGACTGCAGGCATTTGGAAGATGGAGGCTGTTAGGCCTAATTATTATTCAGGACATTACTTAAATCTTTAATTTCTCCACTGTTTTTCCTGTATTCCTCTTTCTCTGATAAACAAGCTAGTACAAGCAGATTTCAGTACTTTTGACAGGAGACTAATAATTTTAATCAGATCTATGGGTTATTTCACAGATAGTTAGCCTTTTTTTTTTTTCTTCATGACAAATCATAGCAAGGAGGCTTTCCCCCTGCCCCAAAAAATTCTCTTATTACTGTTCCAGTTCAGTTTACAGTGCTGGTTTAGTTAAGCTCGTGTAATTCTTTCCATAATAACCATGGATGTTTCTTTTCTTAAGGATTTATAACTTGTGCAAAAAAAAGTCTGTCTTCAGGTTGCTCTGTGTTCCAGCCAGAACACTGTATTTTTACCTTAATTTGAACTAGCTTTGTTACTCAAAATAGAGGAGGGCAAAAAAGGGAAAACTTGACATGTTGTGCATTCTTGAAAATCCCTTACAAGCATGCAGTTAAAACATGACATTTTATGGCTTGTTAGAGTCTCATGTCCAGTGCTCTGTTGTGCCTTGTGCTGCAAAAAAAATGTCAGAAGAGCCTAGATGTTAGGCTAGAGAAAGGTGGGAGAGGAGGGATGGAGAGGGCTGCCCTAGCTAATTGCAGACTCAAAGGTGAGTGACTGGCCTAGGGGGAGGTGATGAGAAATGCCTCTTTCTCTGGGCAAGCTTCACAGGTGGCTTCAGCTGGCTGGTTGCTGCTGTTCTTTGCTCCCTCTGTTTAAGCATCCCTTGCTGCAGAAACATTGGTAACACTGATTATTTGCTAAGGTAACTGAAAGGTTTTGAGTTTTCTCTTTTTTTTCCTTGTTAGAATGCTAATGTCAACACCAGGGTGGGCACCAGAGAAGAAGTGCTTCATTTGGCAGTGGTATGGTTTTAAATGGACTCACTTAGACCACAGAACATCAGTCCTGCTGTAGGAGCAGCTTCTTACATTGATTTCCAAACTCCCAATTCAGGATCTTGATGTGTTGAGAGATCCCCAAACCAGAGCACATTTCCTAAAATTCTTGGCAATTCAGCACCTGCTGCCTGATAAAGGACAGAAACGTCTTTGAAAAGGATGCAAAAATTGTATTTGCTTTTCTGTGGCTTGGTGTCTGCTCCTGTGATGGACCATGGGATTCTGTGGGGCACACAGAGGGAAGAAAACCTTTACCTCCTTAGGTGTTCAGTATACTCTGAAGAGTTCACTGAGAAGATCGGCTGTGTGATACTTGAGGGATTGCAGGGACAGCCTGTTGTCAGGACAAGGTGGTGACAGGCTGTGTTGTTTTAGAAAAGTCCAACCAAGAGAGAAGTGCTTTGAAGGAAGGCTGCCTGCATTCAGATTGTTCTCCATGTTGTCTTAGTGCATCTTCATCCTGCTGACCCTTCCTTTGTGGTGCAGCTACTTTGCTAATACCACACAGTATTAAACCTTTGAGTAACATTGAGCTTGGTGCCTGCTAATGAGCTGAAATGTAGAGATGCAATTTTCCTGTGACAAGTTTGTGGATTTGAAAGTACTAGTTTTGTACAGCAGTCTCTGTGAGCCCAAGAGTAAACACGCATCACCTATGAAATTAAATGACATTATTTTTTGGGAAGAGACTCTTGAGTTGGAGCTTCTTTAATATCATAGAAAAGCCATGAGGGCTCTTTGGTTTACAGATTTTTTTTTTTTCCTTCCTCTGAATGCATTGAGAGTGCAGGCTGAAATTTTAATGGAAGGCCTGAGGACAGGAATTTTGTTCCATGATAATTTAAGGGATGTTTTCTCATCCTTTTAACCTGCTTTGAGGGTTGAATAGGACTTAGCTAGTTTTGTCTCCTTTGTTTTTTCTTTTAAGTAACTTTCACGGTCTAATTGTCTAATGGTCTAATCTCCTTTTTAGTCTGCACTCACATATTTCAATAGCCACATGATAAGGCCCAAAGTCACTTCTAATAGCCACATTTTTCTTCGTTCAACAGTCTATATTTTGTCTGTCTTTATTCCTGTAGAGCTGGATGCAGGTGGTGCAAGCTGAGCAGGATCAGATGAGCTAGATCAGACAACTGATTTGACCTGACCAAAAATGAGTATTTGGCCATATCAGTTTCACAGTGTGATTCAGCATCTGGTTGTGCAGACAGGTTTTTTAAGGCTACTTTTCTCTGTCTTTAGTTGTTTGTCAATAGCTGCTTCCCCACACAGTCTGAGTTGCCACAAATTACAGCCTGACTTGTTAAGGAAAACCAAAATGAGTGGCAATTTACATTCATAGGTTGTCCTCTGAACTGGGGCAGCTCTCAGCTACTGCTGCTGCTTTTTCAGGAGCTGTCAGTCTGTCCTGGTTGCTGGAGCTGAGGAAGCTTTGAGAAGGCATCTGGGGACATGACTGTGCCTCAGCCACTCTCATGTGAGCTGTGTCAGAAACCTGCAGAGTCACCTGCATATGGAGTCTTTTATTTCACCTAGAAAACTTGTTGGACCTCACACTCAGGTGTATGTGGATTGTGATACAAGTGATCAATGTCTGTCTGTCTGTCTATATCTGCATGGTTATTATATTATTATATTCCCCTCTTTAGTGGGATAAACTGCTCATGATTATATATGCTGCTGTGTAGGTGCTGTGACTGCCCTGGAACTGGAGATCTGCCTAAATTGGGGTGGAGGATGCACATGGCGATCAGAGCATGTTAAGGTTAAGTGTGTTGTGAGGGACATTTGCTGGTGATAGCTGTAGAGCTGCCTGTTCCTCCTTGGCTGAAATGATGGCCCAGCTGTGGGTAAAGCAGCTCCAGAGCCTCTGCAGTTTGCAGGGGGGAGAGCAAGATCCCCCTGCAGAGGAACATGACAGCAATTACAAATGTAGTCCCTACATCATCCCTGAAGTGTGGACAGGAGTCTCTCTCATAAAATAAAGCATAAAGTTTAAGTGTGTTTTCACAATCCACATTCATTTACTTCCTTAGTGGCTCCTACTGTGGCTGCACAGTGAGTGCTGTCTTCTGAGGGGAGCTAAGGGTCTGAGATAAGCCAGGTTATGAAGCATCTGGCTCAGCATTGTGCAGGACTGAATAGATGTCTCTTTACCATGTTTTTCTGGATCTTCAGTGTTAGGAGGACTTAGCTCAGATGCAGCTCCATGCTCTTGCCCAGCTGGTGCCCATCTGGAGCTCCTGTTGATCTAATACTGTGCAGGGAGCCTGGGGAGGTGATGGGTCCAAGGCACAGATCCCTGGTTATGTTTGAGAGCTCCCTCAGGGCAAAGGCTTCCTCACATAGACCCATGGCCCAAAAGGCTGTCATGGCATTGGGAAGACAGTGTGTTTCTCTGAGAACCCTGAGGCAGCTGTGTTGTGTTTGCTTGTGGAACTTGCAGGATGCATATGTGGTGCTGGGTAATGTTTACCAGCTGTGAACTGGCTGTTCTCTTCTCACCAGACCATTTCTCTTGTAACTGTACAATCTCAGCTTTTTGTGCAGATATTATGTGATTTGCTACACTTTGATGTGGTCCTTTCCAGTTGGTACGTGCTGTTAATCTATTGTGAGTCTATTCAGGCTACTTACATTGCCCATAGGTGGAGTGATAGGGAAACTGGGACATGAATGGGAATGGGGAAAAAAAAATTCCAAAAATGTAATGTCTTTCTAAGACTTCATGGATTTGTGATTTATTTTTTTTGACAGAAACAGATTTCAGGACACTTGACTTCATTCTTTTTTTCTCTATGGATTTGCAAAAGGAGGTGAAGCTGTGCTCATTGCAATATAGGATATTAACTTGTAGCAACTGACCACACAGGGATGATACTCAGTTCTAAATGCTTATAACAATCAGGTACTGCTCAGCTTTGGGAGACAGTGGTAAATACACAAAACTTGTGAGATGGTTTCATGAAGGACTTATGTTGTGCCCTGTGGACCTGGAGTTTGATTTGCTTTAATAAGTGTGTAAAAGTTTTGGGAGTAAACACTGGTGTCTGTACCCTGCTGTATGCAATGTACCATTGTACCATTACAGGCTTTGCAAAGAGCTGCTGTCCCTGCGTGTCCTGTGGCCTCATTTGTGTGTGTGTGTGTCTCTTTCAGATACATGTACTGGACTGACTGGGGTGAAACGCCCCGGATAGAGCGGGCAGGGATGGACAGCAGCATGCGCAAGATCATTGTTGATTCCGACATTTACTGGCCAAATGGGCTCACGATAGATCTCGACGAGCAGAAACTTTACTGGGCTGATGCAAAACTGAGTTTCATTCATAGGGCAAATCTGGATGGTTCCTTTAGGTAAGCTCTCTGGTCTATAATAAGATGTAAGTAATTTCTCACTTTCTGTGTTCATTTTGAAATAAGACTTTTTCTCCCTAGTAACCTAGAATAATGCAAATACTTTCCAATTTTTAAAAAATGCAATTCTTAATTGCCTTGCAAAAAATAACCTCACATACTATAAAACTGGTTTTAAGAGTAAGACTGTTTGTATCAGTATTTCACTATAAACTGTTCACAGCCTTCTTGTACAGCAGGGTTCTTCTTTTTTAGGCTCTTACTTGTCTTGAAAATAGTTGGGGATGCTGATTCTTGACCCTGGACAATATAACATTTAACTTGTCACTGGGATTTTACAGTATTGTTAATGGTTTTTTTTACCAACAAGAAATACACATTGAGACACACTTGTCCATGGCCCCATCCACAGAAGTCCTTATGTCATGCCTATTAATTAACCAATTTTGGGTTGTTTCAAACCACAAGCACTTAGGAAGCAGATTTCCTAAAGCTTGCTGGAAAGCACAGGGTGGAAATTTTTTGGTGGCTGCTGTCCAAGTGTGCTGTTAAGTTTTGGCTTCTGTAGACATGAAGAAATGACACTTCAGGCAGGGCAGACTTAAGCATTTGAGATTGCATCTTCAGTTCTGTGCAGTGCTCAGTGGGCAGGGTGTGTTGGACCTGAAGGGTGAGTGTCACATGCAGTAAAATGTCCTGCCAAAGTAATCTCTGCACTGGTGTCTGGCTTTGGTCTTCAGGTAGTTTTAAATGACATTTTCATGATTTCATAACATTTTAAATGCCTGTGTCAATAAAATTGTTTTGCCTTGGTGAAAAGTTGGAGGAGCTCTATTTTACGCATTTCTGTGTAATAGAATAATATGCCTTCCCCCCAAAAAAATTTTCCATGGTGTTTCTCACTCAATTTTTTTTACTGAGTTGCATTCTATGCCTGATTGTCACAGTCATAAAAGAGCAATAGCAATATTGACATCCTTTATAAAACACTCTCAAGTTCCTTTGAGAGCACTGTGTAAGAGCTGGATAATGGTGGCATTATAGTAAGTGACAAGTATTGACTGACAGTCCAGAGTGGAGACAGGGAAAAGGCCTTTGTGGAAGGCAGAGGTAGCTCCCACTCTGGCTGCAGGTTTCTAGATAGAAGGAAAGATTTTCAAATGATTCAGCGCAGAGTATGTTTCTCTGATTTGGGGGAGAGTGGCAGAGTTTGAGGTTTCCAGGCTGTTTCTGGGGTTTTCATGCACAAATTGTACAGACTTTACTTGCATGTGTGTGTAAATGTTGAAGTTGTAATTGGCAAGTAAAATCTATTCTGCTCATTTTAAGGTAGAGAAAAGCCACCTGAAAGGGAGCAAGGCTTTGAATGCACTAATTCCAGCAATCTATCCAAATTACTTTGTGATAGATCCATGCCCCACCTCCCAAAGAGATTTCTGTTTGACCATAAATCAAATAGTGTTTTAGTAAATAATAATGTATTTTGCATTAAGAAAAATTTGGCTCTCTTGCATATTTTACTGAGGTGCTACAGCATGTAAATGCACACTTGAGGTCAGAATATCCCTGTACAGGGTGCATTATGGAGGTCTGACTGCATGCAAACTTTTAGGTATTGTCCAGCATAATAACTCTGAAAGTGTTATGGATGTTGATAATAGGCCATGAAGATTGATCTGAATCATAACTCCTTTTAAATGAAATTTTTATTTATTCCCTTTTCACTGATCAGTGTTGAAACAGATGTCTGTGAAGTTGGGACTCCTGGATTCTGGTGTTAAAGGTGCATTTCAGTAAGGGCTCAGACTAGATGGTAACTTCTGAAGTTGTTTCTGTTCCTTAAACATGGAGCAAGTTTCACTCATCCATGACAATAAAGAAATTTGTGATGTTTCAAATGCTTCCATCCCTCCCATCCCAGAATCCATTCAGGATTACCTCAAAATCTAAATAAAAAGGAAATTTGCATTCCATGTGGTGGATTAATGTTACTGGAGCAATCTGCCTCTTAGCAAGCTTCAATTTGCACCCACATTTTCTGGAACTATTTCAAGGGATGTAATTACAGGAGAAAGGGAGACTTGATATCCAAGAATGATGGAAATAGGGGCAATACATAGTGGAAAGCAGCTGTTATGATATTAGGATACAGCCACTGCTGTTATTAGTGAAGAGGAAAGAGCAATGGTAACAGTGGAAAGTGAAATTAGTATTTGTATTTATTCTGTTGTGTTTTATGGTAACAAGTAGTGGTAATTAGAGAGAATTTTTGGAACAGTTTCAATTTTATCTCTAGAAGAGAAATATTATGAATAATTTTGTTTTCTCGTGTATATTCTGGTACTTTTGTGCATGTCTCAGTCTGTTTTAGACTCGTCTATGTCTGAATATATAGCAAGAATTTTGGGGGTGTTTTTTATTCCCTTCTACCCTGGAAAATGCAGATAATCACCTGTGCTGCTCAAAATGAAGCAGAGTCCTTTCCCTGCCAAATGTTAGCTGTTTTTTTTTTTCCTTAAACATCTTCAGTAAAAAAAAAAATGAATGCAGATTTAATAGAGTTATAAGAAAATTAAGTTCCTTATTTTCCTTCAGGGTGACACTGAGACTTTAGCTTTCTCAAAGTCATATGATGAAAAATTTTGAATAGTGCTTTGCTGTGTCACAACACTGGTTTGAAAGGTGTGTGCATACCTTTGTGTATACATAAAATGCATGGGTTTGTGAAAACTGAGTACCTGAGAGTTTTGACTGAGGAGTTGTCCAGTGTCTTTTCTCTGGCTTAGTAAATATCTTCAAAACTGTTAAATCTAAATTTATTGCAACTGGTATAAATTTTGGGATCCTGTGAAAACATGTTAGAAATGTCATGGGTTTTATGGCTTCCAGTTCATCTAATTCTCAGAGGTGTGGCAGTATGTAATTGGAAAACCACCTCAAATGTTTCAGATTTGTATTAATTATAAATACTTAGTTTTAGGAAAAATATAACTGACCTTTGCTCTACATTAAAAAATAATCTGAAAAATACTTCCTTCTGCTGCAAAATTAAGAGAGGGGTCATTTAATGAGACTCATAGGTCATTTCTGCCTTTTTCTCCTAGAAGAAGAGACTGAGTGCAAACTGAAGTTCTGGGCAAAGATGTCATATACTGCTTTAATCAGAGGAGCACTCTTTGGACCTTATTTCCTTGGAAAGTCACTTGTGTTTGGGTATTTGCACGGCTCCTGAAGTTAAGGAACTTAAGGGGTCAGTGTAGAGCCTGAATCAGATACTTTGATGTTCTGAAACTCAATATATTTGTGTCCTTATTGCTATGAAGGGGTAAAACCTTATTTTACATTTTTCAGACTGCTTGTCACTTTTATCCCCAGGCAAACCTCTTGGTCCCATGAATTTGTTGAAAGACGACAGTTCCTACGTGAATTTCTACAGAGCCAAATTTTTTCATGTGTGTGTGGTAGCAAGTGGAAGCAATCAATTTTTTAATCCTTACTCTTTCTCCCCAAAAGGCAAAAAGTTGTTGAAGGTAGCCTCACGCACCCGTTTGCCCTGACGCTGTCTGGGGACACTCTGTACTGGACGGACTGGCAGACGCGCTCCATCCACGCCTGCAACAAACGGACGGGAGAGAAGAGGAGGGAGATCCTGTCTGCTCTCTACTCACCCATGGACATCCAGGTCCTGAGCCCCGACCGACAGCCCTACTGTACGTCCTGCTTGCCCCCAAACCCCTGCTTGGCGGCCGCTTCTCTGGCAGGGAAAATGTCAATCAGCAGAGTGGTCAGTGTGGAGTTTAATGTTCTGCACACTTGTCAAAGGGTTGGTTCCTAAAGGTAGAAGTGCTTGAATCCTGTGCCTTGCTTTGAGTATTCCGGCCCCAAGTGGTGTGAGCTCACTCACTGCCCCAGCTGGTAGCAAAATCCAGTGCAGTATTCAGTGACTTGTTTTGGTTTGGAATATTTGAACGAGGATGATACCAACTTACCTGGCATCTTTTTAATGCCATTGCTTTAAAGGCATCTGTAAGAAATGCTTATTATTACTTTTTTTTAATAATTAAAATTGCCACAAAATATATAATGTTCATGTTGTACTTATAAGTGCCATTTTTGCAGTCCAAACTTGATTGTGGTTATCTTCAGTACATATCAAATAGTTTGTGCACATCTTAGTATGGAAGGGTTTTAGTTTTGAGCTTTCATGTAGACACACACATGCCTCTATTTTTCTATAGATTCTCTGATGCTACTTCAAAGGAAGTAGAGTATTGAAAATTGAGCAGGGCTGCATGTATTTTCTATGTTCACATGATTCCATGTGGCAGCTGGTTTTGGAGGTTTTGGAGTTTTTTAGGATTGTGAGAATAGGACTTAAAATCAGTGTTGTGAAATGTATATAATTGAGTAGCTCTGGGAAGAATCAAGTCTTGTCCAGAGGAAATACTTTTGCCGTTTGGACTGGCTTCTTTCTTTATGCCATGCTTCCCTAAAGATAGTGTTTGTATTCCAATGAAGTTAATAGGATGTGAGTAAACAGGCCTGAAAATAAGCAAAAGGAGTTTGGAGCTCATTGTGGGGATGGAACATGTGCAAGTTTTCCTTGAGATTACTGGGTATGCACAGCACCCTGGTCTGTGTCACAGCTCCAGATAAGAGTTTGTGCTGAATTCTTGTCATTGCTTTTAGCTCCAGGAATGTCCCAGCCTTGGGTCATAGTATTTGAGTCAGTCACAAAGAAAATAGAGCACACAGAGAAACAGCATATGCTGAAAATAGCTCAGATGCCATTGACTTCATTAAGATCAGGCTTGGATTCCTTCCTTACCAGTTTGGTTTTTTTTCCTGTGAGTGTCAGTGGAAGTAACAAAAGTCAAATTAGCCAGACACTTTGTGCTTTTATATTAAAGTAGTTCAGATGATGATTGAAACTACAGTTTTGCAGAAATCTTGAAAAGGTTGCAAGTATTTTTTATAAGGGGCAATATTTATCCATAATTACCTATTCATATGATTTCATGTCTTGCTGCCATTTTTTTCCCCATTAAAGGAGGAAGGAGTGGTCAGTTGTCATGTGTCCGTCCTTGTCCTGTACATGCAACAGCAGGAATTTGTAATGTAGGAATTGTACAAGTTCTTGTTTTCTTTCATAGAACTGATTGTCCCATCAGTTGCATACATCTCAATTTAGGTGCCCCTAGAGTTAAGATGCTGGGAAGGGGGGGAAATCAAGCATTTCATGTTGTGAGTCCTCTGTTTTTTAGCACTAAAGCTTATGCCAGTCATTTGGGGTCTGTAATTTCTCCCTCAAGGAGAAAACAGAGCTTATGGGCTTCTAGAAAATGTAGACTAAATGTGCTTTGTTTCTTGAAGTTCACACTCCATGTGAGGAAAACAACGGTGGTTGCTCCCATCTGTGCCTGCTGTCTCCAAGGGACCCCTTCTACAGCTGTGCCTGTCCCACTGGTGTGCAGCTGGAAGATGATGGCAGGACGTGCAAAGCAGGTAGGAACTTGCCTTTTTTCTACAGTCACAGTGTTGCTATGGTTTGGGTTCACTGCTTCAGAGCTGATCCTTGAAGAATTGAGTTGAGAGGAGCTGCCTGATAAACTGAAATGCTATTTTGCATACAAACCTCCCACTAAGCTATCAAAGACAGAGGTTTTTATGAACTAAAGTAATCCCTTGTAGTAGAAATCAGAGATTTTTGCCTGTGTTTAGGGTTGACAGTTTTCTGGATTTTATTAGAAGTTAATGTAGGACATCTTTCCATTTGGACAGTGGAGAAACTTCTGCTCCCTCCCATTTATTCTCCAGAACAGGTCTGTGATAAAGCAGTGGTGGCTGAGTTGTTAACTGGGGAAATACTGCTCTAGATGGTGTCCCTGGGAAGTAGGAGAGGGTTGTGTGTCACCAATAAAAAGCTGTTTACAGAAGAATAGCTAGAGCATACCTTTTAATTAAACAGTGTAACTAGATGCATATTTTGTATTCACAGGTTGAATGAGCCTTGTGGTATACTTTGAAATCTTATTTTTTTCACTGATTGATAAGTCTTTTTTAAAGATGCATCTTAGAAAAGCAGGCAACTAACACTGATATGGTGATAGAACATAGGAGGGAAGGTTTTGGAGAGTGTTCTGCTGACTCTGCTGCCTGTCTCCAGTGTGCTTTTGAGTCTAGTCAAATAATATAATCATTTTCTGATGTGGTTTGATTCCTGTGTGTACTAGAGCACGCATAAGAGATGCCTTTCAATTGTGAACCAGAAGCACAATTTAAACACTGAATCTCCAGGGTTTAAGGGCCGGTTTTATTAGCTCATCCTACTCTAATTGAAAGGCTTATAAGGTAGTTTTGCAGCTGCTGAGAGACTTTTCCCTTACTCCTTCCAGCTTTGGAAAGTTTCCCTTTCACAGCTTTCAAAAACCCCTCACTGAGGGGCTCAGGACAACCTTTTAGAGGTTCATATTGACCTCATGTTTCTGGCAGTGGGAATGAAGGTCAGCCTGCTTTTGGCATTTTGGCAGATAGCACAAGCAGGACCAACTGCTTATACTGTGCTTTCACCTTTCCATTGTCAGGCCAGACAGTTTGCCAAGGGTTTTCTGTCAAAGGAGGGCAAAAAAGTGGGATGAGAACAGGAAATCTGGTTTTGCATAAGAATGTAGCTTTTTCGCTCAGTTTTATGGATTATTTCTTTCCCAAGCTCCACATCTTTTGTTGCCCTGTCTGCCTTATGCCAACATGCATGCACTTCTCTTTCCCATCTTGCTAATTAACTCCTTGGTTGCAAGGAGCTGACTTTTTGTTCTCCACACGAGCCCTTTGTAGTGGCCATGTAGCAGGAGCTGCAGACCCACGGGTGTTGACCACCTCTTCACTTTGTTCCTCTTGGCTTGGGCAGAGGTGCAAAAGCGCAGAGTCACTTGGGCATGTGAGCTGCTTTGATTTCAGACTGCTATGTGAATCTCACAAAAGCTGCTGTGGGTTTACCTGCAGAAGGGAAAAGCATTTTATTCTCAAAATCCCTGTCCAGATGGGGAGTTTACTGGTGCAAATGTAACTATAGAATGTTATTTCTGTATATGTCTATCAGAAAGAATTCTTGAGGAGAAAAGCCCTGGGGTGCTTAGGTGATTTTAGTTCTCGTGAATATTGAAGTAAACATACATTGGTAATGTTCAGATGAGAGCACTCTGTAGCTCTTTACAAATGGTAAAGGGCCTAGGTAATTAACAAAAAATATGAATTCAAGGACAGGCTGTTCCAGTATTTGTCTTGCTGAGTTACATCTGTATATTATGAAACTCTGGAACTCTGGATTTTTATGCTGTGACTAAACTAATCATTGATATGCTGGAGCCTTAAGTATTGTGCCTGTGTTGGAATATAATTAATTTTCCTGTAGTTTTGTACTTTTGGTGTTCGTTCTTGCTTTCTCTCTGGTTCTAAAGAGTTACTCTGATAAATTTTTACAAATTGCCTTTACAGTAAATATCCATCACTAATAATGGATGATAGATAGATAGATATATAGATAGATAGATAGATACATACATACATACATAGCAACTGGCATCAAGTGTATGTTCTCCTCTGGGAATGTGTATATCTTTTGTGGAGGTAAATAGATAAATTTATTGTTTTGCAGACCCATGGTGCTAGGTCTGTTTTCCTCTGTTGGCTTGAAAATGTTTTGCACTACCTTGAAGTTCCCATATCAACAAGCAAGGGAATTATAACTTTGGGAAGTAAATCAGATGCTCCTAGCAAAGTGAACATTCAAACTCTGGTCTTTGAAATTACTTAGGAGGTTGTGTTGGACCACTGTGGTCTTGTTGGATGTGTCAAATACATGGTTTTAGATGGGTGTCTGAACCTAATCTTGCTGGCATAGAAGGTAATGAAGCCACAGTTTGTAAAGGCTGTCAGAGTGATGGTTCTGGTTGTGCTTGTGGAGAGTGGCCTACTCAGTAGGAGCTGGTAACTGACTAGTGAAATTTCATGTTTCCAAATGGAACTTCAGTTCTCAGACTAGGTAGTTTTCTTGATCTGTGTTTTGTTTGGTTGTTTGTTTGTTTTGTTAATTTGTTTGAATGCCTTTCCTAAGTTAGCTTGAGCAATTGCATGAATATTTGAGAAAGGAACCAAAATTTGGTTGCAGTCATTTAGAAGGGTTGTGTAATTCTACCAGCAAATAGGCCAGTTAAAAGCAGAGCAAAAGAGGGGAAATTTCACAATCTTGGGAACCTTCTTTTAGTAATTTTGCTGATTTAGGACCATCCTGAATTTTTTCTTACTTTCATTGCTTAAGAATCACATTTATTTTCTTTATGAACAGAATTATTTTGATTCGTGACTCTTCTGTTTGTGTGCAATGTCTCCTTTCAAGAAGCTGTTCTTTCTCCTCTCCTGGAGTTCCCTTACTAGGATTTAGTGAGTTCTGTAGGTCAGTGGTAGTTTGTAGTGTTGTGAGAAAGACAAATGTATTGATGGCTGTCTTGTCTCCAGCAGCAAATTATTTGCTCCATTTTTACCTGGGAGATATTTCAGGTGATACCTGTCACCTCTTTTGAGCAGATAGACTTTCCTCGTGCTTCTCATTGTGCACAGTGAATGACATGAATTTATCTGTTTCTTACTCCAACTTGTACCACTTGAAGTGAATGTTTCCAGATAAAATGGAGCTGGGTGTTTGCACCCTGTTCTGCCTGTGTGGAGCAGGTTTGTTTTGCTTTGCTGGGCAAAGCTGCAGTCTCAGAATACTGGATGACTCCCTCTGCTTTTTCCTTCCTTCTGTGGCTTGACCATGTGGTTCAGGTCAGTCACATTCAGGGAAGTTTAGATGTTTTTTGTGTATCTTTTGCCAGCTAACTGTGATTAAACCCTGATCCCAGTCTCCTGTACGGCAGCTATGTGTCTGCATCCTTCCAAGACTGAGCTGGTTTTTGTACACAGCATTCAGCAGCATGTTTCTCTTATGTTTCTGGAAAATATATAAATTCTTTCTGCTGTGTTCAGTATCACTGGCATACAGCTATCACTGCAGGCCTTCTAAAGGAATGCCAAAACCCTCATCTTTTTTCTAAGTGGATATATTTCCTGTAAGCAGTCACTTCCTGAATTCCCTCTGCCTGTCAGAGTTGCATTCCTAAAAGCTCTTATTCTCGTTGCACTTAATTTTCTGATATCATAGTATCAAGTTAGTCAAAGTATATGAACTAGAATTACTTGGATAGCATTTTAAAACCTATTGTCCAGGGCTGATACCTGCAAAATATTTTCAGTATTCCACACCTCGCTCTCAAAAGTCTTTACTAGCTTGGCTCTGGCTGTGAAGCTGTAATAGGTAGGATAAACTGGGACTTCGGCTAATGTTCTTTTTTATTCTATTTTTAAACTTCAGCAAGGACACTCAGAGCTACACAATGTCAGAATTAGTCCAGATTCATGCAGCTTCTGGACGCCTAGTTTTAAAAAAAATATTTTTCAGGATTTTGTTTTATTTCTCATTAGATATGTAATGCTAGCTGCAGTATATAGATAAAATATTTCAGTAAATGCTACAGAATTTTACTTTACTCATTATACAAATTCATTGCAGCAATTTCACATGGCCTGAATATTATTAATTCTTGATCCATTTTACATATTTAAATTCCTCTGTAACCAAATTTAAATCTCTGTTAAGAGGAACCCTTTTTTATTTGCTTCCACATAAAAACACAAACCAAAACAAGCCAAGCCTTTCTGTGACACTGGAATCTCTTTCTTGTAGATTTAGTTTTACTCTGATTTATTGTTTTTCCATTTGTGTTGGGAAAGGTCATGATTCTTGTGTTTGAAAGCAATGTGAGAGGCCTCTTGGTAAGAAGGCATAAGAGAGATTGAGATATAGACGTATCTGCATGCCATGCAAAGAGTAGATGACAAATGCAACATCCAGGTTTGCCACAGTTTTGGAGGAATGCTTTTGATATTTTGAATTTTGCACAAAGAAGTGATGCCTGGAAGTAAGGGCAGTGCCAAGTAAAGTATGTTCCTTTAATACACTGGGCATTGGCTCAGTATAGCTCTAAGCCAGGCCGTGTCTGGACAATGTTCTTGATCACAGGGTTTAGTTTTAGGTGGTCGTGCAAAGAGCAGGGAGTTGGACCCAATAGTTAAGTAATACAACTTGAGATATTCTGTGATTCTAAGCAGACGAAGCAAAACTGTCCCCAGGAAGGGCTATAAAAGCATAAATGATCCTCTGCCATAGCTGAAGACCAAGAATTTGGCTGCAGAAGCAACCATATCCAAATGGTGCTTCGGCTTCTGCTCACACTGGTGTTATTACTGAACTCTGAAAAAGTGAATGCCCATGTGCTGGGGCACAGATTTGTGAGCTGATGCTACCCATGCAATGCTTGGTAATGAATTGCTCCTATAAGGGGCCTTTCCTAAAGGCTGTACAAAAAATATATTAGGGATAAATACCCACAATTGCATCAATTCTTGCTAGTTGCTTGCCTTAATGCTGAGGTAGCTGGCAGGTTTCACAGTGAGTCAGGTACCTGAATTCACAATTATCTTAGTGGTTTCTTTACTACAGCAAATCTACCCTTATAGAAAAAGGGGTTTGCACTGCTTGAGATGTGGAAATTAAACTCTTGCTGTGCATCAGCATGAGCATTCCTTAAAGCCAGCATGAGAACTGCTGCTGTATATTGAGCTTTAAGCATAATGTGAGTCAAATGAAAAAGTTACTCATTTTTAGAACCTTGTATATATTCAGTGGCAGGAGTTTGGTTGTTTTAAAGTGGTAACAAGGAGAATTTCTTCCCTCTTCTGCTCCCACTCCTCAAATGTACCTCAGTTGATGGGTCCTTTGTAGAAATCTGGCTCCTTTTAGGTAACTCAGTCTAGATGTTGTAACTAACCAGCTGCTTTTTTGCAATAATATTGTCCCTGCTATGTCAGAATGTCAGTGGCTTGCTGAGATGTGGTACATTGACCTCAACTCAGCAGAGTCATTTCTCCAGTGGAAGGCAACTGCTCTTTGCTGGAAAATGGGAGAGTTTGGCTGTGAGCTAGTCTTGTGTGGTGTTAGAAGTTGTAGGGTTTCTGTGAGCAAGGTGTGACAGCTGCAGTTTCTCAAATAAATGAGGAAATTCTGTTCTCCCAAATGAAAACCAGAAAAAAGCCCCCACATTTTCATAACTGGAAGAGAAAATACTTGCTTCAGGTGTTTGAAGAGTCAGCTACCCTTTTCTATCCTGGATCCTGTTGTTGAGGCCATTGATCAGGGTTGGCTGCCATTCCCAGTGTCTTATTTCTCTTTGCCATTCTGCACGTTGTGAAATAGAAAACTGTTTTTTGGAGCCTGCTGGCTAATACTGCATAATATGTACAGTGGTTTTTTAATATGCAGGAGACATATTGAAGAATATTGAAGGAAGAAATGCTAAGGCACTTTCTTCTCATCTCCCATGTATTTCTGGTGCACATCATATGTTTTAGAAGTTTTGTCTGCGGTTCCTTGGTGAGCAATCAGGAATTTATTACAGCAATAAAGCCTCCAGGCAAGACAAGCTGGCAGACAAATACCTTCAGGGTGAAGTACTTATTTCATGCCATTTAACCACCAGAGAAGGTTTCTTTGCTGGTGTGTGTTCCTGATAAATAAGAGGAGTAGTATGAATTAATCCAGACTTTCTGATGAAGCAAATCAACCACTAATTTGAGAAGAACAGCCCTTTTGAGAAAGGGAAGGGTCAGGGAGATATATTTTATTTGGGATAACTGCTGTGGAATCAGTTCTTTCAAATACCTGAAAAAACTTCTGCTGACATTGTGTGAGTAACTATCTGGAGTATTCTAGCACTTAGAAGATGCTGGAAGAGAAACCTGGTGTATCAGTAGATAAATTTTGATTACATTCTATCATTGATTTGGAGCTGTATTGGGAAGCAGCACTCATGTCCTGACTTTTTTGTCATGAGATACAAAGGCAAAAAGAAAACTGTATTTTACCTTATTGCCTAGACTGGATATCTGTCTCTCCCTGTTGACAACTCTGTGATTGAAATGCAGCTGTGGAAAACCATTGGCTTTTGGTTGCAAGGTGCTTTGATTTCTTAAGTGTCTTCTGCCCTCTGCGTGGTGTTTGACTACTGTAGGGAGACTTTATTCAGAAGATGGATGACTTTTCTTCACTCCTTCTCTCCCTATTGCACTCCCAAAGGTGTACTGTAATTCCTGTGCTTATCCAGGAATTGTTGAAATTGCAAGTTTGCAATTTGCAACAATTAAAAACTGTTCAGTAATGGGTTCCTGAGAGTCTGGGAAATCTAGAGGGAAATCTACCTCTTCTCATTCCACTCCATTTAGTGAGTGGGTTTTTTCCCTTTCATTCATGTATAGATCTTTGTTTTGAGTCTGTTTTCCCTTCCCTTGCTTTATTGAGTGTGTTATGTTGATGAATTTATTTGATTTATATGAGAAGATTACATTATTTTCTATTCATAGCAACTTTTATGCTTCTGAATGGGGACCACTTTGTGTAGTGACAAAATGAAACAGCCTCATATGGAAATGGTCTTATTTATAATTTCACTGGATAAAGGCCATTAGAAACATGCCATAAGGAACAAACCTGGAGGGAGTGAGGAGCATTCTTGAAGGTCTGCCACATCATCTTCTAGTTCTGTTGTTGGTGGTTTTCCTGGGCTATGGTGAATGAACCTTTCTTTTCAAGCTTTGTTGGTGCATGTTTCAAATTGATGACTACTTTCCAGGACTCTGAAACTCTGTCTAGTTAGAGCTTAGTTTTGTGGTTAGGGGTTTTTTGTTTTGGTTTTGTTTTTTTTTTTTCTTTTTGGTGTGTGCCTATAAAGGAAATAGCGAAGTTCTCCCTTTTCAGCTCTGTTGAGTCTCTGGATTGAATCTGGTTTTATGCTGCAAAAGAACCACACCCTGGGTCTGCACTGAAAAGGTTTATATGTAAACTTTGTTATCTTGCATTCTCTTTGTGCTGGGAACATACACAGGCAGTCTCCAGGACCCAGTGGTAACTGCTTAAGCTGCTGTGACTTGACTGCTTTTTCCAGCACTGGGTGGCTGTTCCTCTGTTTTACTGCATCAATGTGAGATTGAGACTCTCCCTAGATTTGCAAACCCTAATTTCCAGCTGTTTGTATCTTTTTTGTCTGTTTTGTTTTGCTTTTTCCTTGATTGTGTCAGTTCAGAATTGAATTTTCTGGGCCTCCATCAGACTTGGCACATAGTAAATAATGCTTAAATTTCAAAGCATTGCACAGTTTTCAGTCTCAGAGAGGGCTCGTGGGGTGTAAATATTTATTTCTGTTTGTGTCAAGGATGACAGCAGTGCAAAGAAACTTAATATGTTCAAGGTCTCTTGCTGAATGGGAAACATCTGCAATTAGAAGTCAATAGAAGTGGGATTGTAGAAAACCTACTGTATTTTTGTTCATTTTTAAAATATATTAATTATGTATATTGTTGAGTTGTAATGAATTTTTGATTCTTGTCTCTGTGCATTTGAGGTGTTACTGCCAAAACTCTGTTTAACAGAAACTAGGTGGTAAAATGGATGTCAGTTCCAAAGCCAGTGATTCCTTGCTCTGAGCCAGTGGAGTTGTGTATCTCTAGCAGAGAGAGGTACATGTAAACTTTAAAACCTTTCTTTGTGATGAAACACCACAATCCAAAGCCTACCCTTTTTCTAGGAGTAGGGATTTTTGGCAGACTTTTTCTTGGCCCATCCTTCTTCCTATGGCTTGCAGTGAGCTGTTATTAAGAATTCTGTGCCAAGGGATGTTAATTTTTTTTTGTTAACAAAGAGTAGAAGCTGAGAGTATGATATCCATAAGGTAACAGATTTCCCACTTAACATTTCCAACTTTCTGTTCTCTATTTTTAAAGCACACAGAGAATATAATACTGACCCCAGGGCAGGGTAAGACTTAGTTGCTCAAGTGCTTTGAGCTCTTTGGGTGAAAGCTGTGTGTAAGGGCAGCTTCTTTGCTTGGTACAGCAGTAGCCAGATGGCTGTGCTGACCTTTGATTCTGGCTAATACCAATGCATTTATGACTTCTATTAATGCTGTTTTGAGTAAATCTTCCTAAGAGTTGTCTACTCCTCTTCAGTAACTTCTCAAACCTTTGTGCTCACAAGTATAGTACTGGGCATGAAAAACTGAATGTGTCTCACAGAAACTCCTTTCTAAACTAGAACAGGGTAACTGTGATTTCTGTCTTGGAACTGCTTTTTCTGGAAGGAACTTTACTTTTGTCCTAGTCAGCTGCTTTGTGCTAATGATCTTATCAGCTGTGCAGTTTAACTAATATTCCATTTGTGTGATTTCACTTAGGTGGCTGTGTGAATGTGTCAAAACTCTGATTTGTAGGTATTTTTTCTGGTTCAGGCAAAGTTAGAAGTCTGCTTCTATGATAGTGGAAGAAACAGGAGACAATAGCTTTTCCCTGTACCATGCAGACAGAAATGATGTAATTTATGAGTTACGTAAGTGCTCTGGTATTTCCGCTCTTTGTCACAATTGTTAGTTTTCCTTATGCTTACTTACCTTTCAATTAAATCAAGTCCTGTCTGAATGTGGCCATTCAAAACATTCTTTCAAAGAAACCTTTCCTGTTTCTATTTTGCTGGTTGCACACTCCCACTGCACACAGCCCTTGGTTTTAAATTGCATGTGCAGTGTCCAGTTGGAGAGGACCTGGGCAGCCTTTCCCAGCCCAGCACTGTCACACAGTAAGAAGAAGCAGTCCTGTCTTCCTCTCAGACTGAAAGATAAATAAAAGCCTGGACTGGAATGCATAGTGCTGTTCATGTTGCAACTGGCTCTAGTAAGGTAACCACGGAGAAGGTATAAAAAGATTTTCCATTTATTTCTAGGTATTGCTAAAGTTTCTTTCAACTCCTTAAATACTACTGTTTTCTGAGGAGATTGAGGAGCAGGAAGGGGATTTTACAGAGTTTTGTTGAATTATATCCAGTCAGTTTCACTGCATCATTTTTCTTTTGGTGTGAAGAGTGACTAATGTTAAACCCTTGTGCAAGGTGTTGTAGTTGTTTTGAATATTGAAAAGCTTATTAAACATCATGGTAGTGTTACCAATATTCATACAGTCCATGTTTTCTCCCAAAACCATACTCTGGCCCCCTTTTGCCATACACTGGAAGTTTGCTAGATAATTCACTGTATTGCAGCAACCAACAAAATCCCTTGCTGTTTTGATAAATCTATTTTGTTTATCAAGAGCGCTGAGGTAGCTGAGCTCAAACAGCCTGTAAGGGAGTTGCCTGCAGTCAAAGTACTTCTAACACACGCTTTTCAGAAAGCACTTACCATTTTGTTCTTTGGAGCAGAGCTAAAACCTTTCCTGTTTTTAGAGTGTATCTGATTTTTCTCCCCACAAGTCTCGAGATTTCCAGAGTTGTTTGTAATGAGACTGAGTCTGTACATGCAGGTGCATGCTCATGCATATACATAAAACTGGGGGATGAGTCCTACAATAGGTCATTGTTCCAGCCTAATTAGCAGACAGACAAATGGGAGAGGAATAGCGTGGCCTTTTCTGGCAAAGATTAACAGAGGCAGCCACTGCAGTCCACATGTTTAGGTTGGGTGAATAAATTGGAGCATTTGTTACCGTGTTATAGATGTCTTGTTACTTGTCAAACGTGAAGTGGGCCAAGGGAAGAATAAAAAAGGGTCTTGTCAAGCTGGTGAGATGCCTGTTTGCTGCTGTCAGCTCTGATTGCAGTTAGTTTTGCAAATAGAATACAGTTGCCGTTTCCAGCAGTGAAGCATGAATTTTTAATAACAAGAGCACAAACCAACCAAATCAAAGCAAGAGTGATATCCTAGCATAGATATTCAAAATACTGATTTCTGGGTATGGCAGGAAAGCACCTTGTGTAAGTGCCAAAAAAAATGTCTCCTAACCTGTTTCTGTAGGATTTATTAATTGCAAATAGAGTTTAGAGTCTTCTTATTTGTTTTTTGGGGGTTTTTTTTGTAAACTCAGATGTTGTTCTGATGCCCCATCCCTGGAAGAGTTCAAGGCCAGGTTGGATGGGATTCTGAGCCACCTGATCTAGTGGATGGCATCCCTGCCTCTCACAGAGGGCTTGGAATTAGATGATCTTCAAGGTCCCTTCCAACCCAAACCTTTCTGTGATTGTGTGTCAACCAGAACAGCTCATCAGCTCTTATGGTAATTAGATCTACTAAACATTTCTCTTGAAGGTCTGCAGAAAGCTTGAGCTGAATAGAGAAAAATAAGCAGTTCAAAATTTAAACTAGTTGAAAAAGTAAAACAATTAGAGTATGGGAATTTTAAAATGTTTTCTGAATGGAAGATTTAGATTGATCTAGTCCCTCCTGGTTTTCTATTTATGGTTTGCATAGAGAACTACTCATAAACTGCTGCTGAAGTGTTTGGTTGCTGCAATTGTGATGTTGGAATAGCTTGCGTTTCCCACTCCTCTCCAAAAAGGCTTTTGCTCATTGTGTGGTTATAAATGATCATGTTGTAACAGTTAGCAGTTCTGTTGGGAATCTCTTGATCGTGTGGTTAGAGAAGTGACTGCAGTGAGAGAGGTTTTGAAGATGAAGTTAATTAAATGTATGTTACAGCACTTTAGCACTAGGTAAATAGCTGGCTGTAATGTGTTAAGCAGATTCTAGGGTATCTAGGATAGCACTGGGCAAGTCATAGCACAGCACTTCTGCAGCCTTGAAAACATTCCTACCAACATTAATAATCAAAATACCTCCATGATACAGATAAAACTAATGAGCCAGACAAGCGTGTTTGTCCAGGTTTTTAGAGAGAACCAGTATCAAGTTCTCACCTCTTGGTGTTGTGCTCAGAGCCTGCTGCCAACTCTCTCTCTAGCAGAAATTTGTTAATGGAGTCAAATACAGTTATAACCAACTGTAATTTTAAACTGTGCTGTAATAAAAGACAGGATTTTTTGCACCTATCAAAAATTGCCTCTGATAACAATCTATTACAGGCTTTCAAGTGGGGGTGTAACTTTGTGATACATGCTGTGGTAACAGTTTCTCTGTTCTTGTGTATTTTGTTGTTCAAGGATGTAGGTGCATGTCTGTCAAGAGTCTTTTTGTGTAATATTTCACTTAATTTTAACCATCCCTACAGAATTAACCAGGTAGCTCATTCCCCTTATTATTTCTTTTCCCCCACAAGCCTCAGTTAAAGGTATGTTAGAAAATAGAAGAAATTACCAAGAGATATCTCATTCAACTACCAACAAAATGTCCCAGTTGTCAACTGAAGATTTTCTTTTCGTTTGCTAGATCAGCAGGGAGAAGTTTTCTTCTTCCTGTTTATTTTTAGCTGTATATGTCCATGGGACAGAACTGAGGTTGGGACTGTATCTGCAGTAGGGTTTGCTTGGAGAAAAAGTCACAGCAGCTGGACATGTCAGAAATAAATTGTTTCTTTTGATTTGCAAGAAGATTCTAGTCATGTAGCTGATTCAAGGTGTCTGGGCTGTCCTGTTCCTGGTCAGAATAATACTTTGAGTGCAAATAAGTACATGGTCTTATGCAGAGGTGAACCTGTCACGGAGCTGAAGATAAATCTGAGTCTAATTATTACTGCTGTTAGAAAGTGAAGGCTGTTTTGGTACTACTTGTGAGTTTTAGGGGGTGTTAACAGTGTCTTTCAGCCTGTTGTCTAGTCAGCATTTCTAGGCACAATCTGGGCCTTAGACTGATGGTTGCTTCCTCTGAACTTGTTTACAGTGAACCAAGGTGACCCTGCAATCCCTTGTGTGAAGAGGCAAAACATATGCATTTGATTCTTATCTGTTTGTTCCCATGCAATGAGGCTTGTAATGTTGGTTATCCTAGAAATACATGTAATATTTGTAATTGCTGTGTTATCACTTGCTGGGCATGTATTTGGTGGTCCTCTGCTTCACAGTACTTGTAACTTCAGTATTAAGGTTATGATTGCAGGCACGTTGATATAGTAGAAATTCAGAGGTTAAGGTGGATATAAACCTGAGTGTATAAACAGCTGCCATGCTGTTCCTTGAGTATTAGCCACCTCTCTTGGACCCCTCCTCCCTCTAGGGCATGTTCCCACGAGATTGTTTCAAGGAGATGCCTGAAGAGATCAGTTATCTCTTCAGGACCTTACTCAGGATCCCGTTTCTTTGCAGGATCCTGTGCTGCACCGTGTCCTGGTCACTGCAGCCAAGGCTGCCCCCACATTCACATCCCAGCCAGTTCTTGGTTGTTAGTTAGTACAAGGTCCAGCAGCACATCTTTCCTCACTGGCCTCTCCATCACCTGTGTTAGAAAGTTGACATCAGTGCTCTGCAGGAGCTCGTGCGCTGTGTGTGCTCAGCTCACGCAGCAGAGATGGGGGTGGCTGGAGCCACCCATGAGAGCCAGGGTGTGTGACTGGGAGGCTCCTGCCAGCTCTCTGTAAAAGACTTCATCCACTTGCTCCCCCTGATCTGGTGTCCTGGAACAAACACCCCCAGCAGTGTCACCCTGCCTGCTCTGCTCTTTAATCCTAACCCAGAAACTCTTGACTCGCTCATCATCCTCCCCGAGACAGAGGGCCATGTGTTCCAGTCTTCTCTATTAAATAAAGAGCAACTCCAACATCTCAACTGTTTTTTAAATGTACAATTGAAAACCCTTCTGTGTCTACAACACTTAGATGACCAGATACATCACCCTTTCCATGTTGAGTTCTGAGGCATGAATTTTAATTTACTTGCACTAAACAGTTTTTATTTTGACTCCCATAATGAAATATTTCACAAGTCTAGAAGCTAGACATAAAACTTTGTTACATGAGGTATTTGGTTCTGCTGTGTTTGCTGTGTTTCTCTTGCTTTGCTGTCATGAATGCATGGGCTTTCATTCCTCCCTTTTCTCCGGGGGGTTTTTCAGCTTTGAGTTGTTGTTTCTCTCTTCTGCCTAAGCCTTCCCTCACAGTGATGCTGTCCTTACCAGACCTTGTCAGCTGATGCTGACTGGGAGAAGCATTCTTGCTGGAGCCCCTCACTGTGCCAGCACAGCTGTTTATGGAGCTCTGCAGGTCTGGTTGGGCTGATGGCTTCATTTCTACTGAGTTAGCTTTTGTTTGGACCAGCTCTTTGGCGTGGTTTGCAGCACACAGCCATGGTACAAGGCCATGCTGTGCTTGCATGTGAGGCCGGGTGATACAGAAGTGAGAACAAGCAAGGAGGGAGAGCAGCACTGCTTCATCTAAGAGTTGTGATGGCTTGAGGTAGTTTGAGGTGCTTAAATGATATTAAAATACTGCTCTTTTAAATCCTTTCTGTCATTATACACTTGTGCCCTGAACACTATTTCTTTTCAGAGCTTCTGAGATGATATATGGAGGCTAAACTCTGATTTCCAAACTCAAATCCAGCACCCATAGTGAATGTAAATTTGGTTGTGTTGCCCAATAGATTCAACTTCTGTGTCTTCAGAACGACATAAGCATGTCTAGGTGTGAAGTATTTCAGAAGAATGTTCTCATGAACATTTGAATTTCTGTTATTCTTAGATATGGCCCCATGATGACCATTTTGATTCAGCCTCAGCTGTTGGGGAAAACTGGAAATTGCCACCTCCTAGTGGTGTTTGGTGGTCTGGATGAAATACAACAAATGATTTTTATTTAGGTTTCCAGTTTTGGAGTATTGCTAAACAATAAAGTTTCCTTGTCAGTTTTCAAAAAACCCAACATAAACTTGGTAACAGAAGCAGGAAAAACCTCACATACTTCTCTTTTTTTACTGAAGCATGCATGGGTACATGTGGGGAAACTTTATTAAGCAACTGCACATTTGCTGTCTGTCCCCTTTTTTGCATTAATAAAAGAAGCTGCCACTTCAGTGTCAGTCAACTGAAGGTCCCGTTTGTCCTTGAAATGTACTCCAAGTTGTTGTTTGGCACCCTTTCCACAAGCAGGAAAACTCTTCAGTGGGGAGAAAGAATAGGGGAGAGAAAAGAACAGCAATCCTATTGCCTTAGAATAGTTCTGCGTCATCTGTGGCCAAATGATAAATACTTGCTGTGGTTGTGACTTGTTTTCTTGGTGGACTGTCTGGAGTAAATAATTAATGGAATTTGTTTACAAAATACTCCAGCCTTCTGTTAGCCCCTGTCGTTTACTGCGTAGGGCACATGTGAAAACTTGTCTGGTGCACTGATAGAGCTAGTGAGACATTTGGCTGAGCAAGTCTCTATAATGTGATGAAATATTTGGACCTGCACCCACCAAATTCTACTTTTTTAGATTCTAGAGACAGATTGCTATGGTCTGTATTAGTTTAGAAGGCTGGGAGAAATTGCCATCTAAAATACAAGCAAGTCTATATTTTCATGAAAGCTTGATGTCCTTATTTAAGGAAATGTCTTCTTGTTGCAGTGACAGTAGCAGTTCAGAGCCTGCTATGCTCCACTGAAATCTTCACATCAGTAGCAGTGCAAATGATGCCATGAATGCTTTTCTCCTCAGGTGCTGAGGAAGTCTTGCTGCTCGCCAGAAGAACTGACTTGAGGAGGATTTCCCTGGACATGCCGGATTTCACTGACATTATTCTGCAGATAGACAACATCAGACATGCAATTGCCATTGACTATGACCCTGTGGAAGGCTACATCTACTGGACTGATGATGATGTGCGGGCAATTCGTCGTGCCTACCTCGATGGCACTGGGGCCCAGACTCTGGTGACCACGGAGATCAACCACCCAGATGGGATTGCTGTGGACTGGGTGGCCAGGAACCTGTACTGGACTGATACTGGCACGGACCGCATCGAGGTGACGCGGCTGAACGGCACGTCCAGGAAGATCCTTATCTCAGAAAACCTGGATGAGCCTCGAGCCATTGTGCTCAATCCTGTCATGGGGTAAGTCTGGTGTTTAGTGAGAGCCCTGTGGTTGGTCTGGGGATCCAGCTCATGGTCTCCTGAAAGTGAAAACATGCAGCTTACAGGATGATGACTGTGCCGTTTGTCAGATATTCAGGAAATTACTGGTTTTCTTGATTCATCCCTTTAATAACTATGCACTTAGGTGGCTTCTAAATATAGTGTTCCTCAATGAACCTATGCATTGGGTGTTTGGTTGAATTTTCTGTTCTCTGCATCTTCAGTGTTATCCTAACTGTGAAGGAATTGGGGCCACTGCATATTCTCAGTAGTTTGATTTATTTACTGCTCAAACTTTATATTGTCTTCACTGATTACTGTTTAAGCTGGCTTGTTTGCTGCTGCTGGGGAAGCAAAAAGCAAATTCTTTCAAAAGTGACACAGACCTTAACTCTTGTCCTGGTGTTGCATGCATTAATTGTTTCCTTTTTTTTCTTTTTTTTTTGGTTTTTTTTTGTTGTTGTTTTTTTTTGTTTGTTTGTTTGTTGGTTTTTTTTTTT
The DNA here is from genome assembly GCF_028769735.1 of Zonotrichia leucophrys gambelii. Taxonomy (NCBI): domain Eukaryota; kingdom Metazoa; phylum Chordata; class Aves; order Passeriformes; family Passerellidae; genus Zonotrichia; species Zonotrichia leucophrys. The sequence goes on along the minus strand of NC_088175.1, from coordinate 39,086,448 downwards.
TTTTTTTTTTTTTTTTTTGTTATTTACAGCTACATGTATTGGACAGACTGGGGTGAAAGCCCAAAGATAGAATGTGCTTATTTGGATGGCTCGGAAAGGCGAGTTCTGGTGAATACTTCTCTTGGGTGGCCTAATGGCTTGGCACTGGATCTTGAGAAAAACAAGCTTTATTGGGGAGATGCAAAAACAGATAAAATTGAGGTGAGTAACAGAGCCATACTTGGGTGCATTTGTAGAAAACAAGTGATACGCAGCTTTGTCTTGGGTACATTTACCCATTTTTGGAGGAGTCTGCTGTTTTATTAATATTAAAATTATACTTAGCATAACAACACATATTTGAGAAGAAAGGAAGTACATTCATGTGGTTGAGAAAATTTCTGCAAGAAATGGTATGTTTGTTATGCCTACATTGCTCCAAGTGTAATTTAATTGCTTGAAATCTCAGGTTTTACCTGAGGCTTTTGCAACAAATTGAGACACTCAGGTAAAATTTGTTTAAAAGATGTTTTGGCTTGTCTATGGTGCTTGGAACTGCTATCTAAAATTGCTGGATGCAAAAGACAGTGCAGGGTTCGTCTACAGGAGCCAGTGGGTATGGAGGCCCTGGAAAGCCATATTTCAGGACGTTAATGATTATGTGATGTCCAGATTTGTGGACAAGAGGTAAATTTTAATGTACCTACTGCTTTGAAAACAATATAGGCAGTCTGTGCCTGAATTTGAGGAGGGCAATTTCTACCTTGGTCATAGCCTGTGAAATCAATTGAGTTTTAATGTTGTTTGGGGTAGTAGCATAAGCAACATTTTTTGATAGACAATTTAGATAGACTTTGAGGAATGACTGGTTTCTAAAGATTTTTTCCATCAGGAAGAGAGGAAACTAGACTATCTGCTAGCTCCAGAAGTTTAACTTGAGTGTTTGGCAGTAGCTAATACTGGGTTTGATGACTACCAGCGAGATCCTGTCTCCCCTTACCTTTCAGCTTGCAGGACGGGGAACACTCCAGATGCCACCTTTCATAGCTGGGGCTGCCTTGTGTTTCATGGGGTTAAGCAATCTGTTCAGTCTGTCTGTCTTACTTCACTGTCAGGCAGCAAATGCAGCAATCCCGTTTGGTTTGACATCAAAGTCTAGGAAAACCAGAGAAACCAATGTAAGGGCTTTTTATTCACTCTGTTTTTCTTTCATGCTGCCCTACTGGCCCTAATACGCATGAAACCTCGTTGTATGTCATTTGAGGTGGGGCAGTTCCAGTTTCACTTGCTGCTGCAGTCATTCAGCAAAAACTCATTTTCCCTTGCTTGTGTTTTGTTGCCAAGAACATGCCATTTTAGTAGCAGCCACTGCTACTATTTAATTTATTTACTGCTCAAACTTTATGTTGGTTTCACTGATTACTGTTTCAGCTGGCTTGTTTGCTGCTGCAAACTGTGATTTGTTCTGTATGTATGTATGTTGCATCCACAGCTTGTCAGAAACAAAAATCAGCTGACTTCAAGTCGAGGATACATATTTATATTTCATACTGTAGTTGACCCAGCTGGTTATTGGGATTTCTCTTTCTTCCCCAATAGACACCTAAAAGTACATTGAAGCATGTTACTGGATAAATTTAGTTTCTGTTATCACCTAAAACCAGCACAAATGGGATGGTAGGTAGTAAGCTGTAACTATTTTGTAGCTCATTAGGTAGCAAAAGAAAAAAAAAGCTGATGTTTTGGATGATTTACTCTCTTGCTACACTTAAGGAGGGAGTTCTTGCTTCATCTTAAATGATGTTCAGATTTATGCTGAGTGCTCCTGAAGGAGAAAGTCTTCAACCAAGTATTTTGCCCCTACACAGTTCAGAAAGTTGCACTCTATATCTGCATTGTACTGCAGAAAGCAAAGAAGGTGCTGCCTTGTCTGTGCTGAAGATGGGACTCCAAATTGCTGTTAGATGGTAATTGAGAATTGCTTTCATCACATGGCATGCCTTCAGCTGCTTTCTACATAGAGCAAAGCACGAGAGTGAATATAGCCAGTGCATATTGGTGTGTGTCTCTGCTTGGTATTCTGCACTGGCTTCTGGTATTCTAGATCTGCAGGGAGTCATCTTACTCTCACTGGGAAGGCCTGTTTGAATGTAAAGTTCTTAAACAGTGAATGAACTTTGTACAGCTTGGAAATTTGATAGGCTGGAGGCATCTGTCCTATTTTTCCTGGACCTCAGGTCCGAAATGCCCTGTGAATGTCCCTGGGTGGGTGGGTGGGTGGGTTGGTTTCAGGGGTGGTTTTGTTCAGTTCTGCTAACACACTGTGACATTACTTTTGGGTGCACTCTTCCTCAGTTAGAAAATAATCTCTGCAGAGATGTGGAGGGTACACCAAGCATCACCCTGTAGCAGGAGACTGTGTTTTATTTGTGCATGGAGAACTTCACAGGGTGAAAACAGCAGTTTCCCTTTCCTGTCAAAGCCCTTTGCTAACCTTCCCATCTGCAGCATTCAACTGCCACACAAAGGGCCCAGTCACTCTGCAAGCAGTTTGCATCCTGGAGAAACCACTTGGCAAGGCTTGTCAAAATTTTGTGTGACAGGAGCCTACGGGGCTTTCGCTGCAAATTTGGCACCCTGTGGAATGCTGTTCCCAGGTTTTATTTTTTTAAATTATTTTGATAAAGAGTATGGCAGATAGAAAATAGATAGCAAATTTTGAGTCGTGTCTGTCAAAATCATGTGTTTATCCACACAGCTTCAGCTACAAGTAAAGGGCATGGATTAAACCAACTGAACTTTGGATTTTACTGACAGAGAAAAGTTACTTTCCAGGAACAAACAGCAGATTAATAAGGATTACAGGATTCCAGCAGAGAGAGAAGCAAAGGCCCACGTGTATAGTTTCCTAATTCTTCTTTTAAAAAATTTATGGCAAGCCAGGTTTTCCCATGTATTATTTCTTCAGTATTTGCTTAAAGTGCCTAAGGTATAGTTGCATAATGAGCAATTATGAAATTTTCATCTGCCTGTCATTATGTATGCAATTTAGTTGAGCTTGTGCAATATTCTTGGAATAAGCATTCAGCAGACTATCCTTTCTGGCAGCTTCCCCTTGTTGCCCTCTTCCCTTTCTTCCCTTTCCCCTCTGTTAACAAATGTCCTTCGTTTGTTTTTTTCTGTGGGAGATCCATAATCCCATAACTATCACATACCCAATAACATATCACATACAGTAAGGCTGTGCAAGTTTATGGGGTGTTTTAAGTGTAAGCCAGCACCAGATGATGATCATGGAGCTCTCTGGAATTTCTTTCCCAGGTACAGTTGTGTGGTCTGCCCTTGAGTTTTCAGGGAACAAGCTTTATAATTAGTGTGTTGTTGATCACATTCTGTGTAAATAATGTAAAAGGCTATTTGGAACAATTTGCAACTTAAATATAGGAGTATGATTTGTAGAAGTCAGTTGTACTGGGGAGAAAAAATAATTATTAAACTAATTTAAAGTTGCCTTTTCTAAACAAGTCCAAATATACTTCACATATTGCACTTTATTTTCCAGTTATATGACCTAAAAGATGCAGTATTTAGTTTATACGTGAAACATTTTCTCATAACTGATACATTTTTGTTTGTGTGTTTCATTTTTCAGCAAAGGATTTAAAAAAACTATGCAGTGTAATAAACTACTTGGAAGATACTCTGTACTGGTTTACTGAAACAGGCAAATATTATAGGGATAATAACGAATTTAAACTTATTGCCACATGCTAATTAGCTGTATAAATCTCAAAACATTGTTTTTCTGTAAATGCACTTCAGAAGTCCTAGTTTATACTTATATTAATGTAAATAATTCCCACACTGCATATTTCTATTAATATATGAGAACAGAAAAGTTAAATGGATGTAGAAATAAGGAATGCAGGATCCCCATAATTAAAAGAACAGAGCTACAATCTTAGATCAGTCTAAATAGGCAGGTGCATTAATACAATTATTTTGTTTTAAAATAGTGAGGGAGCCTTAATTTCAGTGAGATTTTTTAGAAACTTTTCACTGACATTCGATTCAGTTTAAAACTGTGGCAAAGAAATGTTACGAATTGCATGTTACACTGTGGTCCTTAGATGAATAAGATATTTATCTCCTATATTTTTCACTACATCCTATATTTTTTACTTCTGATAAATTGGTAGTTTACATCCTTTCCAACTGCAAGTGCTACATGTGTGATCTGCAGCACATGATGTTGACATACAATGTGTTTGTGTTGAATAGCACATGTCAGAATTGGGCTGGCAAACCTCGTGCTCGTCCCTGCTGCTCACAGAGCTCTGTATTCCCGCAGCTCCTTTGGATGCTGCCACTTCTGGTTTTTCTGTTTGCAGTGCACTGCTCTTCTGACTGGCACTAAGCTGTGCTGTTGGAGGAGTGACATGTGTGCATGTGTGTGGCTGTTGGGTATGTTTTTTTTGTTGGGGATTGTCGGTGTGGTTTGTGAGCATTATGTATCTCTGTGTTTTTATTAGTCTGAAGTAGCTGTCAGGCCTCTCTATTGCTCTGCCTTCAGCTTGAGGAACCAGCCAGCATGAGTGCTGCTGTAGGTGGATGGGGATTTTTGTTTTGCCTGAAGAGAGGTGCTCAGCAAACTTCTGTCACATGAGAGCTCTGTTTGTGGCAGTGTCCAAAGACCTGCTGTGTAACCAACTATCTTTTAAGCTTCTGGAGGGGTATAATCTGTACTGGAGAGCTTGAGACCAGTTTAGACCAGGAGCCTCGTAGCCATTGAATGGATAGGAGGAGTCATTTGGAGGAAGGACTACCTTAAAATGTTGTTACAGGGCTCTTTATTTACTAAAAGAGAGATATAGTACTGGAATTGTCTGCCTGGGGAGGTGGTGGAGTCACCGTCCCTGGATGTGTTTTAAAAAAGGCTGCATATGACACTTGGTGCCATGGTTTTCTTTAGGTGCTATGGCATGGGTTGGACTCTATGATCTTGAAGGTCTTTTCCAACCTAGTGATTCTGTGAATTCTGTGACAGTTTGATAACCCTGATGATCAGTTATGTTTGCTCTTCCCAGAGGGACCATGCTGGTATGGAACATAGACTTTCATGGAGGGAAGAGAGCTGTATCTTTGACTAAAACAAATTCTATTTCTACAAAATTATGTACAGCCTCACAGGGGTGTGCACCTGTAGGAAGAAGGAAACCTGGCAGCCAGGGGAAGAGGATCTTTATTCTCTCTTGTTTAAGAATCCCCACTCTCTCATCTATCTGTTGGCTGTGTTCTGCTTGCAACACCAGACTCAGATTTGGGGTCAGGAGTAAGCACCTCAGTTCAGACTCCCAGGGACGTCCCACCTTCCTCTGCAATGAAGAATTTTCTGCTCATGTATATTTGGAATGATCTTGACTAATTTGCTGTCATAGAAATGATGTTGCAGTTTGTCCAGCCTTGTAGACACCAGTCTGTAGTGTGGAACAGAGTGCTGAGATGACACACAATGATCTGTAATGTTCAGCAGGTCAGACTGGTGAGTGATTTCAGATCTTAATGGCTTTGAGAGGATTGAAACTCTTCTGAGTCTGTTACATGTTTCTAAACCCTGAACTGTGTTTCAGGATTTCCTGATGTGATACGACCTCTTTCTGGAACACAGAAATAAACCAGCCTCTACCTGCCAACAAACAATGCACATATCCTGTTCAGGGGCACAGAGCCTTCCAGCTTCACTCTTCTAATTACAAGATCAGTTTGTCTATGTTTTGCTTACTGCTTAATTAGGCATTTCAATATGTTATTTTATACCTTGCACCACATGAGCTTTGTTTATTTCTAGGAAGAGTTTTGCCAAGTGTGGGAGCTGTTGAAGAAAGTCAGATCCAGTTTCACAGAATTAGATGCTTTAGGTGAGAACAGAAGGGTCACACCTTTCTGCTCTAAGCTAAGTAGAAAGGAAGTGTTCACAGAGCAGAGAGACTCATTGACCAAAGGGAAGAAGATAAATTTATGAAGGTGAATTTCCTTCTGTCTCTTTTCAGTGTTGGCTGCCAGGTGAACTTGCATCTGAGCCCTGAGCAGGTGAAAGGTATGACAATGTCGAAGAAGAAAGTGTTAATTATAAAGAACACACCCAAGCTGTGGCTGGTTCCATCCTGTGTTCAGCAGTGCTCTTGGAGATACATAAAACTTTCCATTCTTCAGCAAAATTTTCTTGAGAAAATGTTTTTCTGCTGTTCTGGGTGGGATTGGATGGGGAGGGATGGTGCAGTGCCTCTGAGATGAATGATGGCTGGACTCAATTAGTCTGGTCTTTATCACCTTTTGGCTGCAATGCAGCAGCCCAGTGGACAGGGTGTGGGGGCTTCAGTCCTCAAGGTGTGTACCAGGTCTCCTTGGCAGCATGAGGTGCCATGAGCACATTCTTAATTCTTCAAGCTGACATTTCCCAGATAACTAACTACAAATCAAATTCAAAATGCCAGTTCTTTTCTTCACAGCCTAGGCCATACATATGGAAAAGGCAGCTACATGTCTGAAGTGAAGACTGTTGTCTGGGCTACTGTTGAGCATAAATGGGTTTTCCATAATAAAGGCAGATCTTTTCTGTAGTACAGAGAATTTTTCATTAGAGGTTGTGCTGAGATGCTGGATTAGCCTTCTCTCTTTTCCCCTTCCCCAATTTTCAGGAACTGAAAAACATCAAGGAGTTCTGTTTCTGTGTTCCAAGTGCAAGGTTCATATTAGTTGACCTTGGTTTCAGCATCATAAATAACCAGAAATTCTCATCTGTAAAGAAGTCGAGCAAAACCAGCCTTGCAGCAAAACCCCATTGTGTAGGAGCAGTTGCATCAGGGACTTGTCCCACCTAGGTGATGCAGGAGATAATGTGGCCTGTGTTAGTCACGTCACTTAATGCCCTAGTAGAAAACTCTCAAATAATGTTTTGATTGAAAGAGATCCCTCCATGGGATGGTTTTGATCAGACATTCTCTTAAAATTTTTATGCCCCTCTTGGTACTGTATCAAATAGCTTCAAAGTGAAAAAAAAGTACAGTTTAAATACTCCTTTGAGTCTTTCCACACTCAAATTTCTACCAGTATGAACTTATATTAATCTATAAAAATTTGCAATTTATTAGAGCTACTGTTTTATTGCCATAAAACCCTCTAAATCTTGTGTAATTATCCAGGAACTCTTTTGTTTTGTACTACTCTTTTAAAGGGACAACTTAAAAAAGAAGCAACTGACAGGCAGCTTCTAAATTTGGTCTTTGTGGAGCGCTCAGAAATTACTTCTGTATGTGCAGCTTTTGCCATATTTATCGAGAGGAAATCCTGAGGATGTATTAAACTACAAAGTTGAAGAATTATTTGAGTTGTACATGTTTGGGGCTCTCCTTTCTCCCTGAAGAATTATTTTAGGCTATCTGATTCCAAATCACCCTTTTCCTCTGGCTAGGGAGAGAATTCTGCTTTACTTCCACTGCTGGGATCAGCTTCCTGTATTTAAAAGAGGGATTTTGTGTGTAGTGGCACAAAGGCTTCTGTACCTATGAAGAGTGGAAATGAGCCTCCCCTTTAAGAGAGCCAGATGTATATTCTAGCACAGAATAAGTGTGTGTTTTTCCAATTGCTTAGAAAAAGTTGGCTTCTATTGAAGTTGGAGTAACTTTGAGTTTGTCAGACTAGCAGGTAGGATAGTTGGGAGAGGTTTTAACTTGGTAACCTTCTTGAAGTTTCTGGCTATATTGTTTGCCAATAGCTATGAGTGATTTCCTTTAAATACTGTTACCTTTTATGATTTCATTTTCCTACTTTCTTCTGTATTTTCCCAAGAAAAATGCTAATTTGCCACTGGGCTGACCTCTAACCTAGAGGGAAGGTGGTTTTGCTGTCCAGGAGTTGAGATCTCATGAATAGTCTTATACCAGTGTGGGAAGAGACTTGTTTCTCTGATGTTTTGAAGATAGTTGTGCCAATATGCCACAGTTTGGGAATTAACTTTTCACTGAGAAAGAAGTCCTCCCCCTCCTCTTGTTTGAACCCTTTCTTGGTGTTTAGTGACCTTAGGTATGAACTTCTTTAATGAAGAATACAGAAATATTTTTACCACACACACAAATTCCAGCCTCCTATTTCAGCTCTGTTGGGTCCCTTTTTTAAGGCCATCTGCATTAGTGATGGTATTTCACAACACCACAGAAGATCATATTGGAATGTTCCAGATGGATTGTCTTGAGCAACTCTGGGAGGGCAGGTGATGGTACCACAGGTGCCTGTCAGCATAAATTTCTGCAATTTTTACTTGTGAAACACATGAAACGTGGATGCTGTAAGAAACGGGGAACTTGCTGTGCTGGGCTGGCCTGGTGAGGTTCTCATGCTGCTGAAGAGCTCCCACTACAAATAAAGGTGTGGAACTTGCTTTTCATGCCACATCTTATTAGTGAAATTTTGAAAGCTGTCAGTACCATTTTTAGACTCATATCATTCTGGCCTGAGGAGAGAGAAATCTAACAGACACACATGACAGCCACCAGCAGCCTCCCCTGGTTCTCCCAAGGTTGTCTGCAGTGGTGGGAAATTTTTCTGATAAATGTCGGTAGTGTGGATGAGACCAAAGGTTTTTGTGTCTATTTATCCTTTCTAAAAATTCTTCAGTGCACTGATGGGATAGCAGTCACTCAAAGGAAGACTTCCTTTGCTTGGCTTGATTGACCAGAGTCATTCTGTGGGAAAGGATGCTAACTTATTCTAAACTGGAGGTGACCCTGGCCTTTTTGTGAGCAATAAAGACATAATAGAGGCCCAGTTAGGGTTCAGCGGAACCCCCACAGCCATCTGCACACTTCATTGGCAGAAGTGGCTTTCACTTGAACTTGCATTTGACAAGTGTTTTCTGTCTCTTTCTCATTCAGAAGGGTCCTTCAAAGCCAAGTAATTGAAATGCTTTCACCCCTCACTCCTTTTTCTCCTTCCCCCAGACTTGCTTAAATTGCAGGGCAACTGGCATTCAGTGTTAAATGAGTAAAAATGCATCCACTTCCAAAGCTCCACTTGCTTTCCTTTCCCATAGGGAAGTTTCTAAATAAAAACCCACCCTCTTTTCCACACTCTCCAGCACCAGCTTCATAAAGGAAAAGTTGGGGGAAAAAATGTTTGTGTTGCAAGACGTGTACCGTTTTTCTCCCTCCCTCTTTTTTTTTCTTTTTTTTTTTTTTTGCTGTTTTTTTTTTCTCCTCATCAGGCTGGACTTTTTGAAATGAAACACAAATCAGGTCTCTGGAATAAAAGGTTGTGAGTATGCCTTGTGGCATTTGGAATGAGGCTATTCACTGCCTGAATGACTATAAATAGAAAGCAAGGAGCTGCGTATTTCTCAGTTCAGGCTCCCTGCAAAGAAGCGCCCTTCCCAGTTAAAGGGTGACTTTTTGAAAGAAGCCTTGTTCCTTGAGCTGAATTGAATTGCTCCAGGAATTCTTCTCCTTGCAGCTTGCATAAAAGGCGTTAATCTCTAATTTATTTCTCCTTTTTAAAGGCAGTGTACTCCATCATAAATGTATATTCTTAGCCATGTTGCCAGATATGCCTGTCATGTCTGTACAGAGTTGCATGTAAAAAAATTCTGAGTGCAGAACATTGTTCTGGGCAATTTTTGTGCCTGAAAGCCTTCTTTTTGGCTCTGGGCCAGCTGTCGGCTCCCTTTTTATCTGGTATTCATTCTTTAGTGAGAAGGCTAAATTAGCAGCACTCAGGTTTTTGTGGCTTTTTTTTTTTTTAAGGGATCGAGGAACAGAATGGGAATTGTGATTGATTTTTATAATAAAAGATTTGATTCTCCCCACACACTTGTGATGTTGCCGATGGTAAGAGCTCCAATGGGTTACTGTTGCAGTTCTGCAGACAATTTGTTTGGCTGATTTGGCTGTTCAAAAATGCTGATAAATCTCCCGTGTTGTGCAGTTATGTAAATATAGTGCAATCATTTTTCTTCTGCCTCCCCTTTTCAGAAGGACTGTAGAATTGAAGAAAGACACATAGTAGATGGGAGGAAAATGTTTGACAGGTTTGTGGGTTGGCAGTGTTAAAGATCCTAGCACTCAAGCTGTTGGATTGGCTTTTTTTCTCTTTTTCACCCTTCTTTCTTTCCTCCCCCCCCTTTTTTTTTCTTTTTCTCCTCTCCTTTTTTCTTCCACCCTTTCCCCTTTTTTTTTTTCTCCTAACACAGTGGTGTTTTGTGTGGTGTTATTTTGAAAGCTGCTTCTTATTTTCTCCTCAGACCTTTTGTTTCACATTTTTTTCTACTTTCAAAAACTAGCAAGGGCAGCCTTTTTCATAGTCTTCTTTTCCCTGTTCATAGTTTTTAAAGAATGGGTCTATAGATTCTTTGCATTGCTCTTTCCATTACTTATGGAAACCTAGTTTTGTGAGTGGTTTTTCTCTTCCTTTGTTTAACAGAGGAATTAAAAGGTTGACAAATACCTTGTTTTTTTTAAAGCCCAGCCTGTGCATGGTTTCCAGTGGTTTTTGCATTAGTGCTAATATAAAAATGAGAGCAGCAGCAGACAGGAAATAAGGGGAGCAGTATGTCAGTGCTGTTCACATTTTTAGTAGAAGAGAAGAAAAACAGAAAAAGAAATGTGCTTTTCAGCAAGACCAGGAAAGCAGTTTTTAAGCAGTTGCCAGTCAAACTAAGGAGATAAGAGATTGTATCATATTTAATTTCTTTGAAGTTTTCTAAAGTGTAAATTTCTTAGCTTAAAACTGATGGTCAATGTCAATAGATTTTTTTCATAGCTGGACAAATGAGTAACAAACTGCAGAGAAATATAGTCGAGTTGGTAGTTTCCTTCTCTTGATTCCAACTATTGGGACATCTTGATTCTTGGCATTTCATCATTGTCATTTTACCTTTATAAATCCCCTTGAGCAGAGCTCTTAGTTTAGAAAGACAAGTGATTGGTCAGGTTTTATTTTGCCAGTTATTCCTCTAAGTTGCCTTTGAGTTCTTCTCTTGACTTAAAGTTACTTTCCAGATTAAAAAAACATGCATTTTTTCTAGATCAGATACTGCTTTGGTTTATTTCTAATTATGTTGCCAACTAATTTGTGGTTATATGAAATTTTGGATCGTGTGTTTTTAAATTTATTAGTAAGATTATTCTATGTGTTTAAAAATAAAACATCATGATTTGTAAAATGGGTGGCAAGGACAGAATGCATTTTTTTCCTAGTTAAGGATCTGGTTTTATTCCTTGTTAAAATATCAAACGTTTTTGGCAAATTTAAGGCAAGGTGGAACTTTCCAGGAAGAACATCATTAGAACCTAGGTAGTCACTTCTAATGTAAAACTGGCCTCCTTTTTATCACATATATTAATATTTGTGTCTTATTTTGAAAACCCCAGTGCTACCACCTACCAAGTGAAGCACTGCAGAGGCCCTGGTCACAAAAGCTGTGTTCTTGGCGAGAAATCAGGTGAGATCTGTCTCTAGGAAAGTAGAACTGGTTTTTGTTCCTCCTCCCTGGGGCTGCTCCCTACCAGGCTGGCTCAAGCAGCGAGGCTGTGGGCCCAGCTACCCTGCTGTCACCTTCCCTTGCTGGAGCCTGTCCATCTGTTAAAGGCCCCAGCAGTTAACACAGTTCTGCATGGGCAAAGTCCCCACTCAAACCCCATGCCTCTTGAGAACATCTCAGAATGGATCTTTGTTTTATCAGATAATCAAAACTGCAAACTCCATGCCTCGGTTTCGCCAATGTTTGTGATGAAAGATCTGGTGTGATTTCAGGTCTCGCTTCCCTTAGCAGTTAGAAGGGTTTTACAAATTGTGCTCAAACCATGTGGATGATCAGCCTTCTCATTCACCTCTCTGCTCTCATATGTGAGTGTTTCTTAACCCAGAAACCATAGCTGTTTGTCTCAACCAAATTCTCTGCTACCTGTGAACAATAAGTGATGTAATTGCCTTTCCCAGTGAGATAAAATATAAATAAAAATATTTCTTTTATTTTAACACTGTTTTTACTGAATCCTTTTGTGTTCCTTTGGTTTTGTCTTTGCTTTACTTTTCTTCAGTCTGACCCTGTGAGGTAGCAGTACTGTTAGCTCCCGTGGCTCCAGCTGTGTTCCTGTAGGAGTCAGAAGGTTTCTGTGTCTTGTGTGTAAGCAACAAGACCTATTCACCTTGGCCGCATCTGGAGGCATGGCATTGTTGTCTGAGGTGATACAGAAAATCCTTTCTTAAGGGGTACTTGATGTGCCTTGTATGTTATGCAGACTCAGAAGGATCTGGAGTTAGGAAGGAATATTCCCTGTCACTTGCTGTCCTGCCTGATGCCTACTCCTGCTCCTGTTAGCGAGCTATAGCCGTGGGAGCTGTGCCCCTGTGTGGCAGTGTAGGTGTCATCCACTTTGCCTGTGGGCGGGTGACATTCAGTGCCACTAGAGGGACCTCAGTGTGGAGCAGTGGGTGAATTTACCTGGACCCCATGCTCTTAAATGGTTTTGAGATAGACATCTGTGAACCATTGGATGCATTGGCAATTTGGCAGGTGTCAGGTGTTTTTGTTGGAAGGGAAAGCAGTTGTGTTTCTTTTTGGAAAAGCAGTTCTGTGCTTTGCACTGATAAATGGTCTTGTCATAAGGCAGCATTGGATAATCTACATATACCTTGTTGTAACTGTGTAACCCTTTCTGAATACTCGAGTTTCTGGTGCAGGTTCATCCTCACTGGCAATAATAGGAACTACCCAAGTCTGTGGTCAGACCAGAATATTAATATTAATGGCATATTATTAAATCAAATCATTAAAAATGGTTTAAAGAGAAGCTGCAACCAGCAGCTGAATGTAGAGCCAGTACTCCCTGCATGTAGCAACATGAAGCAGGACCTGCACTGAAAGGACAAAAATGTCTTTGATAAAATGCAAGTGAAATGTTTGTCATGAGCATTAAAAAGAGAATTGTTTGAGTTTGTTTGCACAGCTCCCACAAAAATAATGTCAACTAAAGCAAATTTTCAACACCCAGCTTGTCACTGCCTGGACAGCTTGTGTAGAAACCACTGCAGCTGGGAAATCTCGTGCCTATGAATTCATGCTTAAATTGGAAGTTACTCTCAAATGCTGTGCTGTGCTTTGGAAATTTCTGCTAGGCCAAACTAGAAAAAAAGTACAAGAAATGTACATTGCCCTGCTGAATTCCTACTTAAAAATGGAAAGATCATCCTAAGGTGTGACATTACCTTAGTGATTCAGAAATGTTGGGCACAGAAGAATGAGCAATTAATGCCAGATTCCCTGGGGAATCTTGGAGATGGCAGAGGTCAGAACCAGAACTTTCTGAAGACTCTCCCAGAGGAGTAATTGCAAGACTCCTGGGTTTGGGGTTTGGTTTTTTTCCTTACAGGCTGGTTGTGTTTAGCAGAGGTTTAATAAGGTCCAGGCTTGGATTTGTTCCCCTAGGGAGAGACTGTATTTTGCAGCAACTTTCTAGAGTGTCTTGTGAGGCAGTGAAAAATAAGTACTTCCTATTTAGAGAAGGATTAAAGTTTGCACCACCCAGTTCTACAAAGTTGAAGAGCTCTTGTGAGGGGCAGTGATGTTCCCTGCTTGACTTCACAGATTATTAAATTGAGGCATTAAGTGAACTGCTGGAGATGGTCAGATTTGGGTCTCGGGGCAGGTAAGGAGTGTGGAAGAAGTCGTGTCCCTCAGCCTGTGCAAGGGCCAGGAAGGGCATTTGCTCAGAGCACTTGTGTTATCCTGAGAGCACCATCACTCCTCCTTCCTGCAGTGTGAGGTGTTCCTCTGCTAGTGGGTGTTTCTGGCAGAGCTGCACTGGGGAAAGCTTCCAGCACAAAGTAGATCCCCAGGGGACAAAAGTAGGTGGTGCTTGTACTGACTTGCTGCAAGACCTTTGGCTGAGTGTTTCAGCATCTTGTGCCCCTGTGGTGGAAGAAGGTTAGTGCTTTCCAGCTTGTTTAAGCCTTTCTAATTTAAGGTTTATGAAATGCTGCATAAATGCAAACTTACTGTTGCCAGCAGATGAGATTTAAAACATCTTTGCAGAGTGCCCCAGCCTCTCCTTTGGTCTCTGCTCTGTATGGTTTGACTTGCACTTTTAATGTTCTGGTCTTGTGAATCCACCTTAGAGGATCCAGCAGCAGACAAAATGTCAAAATTGTTCTCAGTAGAAGCATTTGCCTTTTGCTTCTGGCATGGCCACACAGGCAAGAAAAGCAACATTGTGTTCTCCTTGTTTTTGACATTTTGCAGTCATGCCATTATGGAAGGTGGGTCTGTGGGCTTTGTATGGTGCTTATGCATGAGCAGGGTTTTGTTTGGTGTGAATGTAACACCCTTGGGACAGTTCTGCCTTGTCTGTCACCTGTTTGTTCCCACTATGGAGACAGTTCATGAGGGGGGGGAATCCCATGTGTTCCATAGAACCAGTGCACCTGATGTCATCCCTGTGTGGTCAAGAGCTTCTCATCCATGGTTTTTGTTGTCTTCTACTTCTGAGATCTACAAGACAACTGTCCTTTTTTTAGCCCTTTCCTTCATTTTCATGGTTATCTGCCTGTTGATTGTGCTACAATGTGTGAAAATCAGTGCTGGCTGTCACAATTTTTAAGAATACAGGTCATATCATACATATCATACAGTCTGTGACTTCATCGTCTATTTTCTGCCTTTTGATAGTTTGGATTTGTGACTGCAGTAAAGCATCCAGTAGCACAGGACAGCTTTGTCAGTGCTAAGTTCAAGTTGGTTTTGTTGGTGGATGTTCCATCTTGACAAAGAAGTTGAAAGGATAAAAGGTTGCCGGTGAGGTTTGGGAAAGGGAAGATGTCTGAGGTCAAAGATAATTTGCTGCTATGGATTGATAATAAAACACAAATCATTTAGTGTTGGAGCAGCAAACAGACTTCTTAAACATGTCTTATCTCCAAAGTGGAGTAGGATACTCATGCTATGAGTTAATTTCATTTTCTCCAGATTAAACTTGGTACAAATGCACATTTTTCTGTGCCAAAACAAGACAATGAGGAGGCCCTTTTCATCTGTATGCTGTTAGCATCTGTCAGGTTTGTGTCAGCACATGAGACTCCAACAGTTTATTCCAATAACATCTGGGTCCTTTCTTATCTTTGAGTTCTTGAGCAACAAATCCATTGGTGAATCAGCTTGAGAACCACTGTCTTTTTCAACCTTGGTGAATTAAAGTAAATTCACTTGAGCTTTTCCGTTAGAGACCCCAGCAAAGAGTGAAATGGAATTCATTTCAATAAGTTCTCAGATATCTTCTGCTTTGGAGAGGTGAGTACTAGACAACCCAGAAGCATCTCACTTGGCAGCTTCTCACCCTGGTATCTTTCGAAATGAGTGGGTTAAAGTTTTCACCCTAGCTTTTTGCAATTTCTGTTGTGTCCATGTTGCAGCTTCTTTTGACAGCTCCTTAGAGAAGCAATGGAGTAGGCAGTGCCAGCTGTCTGGGGTGGTAAAAAAGAGTCTCATGTGTTGAATATGGAGTTGGGACTCCAACAAAGTCATTAAGATACAGGCAGTAGAAGATCATGGGAAGTCTCCTATCTATGATCAAACCAGCTTTCGGCTTCCTTTTTGAGAGGAATTTCCTCTAAGTATCTAATAGTTTGTTGCATAACAGCTGCATAGTCCGAGCACTTCCAAAACTTGAAATATTTTTTGTGTGGAAATGGCCAATTCTTTTACAATAAGAATCGGGGTTGGATGTACTGAACAAATTCACCACAGTCAGTCTTTGAGTAAATTAGTTGATTTTTTTACTCACAATTGACATGAAATTGGCAAATATAAACACTGTGATCCAAGTCAGGAAACTGTGTTATCCTTAATGTAAACAAACAAACCAACCTTCACTATATCCAGAGAAACTTCTCAGACGATAAGCCATCAAGTCTAAATACAGTCCCAGATTTAAACAGGAAACTGATATTTTTGTAGTCACAGTGGCTGCCTCCTCCCATGTCCTCGTGCTCAAAACCCGCAAACATTTCCAATAGATGTGTGGAATGCTTGTTAAAAATGCTGTTCTTTTAAGTCAACTTGGTATCTAGGGGTAAAAATTTCATTATTTTGATCTGTTTTGATGCTCTGTCTTGCTTTCAGTCATATTTAATAAAACCAGGGGAAGAGGTTCTCCATGAGTCTGTACCTCTACTGACACACAGGGTTCTCTGCGCATCCCTGTGTCCTGGCTTGTCATCCTTGCTGCCAGTGAGCTGGGGACTCAGGCTCAGACATGGCCTCGAGCCATTTTCTGTAGCAGGTAAAATGTGATTTATGTGTTCAGCTGGGGCAGTGCCAGGCACACAGGTCTGGGGGTGTCTGTCTGTCCTTGCCCTGTGCTCCAGAGAGGCGCTGTGCCCACTTCACATGGTCACTTGTGTGGTGGGAGAATGATTCACATGAATCCTGTCACCCAGCAGTGCTCTGAGGTTTGTTCAGGTGGTGTTTGCTGTCCCTAAAGAAAGGAGCAATTGCAGAAGCTTCCTTAGTGAGTGATTGGAATGTGCTGCTCACTGGGCAGAGGAAAAGGCTTTGTCACACATCCATGAGTGCAGGGCACAGTTCTGGCACCCAGGGGCATCCAGGTTCTCCATGTATTGTCCACGAGCCTCTTCCTCCCATAGTTCTGCAGTGTATCCTCTCCTCTCTACCTTCACCCTCATGACTTCTTTCCACCAGAATATTTTAAGTAACTAAACTGGTAAAAACTTAGTATTGAATAAATATGAAGAGATAAAGCTATACCCCAAGCAGATCTGCTCTGAAAAGGAAGTTCTAGACAGTCCACAAAATACTCTGAAAAGTCTTCTCCCCTTGTAAATGGTGTAATTTTAAAAGATTCTCCTGTTAAATGTAAATGGTTAAATGACACTAAGAGGAATTAGTGAAGCTGAAATGATAAAAGCCCCTGCAGCTGGGAAGCAAAACTCAGTTTAGAAAGACAGATTTATTTTCCAGGCTTTTGTACAGTAAGACCTGGTAGACAGTTATGCTTAAATTTACATGGCAGTAAGCTGTGTCAGAAACTTCATTTAGTGGTGAATTTGTTTTTATTTTCCAGAGCAGTTATCTCTGTTTTGGGTAGTAAGTACTTGACCCTGGTGACTTGCACCGAGCTATCATTTTTCTATACTGTGGAGATGCAGTTTCATTTTTGCCTCTGGCATAAATGCCTAATTTCAAGATTAAATAATGACAATAATTTGAACATTGATTTTGAGCTTCTGAAGGGAAAAAATAGTAATGCTGCAGTTTTGTGGTCTCAGCATTCAGAATAAGGAGTAACAGGAGCCATACATAGTCCCTTGGTTAAATATTTTGTATTCCTTTTAAAAACATGTTCAGTTGACCTTTCCCTTCAACTTTATCCTTACTACCCTCTTATCCACCGTCTGTCAAGGATGTAAAACTTGCATCCTTATTTTTGGTAGTTCCTGTGTGGTTTTTTAAAAATGTGTGCGTGGCAGTGTCAGTCTGGAGGCAGCAGTGGCTCCTGTGGCTTCACTAATGCTGCATTAGCCACAGCTCCATGTGAGCCAGAGGAGTGTGTGGTGCTGTCCTGAACGTTTTCTTGCATGCAGCGTGGGGATAACTGATAGCTTTCTGTACAAAGTGTTTGGATCCATGAATGGAAAGAACTGAGAGAGTGGCTAAGCACTGTAGTTTGTGAGTGGAAAATTGACCTCTAGTTAGCCTCCTCCTTCTTCTAAGTATACACTGTGTTTTGTTTGATAGTGGAAATCTAATCCTTTGGGAAGCACAAATTCCTATAACAGCTCTGATATGTATAAATAAACCCATATTCCTCATTACAAACAACATCAAAGCAATCACAGTATGGATTAAAATACACAACCCACCCTCCTCCATACTAATATGCAGCAATGCAGAGTTCAAATGAAGCCATTAGCAGTATCTCCAAGTATTTGGCAAAAGCAACCACACTTGTGTAGCTACGGGCGATGAAAGTCCCTACTACAGAAAGGGAGGGACAGGGGGAGTAGCCTGCATTGATCTAATTAGTCAATGGAGCACAAAGAATGTAAAATCTCATTATATATCACCAGGAAAATTTGGCTTGAGAAGTAAAGAATATGAAACTGATTTGTCCATGGGTGGGTTATTCGTGTCTTTGAATCTTCCAACAGGAAACAGGATTTCTGAGAACATCTTAGAAACACGCACATGCACATACATGCACACACAGAGAAATATATACATATGTATCTATGTATGTCTGTGTGGATACATAGGCACATACACAGAGCCAGATCCTGAAACTTCTCAGCCCTTACCCAAGGTGTGTTTTCATGAGACAATTCCTGATAGGGAGAAATTGAAGATTTTGAATTATTTTTTTTAATTTGGATTGCTGATGCCAGTCACAGCCTGAAAGCACAGTGTGTAGGTGTTCCAGTGTTACTAAACCCGGACCTGGGGTTCGTCCCATTGCCCCAGGCAGTGCAGCTCTCATGCACCTAACAGATCTTCTTCCTAAAGATCTGCTTAAAAATGGGGACTTAAAATGGCGTTTTGTCGCTTGCTTTTTGCCTTATCTTTGAAGCCTTTCAGGGATTTGTGTTACGTTTTTAGAATTTCTCTGAAACCCAGAGTAACTTGAAACATTTATATTTCAATTTAGGCCAAGTTTCTGTCCCGGGCAGTGTCTCCCAAGAGCTGAAGATACAAGTTAAGTGCCAATAAAAATTACAACACATCCCCCCCCCATCACCAAAAATTCTAAAAACGGCAAAAACAACCCCAAAACCCCACAAACCTAGCAAAATACACAAGCAGCCACCCACAAGGCCCCAAAGCTAAATAGCTAACTAGACAAAACAAAAGAGGAGAGGAAGAGACACAAGCACTGAAATGAAGAGACTAGTTCAGTCTTGCAGGTGGCCAGTAGCAGGAACAAAGGAAGAAGCCATCCTACTTCTTCCTCACAGAGTAAAACACAAGGTTTGTGAGTCTCTAGAAGTTTGTAGAATCAGGAGGGGGATGGCATTTGGAGAAAATGAGTGTTAACACTGAGGGTGCAGTTAGTGATTTGACTCTTGATTGCTTATTTTTTAATAAATATTTAATGTTGGCTGTGTTCCAGCTGCATTCTGCTCTGCCCCAACCAGACTAGTAGGCTCATTTTTGTTGGCCACTTTTGCATCTGTCCACCCTGGTTCTGCTTTGCTCCTTTCCCTTGAGCTCTGCTGTGACAAAAACTCCCTACCTAACTCATCTTCTACTCTGGTTGAGGGTGTAATGTGGATTGAGGTCATGTCAGCAGTGACTTGATGAAAAGGAGAAAGATCCTGTGACCCTCAGCAGTCAAAGTGAGCACAGTCAGATCCCGCAGTTCTGACTGGGTGCGCTAAACCGGCAAAAAGATCTTCCTTCCTCCCCAGAACAAGCAGCACATACCTGCTGGTCCCTCTCAGACACTGCAAACCCTCCAGGGCCCATCCTGAGCTATTTCTGAGCAGTGAACACATGTGCCATGTTCAAATAAAGTCTAAAACCAGCAAAACTTCATGTTTAGGTCCAGATCTGCACAAATCAAAAATGTGCACCCCTACTGCTGACAGGGGCATTGAGCTACCCAGGGGCTGTTGATGCTTCACAACTACTTTGAGAATTCTCTGCTTGGTGGGGAAGGACACACTGGGACACAGAGCAGCTCCAGTGCAAGGTTTTTCCTCTTTCCTGGAACTAAATCCCTGGTTGCCATTGCCCTGTGCCTGTCCACACATCGTTTGTTTCTGAACATACAAGTCTGTTTCCTCTTTCCAAAAGTCAGGTAATTGGAATTAACTCTCAGAGTTGAAAGAGTGCTGGTTTTTCAGTCTGTGTCAGAGTAGAAGTCTGTTAGGTGGGTTTTGGCTTGCAGGTCCCCAGTGCCATTGTTCTGTCAGCAATGGTGAAGGCACTGGGAGTGCCTCAGTGGGAGATACTGCACAAGGGAAACTGATTCATTGGTATGTAGAAATTAATGACTTTCACCACGTTATAAATAAATAAAAATAAAACATGAGGAGACTGAAAAACACATATGCAGGTGGACATCCAAGGACCAGGTTTTTGATGAGGCAAGTCTTATCCCTGAAACACACCCTTTCATTCTCTGCTTTCCTTAAAGCCAGGAGTGCTGTGCAAGGTGTAAGATTAAAAGGATAGCTGGAGCTAAAGCAGGAATGCTGAGCCCTTTTTGAAACAGGACTAGAATGCTTCACAAGTGTGGGGTTCTGCCATTTGAACCAAAGTCTAAACCTAACTTCAGGAAAGAAGTTGAATATTTGTGTCCATTTGCAGGCCTGCAAACTTGGTGCCATTTATAATGAAAATAAAAACCTTTGGCAATTACTGAGGTTGCTAAATGAGAAATTACTGAAATACAATGCAGGGTTGGCAGAGGGCTGTGGTAAAGGCTAGAGGGGGTTTCTCCACAACCCAGTCATGTTTTAGCTGGTACTGGCAGCTTAATACCTAGACCCCTGCAGGTGCCACATTTTCAAGACCTGGATCTCAGCCATTGTTCTCTGGAGCTCGACTTGAGCCTTGAGTGAGAGGTTGGAGGGAATGGTTTATACTCATGAACTGTGAATGCAGCACAGTGTCTCATTCTGACTATCTGCTGCGCTCTTGCAGCAGACTTCTTAAATGAAAAGGCAGAAGGTAGCTAAAATAGACTGTCTAGCCTTTTTATGAGCTGCTTTGTTTTAAAGTTGGCTGTAGGAGTGAGTGGAATATTAGCTGTGGTATGTTGAGGTAGACTGCATCTTGACCACACCACTGAAAAAGTGTGCTCGAATACTTAGTACAGTTTGCAAAGACAGTGACTGCAACTCCAAAATCAGATGTTGCACTTCCTTTTTTTTGTTGTTTATTCCATTGCAAAAAGTGACCTCTTAGAGGAGCAGGACTTCTGCATTGCGCATGTGTGTACTCATAGAGGAGGTGCATGAGCCTGCAGACACTGGGGGAAATAAGGAGTGCCATGGACAGGGCACTGGGAACCACTGAAACCATGGCTTTGGTTGGAAAGGGCTCCCCTGCCCCCCAGTCATGTGCTTTTTCAATAATTCAAATGACAAGGCGGCTAACTCTTTTGCTTTCAGTAACCACAGGCTCTAGGAAGAACAAATTTGAAGTATGCAAGTGCTTTCCTAAAATTAATATAAAATAAGAGGAGGGTAATAATATATCTGAGGAATATTTGTTAGCTAGGAGTTTCTTCTGATATTTCAAAAGCTGGGTCTGATACCCATGTCTCAAACTATGATCACAAGAGTTGCCTGAACCCATGTAGTACTGAGTGAGAGAAATATATTTGTTTTTCTCTTTAGTAACAGTTTGTTGTTGTCAAGTAGATTTTTTTCATTACTATGTCAAAATGACTTTTAGATCCAGGACATTCTTGGTGTGAAGTCCCGTGCTAGTCTGACATGTGGCATGCAGGTTTGCCCAACTACAATTCCTCAGAATTTTCTAATATGCTGCAGTGAGGTTTTGTAATTGAATGAAACTACAAAGATATGACAAAATGTCTTCTGTAATCTGTGATGATACTGCAGATGCTTTTCCTCTTCCACCATTAAATATTTTGTCAAGTGTTTGGAAAGGTGTGGGGCTATGAAGAGAAACAAGATTTCAGAATGTGTTGTCACCTATTTTTACTTCAGAATATGCTCACAAAGACTATCTAGAAAGATGCAGCTTTAGGCTACATGTGGGAGACTTTACTGCTGTGGAGTAGTAATTACCTCTAGATAGCAAAACCAGACAGAAATTTTACATTGTTAACTATTCATAAGCTTTAAACCACACTTGGAAATATATCTGAAATCTAAGTTTACCCTGTAAGTCTAAGTTCTGAAGTTTAACATGGAAAAGAAAGTAGAAGTTCTGTAATTTGCCACGGTGCAGCTTTTTTTTCCTTAATCTAATTATATCAATCTTAACAAAAAAAAAAAAGAAAAAGGAAAGAAAAAAATGGCTTTTTTTTCCCTCTTATGGTTATGTTTGAGACTTACTAGCATAATTGTGCCAAAACCAGGGTTGAAGTTTCTTGCTCTATAAGAGCGTTGCTGTTTTCCGAGCTGGCAGATTGTCTGTTCGCAATGGATTCCACATGTGCTGGAGACCACAACGTGAAGGGATTTACAGAGTACAAGTTGGAGTGCAAATAGTGGAGGTGGGAAGCCCTCATCTCCTTGTTTTTGAGTTTAAAAGGGCTTCACTAAACAGCAGTCACACAGAATCCCAGAATGGTTGGTGCAGGAAGGGACCTCTGGAGATCATGTCCAGCCCCCACACTCAAGCAGGGCCACCTAGAGCTGGCTGCCCAGAGCACATAACTTGTGAGCATCTCCAAGGATGGAGACTCCACAGCCTCCCTGGCCAGCCTGTGCTCTGGCTTGGTCAGTCTCACAGTGAAAAAGCATTTCCTGATGTTCAGAGGTATCGCCTGGGTTTGAGTCTGAGTTAGTTGCCGCTGATGCTGTCACTGGGTACTACTGACAAGTGGTGTGGCTCTGCATTTTTTACTCCTTTCCTGCAGGTGTTTACATACATTCATGAGATTTTCCCCTGAGCTTTTCCCAGGCTAAACAGACACATCTCCTTCAGCTTTTTTTTTCGTAAGAAAGATGTTAATCACCTTTGTAGCCTTTTGCTGTGCTCACACCAGCTGTTTGTGCTGAGGAGCGTGGAACTGGACACAGTACTGCAGGGGAACCCTCATGAGTGCTGAGCAGAGGAGAATTAGCTCCCTTGCCCTGCTGGCTGCACTCCTGATGCAGCCCAGAGTGCCATCACCTTCTTGCAGCAGGGGCACGCGTTCAGCTTGGTCTCCACCAGGACCCCAGACCCTTCTCTGCCCAGGTGCTGTCCACCCAGCACGTGCAGGTGCCCTGGCAGGGTTCCTCCCCCACTGCAGGATATTTGGTACACTCTCTGTAGATTGCTATTTGTGGAGAGCCTAGTTCAAACATGGCTTAAAGAAAGAGGCCATGAAGGTACTCAGCTAAGGGAAAAAATAAAAGGCACCTGTAAAGCAGCAGTTCCCAGGCTTGATCCTGTAAATAATTAAGGTTCTCAGCCACCTTTTATATAAACAACAAGATTCTCAGACCATTTCCTCAAAAACAGGCAATATTCTGTCCTTGGCTGCTCTGGGAACAGATGGCCGTTCTGGGAACAGATATAAAGGTTTTGAGAACTTTTCATATCATGGTGAGAACACTGATCTTGGTTTCAATAAACAAACTTCAGGTATTGTAAACAAAAGGAGGAGCTGAAGTTTTCTCTACAGCCTATCGGGAGCTCAGATATTGCAATATGCATGAAGTGAATTAACACTGTTATAAAAAGTGCCTGGTTGATCAATAAATCGGAGTCAGATGCTGACCAACAAAGGTGGGTCATCTCCCTTCACTTCAACAGCTATTGACCTTGCCACAGAAAATGCTAAATGAAAAAGTAGTGTTCTGTGGGTCAAGTTCTGCATGAATGCTGTGTCCAAGGGTAATCAAGCTACCTGCATTCATAGAATGTAGTGTGCATTACACCCGCAAAAATAAATGAATGAATGACCAGTGGATATAGTCCTTTACCATATTTCTGTCATTTTAAGCAGTTTACACCGTTCAGTTGTTTTGGAAGTCTGAAACTGGAATGCAGGAGAAGAATGTGCTGCTGTTGTGTTTCAGAGTGCCTCAGTCTTAGGTTGCTTTGCTTTACCTGGACTTTATTCACACAACACTATAGCTGAGAGAGGACAGGACAAGTTTCAGGTTTTAGTTCAAATTCTTAGTCTGTCTGGCTGTACAGCCACATAAAGGCATGTGCTGGCAGAGGAGGAAATGAGAGCAAGCTGCAAAGTTTGATGTGTAGGAGAGGATCTTGAACTGTCTCTTCCAGTGGCTGAAAATGATCCTGAAGTTGCTGGGTTATTGTGTAATAAATTTATAATCTCAGCTGTGCTAAGAGAGGCGAACAAACATTTTAAAACTTTACTGCTGGCCTCAGTTTTCTCAAGTGGGGCCAAGCATTCACCTGGGGAAAAGAAGATTTAACACTTTTTTTAGATACCTGTGGAACAACACTGACTTTTGTAGCTTTTAATCCAAAGCAAGAGGAGAATCAAATTTAAGAGCTTTTTCCTAGGCATATCAAATAGTGTTGCACTGGTAGCAATGAGGTCCAGGAGAAACAGTTTCTTGTATTCACATAACCCTCGAGAAGCAAGTAAGAGAGCTGGAAGTCTTCATATGCATTTCTAGAGGCACTAACTTGAGAAGAAATAATACTGTTCGAATTACCATGCTTCAGTTTTTCTTGGCTGAAAAAATCTCAAGATTCTTTTTTCTTTTTATGCAAAAGTATTTTCAGGAAATATTCTTTGATTATGTAACTGTTTTCACAGAAACAGCTTTAAACTAATTTTCCAGTAGAATATGATTTCTAATATTGGGTATCTGACTCCTGAGGAGACTTCTGTGAATACCCTTGCAACATCTTTCATTTCTGCCATTGACTTCTTCTAAGCTGAGAATAGACTTGTCTCTAGTTCCTTAAGAAATGAGAAAAAAGTTTGCATTGCCTTCATTATGTGTTACTGAGATGAACTGCTTTTTTTGTTTGTTTTGTTTAAGCCTTAGTTCAGAATTTCAGGAATTTCATGCAGAATTTTTTTTTTTTTTGCGTGTTGTTATAGGCAGCTTACCAGTGATTCCTTAAAGCTTTTTTATTGTCAGAAGGTCCATCAGTTTTAAATAAAGCTTGAGTGTGTGTTTCTGATTAATTGAAAACTTTCTGTAGAGGTATTGGTAAGTAGATTGATAGCACGACTGCAAGTAGTTTTGTTTAATTTTGAATATGTGATTTTATACAGCTTTAAAAAAAAATCAGCAGTATTATGCCATAGATAATGACATGAACAAGTGCATAGTAGGGTGATGTCTTTATGTTCCAACCCTTAACATTCTGTGGTTTTGAGTTGCTTTAACAGATGGAAGTTGCATCCAGGCTGGATGCTGTTGTGCTCAGAGCTGCATATGGATTTCATATTTGGTGGAGTTCCTTCAAAGACTGGAGTATTGGACAGCATTGGCTTGGCCTTTTCACCTCTTATTTCTCTATCTCTTGAAAGTATTATGAACCAGAAATGTCATGTCCAGTCTAGAAGCAAAATCTGTCTGCTGTTAATGTGAGTTCTGGGTTGGCATGAATAATTTCAAGCTTTCTCTCCTCTTACACTTGAGAGTTGTATTATTTGAGGAGATGTTTGTAAGACCCTGGCAAGGAGCAGTGGGTGTAGCTGGTGATCTCCTGTGATCCCTCTCTTTCCTTTAAGAGCCTGAGTACTGCTAAAATCATATTTGACCTCAGGGGCCTTGAGGATTCCAATCTGGAGATTCTTCTCCTGATTAGTATCAGAAGATAGGAAATACTTTCCTCAGATGATCATTTCTAGCCTTTCTTTCTAAGTGAGCTTTGCTTCTTGCTCCTTTCAGACTTCCTATTAAACTACCGAGTTAGAACTTTAAAAGTGCATGTGTGCTGAGGCCAAAGTCCATCTGGTCCTGGTTTCTAACTCCAACAGTGAACCAAACCAGGTATCTACAGAAGAAGAGAAGCTGGGTGTGCATATGCTATTTACCTGAATAGCTCTCTCATATTTCAATTCTTTTTAAGCTCAGGGTCTTTCCCTTGACATGGCAGGGCAACAATTGATCCATATAGTTTGGGTGCTTGGGAGATACGAGTTGAGTCGCCAGCATTTCTGCCTTTGCCCTTTATTAAAATACACTGTTGGAGGAGTGTGTTTGTGGCTCACATGAAATGCTTTATTGGTTTCATCTACTACTCCATCAGTCTTGCTCTAGCCTGAGCTGCCATGGACCAGCTGCTTGTCTGCTACAGAAAGAACTTCTTTAGAAATAAACATCCTTGAAAAAAACAATCCAAAACAGTGAAAATGTTACTGTTTTCAGTTACTGGTGTTTCATTGTCCTTCTCTTGTAAATTCAGTCTCCTGTAGTAGCAGGTTTTCAGTTGTGCTGCCCTTCAGGGAGGGAAATACTGCCATTAAATAATTAGTTTTAAAATGCATATTTCCCATCCCCACCTCTTTAAAACTGAATCCTGGTTTCTGCTGATAGGTTGTTAAATGAGGATAAAAACATCCATTTTTCCAGGTGTAGTGCCATAAATGGACATAGCAGCTAATCTAGGGTCTATTGTTTAACCTTTGCTTTCCAGTGGAATTCCTGTGCATGAGACTTGTGGTGACTTAGAGCACAAGGGATCATTGCTGTGCTCCTTGAAGCACTGTATGTGCCTAGCACGGTGTGAAGAGCTACAAGCGACTTCAGGTAATTGCACTGTGGTGAGGCTGAGAAAAAGAATATGTAATGATTCTCCAGGGCAATGCTAAGAAGTTGAGCTCTGAGCAAGAGGTCCCACTGTGCTGGACAAAACACCAGCAGCTGAATCTCAGTTTGCTGTGGACAGAGGCTGACTGCAGGAGACCCTGCATTGTAAGGCCCCTGGAGGGGGCATGACTCCATCAGTGTTTCTCAATCAGTTGTGCAGGAACCTCTCATTGGCTGTGACATAAAAGATTCTTTTTGAAAAAAACACTAAAATCCACCTATTTTGGGGCATGGAAACAAAAAGAATTAAAATACCAGTAGTACATACTACATTTATCTTTGTATTTCGTTGCAAGTTAATGTTAAGCATTGTAACATTGGACAGGAGACAGGTTTTTCTGTGGAAAGATTGACCAGTATTGGTGCCACTTTCTGTATCAAAATCTATTGTTTCTGCTATTTTTGGCATCCTTTTGACTTTTTAAGAAATTCCATTTGGCTGCTGAAATTGCTGATTGGTTTTTTGGACTCAAAAGTTTACCACAACTCTTTTTTCATATCAAGCTCATTGTGTTTCTTTTCCTGTCTTTCCTCCATGCTGTACATTACAGATATCCTTGCAGTCCCAATATCACCATCAGAAAAACAACATGGTAGATATTTACATGATGTGCTATTTCCACAGACTTCTAGTGGTCTATTGAGTTGAGAAAATGTTTGAATATGGAAAGATAATGTTACTGGATTATTCTAGTCCCCTGGAAGAAATGGGAAATCAGGAGAGAAAAATTAAGATACATGAATTTTAGATGTACTGTGAAAAGTTTAAATTCTTCTTTACCTTTCCCAGACCAGTTATCTAGAAGTTGGAAAGGCATATTGTTTTCATAATGGGTGTTAGCTAAATTTCAGAGTTGTTGCATATCCCTTTAAGCTCACAGTGGTCAGAATTTGAGAATGAAAAACTATTTACTGAAGATAAAATTTCCTTCAGGTGCATTAAATAAGCAGCTTCTACCTAAAAATAAAACTGGAATACTAATTCAGTAGTTTCTGCATGCTTTAGGGGCTAGCCACTAGTTGCCATAAATGATTTTCATGTTTAACTTTTCCCCCTTTTAGTAGTTTTTAAGTATGTGATTGTGTTCCTGCCTATGAGAGGTAGGTTACAGAATTGACCAGCTGCACCCTTAATCCTCTGCTATCCTCTAAGCAGAAAAATTTCTGGAAATGTCAGGATGATGTAATTCATGGAGAACATTAATTACTCTTAGAAGAGGCTTATAAAACATAAGCAGGTTCAAAATCACAGTCTTGTTATAACACGGTCTTTCCAACAATAAGGTCATCCATCTATCAGTGTCTGCTAGAGCCTATTTCATGTGCTTGTATTTTGGAAAGTCTGTCTGAAAATGCAGTACTCTCTGTGGAGCTAAAAAATGTTGTGAAGCCCTAAGAGAACACTAGGTGTGATGGTGATTTCTTATGGAAAAATATGAACAGATCACCACTGCAAATAAATAACTGCTTCACATCGTAGTAATATGAGCGCAAGGATAACAGTGTGTTTTGTTTATATTATTCCCAGAGAAAAGGGGAGATCACTATGAAGTACTGCTTTTTTATTCTGTAGATTTATATTCTGTTGCATTTGTCATCTTTGTAGGTGGTTGGGTTGGTTTGTGGGTTATTAACAAGTCACTCTTTTATCCCAAAGCATTGATGAAAGGTGGCTGTGTTTCAGCTGTTGGAAATATTAATGAATGGCTTACACTCAGCTGAATATAGACTGTGGTATAGACTGCTCACAACTGCTTCACTCTTCTCTTTTTGGGGCAGGCTTCTTACTCTTAGGTGTTTTCTATGTAGTTCCATTTTTCTTTGTCTTTTTCTTTCCCTGCTGACTTTCCTGTTTTGTTTTCCATTGTTCCTACCCAATCTGTCTCACAAGTTCTTTCTTGAGCTAGAGAAGGCTGGCTGTGTTCACTGGAGGTGCCATTCCAGAGCCTGCTGGTGAGAACCCTTAGAAGCCATTCAGAGCAGGGTTGAGGTTGGAAGGGACCTGGAGCTCAGCTGGCCCAAGCCCTGCTCAGGCAGGGTCACCTGGAGGGGGATGCTCGGGCCATGACCAGATCACTTGGGAATTGCTCCAACTGTGGAGCAATTCCCAGTGGAGAATTGTGGAGATTGCACAATCTCCTTGAGAAGCCTGTTCCAGTTCTCAGGCACCCTCACAGCAAAAGTGCAGCTTTCCACAAGACCTGCAAGACTCACGGAGCTACAGGCCCACAACATGAGTCTCCTGAATATGCCAGTCATGTCGCTTAACTGTTGCCAAGCTGCTGTGTCTGCTCATGTAGTGATTCAGCTCAGCCCAAGAACTGATTTCCATTTGACTGCATCTTTGTCTTTAGCAATCAAATAAATTTTGTTTTATCTTAGTGACTGAAATAGAGGGGTATGGTCTTAAAGGTCTCTTTGTTTTTCTGTCGAAAGATGTCCTGTGTCTATGCTGAATAGCTGTTTTTTTCATAGATGCACCTGAAATACAGTTTGACTACATGAATCATGCTGATGTGTAGAATTTAATTGCATTGTTTTACTTTAATCATCTTCAAAGAACCAAGAGCTTTTGAGTGTTATATTTAGAAATATTTGTAAAATCATTTTGCATACATTGCAGCAGCATCTAAAAAAAAATCACACCTTACCACCTTCTTGTGTTTTTTGTGTAATTCAGTTCATTAAAGTGTTTGATGTTGATTTCACTTTGCCCACAACAGATTTTAGCTGAGCTTGGCAAGGCCTCATTAGGACATTTGTCATTGAAGTCTTGAGACTAATCAGGGGCTTTCAGTGTGTGACGCTGTTCAAGGGGAGCTTTCAGTGTTTCATGTGTAAAGCACAACACATTTAGTGTTTCATTTATCCTTTGAGATCCATTTATCACTTACAGAGAGGGAAAGAAAACCCTGAGTAGAATAAAGCCTATTCTAGTCAATTTGTGCTAAATTATAAGGATTGCACCTTAAAGTCTTCCCTTTTGTCTGAAGTCAGCAGATCTCGGTTGTCATATATTAAAAGATGAGTTAATATGGTATTTTATCTTTTCTTGTCTTTCCTCCATGTTGTACATGTACATTGTAAAGGTCCCAATATCACCAGCAGAAGAACAACATGGTAAATATTTACATGATGTGCTATTTCCACAGGCTTCTAGTGGTCTGTTGAGTTGAAAAGATATTTGAATTTGGAAAGGAGAGGGTAAAGATCTTAGTGGATTATTCCAGTCCCTTTGAAGAAATGGGAAGTGCTGATTTAATAGCAGGAGTGGTGCTTTTGGCCATATGGTGGGGCCTGTTTATAGATTTTTACTTTGAATCCTCGTGGTTTCACTTGATATGCTAGAGTGGAGCTGGATCTCTCGGAAGGTGGATGGCAGCAAAATTTGAAGTAAAGGCTGTGTACATGTACCTTTATTGACCTGCATGTGACACCTCCCTGTTCAAGCTTTGCCCTGGCTCCTGCTATGATATCATCTCAGGGAGAGAGCATTTCCTGCTTGTTGCCATGAGGTTACCAGCATTTAGATGGCTCAATTGCTCTCAGCACAGAAAAATCCTCCAAATCAGAGCTGCCCTTTCTGCATCCAAGGGAAGCCTGCTTGCATTTGTAGGTGTTCTGTCTGTAGTATTAGGGAGGAATGTTTGGGAGAGAGAGAGCAAACATTTACTCCATCGTTTTCTTAATCAAACTACAAGCTATTAAACATTTTATTGCTGTCTGATTCCACATTTTGGACCTCCTTTCCCACTGTGTTGAACAGTGTATGATTTGAGAGTGCTGCGGTAAGGTCTCACCAGTAAGGTCTCTCTTCTCTCTTCCCCAGGCTGAGCAACACCAACTCCCTCAGCCTTTCTTCACAGCAGAAGTCTTGCAGCCTCCTGGTGATTTTTGTGGCCCTCCTCTGGACTGGCTCTCAGTCTCTCTCATACTGGGACCCCAGAGCTGGCTGCAGGCGTGGCCTCCCCAGAGCAGAGCAGAGAGGGAGAATCACCTCTCTCTACTGCTGGCCACCCTGCTTTGGATCCAGCCCAGGATATGAGTGACTTTCCTGGCCAGGAGCACACATGGCTGGCCCATGGAGATGTTTTTCACCCACCAGCACACCCACGTCTTCAACAGGGCTGCTTTCAATCCCATCATACCCAGCCTGTGTCAATGCCAGGGTTTGCCCTGATCCAGGTGCAGGATCTTGCACTTGTTGAACCTCATGAGATTCCTGAAGTTCTGCAGCTTGGTGTTGTCTGCAGCATCCACAGATGTGCATGGGTTTCAATAAATGTGTCAGTATCCTTGGATTCAGTCTTCCCTTGTACATTTCAGTCAGCAGCTCTAGTGTTTGGATTATACTTCTGCTGTCCATTTCTGTAAAGGTAGATGGAAATGTGGAAGCTTCATCCTCATCCTGCTGCTGCAGTGTTGTGAGGGAAATGCTGTTACTGAGTGTGGCACCAGATTGGCTCCAGCACCTGAGTATGTGTGGCGAACTTTTGAACCTGCAGTATTGCCTGTGGGACTGAGAGTTCTCACTTCTAAATAAGTGAGCTTTTGGGGTTTGCCTGGACATGATGTAATGACATAATTGCAGAACCATTTGGCTTTTAACCACCGATACAGCTTTTTTTTTCTTTTTAATGTACTCTATTTAGCTTAACAGAATAAAAAGATATTAATCTTCATTCTCTGCTACTCCATCAAGTAAGTCGATGGGCAGATACAAAGCTCCCTTGAAACTTGGTTTGCAGGAATGCCAGTGTTATTTTTAACTGTCTCCAGCAGGAGGCTTTTTGTCTGGAAGGAGTCCAGGGGTGTACATTGTAGCCTCTGCTCAAACTCACTGCTGTTAAGGGCTGATTTTTGTGCAGGCACAGGTGGGTGCAGTTGTAGCAGTGGCTGGCTGCTCACCTCTGCTGTCGGGCTGGTGGCAGCTGGAAAATCCAGTGCATGTCCCTGTGTGGGTTGGCCTTGGCTGGATGCCAGGTGCCCACCAAAACAGCTCTGGCACTCCACTCCCCAGCAGGACAGGGCAGAGAAAATGCAATGAAAGGCTTGTGGATCAAGATAAGGACAGGGAGAGATCACTCAGCAGTTATAGGCAGTTATTTGTCATAGGCAAAACAGGCTCAGCTTGGGGAAATTACTTTCATTTATGGCTAATCAAATCAAAATGCACACTGTTTTCACAAATCTGTAGAGTATTGTAAGGTTTTAAAGTGGAGATTTCGTTCTTAAATTTATTTGGATTTAAAATAAATTTACTGAAATGCATGCATGAACATACTGAAATCCACATGCTAGTTTAGAAAGATGTGATAATGATCATTGGTCATGTTAAAAAAATTAATTTTAGATGCTTCTGCTGTTTATTGTATATGAACAGAGCCTTACAACTCTAGTAAAATTGTGGTAAGAGTGATGGTTGATTTTGACTGCCAGAATTTAGGCATTTAATGGTTTCATACTACACTACAATAGAGTTACATGTGTTTGTAACAAAAAATAATTATTGCTCAAGCAGTTAGATCTTTAAATCACAAGAAAATAGAAGCACTGCACAGTGAAGGGGGCATAATCACCTACAAGGTACAGGTTTAATATGAGTCTGAATAAACAATTTCCAAATAACAGCAAAGAGGAGGCTATTTAAATTCTCAATCACAGATCATGGAAAGGACATGCTGGGAATATCAAGAGCTACTTGCATAGCAGTAGCTATTCAAAACACAATTGATATTGCCGTTTTAATTGTACCCACATTAGAGAAGATTATTTTTTCCTTTTTTTCTGGGCATCCCACAGGTCATAAACGTCGACGGAACAATGAGGAAAACCCTCTTAGAAGACAAGCTTCCACACATATTTGGGTTCACACTGCTGGGGGACTACATCTACTGGACTGACTGGCAGAGAAGAAGCATTGAAAGGGTTCACAAGATAAAGGCCAGCAGAGACATCATTATTGATCAGCTGCCAGATTTAATGGGCCTTAAGGCAACGAGTGTCACCAAGGCATTTGGTAAGCATGGGCAACATAGCGTTGGTCTCTAGGAGTCTTTATATGGACTTGCTTTCATTAAGCAGCTGTTGATCACTTGTAATGAGAATAACTGAGATCTGATGTGTTTGAAAGGAAAATGACACCTATTGTTTCTAAAGTTGGGGAGATACAGTGTTGCAAAAGAAGTTGCTTCCAGTTTTTAGTGACATAAATCTTCCACAGCTTTCACTACACTCTTTCAATTTTTATAAGGATTTTTTTGCTCTGTGCTACAGGAATCATTCTCAGAGAAATGCTGTCTTTCCTGCTGCTCTTTCCTTCCAGAGCAAAGTCCCATGATGTTAGCAGAATTCTTTTCACTGTTGGGTGATATAGGCACAGTCAGTCACCATTACAATGCTGCCCCAAAGCATGTGGCACTTTAAATGTTAACTCTTGAGATCTCAATTGTTCCTAAATCTTAACAACTAAAACTTGCCCTTAGCAAGGTATCAGCAGCTGGATCTCCATGTCCTTCCATTGCATCTCTGAAAGGTGCAGCCTGTGTTTGAGGTCCTCCCCTGGCACTGTGCAGCAAGTGTCACAGGACCTCCTGGCTTCACTGCACCACAGATTTTACAGCTACCAGCAACACTGGAATTTGGGCATAGCAGTAAACAGATTCAGGAGTCAGCTGTTAAAATTACTGAGAAGAGTCACAATGGAGAAATGGCATCAGTCTGAAATACGTATGCCCTAAAATAGGGAAAATGAAAAGAGCCCTGGTCTAGACTGATCTTTGAGAATTTCTTGTGTGTGTGTGGTGACATACTTAAAAAACCCAAATCCTTGGCTCCAACAGATGGAGAGAGGCACTCACGTATGTGTTGGTCCTTACTTTCCCCTACATATTCCATCCCCATCACATGAAAAAATAAGTGTGAGATTGTGTTGATCTTGTTGGAACTGCTTCTGCTAATGACTCTTCTCAGCTTTAAATTAAACAAGTGGGAAAGAACTGCGATTATCCAGCTCTTTTCTCGCCCTTTTGTATCGCTGAACATTTGTAAAAGCTGGTGGTTTCAAAGAGATACAAAGATGGAGTACTTGGTGAAAAGTAGCTAATTAATGATCTGTCTTCAGTGAACAAATTTAATCTTTGTGGAGACAAGAAAGATCTGTTTGTAGATGGTATTTGTACAATAGGAAGGATAGGTCCAGCTTTGTAATCCTGGGTAGACAGGAAGAATCCACTTGGAGTGCTTTTTTTTTTTTTTTTTTTTTAAGAATTCCCTGCTGACAATTCATAGTGTTAACTTATTTTGGAAAATTATACTGTGTTTTTGCTCAAGCTCCTGTGCCCTGTGCTCCCCTTTCCCTTTTACCTTCACAATGCACTAATAGGTGTTTTGGTTTAGTTGTTGGGGTTTTTTTTGTTGTTTTTTTAAGGAACTAATTCAATGCACTAATACCTGTTCTGATTTGTTGTTTTGTTTATTTATTTTTTCAAAGGAACTAATTCATGCGCAGAGAACAATGGAGGCTGCAGCCATCTGTGTTTCTTTACACCCCAGGAGGCCAGGTGTGCCTGTCCCATCGGCCTTGAGCTGTTGAGTGACATGAAGACTTGCATCATTCCTGAAGCCTTCTTAGTTTTCACAAGCAGAGCAGCAATTCATAGGATTTCCCTTGAAACCAATAATAATGATGTTGCTATTCCTCTTACTGGAGTCAAGGAAGCATCTGCTCTGGATTTCGATGTCTCTGATAACAGAATCTATTGGACTGATGTTAGTTTGAAGGTATTACTGACGTGTGAATTCCTTGAATATAAAGCCACAGAGCAGTTACTTTGATCTAACAAAGGTCTCTGTTACATGATCTGTCCTGCAGTTGCCAGTGTTGTCATTGAATTGCATCCAAGGAGACCCTTGGAGATGAAGACAGTTGCGTTGCTGAATGCACAGTAGGGTGACAGGCATCTTCCTGCTTCAAATAAAAACCCAGAGTGGTGTCTGCTCTTACCAAATGCCTGAATCTTGGATGCTGGATGTGTTGCATCCATATATGTATCTGCTGTAGAAAAGCTGACTTTATGTCAGAGTAGAGTAATTTAAACATTGAGCTCAGCAGCCCCCTGAGTTTTCTATCTTCTTCCAGTTTTGACTTGGAAGACAATTGTACTCAGCATTAACATTTGACAAGTGAACTTTGGATTGTTTGCTGTTAGTCTGTGGCTTCAGCTTGGCACAGAAAAAGCCAGGGAACTTGTCCAGTCTCCTCCACACTGTGTTAAGGGCCCACCTGCCCCCAGTTCTACCTCAGTGTGTTCCCCAGAACACATTTCCTGTGATGTTTGGTACACATCCAGGTGCGTGCTAAACTCAGGGTTCTGCTCTTCATCAGCGTTATTTTTGAAGTGAAATAAGTATTTGGTAGAAAATAACAGATTCACTTCACTGGAACTTAATTATTCTATTTAGACTCTTAATAGGTTTTCCAAGAGCAATCAGTTTCCTTGCCAGTGTGCCCAAAGCTCACTTTTGGAGCCTGCAGGGCTTGGGCAGTTTCCTCAGCCTCTCTGTTGGGACTAATGAGGGCTGTGCTTCAGAGTCAGCAGTGCTGCCTGTGCTGTGGATAGCATTCCTTCAGGAGCAGTGCCAGTGTAATAAATTAGTGCAGTGTAGACACAGTTACTAAATAAATCTCACACAAGCACGTGGAGAGCAGGAGCTATGGACCTCTTAACCATTTGTACTGGAAAGCACATCACTTCAGCTGCATCAGAGAGTAGATCTCAGTCCATGCAGAACTGGAAAACATTTTACTTGTTTGTTGCCTCCCAAATTTTCCAACATACTGTATTTTCATATACATACCAGGTATCTTCCAGCACCTCTGGGTTGTCATTCCCCTTGTCCCCCCATCTAGCTGCTCAGGAGCAGGAATTATAACTTCAGAGCTCACAGTGATCTCCCTTTCCTTCAGTGCCCGCCACTTCCCTGGCCTCTGCATGCCTCTGGTTATAAGAGTACACATTTTCAAATACTACACTATGTGATTTTAGGGTTTGACATTTACCTTTAAAAGTGTAAAATGTCTCTGACCCTTACACAGCCATGTACTAAATTATTAAGAAATCAGTAGCTGAAATATTGGCAGGCATGCAGACTGCTTGCTCAGTGCTGATAAGCAAGGGTGGGTATTTGGTCCTGCAAGTTACTATTTACCTGCAGGTAGTTTCTGTGCTGTTAGCAGTGACTTATTTATATGTGTGCAGTCCTTGCCCTATGACTTATTTGATGAGTGTCCATAACTAAAATGTAGATGGGCTCAGTAGATGTGCTCTGATATAGACATGCTCCAGGTGACTGATTATGAGCAACAATTTAATTTAGATGCCACTGAGATGTGCTTCTGAGACATAAAATATTACAGGGAATTAAATAATTTTTTTAAACCAGCTTCTTGTGTGCAAATAGAAGAGAGGGTGAGGTGTCAAGGAAGAATCTTTCTGGAAATCATATCCTTTTCAGATGTCTTGGTCTGGCCATCAGAAACCACTAGCTTTCTGAAAAATTCGGGTGTTTTTCTTCTGAGAATTTCAATATCTTTTTTTGACAGCAGAAATTAGTTGTTTAAAAAGTAACAATGTCTGGGGTTTTTTGTAATAATTTCTTTCTGTACACCAAACTTCATGATTATTATTCCTTTTTATTTCACTGGGGTATCCATAAGGGCTGTAACATTTTTCACCGTTGTTTTCCAGACCATAAGCCGAGCTTTCATGAATGGGAGCTCTGTTGAGCATGTGATTGAGTTTGGGCTAGATTATCCTGAGGGAATGGCTGTGGACTGGATGGGCAAGAACCTCTACTGGGCAGATACTGGAACCAATCGCATCGAAGTCGCCCGCCTGGATGGGCAGTACAGGCAGGTCCTTGTGTGGAAGGACCTGGACAACCCAAGGTCTCTGGCTCTTGATCCCACCAAAGGGTAAGGGACTCTTGTTTTCCAAAGCTTTGTGTGGGTGTTCTTGTATGTAACAAGTTATTTGGCACAGCTCTGTTTCTTCAGAGTCTTTGAAAAGGTAGTAAACCTTCCACCATCCTATGAGTTACAATGAAAAAGTAATAATAGTCAAAAATACTATTCTGTCTTCATGTTAAAAAAAAGAGTATTGTGATGCTGCATGTAACCATGTGGGGTTTTTTTCAAGTGCTGCAAAGAAATTTACAAAGGCAGAGCATGCAGCTATACCTGGCTGATGTCCTGTTTTTGTTGCCCTCCTCATTGCAGATACATGTACTGGACTGAGTGGGGAGGCAAGCCCAGGATCGTCCGAGCCTACATGGATGGGACAAACAGCATCACTCTGGTGGACAAAGTGGGGCGTGCCAATGACCTCACCATTGATTATGTGGACCAAAGGCTCTACTGGACTGACTTGGACACAAGCATGATTGAGTCATCAAATATGCTGGGTAATCTAATGTTGTATTACACCAGGCAGTACAGAAATATGCACTCGCCATAGTAAAGTAATTGAATAATAGGAAATTTGAGCAATATAACTAATAGTAAATCTCTGTGTATATTTTCTTATAAAAGGAAATGGAGAGTTAAGTGAAAGTTAAGTAATTTTGAGAAAATTTTTTAAATCTTCATAAATTAATAACCATATGATGATTTATAATGGTAGTGAGATGTCATTTCTCTCTGTTGGCGTGAAACTGTCTGTGTTGTACCAAAGCAGAGATGGCCTCTGAGTTCTCTAAGTGTTGCCTCTTGAGCAGATACTACTTAATAAAGAATCCCATGTTGCTGATTTGGAAAATGAGATTTTATTTTAAAAAGAAGAAAAAATACTTTCTGCATGCCAGTCACACTCTTCATTTTATGCCATGGGAATTGTCCTTTAGTGGGTTATCCTTGTTTTTGCAGGACAAGAACGAGAAATCATAGCAGATGATCTACCTCATCCATTTGGATTAACCCAGTACAGTGACTACATCTACTGGACAGACTGGAATCTTCACAGCATAGAAAGAGCAGACAAGACCAATGGGAAGAACAGGACCCTTATTCAGGGCCATCTGGATTTTGTGATGGATATATTGGTCTTCCATTCTTCTCGTCAGGATGGCTTGAATGATTGTGTGCAGAATAATGGCCATTGTGGTCACCTGTGCCTTGCCATCCCAAATGGATTTAGGTGTGGCTGTGCTGCTCATTACACCTTGGATCCCAACAGCAGGAACTGCAGTTGTAAGCCTTTTTGTTTGCTATTGTGTTCTTCAGTCCCTGTGGCTCCCAGGTGCTAAAGGAAAGGGTTCCCAAGTGTGTTTCAAAGGTTCTGGTTTTAAAAGTGACCTTCAAATAGGAGGACAGAGTATGGAATTTTATATACATTTTTGTGACATGTTCTAGGCATGGAGATTTGTATTTCAAGTCTTAGAAATGACAGCTGTCAAGTCTGGTCTTTCTTGTTTTACCAGAAGTGCTTTCTAGGTGATTCAGCTGTGTGAGTGAAGCTTTCGCACTCCTTACCTAAGTGTGTAGGTGGTGGAAAAGAAATTACCAATAAAAAATGCCTTTTTCTCTTACATGCTTGATAAAGTTGGCTAAAATAACACTCAGCAAAGCAATCTAACTCCTAAGTAGTCTGCCCAACCTGTAGATGCACTTGAAATACATCAAAGTTTGTGTTCTCCTTGCATGTGCTATGAGCCTGCTAGTTGACTGGTTGTCCAATAGGAACTTAAGTTTCCAGTAAAAAAGGCACATGAGTAGAAAATGGGTGCATAGTAGCATATAAGGCATTTTTAACTGAATGAAAGGGTGAATTTTTGAAAGGCAGGTCTTGCAGATTTAACCTGATCTCCTTCTATAACTGTAGAAAGAAACATTTCAGCTTTACAGCAGAAATCTCCAGTTATGAGTTATTTAATTTTCATTGTGAATATTAGTGTCTCTTGTGACTTTATTCTAAATATTCTGTTTCTTCTGTGGAGATATATTTTTGGGAGTTGTGCTTTCTCATGCATTCTGTTTTGGCTTGTTTCAGCCCCTGCCAGTTTCCTGCTATTTAGCCAGAAGTCTGCCATCAGCAGGATGATACCTGATGATCAGCAAAGCCCAGATATCATCCTACCTATGCATGGTCTGAGGAATGTCAAGGCTATTGATTACGATCCCTTGGATAAATTGATCTACTGGGTGGATGGACGCCAGAACATTATAAAAAGAGCCAAAGATGATGGCACCCAGGCAAGTGTACATCTTGTATATTGTTTTGTTGCAGTCTTTTTGTGTGCTTTTACTTTATGCTTGACCTTCCTCTTCTATCTGCCATACCAAGCGATCATCACTGTCAACTGCTCTTGTGAGCACTTACTCGTGGATATTCTATTTATATATGAGAATTATATATGAGAAAGATTTTAGGGTTGTGGTTTTAGGGGTTTCTAAACCATCAGGCAGGCAAACCATGCTTTCTGTGCAGTGTTCTGCAGTCAATCATCAGAGTGATGGCTGGAAATCATTGCCCATGTGTTGTCTTGCAGCCTTTCACGGTGATGAGTACCCCAAACCAAAGCCAGAACCCGGAGAAGCAGCCCCACGACCTCAGCATTGATATCTACAGCCACACCCTGTACTGGACCTGCGAGGCCACGAATTCCGTCAATGTGCACCGGCTGAGCGGCGAATCCATCGGGATGGTGCTGCGGGGCGAGCACGACCGGCCCAGGGCCATCGTGGTGAACGCGGAGCGAGGGTGAGCTCCCTGCTGCCCCTCTGTGCCTGGCAATCTCGTGCTGCAGCTGTCTGTTTCTGCAAAGAGAGGTTTTGAATTTTGCTCAGGGTGTAGGTGACTGCTTATCCAGTTCTGGGTTCTAAAGGTATCCAGCTTTCCCTTCCCGTTCTCTCCTTTGCCTCTGTTCTCACAGCCATGTGTGAGGCACTAACCCAGGTGGTGACAGCAAAGTAAATCCACCTTGTGCTGTTCTCTCTGTGGATGCACAGCCCTGCCACCTGATAGCAGAAACAAGGGAGTCTGTATCACCTCAGAATGTGGGTCATAAATGTTTAGTCATCATAAAACAGTGATAAAGAAAGGAGCCTTGAATTTGATACAACTATTCCTGCTAATGTAGTATTATAAAGCTTAAACACTTGAACCCCTTATGTTCTATACATTCTGAACTTAGTTCTGATGTAATGTGTATCTTAAAAACCTGTGAAGTTAATTGGAGCAGGTGGGATGCACTAGAGTGATTTCCCACAGGAGGAAAATATGTTGTTTTGCTGTAAAGCAGCTTTGGTTAGATTCAACAGACACTCTCTCTGCTTCTGGTAGTTAGTAGCTTCTTTCTTAGATGTCAAAGATGGATGGTGCTTTACTATTCCCTTGAATAAGTGAGATGCATAAATCCCAGTTTACAGCTAAATGGCTTACCATGTGCTTGACAGATGTTGAATGACAATATTTCACAAATGTGTGGATACAGTAGTACCC
Organism: Zonotrichia leucophrys gambelii; assembly: GCF_028769735.1. Classification (NCBI taxonomy): domain Eukaryota; kingdom Metazoa; phylum Chordata; class Aves; order Passeriformes; family Passerellidae; genus Zonotrichia; species Zonotrichia leucophrys. The sequence continues at coordinate 39,046,474 of NC_088175.1, read as the reverse complement.
AGAGACTCTGTCTGGAGTGTTTATAGGACTGGTGTTTTATACCAGTGCACTCTGCACTGTTCAAAAGCTGTTGTGAGGCGAGGGGGATTAGAGGAAAGATTCTAATCTTATTGGGACTAAGTCACTGGGATATAGTTTGTATTTATAAAAGCTTATCTGCTTTCTCCATTAAAATGGGAGTTTGGGTTTGTTGATCTCTAAAACTCTCAACTTTTCTGGTCAGGTTTTCAAGTGATTTAACGCTAAATCCATTTCTGAATTAAAGGAGGAAAAATGAGGGAGACAGTGTGTTAAACACTGTGACTATCTGGGAGAGCTGAATGAGTGATCTGCAACAGCTTCTGCCATGATTACAGAAATTCCTTCCTCCACCTCTCCCTTGGATGCATGTTCTGACTGCTGCCTCCCTTCCTTGTGCCATAAGGAAAGGCTGTGCAGCAATGCAGCACATGCTATTGAAGAGTTTGCCCATGTTACCCACCACTGAAAAAATAATGGACTCTTCTTTTAAAGAGGTCTCAGTTCATCGTGGGGGTGCACAAACCCTTTTTTCTCTATCCATGAGGACGACAGACACTGCTTTTGTTTGCAACTGAACTGGCTTAGACAGATATAAAGAATTCATGGAACTAAGATGTCAGGAACATCTGTAATCTTTTCTCAAGTTTGGTAGAAAATTTTACTTGCTGAGAAGGAAAGGTAACCTAGAAGGAAAGGTAACCTAGAAGGAGAAGAGGTGGTGGTTAATGGGGTTTTTTTGTCAGAAAGAACTTCTGGACTTTGATTTGTAAGTGGGGACAGCTTTATCCAGGGAGAGTTGCAGGTCTGTGCTGGTCTCTTACAACCCTCAACTCCGTGCAGGAGCAGTGCTGCTGGTGCAGCAGTGCTGAGGCACTTTATGGCATGGAGATAAATCCTCCTGATTTCAGGCTGAGTGTGTCAGTTAGCAGATGTTTGGTTCTGGATCTTTGCACGTGGGAGCAGCCACAACAGCCATGCCTGTGAAACCATTCCCACTTACAAGGTGGGTTACAAGACCCTGTGTGCAGAGGGGAATTGCCTGTCCCTGGAGCTCACACTCAGTGGTGCTGTCTGTGTTCTCAGGTACATGTACTTCACCAACATGCAGGAGAGAGCCCCCAAGATTGAGCGTGCAGCCCTGGATGGCACAGAGAGAGAAGTGCTTTTCACAACTGGCTTGATCCGACCCGTAGCCCTAGTGGTTGACAACAAGCTTGGGAAGCTTTTCTGGGTGGATGCAGATCTGAAGCGCATTGAGAGCTGTGACCTGTCAGGTATGTGCTCTGAAGCGAAACATTTGCAGCACAGTGGTGGCATGTGCAGGACATCATTCCCTCTTTGATGCTGAGCCTGGTGACTTTCATCTCCACCGCTGCCAGTTCTGTGTAGGCAGTCACAGACAGCAATTGCTGGTGGGCTCCCATCTTTGATGTAATTAGAATAGACATGACTGTAATGATTGACACCCTCCAAGGCAGCCACTTGACTTTTGATGTGTCCTGAAAATGTTGTTAGTCATGGAACCCCTAAATAACCTCCTCTGTGCCCCTTTGTTTTTCTTAGTGGTTTGAAAAGTTTGCATACTTTTCAATCTTTCTTTCTCTGGAGCTTACAGCTTAATAAATCAAGGTAGCTTGAAAAAAACAAACAGAAGAAAGAGCAATGTTTTGGTTTTTTTCTAATCTGGGTGATAAGGCAGCTCATCTGAAACGACAATGTTGCAACACAGTGGAGAGATGCCAATTCATCACAGTTTCCCCACATTAGTAATATAAAGCATTACTCCATATACAAAGCAATAGCATCTCGTGGATCTTAGAGAGCGCAGTTCATCATTGACTTTTAAAAGCACTTGATAGTGCTGAAGAAGTGGAGAAATTTGCTCTGGTGAGCAGTATAGAACAGAGGATGCAGTGGCCCTACTTTCTGTCTCATGACTTGTTCTCTCATCATCATCCATGTATCAAGGAATGAAGCTCATAAAGGAAGTGCAGAGAGAAGGGAACAAGTGTGAAGGAATAGCAGCTGGGCTGTTGTAGTGATTGGTACATGCCATGGAGAATTGAATCTCCAATTTTGGTGACTCTTGCCATGTGATCACACCCTTCCCTTGTGTTGCAGTGAAGCAATGAACTATAACAGCAGAAGGCTGCTCACCTTTTTACAAGGGCAGTTTGCTTTTGAGCACCTAAGACTGACTCAAGGTCAGACTCTTCCAAAGAAGAGATGAAAACAATGAAGCTGCAGATGGGAAGGTAGAGCAGCCCATGTCTTACATCAGTTACCAGGCTGAATAGGGGAGTATTGTCAAACTGCCTGAGCAGCCACAAAATGCTCAGTCCAGGACAGGCATCAGAGAACCCACAAAAATTTGTAGGAGAAAAGATAAGAGGAAAACAAGACTTTGACCTATGAAACAAACCATATTTGAGAAGAAAATGAGCAAAAAAGAATTTTTAATAAATATTTTTGAGAAAATAGTTTTCTGAGCAAAATGGGCATGTTAGGAAAAGGTTTTTAGCATATACTAAGGCTGCTGAATAAATAGGACCAAAATTGTGTATAGCATCATTCATGCCAGTTAAACTGGTCTAGATACCCTTATTCCATTATAGACTTGTAGAGGTGACATGGTTATGGAGATTCCTGAAGTTTGCGCTGTACCCTGATTAAAACAGCATCCTGCTAAATCAGGGAATAGCCTCAGATGTCCAGTGCTTAACTTTCGGAGAGGCATGAAAGAACTATAAACCCATCTAACAGTTTTCTTTACAAGGTTCTTGAATTTTTCAGTTGGAGTTAGACCAAAAGTTTCAGTTGGAGTTAGACCAAAAGTTAGACCATTCCCCCTTGTCCTCTCGCTATCTGCCCATACAAAAAGTCGGTCTCTCTCTTTTTTAGAAGCTCCCTTCCAGTGTCATGAAAGGCTCCTTTGAGATCTCCCCAGAACTTTCTCTTCTCCAGGCTGAACAACCCCTGCTCTCTCAGCCTGTTCTCATAGGAGAGGTGCTTCAGCCCTCTGGTCATCTTCATGACCCTCCTCTGGAGCTGTTCTAGCAGCAAAACTAATAGAACCTGCTCATGCTTGGCTGAGCTCTGCATAATTTATGCAGCAAATTAGTTGGGTTCAGTTCTCATTGCACTTTTATTATGTGGATTCTATAATCTCATTTTGTGTAGATACTAAAAACTTACATTTTTTATATACAAGCAGACATAAGTTCATAGTTCCAAAATTAATTATGAGAGCAGAAGCAGCACCAAGTTATGATTTTGTTTTAAATTTTAATTTTTTTAATCAAGTATATCCAATTACACAGGCATATACAGGGTCAGAATGGTTTCAGTGAATTAATAGAATAATTTGGAATATCTTCACCCTAGAAAAGAATAATAAAAGCAAAAAGTAAATGACTCCAAGTGTAGGGCAGTATGCAGTAGAAGACTGCGTAAGAAGATGCAAGTAATTAAAGTGAAAACTGATAAAAAATGCATTTTTACTTGACCTCTTTTTTACTCACTGGTTTAAAGCAGATTTTCACACATTTTTATAAAGCAGAGAGCCTGAGCATTTGACAGTGTTCCTATTTAGGAGCATATTGAGTCATTTAAAGTTTGAGTTTTCTGGTGGGTTACTAAATAAAAAAAGTTGGGTTTTTTTTTAAAGAGCTTTTCTTTTTTGATGATACATCTGTGGTTGTCACATAGGCTGGGAGAAGGTTTGGTACTTGCCTCTTGCTTTGCATGATGAGTATGTTCTATTTGAGTAATGGCAGTGAAACTAAAGTGGTTGTATTTCACTCTCACTTATATATTCCAGAAAAAATGTCCAGCTCCATGTGAGAGTGCACTGTGAAACCTTTGGCCCAAGAGCTGAGTCTGTATCAGCGCTTTTGGGAGTGCTCACAGCTGCACACCACAGAGATGTCAGTGTGGGGCTGTGCAGGGATGAGCTGGGTTTCACGTTGTATCTGCTTGCCCTCCAGACGTGGCACTGGTAGCTTTTATCTGAGATGACACTGAACAAGCAGAGACAGATGAAGTCAGCGACCTTGTAACTCACTGTCTCCAAGGTTTGGTTTGGTTTTAGCTGAGGTGTTGCTTTGTGATGTTTTTTTAAAGAATAAGTTAGAAGTTGACTGGTGTAAAACTATGTTTGTTTTTGTTGGTCTCAGGTGCCAACCGCGTGACGCTGGAGGACTCCAACATTCTTCAGCCCATGGGACTCACCGTGCTGGGGAATCACCTGTATTGGATTGATCGTCAGCAGCAGATGATTGAGAGAGTGGAGAAAGTGAATGGGTACAAAAGGACAAGAATTCAAGGCAGGATTGCTCACCTAACGGGCATTCATGCTGTGGAGGAGCTGGATATGGAAGAATTCTGTGAGTTTCAGTATCTGATGTCTTGGTCATTGTATCTCAAAGTCCTCATCCAGCTGGATGTTGTAATAATGTTGCCCATGGGCTTCAAATAAGCCATGGAATGCTTTCAACTTCACCAGTCAGGGTTGCAGGAGAGGAGGAAAAACAAATTTCTCCTTCTTGTCGAGGGGGGCCTATTGCTGCCCAGCTAGAACCTGCGGTATCACGGCGTGGAGTTACCTGCTTTGTGCAAGCTCACATGACACTGAATTCAGTCTAAAACCTATTTAAAATTCTGACTGTTAATTTTCTAAGTACAGTCAACTAATAGTATTGGATAAAATCTAATAAGAACCAAAAGGGTTGTACTTGCCTTGTCTCTGGGTGCTTCAGACTCCCATGTAAAGGTATGTCTGCTTTGGCTCAGCGCAGTGGATGATGTGAAAGCCTGCAGTGAGGGAGGCAAAATGGGGAGGAAGCTCCTACAATGAGTTGGAGATAGGGAATTTTTCTCCCAGCAGAGGTGGAGCACTTTAGGTGCTCACATCTGAAAGAGGTCATGCATACAGGATTTTCTTTTTCTGGAGTAGTGGTCCAAATTACTGTGGTTTGGTGGAGAGTGCAGAAACCTCTTCAAGCAGTCGCTTCTCAAAGTGACAACCTACAGCTCCTCCTGCCTAACAGGATTGTAAAAGAGAATACAAAATCACAAACAAAATGTGGGAGACAGAGGTCTCTGTTGCCTGTGATGAGTGGTCTTATAAAGGGAGGGTACACTGCCGTATAATGCTTTAATTCTCAGAAGAAATTATTCAACTCACAACAAACACTCTACGTGTCACATGCATTAGTGTCTGGGATGGCTGGAAGTATTTTTGAACTTGTGTATGTGGGTAAGCTGTTACAAATCAGGTAACATAAAGCATTTAAACTGTAGTGGATTCTATGGGGTAATCATGACCCAGAGGTTCTTTCTTTCTTTCACAAGACCCAGCTCTTCTTCTTCTGTGCCACTTCACACATTTCACATATATTGGTATATTTCAAAGGTAATACTGACTGAAGGAAAAAGATTTTGTTTCATTATCAGCAGTGTTAAAAAAGAAATTTGCTTTTTGCTCATGTGTTTATGATAGGGAAAAGGAATCCTCTTTTGCAGCTGAAAAATTTCTACATAGATGATTTCTGTTACAACAGGGGAGTAAATATACATAGGCACATGCAGGTATATATGCATGCATTTCTGTGAGCAACTCATGCCTGAAACACTGTATAAACTTATTAATTTCTTAAAGCTAGAAAGCAGACTGCTGAGAAGCCTGGACAGCTGGAAAACAAGTTTGGCAGAAAAATTATGATATCTGTACAATTTCTTCCCCATGTAAATTCTTGGTGCTGAGCAGTAGGAAAGAATGCACTGTTCAGCAGCATCACAAATAACAGAAGCTGTAGCACCACAGATTGCTGCAGCAGATGCTCAGCTATCAGCCTGAATAAGCAGGCAAGAGACTGAGTCTTCTGACTCCTTTGGGCTAGGGTCCTCAGATAGTGACCTCCCATCTCTGTGCCTGTTTCTTATCCACCTAATGTTCATTAGAAAATTGTTCTTTTAGGACCTCTCAGGGTAACTGATGAGGAACACAAACATGTACCTTCCCGTCTTTAAACAAAGACATAACATTGTTTCTTGATGCCTACCCTAGAAATGCGGGGAGGGATCTAGGTAAGACGTAAATGCAGCCTTCCCAAAACTGCCTTTTCAGTTCTCTTCACCTCAGCTCCCAAATTCTTTTTAGAAGTTTTTGAAAGGTCTCCATATGATAGAATCTTAGAATGGTTTGGATTGGAAGGCACCTTTTGAAGGTCATCCAGTTCCAACCCCCTGCAAGGGGCTGGGACATCTTCAACTTAATCAGGTTCCTCTGTTACTATGACTGGGGGAAATTTTGTCCTTATGAAGTAATAAATCAGCTTTCAAGCATTGAACTGAAAAATCCTGCATGTATCTTCCTAATAATTTGTAGTGAAATCTTGGTTACTCAGACAGAAGTGGTTTGTGAGTAGCTTTTGATTTTGCCCTATTGAGGAATAGTTATAATTTGTTTTATGCTACATAATATTATTTTGTGTGTTTCACCAGCTGTGCATCCATGCTCCCGTGACAATGGTGGGTGTTCACACATCTGCATTGCCAAAGGGGATGGAACTCCAAGATGTTCATGCCCTGAGCACCTTGTGCTTCTGCAGAATCTCTTAACATGTGGAGGTGAGTTATATTTAACAGCACTGCTACTCAATTTGTATCAAAAATGTGGTGGCTTACGTTGCATTCCAACCCAAAATGTGGATTTACAGTTTTTCTGTATATGTTGTGCTGCATTGTGTGTTAAATTAGTCTTTGGTAGTTCTACCAGATGTTTTCTGCTTGAGGTTTTGGGCACATGTGACTTCTCATTGAGCTGAATATTTTTCTTTGGCCGTAAAATACTTGCATCTTCTACTGAGATTTTTATAATTGTATGATGTGACAGGTTTATGCTTTTAACAAGTGTTTATACGATGATGTTACAGTGCATCAACCTGTGAAAACCTAGCAGCAGAAATCGTTCCTGTGATTCCCAGAGTATGAGACTCCAGTCTTTGAAATTAATTTGGCCTTGTAATGTGAAACACAGTACTGGCTACTATCAAATGCAGGCTCTATTGAGATTCTTTTTAATTAGGGTAGCTCTCTTCTTTCCACGAGGTAGACTTTTCCTTTAGTCTTCCCTTTTACCATCCTAGTATTTTTGAAAACTGTTAACATTACACTTGCAGAGGGAATTTAAAACAAAACATTGTTTCTTTTTGGGAGGCATTATACCTTAACTTGTTTGGCTCTGTTAGTCCTTTTGACTTCTCATGTATTTATTTTGGTGTGGATTTCATTTTCTGGCTGAACTCTGAACTCCCATGGGACAGTCATTTCCATGATAAACTGTTTTCTTTCCCATGACCACAACAAGTTATGTGGCTTTAGAGTAGTGGTGGTTACATGGGGAGGGCAGGGTGGATCAATCTAATTATACTTCTTGCTGTAGTGTTGTTGCACAACGTGGACAGTGAGTGAGTCTCACATTCCACTCCTTTGGGGCTTCAGTTATAAATCTAAAAATTCAGGGGCCTCCATTTCAGTGTCTTTTTTTTTTATTCTAATCTTCCACTAAGCCTGCAGTTTTTAACCCATCTTGTCTGGCCTAGTAACAGCCACTACTCAGTGTTTCAAAATAGCTTAGTTGGCTGGAGAGCATTTGTCCATGTTCTGGACATCCTTACGAATGCTTTTGTCAAGTTTTTTAATGCAAGCTTGTTCTTGCCAAGTGCAACCACAGTGCAACATTAAATGTACCTTTAAATGCAGTAGTGATCTGTCTGTTGAATTATACAAACAGCACACTTGCATCAAAATATAATTCACCTTAATGTGTGTGTCTGGCATCTTTATCTTATCTACAGCTGTCAGGTCACTGGCTACATTTGTAATTCTCATATTCCTCCTCCAAATAATAATAAATTAGGAGCTTTAAAAAAATAATAATTTTTTCAAGACGCAAGCACATTTTGATTTTTATTTGCATTTTGTTTTTCAAGCTCTTGATTGCACTTTTGTCTCATTCTTGAATTTTTTCTCCCTAATGAAGAAAGGACAGCAGCACTTTATAAACTGTTTTCATGTAATTCTAGAATTTTTAGCACCACCCTCAGGAGAAAAAATACTCATACAGCTAAGAAACTTTCCTTATGCTGGGCTCTTTGTGAAGTTCCTGAGCCTGAATCTTAAGAAAAGCCCACTGGGCTTCCAGAGGAGTGTTACCATCAGTGCCAGAGTGCACCTCTAGCTTGGTCATATTGTTGTTATAGGTAGGGTATGATGTGGTTCTCTCTTAATCCAAGTGGTGAATATCTGCTCAGAGCATTACTGGGCAACAGCAGCTGTGGGGAGGAGTGGCTGCCTCTGCTAAATGGTGTCATCATGTCACGGGGTTTGACACAGCAACTTTTCAAATTAGTGGAAATGTATGTGATTGCTGCAGGGCTGTTTTGAGATGGCCCCACTTTTTGACTGTAACTAATTGCTACTGACAACAACTGAGTGGATTTTCATTAATAACAATAGTGGAAAATTGTGGGCTAACTTGTTGTATGTAAGAATTTGGAGCATTTTTTTGCAACAGATCCTTGACCTGGATTGTGTTTGTCTCCTGACATTCTGAAGAAAGCAGTTGTGGATGCCTTTTAAGAGCATAATTGTTGCATCTCTATATGGGTTGTAGCTGCTGTCTAATACTATCAGTGCCTCACTGCAGCTTGAACAACAGTATGGACATGAAAAGGAGTCATACCAGAGTCTTGGGGTCCATGAAAAGTCAAACTTGAAGGAAGTCCCAGCACAAGTTAAAGTGGTCTGTGTCTGTAGTGAGAGAATATAAGATTAGGGCAGGTCTGCCGTGCTCCTTACACTGCTCTCTGAACCTTCACTGACCTGCAGCCTGGAGACTTTCGAGCAACAGTGCTTAGTTTAATGTTTACTAGTCCTATAAAGATTTTTTTTTTCTCCATTCATATTTTTCAATTCATAGCTGACTCAGAAATATTTTTGAAAAAACCCTGGAAAAATAATGAAACAGATATTGTAGAAGCTACATGTTGTATGTTTTAGATGTATTCATTGCCAATTAACTCAATGTGTCAGGTTTTTTAATGAAGAATTGGTCCAGCCTAATATAATTGCAGGGATTGGAATTGTTTAGAATCTGGTTTGCAATCAGAAATTGAGTATTCTTTTGTATTTACGTATATGACAGTGTCTTCCAAAAGGCGACTGTTAGAGACAAAGCAAATATTTGTAGGGTAAGTGTTTGTAGCTCTTGTCCTTAGTTCAGTGCTTGACTGCTAAAGCAAACTTCTTCTATCATCATGCATCCGATTTTTGTTATGAAGTTGGTAAAATTTCATTCCTTATCCAGAATCATGTTTTCCTCTAAGCTGGAATTTTAGTGTAGTCACAGAAGAACTCTAGGGAAAGAATAAGTTCTTTTCTTGACAAACTTTGTCATCCTTTTACTCTGTTGAAAGGGATAAGGTTGAGTATACAAATCTGATCTGTTTTCTCTTTCTCCAGAACCTCCAACTTGTTCCCCAGACCAGTTTACGTGTGCAACTGGAGAGATTGACTGTATCCCAATGGCATGGAGGTGTGATGGCTTTCCTGAATGTGATGACCAGAGTGATGAAGACAGCTGCCCCATATGCTCTGCATCCCAGTTCCAGTGTGAGAAGGGACAGTGCATTGATGCACACTTGCGGTGTAATGGAGAAATCGACTGTCAAGATAAATCTGATGAAGCAGATTGTGATAGTAAGTCAGTTTTCCTGAACTCATGGTTCTAACATAAGCATCCCTTTAGGATTCTAGCTGTTCTTGAAATGTATTAGATACAAGTCCTTTTTGTCAAGTCAGAAGTTCCTGAATACAGATAAGAAATATAGCAGTTACTTAGCAAGGATATATTATATGTAATATATCTATTTATGTATACATAATATAGATATGGAGTACATAAGGTTTTATAATATGCCACATTACAACATTTTGTTAACGTCAGATGATCAACCGCACTTTTTTAGGTAATATAAGAGATTCTTGCTGATTTGATCTTAGTTTTGCCCCAGCAGGACTGATTTGAGAAAGGATTGGGAGTTACTGGGGCCAGAATTTTATTTTAGCTCCACTGAGTAAGAGGTGTCACAGCAAGGGGCAAGAACCAGCGATACGCAGGCTTGCAGTTTACCTCCAGCAGTGTTCTGGCACCTACATGATCATAATATGAAACTCACTTGTTTCAGTTTTCTCAAGAGGCTGAAATGCTCCTGTGCTGTCAGTACCTGATTTTCCCTTTCTTTCCATGCAGCCATTTGCCTGCCCAACCAGTTCCGCTGTGCAAGCGGGCAGTGCATCCTCCTGAAGCAGCAGTGCGACTCCTTTCCCGACTGCATCGACGGCTCTGACGAGCTCATGTGTGGTGAGAAGGCTTTTCTTGACATGCAGCTGCTGTGTTTGGGCGTGTTCTGCACCCCTGGGCAGAGCCCTGGGCTTTGCAGAGCAATATTCTTTCAGGGAAGAATAGTGCAGAAGAGCCTTCAGAGCTATCCCTAGGGAAGCCTGATTTGACTGTGCTCGGTACCTTGGAACTTGCAGAGCTGCTGCTAAACCCAGAGTGGCTTTTAAAAATGTGCAGCCCTGTTCACTGCAATAACAGGGCCAAGCTGGAGGCTCATTATGTGGAGGAGCTAACATGCAATGAGCAAGTGTCCTCAAGAGACCACAAACTGGTCTCTTACTGTGCAGGTGTGAAAAGAATATATGGAGAGATGTGGATTTTTCTGGAAAAAAATGTAACTTTGAATTCTCATGGCAGTAGGTATATGCAAGTTACAGACGTGCTGATGGCAACTGTTGTGTTAGTCCTTAGAGAGTTACTTTGCAGTCCAAACTGGACAGTAAAATTCATGTACTTTTGCTCTTCTTGCAACTTCTGTTGTTTTGTACTTAGGGTGATTAGGGCATGAAATATTCAGGCAATGCGGCAGATGGAAGGAGCATTTAGAATCACACAAGTGGTTTAGCACAATAGTTGAAACAAAGCATTCTAGAATAAAAGCAGATAGTTGTGGTGCTCTGTCTGTAGCTCATTTTGAACAAATAGCTTGCACTGGGTTTGTGTAGAGAAATGCTGCACTCACATTGCCTATAGGACCAGCTTTAGTTGATTGTGAAGTTTTTAATATCTTAGATTTGTCATGTTTTGAAGCACCAGTTGTCAGAAGCTGTGCCACTGCTGGGATGAGAGGAGGGTTCACCAGGTTTGGTCCAAGGTAGCCTTGTTTCTTCCTTCCATCTTCATTGTGGATACTGCAAGGAAACGTTTATTCATGAGGAAGAATGGTGAAAGGAACCCTAGTTGTGAATAGAAAAAAAGGCAAAAAGAATGGAGACAGAAATTGTTGAAAATTTCAAACTGAACATGCTTCTCCCACATCTTCTTTATCTCTTTAGCTTTCATCCAGTTCCTCCAGTTTCCTGGATAATATAAGAACACTTCCTCTTTTTTTGTTTCCTTTTTCTCCTTCAGTTTCTTCATGCACTTGGCAAACTTTCTTGCTGCCAAGTTAATGCAGCTGTTTCCTGTTTGCACTTTGGGTCCAGTCCTGCAGTTAGGTCTTAACTGGTTTAAATGTGTCTTTATGTAGACATAGGATTGTCTCCTGTGGACCTTTTGGTGGAACAGAGCATTCTGTGGTTTCCCCCTTGACTGAGGGAAAGAACTCAAGTAGGGAATAAAAATGATTGCTACCTTTTAGATAAGCATCTTGCATTCAAAAGAAGCTGGGTTTAACCAAAATGAGAATTGTGTGTTTTCAAATAGCTAATTTGGGAACATGTTTTAATTTTGGCTTTGCTTTTTTTTTGGTATTGTGGCTGAACTAATCTGACTATTTGAAAATTAGGATCTTAGCTGACATAAAAGTTGTCATGCACTGATAAGTGTGAAAAAAAGATAAAAACTTTAAGACAGAAATAAGTTCTAGATGCTGAGCTGTTAAGAGTGTATTCCTAGATCTTTGTATTTCCTTATCTTCCTTCTCTAATTTTCAGTTGTTTTTCATTCCCTTCCACTGAGATTGAAACCAGAACCACTGGAGAAAAATTTTATGAAGTGAAGGCCTGAATCTTATATGAACCCTTGCACTTAAAACTTCAACAAGGGGGAAGAGGTCTATAGTTAGAACAGAGCATGTAAAGTTTGGACAAGTTTATTTTGATTTCTTGACTTGCTGAATATATCTATTATTGTATGTTATAGAATAAAATTATAAATGTGTGAGTCACATGGAAAAAATTGCTTTCCCTGAAGACCATTGCATATGTGAAAAACAGGGAGGTGTCAGGTTTATCTGGCAAGAATTTTGAATGTGTTACCCATAATCAGGGAGAGATGTGAGGTGTAGATTATCTCAAATACTGCAGCACCTTTTATTGTTTAACATTCAGCTACATAAGGGGAAAAAATAATGAGTAGAAAGTATTTGAGACACTTTGGATTGTGTTTTCCTTCCAGTTTATAAGGTAGGGTTTCTTTGAAAGCAAGTAATATTTTAGGAAGAAAATGTATTCGGTTTCAAGAGCTGTATTGGCTAGGAAGACATCCACTGCTTAGTATATACGGTACCTTCCCTACTGGTAAATTTTCTTGATTTTTCATGTTATTGCTAGCCCAAATGGCTTTTGAGAGGGCAATCCTCTCTGATTAAGGACTTAATATTTATGAGTATCCTCCATCTTTGACCCATTGACTTTAGAGGGCAGGAAAGAAAAGGAAACTTTCTATACCTTTGCTCTGTCATTAGAAGTAATCCTGTTACAAGATAAATTGCTCAACAAAAAGAAGAGTACTTTGCTCATACTGCTTTATGGAGGGGAAGAGGAAGCATGAAGTCCTGTGTACTGAATCAGAGTATCTGGAGTCACAGATGCCTGAGTGTGATGCAGATGCTTTTAAGGGCACTGTGAATGGCTGTGTGCTGCCTGATTTGCTGAATGAGCTCCAGGACAGCAGCACGTACACTGCCCCATGTTTAACGGCCGCGTTTCATTTCCTTCTCCTCTCTTTGCAGAAAAATCGAAGCCAGCCTCAGACGAGTCGCAGCCGCACAGCAGTGCTATTGGCCCTGTCATTGGGATAATCCTGTCCCTGTTTGTCATGGGGGGGATGTACTTTGTGTGCCAGCGCGTGGTGTGCCAGCGCTACGCGGGGCCCAACAGCCCCTTCCCGCACGAGTACGTCAGCGGCACCCCGCACGTGCCCCTCAATTTCATCGCTCCGGGCAGCTCTCAGCACGGCACCTTCACTGGTAAGGGTGCTTGCATCCCATCAGCACCGTTCCATTGTCTGCGTTTGGAGTTTTACACAGGATAAAGGCTGCTGGGTGTGGAGTTTTCAAAGAGCAGATATTAGATGTTGGTCTGCTCGGTGGTTTTGGGATGAATCTGGCATTTGAATCAAGTATGTGAAATCTATTAGCTTTTCTTGCACTTTAATGGCTATGATCGGCTATTCCTGCTTAAATTATGTTACTGTGGTTATCAAGAGGTTTTTGTGGTAGGAGATAAAATTAGAGGATGAAAAAATTGCAGGTGAAATCTTTGCAGGGATGTTTTAAATTGGACTTCACACTAAAGCTTTTCTAATTAAAGCAAGTATCAGTGGTTTTCATCTGTACTTCTGTAGGTGCTAAACCAAGCTGTCATTCTGATTCTCATCCATATTTGTTAGCTTTTTCTAGTCCATATTGTTGTGACAAATTACAACAGCTGAAAATCTTATTATTTATGCTAATTCTTAAGAAAAGACAGGTTTCTAATACCATGGCATTTCCAAGAAGGATATATAATCATGAATGATGATTACAAATACTTACTCTGCTTGTAATAAATATTTCTTGCATTTGAAAAAAAAACTTCTGAAAACTTCCCAGACTGAACTCTTACGTTAGCACTGAATAGTCTGACAGGAAGAAGCTGAAAATTAATTGTCTGAGTTAAGAGTATAATCAAGTAAAACAGACTGGAGAATGATGTCTTCCATTTTCCTCTAACTTAGGTTTCCTTCCTTTTGTCTCTGCTGATTTTCAATTTTTGCTGTGATTATTTTTAACAAAAATTTTGAGTTTTGCGGTTTTTCATTTACTTGCAATTGAATTTTTTGCAATGGAAATGGAAACTTTGTAGGTCTCAAGCTTGGTTTTTTGGGGGGCCTTGTATAATGGGGTTTGTTTTGCAACTGCCTAAGTTTGTTTACTGGAAAATTTCTTCTTTAATTTGGGTGAGCAGTTTGGATCTGCTGTTCTGAAGATTCCTTTCTCAGCAGTGTGACAGTAGATTGTGAGTTCAGTGCTGCAGTGAGTCAGTAGGTGGTCTGAGGGTGAAATGTTTTCTTTACAAAAAGTGTCTGTTCCTGTAATCCTGAAATTTTTACATAAAGCACTCTTCCCAAGGTGTGACAACCATTATCATTGCATGGGTTTGCAAAGCTAGGGATTTGGTTTCTGTTTGGCATTAAGAGATAACACTGTAGTTTATCTAATCTTGTCTTCCTCTCTGTTTCAATGCAGGCATCTCTTGTGGAAAGTCCATGATTAGCTCCATGAGTCTCATGGGAGGAAGCAGTGGTGCCCCTTTGTATGACAGAAACCATGTTACTGGAGCATCTTCAAGCAGCTCATCCAGCACTAAAGCCACTTTCTATCCACAGGTATGTCTGGGAAATACACCAGTGAATTGGGTATCTCCTGCTTCTGAAGAAAGGAAAGGTGAAATTTTGGGCTTACTAAGTAGATGTTAACAACTGTTAACGACTCTTGGGTGTTACTGTTTATGATATCCAGGCCCATTTTGACACTCACAAACTTCACAAAATGGCTTTGTTGTAGTCCATCAGGATTATACAGTGCTCTGTGATGTCCAAAATGTTTTGTTATCAGTGATACTCAGCAGGTTTGTCCCTGGATACTTCTGTTTTTCCCTTGGAGATGCCACCTCCTTTGTTAACTCTGGGCCATGGCCAATGACATTTTTGCACTGCCTAATGCTGCAGGGACACATGGAATAATAAGGCAAGCAAAAATGAAAGGGGACTGGAATACAAATATGTATGAAATAAGCTTGACTTGCTGTTTAGATCAAGTGTAGATTGTAGATTTAGAAAACCAAGTGCATGCACTGGGGGAAAATACTGGTACAGCAGGGTGAGGCAGAGGTTACTTTACTTTTTTTCAGCTATAATTTAGCTCCATTTCTGACTTTTGAGTGTTAAAAGTGACAGAATTCTTGTCCCCATATCACAGTTTCACAAATTCCAACATGTATATTCAGAATGGAAAGAGTCCTCTCTGAATATCTAGGAGAGACTTACAAAGGTTCCTGTTTGCCAGCATATTTTGTCATGAGTTTTCTTTTTCCATTGTGCTTCTGAGCAGTACATCCATTGGATTTTAGGTACACAAAAGAAGCTGCCAGAGTTGATCTGCCAGCTGTGGAGGGGATTTTTGTGTAATATTGAATCAGGAGCCCACACACTGTGTGGGTATACCTGCATTTATGTTTACACGTAAGCTGTTATGGTCTGTGTGGGCATTTTGATTGATGGCATTTTGGCCAGTTACAAAGGTACTTTCTGTCCCTTTAAGAAGGGCAAAAATGAAAAAGAGAGGCTTGTGAGCTTATCTGTTGGTAAGGTAAAATTGGGTACATACCTCTTGCATTGTGAGGCCATCAAGAAGCAGAGGAAGTCAGGAACTCAGCAGCCCTCTTAATTTAGCTTGTCTCATGCATCACCAGTGTCTCTGTAATGTGCTGAACAATTTCATGCTAGACCTGATTGATGTGTCAGTACCATGCTAAAAAGGATGAACTGAAAAAACACTTAAATAAAGCTTGAAAGAGAAAAGAAGCCCAAGAGCTGATCTGCCTGTGTGATTCTATGGGATCTGTGTTGGTCAAAAGATCAACTCTCCCGTTTGACTTCTGGCCAAAGTTAATCTGACTGTTGCTGGGAATTCTTTTTCCACACTTTGCTGTGTCTGCCAGGGCCTGCAGGGATGATACCACTATTTCCTTCATGAAAAGCATGCTGGGTTCTTAGAAGGAAGCTATTGCAAGGGCTTTGTTACATTGAGGTACTGCTTAATCCAAGTGTTTTGGTGAGTTCTGTGTGGTAGCTAATTACCCAGCTTTATGATCATAACCAGAAGGATAGATCTGAGCATCTTCATTTTCTTGGCTTTTTTGGTTTGTTTAACACATCTTAGTGGTACTGAGAGGTGCTTCAGTGAATAGAACCTAGGAAAGAATCGGTGTCAATGAAGTTATGCCATTTACATACCTGAGAATCTGGCTACAGGCGTCCTGGCTGACACTGTTCGCTGTATTTAGTCTCAACATGAAGTGCTACTGATGCAGCTCGCTGTATTTAGTCTCAACATGAAGTGCTACTGATGCAGCTCAGGGTGTCAATAGGAGTGAATCCACAAGTAGCATGCAGTGCTCCTCCAAGGAGGAAGATTTCTGAAAGATGGCCTTGGGGTAGTTACTCATCACGCCCCAGCTGGCAAAGGTTGTCTCCCTTCACATGAATCTGGGGGCAGGGCTTGTCAGTATAAGTAACAGTGAGCTCAGCTCAAAGGCCAGAAATCACTTTGCTGGATGCTGCACAGTGAAGACCCAGACAATGATCTCCACTCAGTGACTTTAGAGTGTTTTTGTGGGAGAGGAGCAGAGGCAGAGGAAGGATGGTCAATGGGGCAGGCCATGAGTTGGCCGAATGCCCAGGGCAGGCAGTGCTCAAGATGTGCACATCAGTAGCAAGGCTCAATCAACAGCAATGATGTAATTTTCCACACTGGAAAAGATAAAGGGCTCTTCTTAGGTTTAGGCCAATGCCTTAATGGCTGTGTCAGAGGTTCAACTTTCTGATGGTGGAAGAATCCTAAATAATTGTGAAGCCTGCTAAACTTTTTCCTGTGTGAAGGCTACCAGTAACCTGTGAGTGTGTTAGCACTCATAGCTGAGCCGTGTGTGTGTATGCTGTCTATATGCACACATAGACAGGCTATAAATATTTTTTAGCTCATAGGCTTTTTGCATTGTGAACTCTGCCAAAATTATATGTTTACAGAACAAGAGTGTAAATGAAGTGTTCAGGGAAGGATGGAGTTTTATTAGTTATAGTAGAGGAACTTGGCTTCCTGACCCTACTATTGACTGGGGACATTTTAGGGTCTGGGAGTGGAACATATTTTATTTCCAATAGCATCTGTTGAGGATGCTATCAGTCCTTATGTCCAAGGAAGTGCACTCAGATTCACCCAAACTGGGTCTCATTTCCAGCTTTAGTCCAGCCTTCCAGCATAATAACAGATGTGGCAAGGAAGAAAATTCCCTGTACTGAGAACTTTGAAGGCCTGCACAGTACCTAAGTCCAAAGTCTTGTAATGAACATCTGTGATCTTTAAAAATGCATTAACACATCCAAGCAGCTAGGAGAGCAAACTAGAATAAGGATGAATGACATGGTGAAGGCATCAATACTATTTTCAATCTAAATAAAACTGCATAATTAAAATTTCACACTTGTTTTTCCTGTTGTTTCTAGATTTTGAACCCTCCACCTTCCCCAGCTACCGATCGTTCCTTATACAATGCAGAGATGTTTTATTCCTCAAACATTCCTTCAAACACAAGATCTTACAGGTACAGTTCAGATAAAAAGTTTTGCTAAATCTTCTGTTTATCTGCCTTTAGTTCTGGATCTTGTTCAGACTTCATTTAAAAATCTTTTCCTCTGTTAATAAATGACCATTCCAATTATGTACATTATATTGCTATGTAACAGTCCATGAGCATCCCTGTTGGTGTTTTCTGCTCATTCTCTTACCTTAAAACTCTTTCATGAGTAAATCTATTTGTTAGTGACTGGGTTAAGTGGTCATAGTGGTCTCCTCTGGTAGGTTAGGGGCTGGAAGAATGTGGTGCTGGCTGAGGGTAGTTGTGACATTCAAAATTGAAGAACAATTGAAAAACAAGAGTTCAGGTACTTCTTGTTGGATTTCTCTAAGAGTCTGAATGAAGGCTCACATAGTATTAATGAGCAGGCATCTTGGCTGAACACACAGAGCTGTTCAATCTCTTTTTTTTTTCTTCTTTACCCCCCAGATTCCAACTAACGCATGTGCTTTTGTCTTTTTTGGTTTCCTGCAGGCCGTACCTGATACGAGGGATAGCTCCACCCACAACCCCGTGCAGCACAGATGTCTGTGACAGTGACTACACCACGAGTCGATGGAAGGCCAACAAATACTACATAGATTTAAATTCAGACTCAGACCCTTACCCCCCTCCTCCCACACCTCGCAGTCAGTACATGTCGGCAGAAGAGAGTTGCCCTCCGTCTCCTGCCACGGAACGAAGCTACTTTCACCTCTACCCCCCTCCACCCTCTCCTTGTACAGACTCTTCATGACCTCAACAGAAGGAACTTTTCCTGTAAATATTTTAAAATATGAACAGATTTAAAATATATATTTTATGATTTAAAAATAAATCTGGGTGGGAATTAAACAAAACTAAATGTGAATAAAAACGGGTGGGAGGGGTGGGGCTGTGAAAAATTGTACAGAGGAAGAATATTTATAAAATTGATTTTTTTAACTTAATTTCCATTCTTTTGTGCCATATTTGCCTTTTTGAAGTCATGTAAATGACTCAGTCTCCAAAGGATTTGGGGAGGGAATGTTGAAACTTTCTGCATTTTTAAGCCACGTTTTTACAAGCAAAAAGTGTATGTAGTTCTTTTGTTAATGTGAGGCAAGAAAACTAAGTGGCTTGTGGGAAGAAGGTCATTTAAAGAAAGATGCAGGCTTATTCCTAGAGAAAAAAAAAACATTTAAATACAGTTGTTCGTATCATCCCTGCCCCACCAGTGGAAGAAAACATGCAGGATCACAACCCTTAGATGCTCCTGTTTGCAAGTGAGCTGAAGCTTCCCAGCAGAGCTTGAGGGCCAAGACCTGAATTTCAAACCTCCCTCTCCATCTGCTCAGCATTGACCTGAAAGAACATTTCTCTTGGCCAAACCTTCCAGGTTAACTGAACCCACAGGCATCACGTCCTACCTCGTGGCAGTGGCACTCTGCACATGGCAAATTCTGTAACTGATTCAGGCTAAATAAGATCAGTCCTAAAAAACTTGCTTTAGGCCCAACCAGTTCCTTGCCAGACTGGGTGGATGGTAGCAGAAGCAGTTGTACTGACCTATGGGTGACAGCAAGGGTCACGTTTAAAGTGGTATTTAAGCTAAGAGAAAGGCCCAACAAACTGCAGATTTGCTCAGACTCACCATTTTAATAGTGATGCAACCAAGCTCCTTAATCCTTCCCTATGAAGCTTTGGTAACTGTCTGGGAAGAAGTTGTAATGGTCAGCTGCTTCTTAAAACAGTGCAAGTTTTCTTTTTCTCAAAAGTCCTGTAATCACTGTGCCAGGTTTCTGAGGTACTCACCCGTGCTGACTTGATCAGAGAATTGCTTCATCTCTTAATATTCATTTTCCAAAGTGGAACAAAATGGTCACTTGTATTCAAATGAGGAAAATTGTTTGGGTTTCAACTGGTGTTTGTAGAAAAATGGTATCTACATGGCTCAAATCAAAAATCAGTTTAGCCATCTCATAAAAATATGCCACATTATTCAGATTTAGAAATAGATAGAAAAAAGAACAGAAGAAGGAGAAAAGACAAGTATTTCTTTTCTATTCATGTTGATATAAAAATTATTAACTTGTACAAACTGCTCAAGACATTAGGATCAACAAAGTGCTTGTTTCCATTCCTACCAAAAAAAAAAAATTAGAGAATGGGGGAGCTAGAATTATTCTCTTTCAAATTCAGATGACAAATTTTTGTTTTAATTGCTCTTTCTCTGTAGCAAAAGGCATTGGGTATTGTATGGCACTTTATAAATTCAGCACTGGTGATGATAATGTGAGTGGCTGCTTGGGACATCTGAGGGAAGTCCTGAATATGCAAACTTGCACCTGTTTCTGCAGCTGCTCAGTAACAGATGTGTTGGGCCTTCAACAGCTTTAATATTGATGGCAATAATGAACATTTTTTTCTTGTTTGAACTAAAATTGTACTTGGCTTTGGGTCTTTTTAGCAAGTTATTTGAGAGCACATCAGAGGAACCCTATAACTCCAGGAGAGAGGTCTTTGTTGTGGTGGTGGAAGGGCTGGGACCACAGTGTTCTGATCCACTTTGTGTTTTCAGATTTGTTAGTCCAGATCTGTTCTTCCTGTCTGCGTATTTCAAGAACAGGATTTGTGCTGTCACTGGTGTGTTACTAAAACTCCTAAAGTAGCTTTTACTACCTTCGTGTCTAAATTTTTACTTGAGAGATTAAGCACAAAGAGGATGTGCTTTTTTTCATAGAGAAGATTACAGAAATGGAGTTGAAGAATGAGTTCTTTCCTCATCCCCTATCAACATTAGCAATTTTGTACTATGCTGTGATGGGCAAGGTCATAGTTTGTTACTCTTGGTGTGACTTAGCCAATCTCTGAACTGATGGTTTGGTGAAAGAAAGCAATTCTCATGTGATCATATTTCAACTATCTAAATTAGGAATATACATCCCCAGGATATTTTATGTGCCACATGAGTTGTATAAAAGAGTATTTGTTCTGCATTACAGCAGTTGGTAGTCGAATTTCATATCATACATAATTTTCTGCTTGATAACTATTCACTATTTATAATGAATTCATTAGTTGTTTCATGTCATAGCTTAGAGATATACCACATTAATTTTCTTCTATTCCTGTGATTACAGAGGAATGGATGCAGAATTACTCAATTTTTTTTCATTAAACCACTGATCTTTTTTAAGAGCCATAACTATTAGAATCCTAACCACTTCATCTGAAGATTTGTATCCTATTAGAAACATTAGAATCGAGTCCAAGAAAATTAGCATTTTTACTGAGAGCTGAACTACCTAAAGAGTCGCATTCTTTTGGAGCTTAGGTCTTAAGAAGGAAGGAAGCATTTGCTGGATTGGGTGAATTAAGTGTTCATTTTTATTTTAGTTGAACATTCATAGCTTCTTGCTGTTGATGTTTGCTGAGGAATTGCCTTCTCTGAGGCACTTGAATTTTGGTGATGAAAATCAATACACTGCTCCATATTACTGACACTAAAAGCCTTTTCCAAAAAAAAATTTGTATACAAATTTAGCATCTTAACATTTAAATACTAAATATTATTTTTGATTGCTGTGGACTATATACTTTAAAAGGAATACTGCACTCCAGGTGTTAGAAAAGACCAGGAAGAAAATCCGAGCAATAGGAACTACTTTTTTCCAGAATATCCCCACTGTGTTCTTAGTGGTTTCCATCCTGTGAACTTTCAGGCTAAATCATAGAAAATAGGTGCTGTTTTCTTCTAGATAAGGATGGGAGTAGGATGCAGGGCATAAGAGAGTGCATATGAGAAATTCTGGCAGTTGAGGGATGAATAGGAAATGTGGAGGGGAAAGTTGCCTTTTGGTGAGGCTTAAGCATGGTTTTAATAACTCGGAAGTTTTCTGTGAGAAAGCTGACTGAAGTATTTTAGGAGTTCTACCCTAGGAACCTGCAGAGGGGTACATGTGATTCACCTACCTGTGTGAGCTTGTGAGTACTTGAATCAGTGTTTTCAACCACTACTTTCCAAGCCCATTGTGACTGCATATTAGCACTTGAAACAGCTCAGGATGTAATAAGGAATGGTGTCTGGAGAGCAGCCAGTGATGGGCAGGTTCTGTGTCAGGTGTAAAGGACAGATGGCCCAGCAGAGAGCCCCTTACCTGTCCTGCAGTGCTGCCATGACAGCAGCCACTTGGGTCCTGCCTCCTGTAGAATTTGTCCCATCTGCAGGGCAGGTGTAGCAGCAGTGTGAGGCTGTAAGGTAAACTGACAAGTAATCATCTTTGACAGTCAAGGATTCCTTCATTTCAAGGTAAAGTTTTTGAAATTATAGCTTGACTCAAGCTATACTGGTCTATAGCCACTGCACCTTTAAATTTTAATAACTAGAGATAGTGAATTTGTTCTGGATGAGTCAAAGGAAACTTCATGAGTACTATCCCAGCTGCCTTACTTAGATTTCTTACTCAGATTTCTTCTGTCTGGACAGATCACTAGAGTGCACTTAGGCTAAGATTAAGCTAAATCCATATGTATGACAAATAATAATTTCTTCAGGATAGTGTTATAGTACAAAATGCTCTGTGTCTAAAAATGAGATTATGCCATTATCAGCATATTCTAAAGAGGAAGGCAGAAATGAGTGGGAAACAAAATTCTTTTGAAAAAATTGAATTGATTTTCAGTAATAAGCCTTCATTTCTGTGGTTTGCAAAGATACAGGCACTTCCCTAAAAGTTCTGATTCCTTTCAAAGTAACAACAAAATTCCCTGTTCCCTCAATACCTGTTTTACAGACCTAGGATGGGCTTTCTGGAAATCTCCAGGCTTGTTTACCCTAGATCTGTTTTCCACCTGGTATCTAGAACGTCATGTGCAAGGCCCAGGGCTCATGATGTTCTCTCCATTTTTATGCCAACTGGTGCCTTTGGATTCTGGGGTTTTTGACATTCTGATGCTGTGTGCACAGCAGTGGAAAAGGATTTGGAAGCAGGAGCACTCAAGTAAGAGCTGGTAACTCTGGGCTGATGTCACTCCTTGGTGGCCTGCAGGGCCAGATCCCTTTGCTGGGAGGGCTCTTGTGCTGCCCTTCCTCAGAGCCACTCCAGCATGTTGTGCTACTTCACAAGTGTGCTCAGTTAAACATCGCTAAAGTTGTGTGTCCTGTTGGCCTCAAGCATTTTTGGAAGCAGATCTCTTCTGTAATTTTGTTGGGGTTGATGTTGAGTCAGTCCAAATGAGTAACTGTGCTTACAGTTGTACTACAAATTATATCCATTAATGTTGGGAAATGAAAACAGAAGGCAAGCACTTTCCCAATAATTAGTACCATGCCTGGCACAGAGCCCTGAACTGGAAGCAGCATATTTGCTGTTACAGTGCTGAGGGAGATTTTGTAAAGGTCCATGCTTGGAGAGAGCCTTAGACAAGCCACAGTCAAAGATAACTGTTTCCAGCTCAGTCATTTGGTGGTTGTTGTGTGTTGGGACTCAATTATGAATTATAAGTAGAGTCCTCCTTGTAAGTTTGTCTTGTCTGTAAGAGATTCATGGAAGGCTGAATCCTACACTCAGAGAGGAGTCTGCTGTTTCTGCTGCTGTTCCCTTAGGTACTGCAACACTTCCTGTTCATCACTGTATATAAAAATCCATTTCTACAGAAGTTGTAAGTTTAGCTAAACAGCTTAAGGTATTTACTGCACATGAAAATAAATATTTAATAGGCATAGATGTTTTCAATTCTGTTAGGTCTTCTGCCTCTCCTTCCTGAGAACTTACTCTAGATTTTCTAAAGGGTGATTTTCTTTGTTTATTTTGAAGTTGGCCAGCTATGCTGTGGGCTTTTTCACATAAAATCATACTCCCTGTAAGGAAATAAAACAAAGGAAAAATTTATTTTAAGTCAATGTTAAGCCTGCTGATAGGAATGATGGAAACCAGTCTGATATGTCTTCTGCATTCCACAACAAAATCCTTCAAAATGCCGTGTCCTGACATGCTGACAGTGCTCCCAACCACCTGTGACAAGCTGCAACACCCTGGCTGTTCCCAGCTGAATCACAGCCCCTGTGCAGCCCACCTCTGGAGGCAGGGCCGGCTCCTCACCAGCCAACACAGGATCCTGGTGGAGAGAAGATCACAATGACAGTTCCTAAACGGGTCGGTTTATATCGACAAAATACATGCAGAGGATGTGCTTGGAAGGGCTTGTCAGAGGAGAAAAGCAAGTTTGACAGCTCCGGTGCCAGACTAACTCAGCGCCATTGACACCTCTGGAAAGCGAGTGCTCCCACTGATGCACCTTTCTGTAGATAAGGATGGGGCCGCTCTGGTGCCAGCATTCCTGCCTGGCTGCTTGACAAAGGGAGCCACATTCCCGTTTGGTTTGTACAGACATCCTGCAGCCTGGAAGTAGTTGTACATGGAATTCATCAGCCTGTGGAGGCAAAACCAAGTGTTGAAAGCAGGAGGACAGCTGTGGAAATTTGGGGGATCATAAACACGACTCTAACCCAGACTGCTTTCCTACTCACCTACTTGTATGGCAATTGCTGCTATTGTAAATGTACAGGAATATACAAAGAGTACCAAGAAATTTTATATAACCCACACATAATCTTTTTATATTTATATTAAATTGTGTATTCTGCAAACAGCCTAATAATTACAGCTTTATATGTGTATCATTTTGTAGCATTTCTTACCTCAAAAGACAACCAAACCCAATACTTCAGTGCCTTGTGTATTTTAAACAGATTAACATATAAACTGGGGGGGGAAATGTAGATTGTACTCGGCTGGTTTTAACAAAGCTTTGTATTACTGTTAGGGTTCTCTTCGGTTAAAATACATACAGCCACAACTTGTGGGACTAACTGAAAGTTTACCATTTTGGAGGTTTTTTTAGAGCATGCATGTTTTGAATTTGTAATATATTGGAGTTTCTCTCAAATGCATTCTTTCAAGTTAAAGTTAACTTTGATTTATATATTCATATCTATTTCAACAGACATCCCAATACCTGTCAAAAATACATAGCATTTAAAAAATAATGCCAGTAACTGATATTTACATGCTTGGGGATTAAATTAATGCTGTTTTCAGCATGTCTCAATTTTCGTTGGCGCCATAAAATCTTTATTGTGTTACTGAAAGTCTTTATCAATTATTTTGCCAAGCATGGCCTTCTAACACACAAATTACTTGGTAATAGTGTTGTGAAAAAATCTTTGGGGCTGTCATCACTTCAGACCATTGTATGTTAACAATTTTCTGGTCATGAAACTGCAATGTTTCTTTATGTTAACAAAACCAAAGGCTTGTTTGAAGTAACTGGTATTTTGTATAAATATTTGTACAGATAACAGACTCTGCTTTTGTACTATAGATTATGTGGATTTTGTTTTATAATAAATGCTTTAAAAAGAAATGCTTAGCAGCTGTTTTATGAGCAAAGCTGTTTCATCACCTAGAGTAGAGACAACCAGCCAGTATCACAACTGTTTTAGAGACTATTTAAGATAAGGACAGTGCTGTCTCCTTGGCTTTAGTTTTAAAATGTGCAACAACAGTGAGAGCTGGAAAGCAAATCACCTTTAGAATTAGAGTTGTTAGCTACAGAACTTACCACAAGTTTGTCAGCAACATGATGTTACAAAAATTGTTACACTATATAGGAACAATCTCAATTGTTCTGACTAGGCCAGATTTGATCTGTGTTTTTTTAAATTTTAATATATCTGTTAAATGGATGCTGTAGGATGTCAAAGTAAAATTTTAAATAGTGACTTTTTTTTTATGGGGAACATACTTGAAAACTAGTTCTATTGAGTCTAGTTTTGTCTTGATTTGTGCAGTCGATATTGGTGGTCTCAGATTTGTGAGATTTAACCTAGAAATCAAAATGATTTTTAGTGGAGATACCCCTTCCCCTGCATGCCAGTTAGATGGGACTCAGACTGAAGTGTTCCTGAGCAGTCATCAGCAGTCATGGTGAAGTCCAGTTCTGTTCCTTCTGATTTTTCCAGTCTAGAGAAAAAAATAGAGCATACACATGCAGAGACCTGCTTGTTTCCTACAAATTTCTTCCAGGTTTTCCATTATACTGAACCAGAAAATGTTGAAAGATTTTTTTCCTCTTAGTCACATTATCATTGCTAATAATGCTTTAATAGAAATGCAGTCTGGAGCAGCCATATGATGACAGCCTACACCTAGTGATTTATACCATCACTGATTTGGATGGATTTGTAGCTTGAAGGAAAATGACAATTCTGAACTTCTGCTGCTCTGCTTAGCCTGGAACAGGCCTTCCATCATCCTATTGTGTCAGAGAAGTACAGAAAGATTTTTAGGGTTTCATATGACATGAAGCAGAACAGCCCCACTCTTCTTTCTGGACCTCCTGGCTGGAGCTAGGCTTTCTCTCCTGTAAGATGCACAAGGTCCTCTTGGAGTGGACTCTGTCTGACACTGGCTGGTGGCAGGGAGGTGTCTGATACACACAATAATACAGATTTCTGCACAGCATACAGACTCCTCCAGTGCCTTAATCCCAGATGTTTCTTGAAACCAGAGGACACAGTATTTTCTTTTTGCTTGAGAAAAGTTTGCTCACCTGTCTGAATGGTGAATTTATATTCCCACCTTACACTCCCACAACTTACAGATTTCTTAATGTTGTAATTGAGAAATAAAGCTCTGGTACATCATTTGTCTGAACACAATCTGAATACATTCCCAGGTCTGTACCTGTGGTCACAGGGAAGAGTGCCCAATTCCAAATCCACCTGATCTTTTGCGAAATTGCCCCAGCTGTTACTGTCTGTGGTGGGGCAGAGCAAAGTGTTTGGCTGATTTTGTGCAGCATCATTGAGGATTGAACTGAATAACTGTGTCTGGATGTGCCAGGAAGTGGCTAAAGTGGTTGAAATACATTCTGCCACAGCATGGGTGGCTCACAGCTGCACTCAAGAACAGCCTGGTCCTGACCTATTCAGTTCCATGGGTCTCCTTCCATGGTTTATGTCAGCCTCAAAAGCTTCCTACACATGGTGGTTGCTCCGAAAGACAAAGTAACTAATGCCCTTCCTTTCTCCTCCCTTCTCCAGGCTTTTATTGCTGAGCTGACATTGTGTCACATGGAATATATCACTTTGGTCAGTGTGGGGGGCATCCCCTCCCAAGATCCTGGCCACCCCCCAACCTAGTGGTGAGGAGTTACTGCTGGAGACAGCACTGGTGCTGTTGGGAGCACTGCTCAGGAGCAGCCAAAACACCAGCGTGTTACCAACAATACCGTGCACAGCACCGTGAGAGCTGGCCTGGCAACATCAGCTCCAACACTGAGCCAGCTGTGCCCACACGCTGCCAAAAACCCATGTGGAGTTTTATGGGGAGGAGTTCGTGTGAAACTAATGCTTTTTAGGACAGATATGTTGCTTTTCACCCACCTGTGCTCTGAGGGGTTTAATGCAGGTTGCCCTGTGAGTGAAAGGCTAGGGAATGGTGGGGCAGCCTTTGAGGCCATGGGTGGTGCTGCAGAGAGCAGGGTGGAGGGAAGGCAGTGCATGTTGTGTGGGCTCAGCAGCAGCAGCGCTGCAGCAGGAAGGCAGTGCATGCTGTGTGTGTTCTGCAGCAGGAAGGCAGTGCATGCTGTGTGGGTTCTGCAGGAGCAGCGCTGCAGCAGGAAGGCAGTGCATGCTGTGTGTGTTCTGCAGCAGGAAGGCAGTGCATGCTGTGTGTGTTCTGCAGGAGCAGCACTGCAGCAGGAAGGCAGTGCATGCTGTGTGGGTTCTGCAGCAGGAAGGCAGTGCATGCTGTGTGGGTTCTGCAGGAGCAGCGCTGCAGCAGGAAGGCAGTGCATGCTGTGTGGGTTCTGCAGGAGCAGCGCTGCAGCAGGAAGGCAGTGCATGCTGTGTGGGTTCAGCAGCAGCAGCGCTGCAGCAGGAAGGCAGTGCATGCTGTGTGGGTTCTGCAGGAGCAGCGCTGCAGCAGGAAGGCAGTGCATGCTGTGTGTTCAGCAGCAGCAGCACTGCAGCAGGCTGCCCACATCCCTGCTGACAGCACACAGCCTTCCTCTGAGGAGGGCAGGTGGTTGCTGGAATCTGCTCAGAAAGCACAGAATAAAAGAGGGTTGGTGTGCACAGGAGCCAATGCTGTTGTGGTTTTAGGCATCACAAAAATTCACTTGTCTATAATTAGGACTGGAGACAAAGGCAGCATCTGAAAAGTGGAGGCTTGATGAGCCAGGCTAATTGCTGGACTCTGAGCATATTGAAGAAATGAAGGGAGGATTGCAACTGCAAGAGGTATTGCCAGATCAGCTGGCTAAGATCACAGCTACAGTGAAGATTAGGACAAGGAATTTACTTGGGTCTGCCCAGTTTATGTTTTGATGAATCCTTCACAGAACACAACAGCTGGAAGGGGCATGGCAAGGGCAGGATAACGTCTTGAATTTCCTTGTGCAATTAGAGATTAGTCCCTTGTCTGTAATTAACATGAATAGTAAATAGGCTTGAAGCTGGAATGGCTTTTGGAATAGAAAAAAATCAACAGTTTACATATATTCTGGACAGCCTGCAAAGACAGGATCTTGGCTTGCCCTAATTGGGGTTAATGCCTTCTGTCACAGTTTCCCAAAGGCAAAGCTACTTTGGCAATAAATCTGATTTGAGGGCTAGCAACAATTTTGACAATCTATTACTTGGGGACCAGTGTTTGTTACTGAACTTTGCATGGCCTAGAGGGCTATAAGAAAGATTCATGAGAACAGGGACAATGCTTTCCATTGTATTTTAATTTGGCTTACCAGGCTATTGTTACAGGTTTAATTAGG
The DNA here is from genome assembly GCF_028769735.1 of Zonotrichia leucophrys gambelii. Classification (NCBI taxonomy): domain Eukaryota; kingdom Metazoa; phylum Chordata; class Aves; order Passeriformes; family Passerellidae; genus Zonotrichia; species Zonotrichia leucophrys. The sequence continues at coordinate 39,017,911 of NC_088175.1, read as the reverse complement.
ACTTAATTCTTAGGCAATTTCTCTCATAGCTATCTGAATTCCTTCTAGGTTGTAAGGATACAAATTTAGTGCTTATGCTCATTTTACTGTAGTCATTGTTCACAGGCAGTCACTAAAAATGAGAACAGAATTGGGCATCAGGCTTCAAAGGTTTGTCAATTCCAATGCTATACATAGCCTGCAGCATTTGGAAGGGTTGATATCCTCAGCTTCTCTTTCCTGTTGTAGGTGGTTGTACCAAAAGCCAGGTGCTGGGAACAACAGAGTGGCAAGTGTTCAGTAGCTGGATTCCCTGCATCCAGACCAGACAGAAATGCTCAGGTAGGGGGGAGCTCATGAGCTGAGGTGCTGTCCTGATTTAGGAATGGGACTCTCCAAGTCAGTGCCCCCACCAAGACAGCAACAATAGTGCAACAAAAGTGTAAAAAAGTGAACAAAGAGGAGGTGATTTACATGCACAGCTTGCCTATGATGGTGGAAGGCTTCCCTCTGTCTGCCACACTTTTCCCTAACTGGAAAAGAAATCCTTTCTTCTCAGAAGTAAGGGAAAAACAGAAAAAGGGAAAAAAGTTCCCTTCCCATTCAGTTCCCATTCCTTCTTGTTAGTGCCTGATAAGCTACAGGAGCCAGCAATAAACTGGAGCCCAGGTGTTTTACATTTCTCAAAGTGAATATTAAGCTTAGCCCTTACAGGAAGGTTAATAAGTAATCCTGGCAGGTATGTGAGTATTTAATGGATTTTAGTCCTCATTCTTACCCCTTTCCTCTGCAATTTTGGCTGCTCTATCCATGAAACATTGAAGTCTAAAGTTAGAGGTGAAGTAAGCAAGTGGTGAGAGGACCTGTTTGTTACACGGGGTTCCTGGGAACAATGTTACCTGGGGGGTGAATGCTGTGTGTGAACAAACTCAGGAAGAATTAAACAGGGTTCAGGGAAGTTCCAAGTTTAAGAATCTAAAATGTAGAAAGCTGACTGCTTTATCTGTACAGGATGAAGTAGCACACTTCAGTTGAAAGCAGAATGAGAACACACTTGTCTTTACTTGTAAACTTGCTTGGAGGACCAGAGCTGAAAAATCAGGAATTGGTGATGAATGAGATTGAGGAATATGTGCATCCTGTCCTAAATTGGGCCTCGTGAGAGATCCTGTGTTTTATCTCATTTTACAAGTTGGTATCTTGTTTCCATCTAGAACTGAGGGTAGGTTTTGTGAATTGAGCACTTGAAGAGTCTAGTTTATTTCCAGATCCTGCTGGATTTCTAGAGATGCAGCCAACAAGGAACCATTTAGAATCCCATCTTCAGTCTTGTTCCACAAGAATTTCTCAAAGGTTCGGCCTTGTAAACACAGTAGCAGGTGTAGGGACAAAATCTTCTCAGTCTTACAACAGAGGATTGAATTTCATTGCCATGAGTGTATTTAAGGTTGGGGAAGAAATACCTGAAGAAGCACAGGGTGGCTTTTCAGCTTGCTCACAAAAAAAAAAAAAAAAAAGTGTGGGGAGAAGGCAGATGTCAAAGGAACAATGTCTTCCAGTTTTGCTAAGAGGTTTTGTTTCTGGCTAGAGAAAAGTAAATGACGGTCATTTTTAAAGGAATTTTCATTTCCTTCATATGTTCTGTGTCATTTGAGGTTGTTTAAAGCACTTTAAATTACAGTATATTTTGAAGGTGGATTAGTGTTTTCAAATTTATTTATTTATTTTAATTGGAGTGGCATGTTCTACTCTCACATTTTTATGTCAACCACTTCTGGTTTTTGGAAACTGTCAAATTATATGCAGCCTCCCCCGTGCCCAATACAGGGGGACAATTACTGCCCTAATCCTCCTGGCCACATCTGACATTCATGGGGAGACATCTATGTTAAAATATACATTAATACTTCAGAGCTTAGTACTGAGCAAAGCCACAAGGTGGCACAGTCATCTGCTCTGAACAGTTGCTCACCAAACTTCATTTCCCAAAATTAACACGGCTCCAGAGCTTCCCTTCTGGGGGAGAAAAAAGAAAGAAAATAAAGTCCTTATAGCACTTGTTTGCAGAAACACCTGCATTTGTCAAGGGCATAGCAAAGATTTAGCAAAACCAGGAAAAAGCAGAGCAGGAAAGGGAATCATCAGCATATCTGTCATTTTCTCTTTTCTTCTTGCCTGCCATGGGGTAAGTGCAGACACTTGGAGCTACTTCTGTTTGCTGACTGAGTGCTGTTTGACAGTAGGTGGAAATAATTTCTCTCATGTAGACTGTTTTCTTTGTCTTTGTCCTGGTTTAGGGCAAGTTTGGGAGAGAACAAGAAATAACTTGTCTCTAATAAAAATATGCCAGTGCCCAACCTGTGCACAGACGTCCTGGTCCTTTGGGCGGGAAGAGCCAGTGTTTTGCTGTTTACTTCTGAAAGGAAAGACACCAGGCAATGATGCATCTTTGCTTGGTGTTAAAAAGTTCTGACAATTGATCCTTTTGGTGTTGTTGAAAATAGTTATTTGTCTATACACATATACACACACATTTTCTTCCCCGTCCCTCACTTCTGTACTGTCCCTCTTTGGAGGTTATGTATATAAAATTGCTATGTGTACTATATCTCTCTAGATAGATATTTATAATTTCTACATATGCTTAGATATGAGTGCTTGGGAACCCTGAGGAATTAACTATCCTTGACTCTGTTGAATTGAAATCAACCCCAGGATATATGCCAAGCCAGATTCTCGTGTAGAAAATGTACATTTACTCCCCTGTTCATCACTTCTGTACTGTCCCTTCTTTGAGCTTTGCTCCGTGCCACAGGCTTAAGTGGCTGTGCTGAGCCTCCTGTCCTTTGTGAAGCCTTTGTTCTGGGGGCAGATCAAACCTCAGGGACACAAGAATGGTTCTCTAGGGTCCCATGGCTGCTGCAGGGGCTGGCAGAGCTGGAAAGAGCCAGGCTCAGGGCTGGGTGCTTGCAAATAAGGTGTCCAAGCAAAGCCTGCTCCAAACTGTGCTACTTATCAGTGGCAGAAGTCCAGAGTTTAATTCAACAAGAATGAGATCAAACTTCTAGAACTGCTTTGCTTTTCCTGTCCAGAGGGCAGAGATTTACTTTGGGTGGCCTTTCTCTCTGTAGCTGATGAAATACCTGGAGCCTTCCTCCTCCTTGCATGGGAGATCAGAAGTTTGAAATGTCTGTCAACTCACACCCTGCACATGAGGCATATGGGATTTCAGCAGCTGATGACCTAAATGAGAACACGTGAGTAGTTAGAACTCAGTGTCTACTCCTGGCCCCTGCTGTGAATTCCTTCTGTACATTGTGTGGGCTTGCACCACTGAACTTCACCAAATGTCTAAAATGCTGCAGCAGTGTGTCAGCATGGGCATATTATATTCTCAGTCCCTGCCACAGGCTGAGGTGCCTGAGCACCTTCACCTGGGCTGCTGCAAGGGGAAGCACTCACTTCCCTTCCTGTAGGACCACCACTAGCAACAAGAGGTAGGACTGCCCCAGGAGAATGGATCTGTTTTGTGACAGCTCGAAGTTAAGATGAAAAAATTAGTGAAAGGGCATCTCCACTGCATCATTTTTCTCCGATCACTGTGCATCTTCCCCTGCCCTGCCAGAGTCTGACAGAGCAATTATATTCTTGATCAAAACATGCCACCTGCTGTTTGTCAGAAGGGAGACATGTATAGTCTATAAAGCCAGTGCATAAACTAGCCAAACTGGAAATGTATTTGCATTGCAAAACCAGACAAAAGTCCTGGGTGCCACAGGTTAGAGTCTCATCCTGGCCACCATACCAAAATCACCTGGCAACCTTGCACTCTTAGAATTATAGAATCATTAAGGTTGGAAATGGTCTACAAGTAATAGACTTAAACCATTAGCATAGAACTACTGCGTTCACCACTAAACCTTATCCCAAACTGCTGCATCCACATGCCTTCTGATGGTGATTCCAGCCCTTGCCTGGGCAGCTTGTTCTAATGCCTGACAACTCTGTCAGTGAAGACATTTTTCCCAACATTCAGTCTAAACCTTCCCGGTTGCAGCTTGAAGCAGTTTCCTCTTGTTCTGTCACTTGTTACTTGGGAGAAGACATCAACTCCCACCTTGTGACAACCTCTCTAGACGGATCAGATCCTCCTGAGCCTCCTTTCTCCAGGCTGATCATCCCCATCCCCCTCAGCTGCTCCTCAGAAGACTTGTGTTCCAGACCCTTCTCCAGCTTTGTCACCCTTCTCTGGACTCACTCCAGTGCCACAATGTCTTTCTTGCAGTGAGGGACCCAAAACTGAACTCAGGATTCAAAGTGTGACCTCACCAGTGCTGAGTACAGATCCTTTCCCTAGTCCTGCTAACCACACTGTTTCTGGTGGCCAAGGATGCCATTGGCCTTCTTGGCCACCTGGGCACTGCCGGCTCATGTAGTTCCCCAGATCCTCCTTCCAACCCTTCCCTGTCTGGGCATTCCAGTTGCTGACTGCAGTCAACTGGGAGCCCCCTGGTTCACCAGGACAGCTGACAAATGGTTGGAAGTGGCTTGGCAAACTCTTCCAGCAGCTCCTTCAGTGCCCTTGGGTGGATCCTATCAGGGCCCATAGCCTTGTGTATGTCTAGGTGTGTAGCAGGTCACTGACCTCTTCTCCTGAATTTTGAGGGCTTCATTCTGCTCCCCATCTCTGCCTTCCAGCTCAGAGGGCTGGGTACCTGGAGAACAACTGATCTTGTTATTAAAGACTGAGGCAAAGGAGGCATTAAGTAGCACAGCCTTTTCCACATCCTTTGTCACTGTTGATCTGCAAGTCTGCAAATGCTGTGGGCCAGCAAGGCCAGAGCCTGGACAACCTTGCAAATTGCTGCCTCCCATCCAGAGCCAAAGCATGCAATTGGCCCTGCCTAAAACAGCCACAGTGCAAGCAAACACCCCTGCTGCCTCCAGCTGAAAGTTCCTAACACGGGGCAAGGAAGAGTCTAGCCAAGACAGCAAAACTGCTGGTGAAGCAGATTACAGGGCAACACCCAATATCTGCTTCATAAGAGCAGTGATAACAGAGGAGGCCCCTGGGAGGAACCACTGCCCCTGTGAAAGGGAACGTTCCCAATGGAGACACCATAACCTGCTTTAACTTTTGGTCAGCCCTGAAGTGGTTGGGTGGTTGTGAGAAGGAGGTGCGGTGTCCTGGGACTTTTCAGCTGGTACCTGGGCCTGGATGCTTTTGGGATGCTGTTGAGCTGACTTTCTGTAGCACAGAGGCAGAAGTGCAGCCCTCTTTGATGTTGTGTATGCAGTCCTGCCCCAGCAATGCCTCCTCCGTTGTCTGCCTGTTGCTGCAGAGTGGTCCCCACGGTCCTAAAGGAGCCTGCAGGACAGCCACAGGTCCTGGAAGGGACCATGTGCTCTGCAGAGACGGAGGGAGGGAAGAAGGGGTTAAAGGACAGAGGGAGGGACGGCTACATTAACAGATGTCCAGGGCTGAAAAGTAGGTCACCTATTTCTGCCTCGGGGGGGTGATTGAAAATCGACACTACATCAATGCACAAACAAAGCCGAGTAACACAGCAAGGAATGAGCCTTAGAAGCCTGACAGAAATCCTCCAAGTACACACACAGCTCTCCTAACACACCATACAGAGCTATTAATTGAGACTAATTTTAAAAATATACACATAAATGTATATACAATCACACAAGAGGAGGGACTAACGAAAAAAATTGAATGAAAAACACCATATAAAAGCACAATTTAACTTATTATCCGTGTGCAAGGCTTGAACAGATGTTCCAGGTTTTTCTTAGCAGCCTTATGCACATTATTTAGCCCTAAACTCTCAAGGCTAAGTACTAGTTCTGATTGATGGCTTTGTGAGTCCTTGTAAAAAAGACACTTGCAAACACTTCTGAGCTTGTGGTCCTCAGTGTGCCTGTGTCTCTCTTAGCATGAAAAGTTTCCAGAGCATGACTGAAGCAGGTCAGGTGGTCTCTGCAAGGCACTCCCTTCCTCAGATGTTGAAATTACAGGAACAGCTAATTGCAATCACCTACACTTTTCACGAACCTAATCCCATGCTGTGAGGGCAAGAAGGTCAGGACAGATGGGATGAGAAGGAGATCAGATACAGGAAATTATGTGGGTTTCTCCAGTCAGGTCAGGGTAGAGTCATTAAGTATTTATATTCTCTAATTTATTAAAAAAAAAAAATTGATGGATGTAAAATCAGCCCTAGCACATAATGATCACTCCTGACACCAAGAATAAAAGCTATTGGACTCACTGAAACACAAAAGATCTTTCTGGTAGTAAAAAAACAATGGACTCTTATTATTTTGTATAATTTGTTCAGAAAACAGAATATTTCTGAACTTTTATAGATTTTTAAATGCCTTAATGAGAAACTTCTGAAATACTTTAAATGCTGCAGAAAACATATGGGTGGGGGCTTATCTGTTTGGGGTATCACAGTTACCGGGCACTCTTCAGAGCTCTCTGGTGTGGGATGGTCTAAGCACAGTTTAAGAACTCTTCATTGATGTCCTATTTGTTTCACACCAACAGTAAAATAACTTTTTGGAAAGAAGCTGTCAGATAGAATCCTCAAACACGATGAATTAAATCAGCTATCTAAAATCCAGACTTGGAGGGGGACTCAGGGAGTGTTACACATTTGCTAGTCAAGTCCTTGGTGAGATCAATTGAGTTTGAAGATATTTGTTCTCAGGCAGGGGCTGAAGAACTACCCTTGCATTCTGACATCTGTCTTGACCCATCCTAAGGTTAGTTCAAGCTCTGCTGAGCCTGGATATGGCATCCATAGTGTGCCTGTGCCACGTTCCTAATTTAAAAAGGCTTAAAAAGGATTGTCAAGTGGGTCCTGAGGTCTCTGCAAGGCGTTTCCTATCTTAGAGAAGGGAACTACCTGCAGCGGTAATTGCACTTACTCAGACTTTTTAGCAGCCTAATCCCTTTGACAGGCACTCCTCATCTTTGCATACGTATTCCACACCAAGAGGGCAGCAGGTCAGGACAGATCAAAGAGAATGGGGCTGAGATAAAGAAAGCATCTTAATTTTCCTTGAAGTACTGTGAAGGTTATTTTTCCACCTTGGTTTTTTTTGCTCATTTAGTCATTGTAGTTCTCAAAAGATGGGTCAGCTGATCATAGTGGTCCTTCCCGGCACTGAGACAGGGAAACATCTTCCTTTGTTGTTTCTTACCCAATGCAACAATTGGTTAAAACCAGTTTGACTCTGTATTTCAAGGTTGCAGTACTTAAACTATGTACAAGTTTTCATCTTGACCAGTTTGGGGGAATGATACACCCTTTTTCATGGTGGAGTTGAAGGCAAAGAAAGAAAAGAGAAAGGAAAAGCTTAAAGCAAAAATAGCCTGCAACTGCTGCTTATGACATGCACCTGATTAGATGACTGTGTTCACAAGTTTGCCTGGATAATCCAGCCTGTTTCTATCATCTCCTTCGGTCCCTTCCTACCATTTCACAGAAACTCAGCAGTTACCAGGCAGCTGTATCATGGCTGGTTGGGAAATGACACAATATATGCACTTTGCACGCTTGAAAAGCACCTTTATTTCCCTAGGAGAAGTACCATGAAGGTAATTTCTCTAACTTGTTTTTCCTCTGTGCTAGTTTAATCAGCTTAGCTATTAAAAGATAACATGGGCTTAGGACTATCATTAGACCAGAGTGGTCATGTGGTTATGCTGGTAATTAGTGCTGTTGCTGAACAGTGTGACATTTTTTTAATAGGTAACTACATAATAAAACCAGTACCTAGTGCACAACTAATGAAGCAAGAGAAAAAGGAACACTCTCTCTCCTGAGATCTGTATTCAAGTACTTGTCTAGCAGCTTTCTTCTCTCTTTTCTCTTCTGTCATATTAGTATCTCTATCAAAAGCATTTAAGTGCTTGAAATGGGATTAAGACACTGCAGTCTAAAATTGCAGCCCTGCAATCCTCCTGCTCAGCTGCACTGTAATCTTTAAGGTATCAAAAAATCCCTGGGAGTGGCCTGAGAGGGTCAGACAGGTGACATCTGAGTCATGGTGCAGAAGCTCTGTATCATTTGCCATGAGTCCCCAGGAGTTCAGTTTGGACGGGATGGTCAGCATCCCAAATACTAGCCCTACTTCCAGGATACTGGACTCCTTACAGCTCAAGAGTCCTTAGGTATGTTTTCTTTTGAAGCACAGCCAGAGAGAAAAGAAATGGAGATGGGTGCTCCTTTTATACAACAGTCTTAATGAGGCTGTGATATAGCTCCCTTTGCTATGGCAATTTCAACCCACACCTCCCAAATGTACCCATTATCACCAGATTACAAACTCTCCTGGGGTGGGAAGGTGCTGCCAGGCCCCTGCCAGGTCAGTTAGGAGCAGAGAAGGATGAGCAGTGCTGTACACCAGTCATCCAAGACAATGTCTCTGCACCTGCACTGGGTGCTGCACGCGTATGTTGTTTAATGGATGTTAAATTAAATTCTGCTCACCTTTATGCCTAGACTTGGCTTTCAGCCTCAGATGCTCGTTGGAAACTACACATTATTTCTTCTGCTTACAGTACACACTCTGTTTTATTACTAGGGCATAGTTTGGCTCTGATGTTAATAACTGATGTACCCAGGTCTTCCCCTGTTCCCCATGATTCCTAAGTGTTATGTTTGGATGGGAGATAACCTCCAACCCTTTTATCTGGACAAAATAACCAAAAGGCTCAAGGGAAAGCACCCTGCATATATGTGGGGACAGTGGTAGCACCAGGACCTAATGTTTAGGATCATTAGGCTTCCATTTCTTCACCCATTTTCCCATGTAATGAGGTTTATGAAGTTGCCAACAAATTATGTCAAATTGCCTTTTGACCATGCCCTCACCAATCACTGTTTCCTCTGCTCTTTAAGAAAATGGATGGGAAGAAATGGGTGCTTTGCCCATACTGCTGGCACATCTTGCCAACCTTCAGCATCCTCCTAGAAAAAGAGAGGATCCATCCCAAGAGCGATGGGGTTGGTTAGTCAGGACAGCTTTCCTGTGCAGCCACCCAGCAGGCTCCCATTCCTGCATGCTGGGCCCACACTGTGCACTTTGCTGGCAGGTCAGCAAAGTTAACAGGTTGTGTCTGCTTCTTGCTGCCAGGTGATATGCCATTGATTGATAGTTCTGGGCAGCTGGGAGAAAAGGATGACAACACTGATATATGCTCTCCCATGGAGATGGAAGGGGGCTGGCCAAAGCTCTCAAGTGAAAACAAAATGGGTTGGTGCCAAAACCTCCCTCCATGCCTGTGTTCTTTCCAGCAGGGCCACAGACATGGTGTGGAGATCCAACCCTACTCCCCAGCAGCTTTGCCTTAGAAATGCTAATAGGATCAATGCTTGAAATGAGATTAGAAAACTGAACTTGAACATTTTGTTTCAACTAAATGGATCAGCTTGTGAGTCTAGTGCAGCCAAACATCCATGTTGACCCTCAGGAGCATAACCATGAAGTTATTGTTCAGAAATTCCCCTTCTCTCTTAAAGCTACTTAGTTTTCGCAATTTTAATAAGATGTTGAGCTAAACATAAAATCATTAAAATTCTTTAATAGGCTTTATTCTCTCCTGAACTATAAGATGAACAATGGATTTTATAAGGGCTAGAGGAGTTTCTGGCTTGGCTGACCTTATTCTACAAATATTCTTTCAGTGTTAACAGAGATGGGACTCTTGTGCAAGGCATGCAATTGTCCCTCTTTTTCTGTGTCTGTTTCCTACATGTAACATGTCAGTGCTCAGAAGATTGAACCCCAACCAGATTAAAAGAGGTTAAGCTATGACTTCATTTTATGCCTGAGCTGACTGAACAGCCAGATATCACCACTGGGGAGGTTCAGCTCCAGACTTGTGCGCAGGTGTTCCCATTGCCTTGCAGGCACTGGCGCTTCCCTGTGCGTGTGGGAAACCCAAGTCTGCAAGCTGGGTAAACTGGAAACAAACAACCCCTCATAGGGTCCCTCAGCTGCCCTGGGGGGACAAAGGGAAGACAATGTGTTGGTAGGGACAGGACTATGGTTGTGTTGGCAGAGCTGAAGCAGAAACACACCTCACATGCTCATGGTCTGACATTATGGTAAAGCAGCAGCAGCTAATGGTGAAATGCTGCTGAAAGGCTTCAGTCCTGCCTGCCCTCCTCTGCTGTCACATTCAGCAATTGCAGAGCCACAGGACAAGCTGGCTTGGCAGGCTGTGCCACTCTTGGGAAGACAAGTTTGTTCTCCAAGGTGTGGCAGAGCTGCTGAGTCACAGCAAGCCCTAAGAAAGGCTTTCCCTGGCACCTTCAGGGAGCCCACCAGAGCCCACCAGCTCCTGGAGGGAGCACAGCTATGGCTGAGGATTAGAGCTGCACACTGAGGAAACATGCTCAGCATCCTTTGATGGAGGGACAGTGACTGAGAAGGCTGATTATTTGTAATTTTTTTATTTGCCTATCACTTTATGCTGAGGAAGTGGCTTCCTCAAGGGAGTAGAGGAATTAATCAGAAGCACTGTCTCAAAGTGCCACGGGCATCACCAAGTTAAGATACTGACACTTGAAACCCTAGCCTAGTGATTTAGTAAAACACCATCAAGCTTCAGGTCCATTGCCTAAAAGTTAGAGTTCCCCTGCCAGCAATAAAATACTACAGTCACCTGAAGCAGGCTAAGTTTTTGTTTGTGATTTGCCTGTAATCACAGGCACAGGAATGGTGTGGAGATCTTCAGATTAGTACATAACTCCCAGGGAAAAAGGACTGGGCTTTCACTCTTTTGCCTCTGGTTCAGCTTACTGTGTGATGTTGGGCAAGCCTCATAACCTCCCCACGTCCCCCAGCTGTTCAGTAGTGTTTTGAGATTCTCTTTGCAGACATTAAATGTTTCTACCTTGAGGTACTAGTGCCCTGGCATTAGCAACTTATATGGGTAATGGCAGTTCCACCTGGACAGTTGTAGTATTAAAAAATAATTACACAAAATCAAGATTTAGAAATATACTGATAGGAAATCTCTAAAATAAAAACAGGGCCTATGAAGTCCCAAATTTTTCTGGAATTGTGATGGTGGTGATAGGACCCTTGAAAATCAGATATGTGCCAGTGCAAATATTATCCTGCATCTTCTGAGTTGAGATGCATCCCTATTTGCCAGGGCACGTTTGTTCACAATATAGGATGTGTCCACAGCAGCACAGTTTAACACTTAGTTATCTGTGAGAACATGCTTAATATTTACAGGAACTATACTAGGTACCTAACTATTTTACTGTTGTAGCTGTTCTACACCAAGCTATTAATCCTGTCTCCAGATACCAATTTGGTGCTTGTTATATTATATATATGTGTGGATATATGTATTTTATAATCTTATTATCCCTTTAACAACCCACCTGCTCTTCCTGGGGATGCTATTTAACATAGTACACTCATCCATCCATTGTTTAGACCCATTCTTTCCTGTTAAGTCTCTACTCACAATTTCCAGAGTCTTTCCTACACACTGTCATTGACAGCACAAGTAGAACTGCCTCTACACACTTTATATTGTGAAATCTCCATTTATTGTATGTAGTGGTGGTACTCTCTGCTGGAACATCCAAGTGGCATGACATAAACAAAACCACCCCACAAAAAAAACCAGACACAGTGAAAGGAAGGAAAACAAAAAGAAGACAGCCAAAATAAATGTAGAACAAATACAGTCTAGAGAGCTTTCTGGACTGACCACCAGCTGAAATGGTGAATAAAGAAACAATGTCCTGTTTCATGTTGATTGTTTTGAGGATAATCCTTTTTTTCTTTTTTTTTGTACACTTTACTAAACAAATGTGCTTGCATGAAAAAGAAAGCAAAAACCAGGCTGTACACTCAGAGACCTAACTGTGTAACTCTGTGCAGTAGATATCAGCAAATACATTTCATGCTGCTGTTTTTACCATGTGTCTGTGACACATTGAGATCACATGTATCCATAACTGCTGCAGCTCCACTGACTTATTCAGGCAGAATGAGACGATCATGTGTCTGTGCTGGCAGCCAACAATATCCTATTAACAGAAACAACCCACCAGGCTCACAGCTTGGGGAGGGCTTCTGTTCACAGGGGTTGTGTAAAACAGGGATGTTTTACTGAGCAGTAATATACTGATATACTGAAGGGGGGCGAGCACAAGCACAGCCCTTAGTAGGATAAATGCACGCTGCAACTCAGTCTTTGGGAGAAGCAGTAATGCCTGCAGAGAGGACAGGAGCCAAAGCTTGGTCAGCTGGTAGGAAAGACACAGAAACACAAAGAAAGCTGACATTGTGGCCAGCTTTTTATGCAATACGCATTATGAAACCAAGCACCTGAGCAGCTGGCAAGGGTTTCCTGGACAAAGCACAAAGGCCCGGCCACATTAGTCTGTTTGCAGCTATTGTAAATCTGGTAGCTACCTTTTCCTTGGAAGCGTCTTAACCTATCTTTCTGTATTTAGAGAAACCCCAAGCAGCCTATATCCTGTTCTGAAATCTTGAACAGAATTGTGAAGGAGATGATGTGGAGTCCCTTTCATCTGACAAGGACACACACAGAAAGGTAAGCAAAGGCTGTAAATTGTTTACACTGCTATTACACTGACCCTTTGTCCAAACCCCAAGATGTTTTATGTAGAGACATGCTCCCATTAGCACCTTATTCTTGTAGACCAAGGTTTGAACCCATTTCTAGCTTGGCTCACTGAAAAAGGTGCTACTTTCTGCCGCAGCACCCTCAATATTTGTATTTTTGTAATATCACTAGCTTTGTCTTAATGGGAGCAGACCTGCTGATTGTTTTCCAGTAGAATGGAAGTACAGCTGTACTGAGCTTAACTTTGTCAGATGAGCATGTGAGAGATGTGAAGATGCATTATTCACAGTGGAGTTGCTTTATCCTAGACTGCTGATTTAAAAAAACATCTTGTTTTCCTCTCCCTTTGCTACATGAAATCAACACAGTGCTACCCTTCAGTTTTCATGTCCTCTACATGAGAGGCCTTTAAGAACTACCCTAGCGCTAAACTATAATTTCAGTTCTGTTGTTTCTTTCTCCAGTGTAACTAAATAAAATAGTGAGCCCTTGCCTTAAGTAGTCCATGCCCTCTTAACAAGAAACCAGTCAAAACCACATTGAAACCTGACAAAACCCCATCGAAGCCAAGTAAAAGCCCACCAAAACCAGACAAAACCTGTGGACAGCAGGCAAGGCAGGTGCCTGATGGTAACCTGCTGCCCACAGGCGATGTGCTGCTGGCCACAGCTGGGTGGTGTCCAACAGGGACACAAATGTCATCCTGGCAGTGACAGTCTGAAACCAGGGAGGCTGCCCTGAGGGGCCAAGTGGCTCGAGCCAGAGGGGTCACCACCTTTTTGGGCAGAGGTGATTCGGGAGGCTTTGTGAGGGAAGGCCAAAAGCATCCTGGACAGCCAAAATTGTTCATGCCTTTAAGACACAGGGTGCTCAACATGCACCGTGGGTGTTGTGGGGTGCAAGGTGCCTGTTTGGGTGTGTGCCACCTGAGCTTTCCAGCAGGGGCCCTTGCCCGCCGTGCCCAGCCGAGCAGGGCTGCAACAGCAGCAGCCACAGGTGGCAGACAGGGAGCTTTGCCAAGGCTGAGGCACAGCACCCGCCCTGGATCTCACACACGTTCATTCCGGAGTGCTTTGGGCTGTACCAGGAATTGTGTGGCCACAGGACCAGGGCAGTGATTGTCCCCCTGTACTGGGCACTGGTGAGGCCACACCTTGAGTGCTGTATCCGTTTCTGGGCCCCTCACTGCAGGAAGGACACTGAGGTGCTGGAGTGAATGCAGAGAAGGGCAATGGAGAAGGGTCTGGAGCACAAGTCCTGTGAGCAGCTGAGGGAGCTGGGGGTGTTCAGCCTGGGGAAAAGGAGGCTCAGGGGTGACCTTAGCACTCTCTACAACTGCCCGAGAGGAGGCTGGAGCCAGGTGGGGCTTGGCCTCTTCTCCCAGCCAGCAAGCAGGATAGGAGGGAATGGCCTGAAGTTGCATCAGAGGAGGTTTAGATTGGATATTTATTTATTAATTGTCTATATATTGGATGTAGACAATTTCTAAAGTGAAGACATTAGGAAAAATGTCTTCACTTTAGAAATTGTCATGAATTAAGAACAGGCTTCCCAAGAAGTGGTGCAATCAACATCCCTGAAAGTGTTCAAAAAGCAGGTGGAATTTGGGGACATGGTTTAGTGATAAGCAAGGCGGTGTTGCTGGTTGACGCCTGGACTTGATCACCTTAAAGTAGGTCACTTCTAACCTTAACGATCCTATGGTTTTATAAAACACACTCTGCCGCATCTTAGGCGGCGTTGGAGGCCTGACGGGCACGGGCACCTGCAGGAACAGGCGAGTCCCACCGCTGCACCAGGCGGGCACCGCTGGGCCCGCGCACCCGGGCGGGCGCTCCGACACCGAGGGAGGCCCCGGCCCCCCCGCGGCCCCTCGCGCGCCGCCGCCCTGTTGTCAGGCAGTTTGGCGCCCGCGCGCGCCCCGGGGGCGTGGCCCCGCCCGCTGGCCAATGGCGAGGCGCGGCGGGTGAAGCTGCGGGACGGACGCCACCGCTGGCTCCCGCCCCACCCCGCCGCGGCCTCCGAGCACATCGGCTCCGGATTGGACAGAGGGGGTTTATTTTTAAAAGGAATCTGCTTTCTCTATTGGTCGAGGGAGACGCCTGTCAGCGTGACGTTGCCTTGTTGCTAGGCTGGGAAGGTGGGAATCGAGGTGCACCCGCCCCATGCGATGATTGGCCAACCGGAAGCCGATAGCCCGCCGCCGTCCGCGTCCCACCCTGTCGCAGTCGCGCAGCGGGGTGACTGACATTGGCCAGACGACCTATGAGAGGCCGAGCTCTGCACAGCGCCCAATAGGAAGGGGCGATCCGGGGAGAAGGGCGGTGCCGGGACCAGGTGATTGGCAGGTGGGCGGAGGCAGAGGAGGGCTCGCCGGAGCCGCCATGTCCGCCATCTTGAAGCGTCGGTGATGGTGGCGAGCGGAGGTTTTCCCGCCTGAGCGGAGGCACCCGGGGCCTGTGGCGGGGGACGCGCTGCCGAGGTACGGCCCGGACGGCGCCGTGATCTCCGCCCCGCCGCTTCCACGAGAGCAGCGCTCCGGCGGCGGCTCCTCCGCGGCGGCGCGGGCCTAGCGGCCGCTCACGGCCGTGCGGGGGCTCCGGGCGCTGCTCGGGCGGCTCCGGGCCGGGGCCGGCGGTGCGCGGCCTCCCGCAGCCGCAGCGCGGGGCCCGGGGCGGGCGGGGCGCGGGGCCGGGGCGGGCGGGGAGGCCGGGCCGTGCGGCGGAGCCCTCCCCGCCTGCCCCGCTTGTGGCCCGGGCAGCCGCGCGGGGCTCTCGCTGGGGCTGCTCGGCAAGGCGGCTTCTTGGAACTGGAATGGTTTGGGAGCGTAGCCGTGGTTGGGTGAGCTTTAACTGCTGGTAAATGCGTTTGGCAAAATCTCGCTCAGAACCTGCCAGTTTTTCTGGTTTTGGTTTTTGTTGGTTGCTCAGAACTTTCCAAAGTGTAAGAGGGAATTAAGTGTTTTAGTCTCCTTAGTGTCATACGAGACTATCTTGTATGACATAAGTGCAATTGAGGGTAAAGATCATTTCTGTCAGCATAAATGTTGTTTAAGTCAGAACAGTGGCATACTTTGAATGGGTGTGTTGCTATTTTAAAAAAGTGTTCTGAGTGGAGAGAACTTAGGAGTAGGTGGATAGCTTTTGAAAGGAATACTTTGAGATGTTGACAACTTAAAAATCAAAGATTATGTTACTTACTGGTGGTGGTATTACTTAGGTTTTGAATGTCCTTCAGTGGAATGAGTCTAAGTGTACTCTTAACAGTGCAGTCTGTTTTTGGATTGCACGAATACCTGTGTGGCTTTATTCTGGGATGCTGAAAGATGGGAAGTGTCTCTGTTTCAGTGTTCCAGAAAGATTGCTGAAGTTATTTGAACTGAAAGGTCTATTTCCAGTGCAACACATTCAGATAAGACTCTGGTTACTTAGCTCTGTGTTGTTTATGTTTTCTGTAGCAAGACAGGGAGTAACTGAGGCTTGCAAGAGTTTATTATAAAAGTAGAAAATAACACTGCAGAATTACCTTTCAATATGTAAGTTGTTAATGAGACACCATGCAAAAGTGGTAACCAGTTTACATGTTTTTCTTGACAGTTTGTATTTTGAAGTACGTTTTTAGGTTCACTTAAATTACTTCTTTTGTCCATCTATGATATTATTTGGACATTAGGGATTCTTCTTGTTTGCTTTCTGTTTGAAAAGTAGAATGTATAGGCATTGAATCCTGCACTGTGTGGAGTTACTAAAGGGATTTATTTTCTAAAACTACTTGGAAATACTGTTTTGGCCAGAAGGACTGGTGATGAGGTCTGTTTACAGTGACCAAAGAAAACATTGAGTGGAGTGAAAGGTGTAGTTTAGAAATTCCAGAAAAGCAACCTGTTTAACAGGAATAACTTTAAGTAGGGTAGTGCATTACAGCTTCTTTACAAGCCAGTTAGATTTGTATGTAAACTGCTGTAAGCATCACAGCTTTGGGTTTTTCAAAAATACAATTCAAGTAGCTGCTATTCCCTCATGGAATTAAAGATACTGAGTAGTTCATGTGTCTCTTCACAATACTGCCTGCAAACTGCTCACTTCTGCTGAGTTGCTGAAGTGAGTAAAAATGACTTTTCCCTTTGGAACGCTTCTGTCTTGCACTTAAGGGAGGTGATGCTATGGCCTGTGTACCACTCACAGAATCAGATGGTGTTCCAAGACTGGAATTCAAGTGAATTAGTAGATGGAACCTGAATTTAGCAGTATTGGAGCAGAAATTTGTCAGTGTAGCTTTAGTGTTGACAGATGTTTAGAGAGTGAACTCTGTTGTTATGGCTCAACATCTTTGCTTATTTACTCGGCTTAAGCTTGACATGCATCTACTGTGAAATGCTAAAGAGCTCAAAACCAGCCAGTCAGGAGGTTGGGACAGTCAGAAGGAGAAATGTGTTGAAGAAGTGTCTGGTTCCCTCTCCTTTCTGTCCATCAATGTCCTATTTTGTCCGAGTGCTTGAAAAGCCTTGAAGTGTGTACTTAACTCCACAGTTAAAGATGCAAGCTAAAAAATTATTTGTTGCAAATAGAGTGTTTCAGCATGGTACACAACATCTTTGTAGGTGGGAGACTTTTGTGTTCAGCTTTCTTGGGTAACTGAGTTAATTTATGGCCTTTGGAACTGTGGTGCAGACCATGGCTTTTGTGCTTGGCCAGAAAGGAGCTGCTATGAGCACAGGGATCTCTTCCTGTGGTAAGGTGGGATGGCTTCAGCACATTGGGTGCCCTCTAGATTGGGCTTCTGTGGTAGCACCTTCCCCTGTGCTCCCTGAGCTTGCTGTGCACTGCACTGTGTCACATGCCAGGTGCAGGAATGCTGTGTTAGCTCAGCATCTCACACCCAGGTTCTACAAGACCACGTGTCTGGTTGGGTTGTCCTAAGAGCAAGATGCAGAGCCGTTGTTTTTGGCAAATCTTTTCACAATAATAAAACAAGTATGAGTAAATGAGAGATAATATGTTGCTTGTGTCTTGTTATTTTGGTAAGTTGGAGGAAGAGAGCAAAGAACTCGAGAAACTAGTGATCCTGGTATTTTTTGGGGTGGGAAGCAAGTCTGAAAGATCAAGGAGAAGATGCACAGAGAACATGAACACCATGCTGAAAGCTCTGCATAGCATGTTTAATTGTTTCTGTAGCGTGTCAGGGTGCCAGCATCTGTTGTAGAAACCATATGCTACTAAGCAACTGAAGTAAAATATTTTTCTACTCTTGGATATTATATGTAGCTTTATAGCTAGTTTGGGACACTTCTCAGGAAGTGGAATAGACTGACTTGAAAAGATTGGGAGGACATGTGGTTTAAGCTTGCCGGTTTATGGAATAGCTCTTCACATAATATTGGCAAAAATTTTGTTGGTGTGAAGTACAAGACTTTTTGTGACCCTTGATTATTCAATAGCTTACATAACGTGCCAAGAAGCACGTTTGAAATGGTATCTGTGATTTGGAATAGGTGAAAAAGTTCCTGCCTCACCCTTTGACTTTTTTTTTTTCTTCTTGTGGTTTATATAGTCATCCCTTAATTCTATTAAATGGATGTATTTTTTCATCCTAAACTTGCAATGCTCAGTGTCAAATCAGTGGGATCTGTTGCATGCCAGCTGTGGAAAAGAGTAGCAAAAGCACCTTAGCATAGAACCTTATGGACCAGTGAAGCTGTAACACTCCACTGGCCTGGAGGAAGAATGGCAGAGAAGAGTGCCTGGGAAATGCAAAGTGGAGATTTGATTAACGAAGGGAAGGAGAGTAAAAAAGGAGAATAAAAAATGTATGTGTGCACAAACAGAAATTGCCCAGTGGTGAGATTTGAGGATGGATTAGTTTCCTTGAAAGGTTCTTAAAATTTTATCTGATTTCATTTTGCTAGAGATGGCTCCAGACATTTATGCAGTTTAAGTTGTATCTGTGAGGAGGTGGAGTGCGTGGCCTGGTGGTCTCTTCCCTGTGTCCACTGGCCCTTCTTGAAAATGAGCACAGGAGCACCATAGGCCAGCTCTTGTCACCTGTGCCAAAAGATGCTTTTAAACGTGGAGAAATCTCTAAAGCCCTTTTAGGATGCCCAGGCCTGTCCTAGGTGAGGCTTAAGGGACGGCCATGTGGTTTCCACTTTGGTAATAAAGCGCAGTTGGGATGGAGGCTGAAAACTTAAATTTTTTTAGTAAAAAGTAGTTCCTGAGTTAAGTATGTTCTAGAATAGCTATTTCAGTACTCAGAGCATTCTGATTAATTACAGAAGTGAATCACAGGCTTCCCACCCCTGTTACACAGTGGGAGAGTTTCCTTCTTGAGTGACCATTGACAGGATTTCTAACTGCATACCAGTATATAAAATAAGATTTTGGTGTACAAATTTAACTTCTGCTGTGGGTTTTTGAAGGGAATCCCATTATTTCCTAAACTATTCAGTAAATGTACAAGATGCTGCTTTAGAGGGGCAAAGCCCAAGACTAATCCTCAGTTGTGTTGCACATTTCTCTCTTGTGGGAGTAACCTAATTGATAGATTAAAAGCTTCAAGTAGTGCTTTATGCAGTGGCTGTAGGCAGTGCTAGTGCAGGTGTGATTGCATTTTCCATTGTATTGTTTGAGCCTTTGTTGGAGCAGAAAACAAGGGAGTAGCAGATCCTCTCAAGGCTTGCCTTGCTACAAGTTGATATTATTTGAGTTCTGTTTGCATCGTGAAAGGAGTGTAAGGCACTGCCTCTGCAGGGTGGATTTCTGCATCTTTGTAGCAGAGTGCTTATACAGCTAGTGATTTATAGAAATGGTGAAAATAAAATGCTATTTGTTTTTTTAATAAGTGTAGTGGAAACCAAGTCTTGTGTTTCCAATATACTTAGTGTAGTATGGGGGGGGGAAAGTTTTTTTTTTTCGTATGTGGTTTTTGGGGTTTTTTTGTTTGTTTTTTCTTTTCAATTACTCTTAAGGCAAAAATCACAGGTTAGGTATTGGTATTCATTAAGGCAAAAATCACAGGTTAGGTATTGGTGAAAAAACTCATTCTTTCTGTGATTTGCAGAGGTAGAGCTCTCCATATTCTGTTCTTGCTTACCATGTACCTACTGCTCAGACTAGTTACCAATCTTAAGAGTTCAGCTGTAAACTCTAAAGTTTACAGTTTAAAGTCTGCTTTGAACTGCAGAATTTGAATTCAGATTATTTCTTCTGCTGCTGTCTTGACAGACTTGCTGGATGTCCATGTAACTGAAAGCTAAGTCTTCTAGAAAATAATAAGTATTAAGTTACATTTGACAACTTCAGCTGTTGTCACCAAACTTCTTGGAGAAGGATGGAAAGTTTAGAGACAGCTAAAACAAAGCTGTGGTGGTGGCAGGAACAGACTCACTGTTTTAGTAAGGGGGTTCCTACCAGGAATTTAAGGTCCATGTCAGTGTTGGTCTAGATGGAAGTGCCCCTAGAAGTTGCAGCAGCTCAGGGTTTTTGCTCCCATCGGCCATGTCTGTCTGTCTCTGTTCTTTCTGGCTCCTACACAGGAGGAGTTGGTCACTGCTCATGCAGCTCCCAGGGGTGGTGACATGTGGGAGTCTTTTCCTGTCTGTGAGGGACAGCTGTAGAAGGTACAGTGAGCTGGCTGTGCAGTATCAGTTCTTCCTTTTGGCTGTGACAAGCAAACATCCATCAAAGGATCCTTCTCTGTGTGTCCTTGATGGAGGGCTCTTTGTTACAGCTTTAATCCAAATCCAAATAGCAGAAAATTGTTCACTGAACTCTGTTTAGTGAAATATGTTTGATAAAAGAGATGGTAAAGGTAACATTAATGAGAGATCTGCATTTCTTAATGACCAACATAAAAAACTAAATGTGTCTTTTCAGACTGCTTGCCTGTACTCTAAGGGCTAATGCTCTCTTCTAGAGGCACAATATGAAAGTTTATACATTCTTCTGATACAAATAATATGTGATTAAAGACTGAACTTCTCAACCCATTAATGCTTGATTACTTTAGTTACTCACTAGTTGTGCCAGGTGCAGTTGTCTTAATATGACTTCAGTCATAGATTGGCACATACTTTTTTCCCCTGTGTCTGCCTCATCCAGTATGCCCTCCTGCTGTACTTAAATATAACTTATTTTGAGAACAAAAACCAAAGAACTTTAGCATAGCTGAAATGAGTACCAGCTACACTTGGCTTTGATGCTCTGCTTCAAAAATGCAAATTTCTAATTTTCAAAAATGCAAGTTATAACTATAAATTAATCCCTAATGCCTTGGTTACTGACTAGGGAATTTAGTTTCCCAGATTGGAATTGGAGAGATAGGATATTGAAGGCAGACAAGAATAATTTAGAATCTTTTATGTATGAGAGTGTCTGTGGAAAAAAGATTCAAAGTCTGAAAAACCCATGGGATTTATGTATTTACTTATTTATATCTTTTTTTTTTTTAATAGGAAACACCTGCAGATGTTTTTCACTCTGGGAAACTGGATGCCTTTTAGGGCATAACAGAAAGCAATGATGCTAATACTTGTACAAGATTTTTTTTCTTTGAAATGCACTGGTCCAGTCTTCCCCTCTTCTGGATTTGGGAATTGTGAAGTTTAACTTGTACTCCTAGCTATAAGGCTGGAGGTTAGAGTGCAGTGGGGTTGGGGTTTTTTCCCTCCCTTATTGAAGTTGTAGCCCCATGTAGCCAGGAATGAAATTATTTACAGAGATAATACAAATTTGTAATATGGTGCTGATCTCATCCTCCTTAGAAGAAGGCTTTATAGGTTATCCTAATGTGTAATTAAAAAAATATATTGTAGGTAGTGAACATTGAGTAAAACCACTTAAGAGGTCTTGTTATAGACTTCAAGGCATTTCAAAGTAAGTTAATTTCTGTGCCACTTGGCATGGCAGTAACTTTACTTTTTGGGATGGTAATGACTGTCTTGACAAAAGTTGGTGTCTTGACAAAAGTCGGTGTGGAACCCTAAATGTTACTGAAAAGAGTAGAAGACTTAAATTCAGGTCTTAAGTAAATTGATTTCTAAGTCTTTGGCTCAGCAGGGTATTTTTCTTAGGAGCTTTATCATGTAATGCTGTAATAAATACCATTTTAAATTCTGAGCTTGCATTTTAAATAGCTTGGTTTCTTTGAAACTTTATGCTTTAAATCCCTTGAGTAGGCATAGGGCAGAGAAGTACACTGTAGTTCTGTGTAACTATAACCTATCAGTGCCGTTTGCAGTCTTGCTTTGGGATTAGTTTTAACAGTGTGTGTTCAGTAATTCTTAGTAAAGTAACACTTGGTGAGAGTTGGGGCACTTGTTGCAGCAGGAGAAGACTGCTGGCAGATAGATGGGTAGTTAAGAGAAAGGACTTGTAGGAAGGAATGGATGCTGCAAATACTGGGGTGAGTTACTGTGTGTTGGCCCTCTCTTGAAAGGGACAAAGAAGATGAAAGAGAAAGCAGCAGTTGAAGGAAGGGTCATTTCAGAAGGACACTGTGTCCCTTAGCTGTGACATATTGCTTGAATGGCTTTTTTAAACTCTGTTTGCAAGTACATACTAGTGCCCTTATGGCACTGCTCAGCTGATGATCACTTCAGTGTAAAAATGTAGACTAGTCACCCTTTGGAAACAGTATTGTTAACAGCTGCTGCTAAATCTTTGAGACAGACTTGCCCCATAGTTGCCACCTGCAACTGCAGTAGAATTCTGAAAGGCACTCAAATCTGCTCCTCTCATGTGTTTGAGTCTTCATTCAAGAAGCATTGAAATAGAATTTAAAAAATATTATTTTGAAAATCACAGAGAAAATAGTAGGTTTGGATCTTTTTAATGGAAATGGAGCTTTTTTTTTTTCATTAAACTAAAGTGAGTGTTGCACTTGGAAGAAGGTGTCTTATTCTGTTAGGCAGTCTTGATTTTTGTACTGTTGTCCAACAAAATAGAAGGGTTCCAGAAGGCATTGCTTCTGTTCATTTGAGACACCAGAGGCACCTGTGCCTAAAAAATGTGTGATTGCTCTGTGTGTGTGGTTTGTAAAAGGACAGTGTGGCAAAACTCAGCTTCTGGAATCTCCAAAATATAAGTTGCCTGTGGGAGTGGGAAATAGGAAGGAAAGATGGCATTAGCTTAATAGCCACTTCAGGCTTCACTGGGAAGGCTTTTTGCACTGAAGTTTCATGGCTTTGGTGGGTTTCTAATTTCTTTTCTGAAATGTATTTTTGCATGTACCTAAATAAAAATGACGGTAATTTATTAAACTTATGTAGGTGAGAATTGGTGAAATCTTCCCATTCAAAGGATTATTTTCTTAGTTTTCTAAGATGAGTCTCAGAAAAGTCAAGCTGGTCATGCTTTTTTAAAGCTTGTTGTTTAAGTGACTACAGTTACTGGACAGTTGTCTTTGTAGCACTCTGTATTTTACAGAAAGAGGATATTGAGTCACTGTTCAGCTGTCTTAGTCTTTGAGTGATAAGTTAATCTGACTGTTCAGCATCCAGTAGTTAATTGACATTTCATATGTGTTATAATATTTTTCTTTTCTAACTACTTGCCTTCATCCTCAGGATGTCTGCAGAGGTCTTGTGTAGGCTGCTTTCCCTGAATACATAGAGGATGTTCTGTGAAGGAAATCAGGTTCTTGTTTGGTTAAAGGATCAAATAAAGCTGGAACATTGGCACCAGGTTGGGGAGATTCCAGGTGGCACTAAAGCATTTTAGTGAACACAGATATACCAAAATCTAGAGAAGTGAATATGCTAAAATATCATCACTCTCCTTGTATCTAGATGCTGCTTCTATGTTCTATTTCTCTTACTTGACATTGGAAGAACTTTTCTACTAGAAAAGTTTCTTCATTGGAAGAACTTTCAACTAGAAAAGTTCTACTTGGAAGAATTTTTCTACAATCCTAGGGATTGTATTATTAAACTTGAAAATGCTGCTATTGTAGAAAAAAGTATAGATGGGGCTTAAGCTCTTTGGGAAACCAAGTCAATTTAGTAGTCTTTGCCCATGAGCAAATCAGAATAAAAGATGTTTTAACTTGCTTAAATTAAAGATTAAAAGAAGAAATATCTTCAGCTTTTCTGTTCATGATGTTGGATTTGAACTTGAAGAGTGTTAGGGATTCTGACTTTCACTCTGGAAAGCAAAACATGCTTATAATACTGCCATTAAGGGAATATTTAGCTTCTGTGTGCATTTAGGGTGGGTTGAATAGTTCTGTCAGTTTTTTCAGGATATGGTAGCATTTCTTGACATCCTAATTAAAAGAACTTGTGAACTTGCAGCTGTCAAAACTTACTTTAATGGCTTTGTAAAGCTTAGTATGATGAAAATCAGGGAGGTACTCTTGGCCACAGCATTTAACTAGTGCAGTTCATGTAACTTAAAATGAAAATTCAGGTTACCTGAACTGCAGGTCCCAGAAATCTTGAATGAAAGTGAAGAATTAAGCAAGAAGTTACAAATTGCTTTGGGTTTAATTTTGAAGTTGCTGTCTTCATGTGAGAGTTCACTCCAGTTGTGGCAGCAGCCGTAGCTGGCTGGAGCTTCAGGGGATAAAACATTGATGTGCTCCTAGAAGCTGCTGACTTCCATTTCAGGACTGCAAGTGGTCTTTAAGTATTCTTTTTAACAGGACTGGGATTTTGCATTAAAAAAATAAAGCAAATAATAGATGTGAATGCACTGTTTATACAGAAAGAACACTGTTGTCTTGGTTAGAAGTTGCTGAAGTAGCTTTCTTTTACCTCCATGTATTTTTCATGTGCCTCAAAATCAGATTTATGTCCAACTTTCAAGGTCTAATCCACAAGGGGAATAGGAGGATGAACTTGAAAAAAAAATCCAAACTCATGCTGTCTTTGAACTAATACAGTGAATAAAATAAAACACATGCTTGTAAAAGAAACCTCTGGTAAAATTCATGCCTTTCAACTCAAGGCTGTGTCTTTAAGTTACAGTAGTTGTTTCTAAAATGTTTAAACAAAAAAGTTAAGTTTAGTGTTAAAGCAGTGAGTCAGTGTTACTGGGTTTTTGCATTTCCAGAGTAGCAGTACAGGAATTGAGGACTCATTTACACTTGCACATTATCAGCTGGTTGAGACAACAGTAGAACTGATGCTGAATTGTCCAAATTCAGCATCACCCATCTTATTTATTGGATTCAGGAGAGCTTTTACTCTGTCATCCTGAGCAGACTTGAGGTGATATAATATAGGGCAAAGAGGGAAGAGTCAGATCCTGTTTGCACTGTCCCTAGTGGTGTGTTCCCTCTTCCTTGGCTGCACTGGCCCTGGTGGTTGGTAGACATTTTGAGTTGTTCCATCCCATGGACATGGCAAAAAGACTCTTCTCCCTTCTTCTTCCTGCATTGGCCAATTTTGGAGTAGGGTTTTTCATTTGGAAATGTCTTGGCAGTGGCTTCATCACTGTTGGGGAGCCCACAGAGGGTGACTGCACAGCGAGGGGTAGAACAAAGCTGCTTTGCATAAGCTCTTTTAGCATCCTGAAGCACTCCTTGGAGACACCATGAGGAATTCAGTCCTTATCCTCATTCTGAGTGTGGCTGGTGACATTTCAGCATACAAATGTATCCTCTAAGCAAGGTGTTAGGAACTGATAGCCAAAGCATTCAAAGTTTAAGCCCTGACCTAAGTGAGATGCTTAGCAGTGTTCAAAAATTGCCCTAGTTGTCATGAAGATTTTTCTATAAACGTAATGAGTTCATAGATGAGACTAGTTCAGGTGCACCTATGTCTTGGCCCTTCGTCTCTCATCTCTACCAAATTGATGGTTGTGGAAAACACTTTCAGGTCAAGTTTCTTTGAGAGCCATGTGTCCAAAGGGTTACTTAAAAGTTTTTGGTTAGAGATGTTCCTGATTGTGTGGTAACACATGAGTGTTCTAGGGAGGAGTGCACACGAGTTTGATTTTTCTTACCTGACATCTGGAGAGGTGTGGTAGGGAGCAATGCTGAGTCTTCAGTTACAATTTCACAGCGCTCTGCCGGAATGTTACATTAAACACTTGTGTGGCTAGCCTGTAATGTCACTGGGGGATCTTTCTGGGTCAGTAAGTCAGTGGAAGAAGGGAGAAGATTCTGCTGTTTTGTGCTTCATCTGCTTTTCACATGTGTTGGATAAAAGTTCTTGGACATTTTTTGGCCTGGAGAGGTGATAGAACTAAACCATCCCATGCCCTGTGCTTCCCTGTATTAATTGTAGTCCAGGCCCTTACATTTGGGAAGGGGTGCTGGTGTTCTGCTAGTGGTTTTGTCAAGCTTATGTAACAGCTTTATTTCAGATATATGAAGTTATATAAGTTAATGCATGCAGAGAATTACTCAAGAGGAGCACTATTCAGGAGCTTGCAGTTCTTGCACTTTTTACCAGGATGCACAAATGTTACATTGGTTTCTATTAGCAGAGACACTTGTTTCATTTCAGTCTTTGGGCCAATAGAGATGCATAGGAATAGTTTTAGAAACAGACATGGCCCAGTTTATGCAGCATTAATAAAATTAGTTTAGTCATCTTCATGGTAACTGGTCACATAGTGGTTAACTTCTCTTATCTAAAAATGTGTGAATAAAGTTAGGCAGTACTTAAAACAGAATTTTCCATGCTATTGCATTTCCTGTGAAGATGGATCCTACCCTGGGTAGTTGTGTCTTGTTTTATTTTCTGGATATATCACGTAAAACATGAACATGGGTGTGGTCCTGGTTGTGATGAGTTCTCATAGTTCTGTATTTGAATGTAATCCATCTGTACACATGCCAATACCTCCATCCTGCCTTTGCATGTTACCTCAGGTCTAAGGTTTTAACCTTCCGTCTTTGGATACTTCTTCATGACAGAGCTGTATTAACTTGGCTGAACTATTGCTGAATGTAAGCCATCTGGATGTAGGAAAGTCAAATTTAAATAAACTTGAACTTCATCCAGTCAAGTGATTCTTTTTTAAAATTGTTTTTGAAAGAACTGTGGGTTTTTGGGGGTGGGGTTTGTCCCTTTTTTCATAATGCAGTATTAATCTGTCTTGCAGAGTGGAACAGTCTGAGGTAATAAACCATATGTACCAGGAAGTGTAAGTCAGTCTTTAGACCAACCTCTATACTCTTGTAGATTCTGAGGTGGACTGAACAAGTCCTGATTGACCAGAGCAGGGCTCTGGTGGCACACTCTTTACAGGGTGTGCCAAATACACACACTCCAAGTATCTTGCTAATCTTGATCACACCGGTGTCTCCAATTTACTGTGTAATCCTACTGCATTGAATTCAGAAGCCAAGGGTATTTAGACACTGCAGTCGTCCAACAGAAAGAAGAGTAGGGAAATAACAGAGGTGTCCTTGTAAGGGGAGTAATAATAGTGGTTTTCATTTGGATAGTTCCACTAGCAATTGAAATCTGTGGATCTTAAGAATGTGAAACTCTTCTGAAAGTGCACTTAGCTACGCAGGCTTCTTACTTTGTTTCTACATAACTGAAGTGATGTTCTCTCCCTTTTTGGAGCTCTGCTTTGGAACATAGGTACACTTTTAAAATGCAGAAAAAATAACCTAGAAAACTTCAGTGAAGTGAACTGAGTCCAGAAAATTTGGTTACTTTTTCTGCTCTAGTTCATCACTTGACTCACAGGGTATTGGCAGGTCTGTCAGGCATGGAGACCTGAAGGGTCTGCAGGTGAAAAAATGCATTTAGAAGACCTATAAGAGAATTATGGTCAGTGTATTACACTGAGCTTCAGTTCATGTGTATGTTGGTTGCTAAAATAACCTGAGAAATAATTTTAAGGTACTTTCCAACCCGGGGTATTCTTTGAATCTATGATCTTTAGGTTGACACAGACTATCTGTTAAATCACCTGCAAAGATCAAAACCCAACTTTGGAGACGCCGCTCCTTATCTTTAACATGGAAGGTGTAAAATTAAATCATTCTTCTCTTTGGCAGAATACTTGAAATGCTATTGAGGTGAATAATTTGGGGTTTTTAGCTGAAGATGCCAAATACTGGGTAGTCACTGACATGAGTTAATAAACATGCCACTAATTTTGCTACCCTTCTTAGTTGCTAGTACTTTATTTTCCATAAACAGTATTACCCATGTTCCCAGAAGAAACCAAAGTATTGTGTTGCTTGAAACCTGTGTTAAAAAGCAAAATCAAAAAGCACCTCAAAGTGCTGGGAGGTGAACTTTTGTTTTAGAAATTCTTTCTGTAACTACTACAGACAGCTAATTGGGAAGAAAAATCAGTTTGCAGGGTGCTTTTTCTTGCCTGTGTGGTGTTGACAGAGCACAGACAGGTAAGTGTCAGTCTGCAGCCTGTTAAGGATACCTAATAGGGCTCATAAATTCTTCCAGTGTAAAGCAAAGTAATATTAAACTATCAAAAGTGAGATTTTCATAATGGTGACTGAATGCTGTCTTAATTCAGCTTGTTACTTTGGAGGCCTGGACGTGGTCTGTGTTGGTTTTTTTTGAAGATGGCCTGTTTTCAGATTGAAACTAGCTGAATTCTTTATAGACTTGTGCCAACATAACCGGCATTCTTAATGCTTCCTAGTTTATTTCTGTGCAGGTTGTGCATAAATGACATCAGTATAAGGGAATAGTTATGAAGATAGGAAAAAACCTGCTGCAGAAAGCTCTGGTAATGGGAATTTCAGATCTTCCAGATCTGATGTTACTTTATGGGAAATTGCTAATAGTTTTTTTTTTAAGTCTGGATTTGTGTTAGATTTCAGTGAATTGCAGATGATAAAGGCAGTTTCATTTCAGTGAGAGAAAGTTTCTTCCTTTGATTCCCAAAAGTGGAGGGAAATGTTCAAATTGGTTTAAAAGTAAATAGGTATTTCAGATGACATGCTGCTTTTCATTTTATTTTCAGTGTATGTTCTGCTGAACTGACACTTTTCTTCCTAGCAAGTTGTTTCTTTCCTCTGTTCATGTGTTATATTTGTTGCAAAACAGTCCTTAGTATTTATGCAGTTGTCAAGCTGTTGAATAGAACCTATTAACAATATTAAATTATACAATTTTTTTTTGTCGTTGTAGGAAGAAATCTGCTTCATCTAATTCAATGCTAATTCAGTCCTGCTAATCTGCTAGTACTGTAGATTGAAAGATTTTTTTGCTGTTGCCAGGATACCCTGTAATGGGCAAGAAGCCTGAGAGAATACAAAACGTTCTGATTTTTTAACTTTTAAAAACTTTTGTGTTTTAACAGGTAAGAAACTATTAAACTTCACATACAGCAGTAGATTTAGCTTCTGCATCTATAAAGCCTTATTCTAAAGCATTCTGAAACCACTTAAATTTTAAGGTTTTCATATCCTTGATGTCCACTAAAATCACCTGATTTTATAGGTTCACATTTATCACTTTCTAAGCTGCAGTTCCTTCTTCAGTTCAGGCTTTGTGGCCTTGCCTTCCCTTTTCTTGCAGCTTTTTTCTGACTACTTTCTAGCTGGCTGATTCTAACTTTGTCTTTTAACCTACCCTGCTCTTGCACTATCATTTTTTACCCTGCTTTGGGGGAGAAATCAATCAGGGGGGTTCCAGACACACAGTTGTGGATATTCTGTTTGTTTTACTGTGTTTTGCTTTTGTGCCAGGAAGTGTGTCTGCTGCCCAACCTTTTTGGAAGAGTTTCAAAGCAAATGTGTTCATGAACTGACATACAGCAGATATGAGTGATGCTTATAGATTATTATACTGAAGTAATACTGTCTTCTGCAACTGAGTTTTTTGGTACTAAACTTGATGTTTCAGTGCAAAAGTGTCTTCTGGGTAGCTATGCATTGTTGAGCTTGCACTTTATATTTTATGGAATCGTGTGCATTTCTTAGTGCAATAATATCTTTATTTTCATTTTGAAGCTAATTGGAAGAATTCGTAATAGGAAAAATCTAACTGAATTCTGTGACCAGTGGATACTTTAAATTTGTAATTGGCAGTTGATGTGAAATGACTAGAAAAAGATGAATCTTCTCTACTTGGGCAGGGGAAATTAGTGTCTTAATTTGTAATTATTGCAGGTAATGAAGATCTGTATTAGCACTTGTGGTTTGAGATAGTGTAGGAATTGATGAGAATATAGTTGTTGCTTGGTATGAAATTGCTCTTGTAAATTTGCTGCAGACTGTAGATATCACCTGATTTTTGTACCTCTGTTGAACAGTTATGACTTCTTCAGTTTTGGGGGATTGGTGTCTTGGAGTAAACTTGAACTAGTTTGGATTTATTTACACATTTCATGTCAAAGCTATAGATTGTTGGGGCATTCAGTCACAAGGGGGGTGTATATGCACATGATATGTGTGTGTATATATATATGATGAATTAGATAAAAAAGGATAGGATGACAGAGTAGTTAGGGTTGGAAAGAACCTCTGGAGATCATCTAGTTCAAGGCTGGGCCACCTAGAGCAGGTGGCACAGGAGCATAATCAGGTGGGGTTTGATTGTCTCCAGACCTCCCTGGGCAGCCTGTTCCAGTGCTGACACTCGGTGTAAAGAAATTATTCCTTGTGTGGAGGTGCAATTTCTTGTCATTTAATTTGTGGCCATTGCTCCCTATCCTGTTGCTGGGCACCGTGGAAAACAGTCCAGCACCATCATCTGGGCACCCAGCTTAGGTATTTGTATGCAACAGTGAGATGCCCTCTCAGTCTTTTCTTCTCTGGACTAAAGAGGCCCAGCTCCCACAGTCTCTGCTCATAAGTGATGCTCCAGACCTCAAGTCCATCATTGTGGCCTCTGCTGGACCCCTCTCCAGTAGCTCCTTTTCTTGCTTGAACCCTGGAGACTAAATTGGCCATAGCACTCCTCTCCAGATGTGACCTCCCTAGGGCTGACTAGAGGGGCAGGATCAGCTCCCCCCACCTGCTGGCCACACTTCCTGATGCACCCTAGGATACCATTGTCCCTCCTGGCCACAAGGGTACTCTGCTGACTCATCCACACGTTTTTATAGTTCTCATCTAGATAGGTGTGCAGCTGGGATTGATCAAGAAGGGAAAAAGTGATTTCACTTCTTAACTGTTTTGTAGCAATAGCAGGCTCCTCCTTCTCATGTCTAATGGGGGAGTGGAAGTCCCTGCTTAATAACTTGCCTCAGTAGGAGGTGGCACATTATTCAAGAGCATGCTAGGAGATCACTGTCTTCATCCAGTTTTCTGGCATGTTTTTCTCACAGTCAGGGAGAGACTGCCACATGGCATCTCCTGCATTTCTCTCAAGAGGATGTGTAGTAGTTAGCAGAGGAGCATACCTGCTGTGGATGAGTGTAGTGTGTGGCAGGAATCCTGTCACAACATCAGGAGGCCACTGTGGCAGCAGTGTATGTGGCCAGCTATGGCTGTCCTGGGGGCTGGGGAGGCTGTGGCCTGAGAGATGTGCTCATGTGGGAGGAGGAGGCTTAGGTAGACTGAGGTTGCCTTTTTGGGGATCACTCTCCTGTTCCTGCTGCTCCTTGGGCACAGGGACTGCCCCAGGCCTCCCCTCTTGTGCCCAAGCTCCAGCCTGCTCTTCATCCTGTGTCTGGGCTCCCCTGCACGGGACAGGGGCAGCAGCCAGGCCAGAGATCCCTGGTACCTCCCCCTCTGCATCCCCTGTGCCCAGCAGTGGCTGAGGAGAGGGTGAAGCATCCCGAAATCTTACTGTAAGGAATGAAGTGCAGCCAGCCTGCACAAATCTCCCAGCCTTCCACGAAGGAATTGTTGGTTGATTTTGTTTCATTTTTAGTATCTCTTCTCTTTTGTTACACTCGTGGACTAGGAAGGAGTGTGCATGGTATTAGAAGTATGTATTAAACTGTTGAGTTAGAGGTGTTTCTATTTTCTCTTCTGTTTAATTCCTATTAATTTCAAACATTTATTCATTCCTTTCTCCACAGAGTTTCTTTGAAACTTCACTAGCTTATAATAAAGTAATGAAGTATTTCTTTTCCACTAGGTCTCAGGTTTGTGAGGTGAATAGACTGTTCTGACACTGAAGAATCAGCTGTGTGTTATTTTGTATTCACTTGAAACTTGAATTCTGTGTCAAATTGATCTTGCATTTTGTTTAAGAAATGTAGCAACTGCACCATGAAAGTTTATTACTGCTGCTTTTATTTTTTTTGGTGATTGTTAGGTGTAATTGTAAAGTACTGTAATTCAATCCGGGGATTTTGAACACCAGCTTACATCTTTCTAGCTAATAGTACTCAGTGAACCTCACTGCTCTGATTGAAAAGAAATTTATTCCAAATAGGTTAGGACAGGCAATTGTAGACAGCAAGTTTACAATGGGTGATGCTCTGCTGAGTACAACAGGCAGTTCAAAAAATAGCAACTAGAGTATCTTCTGTCATTTTTGTTCACTGGTTATTCTCTTCAGCTCTGAATTTTTTTCAGAAGTACATTCATGCTTAGTTTTGTTTTGAACAGATAGTTCACTTTCAGTGTCAAAATAAGCACTTTAGAAAGGCTGGGACAGTGTCTTGTTACTGTCCATTGACTGGAGAAATGGACCCCCTGCCCTAAACTGGAATCTCACTGAACATGCCTAGATAGTAACTAGGTGAGGTTACTGTGAAGCTGGCAGAGGGGCATGCTTAGCATTTCAAATAAATTTCTTAATGTGTTTAAAGGTCTTAGAAGATAATCTACCAAAATTATTCATGATAAAACTTAATAAATTATCTTCATTATGACTTTATTCTTCCTTAAACTTACCTACCTATTTGGTTTTTAAGATCAAGGGATTCTTTGCATTGGAAATGCTTTTATCATTAAGAAGTGCAAGACCATCCTAAAATCAAGGACTCCTTTGATGGTTGCTCTCCTTGCATCCAACAATTAGGTTGGCTTTTGCTAGTTGCACAGAAATTATAAATTCTGTTTTGCTGAATTAGGCTGCATCCCTTAAGATGTGTTTCAATTGTGGAAATGTTTGTTGCAAAAGTAACTAATTTTCTTTTCCATCTGTGTACTTGAACTCTACAGTAAGAAAATACAGTAGTGCACAAAGAGAAGTGACAAATTCTGAGGTTTTTTGTAATGCAGTAATTGTTACAACTCTACATGTAGCATTTCTCAGAATTTCACATACTACAGACTCTTCAGCTTGACACTGAAAGTTTCTCTGGCTTGAAAAATGACTGAGCATTGCAGTAAAATCTGTGAAATTCCTGCCTGACACTCTGTGTATATGCCTTTGACATCTATGTAGTTTTCAGGTAAAGAGCCTTCAGCTGGCTACTGAAATCCTTCTGGTTTTTCTTCTGCACTGGTCTAGATGCCCATGTCTGTTTGGAGCTGCCAATACTCAGTTTTATATGGAAATCTGAGGTACTCAGTTGGAAGGAATTCAATGTAAAACACCCTTCTCGTGTTTGTTTAACCTAAGTTTGATGCTTAGAAGTTCAACTCAAAGGAACAGCTTACTTTAGTTTTCTTATTTACTGAAAAGACTTCTGGATGCCTTCAAGACTTGTTAGTCTGTTTTGTAAAAGGTTCAATTTAGGAGACATTGTCCAAAATTAAACTGTATGCTTCTCTGACTGGAATTCACATCTTACTCTGGCAACTTGAAAACACCAATGTGTCTGCTCAGGAAAGGTGTGTGACAGCTGCCATCCCTTGAAGCTACAGAGAAACTTTGTGATACAACTGTTACCAACTTTTTTTGATGGAAATACCACTTAAGCACTTAACCTCCAAAAAGAACCACTCATTAGTTACTGTTGAAAATACTTGTGTGGTTTTCTTTCCCGGTAACAGAACAGTTAATTTTCCTTCTTGATCTGTAAGGATTATTTCCAAGCATTATTTCTTCCATTTAGCACATAATTAAAGTGAGAATTTAAGTAAACTGTATGCCAGCAGTTGAAAGCAGGCTTTCTTTGCTTTGTTGAACTTTTTTCCTTTTCGTATTTAAGTCAAGTCTTTATTACATGGAATGCTATTCAACATTCATTCAGAGAAGAATCTGTTAACAATATTAATTAAGAAAACAAAGCAATATTTTTATGGATATTAGATGTTACTCAGAATCTTGAATTGTCATAAGTTGAACTTGCTGATCAAGTTCATGTAAACTTTAGTAAGTACTGTTTAATGAACTGAATGTCAGTATTGCTTACTGGAAGCTTTCAGATATTATGGAAAACTAACATGTTACAAAAAAGAGTCAAATACATACAGCATCTTTACCAACTTTAACACATTTTGTCTTTCCACATGTGAGTTTTTAACATCATCTTGGATTATTTTGCTTCTTGCAGTTTCTAATCTTGGGCATGTCTCGTATTTGGAAGTCTTTTCTATCTTGCATTGTCTGAATATCTTTTTCTGCTCTGGCTGAAAGTGACATAACATTGGGAGTAATACAACCCATTTGATCCATTGAGTTTTTTATAAATTTGCAGGTAGTGAAGTTTTGGAAGGAGCACACTTGTGAGTTTTGGACAGAAGGCCTAATGCCAGCTCTGTTAAAGGCACTGAAATTTGAAAAAGCATGGTGATGATTCAGAATTAGTAGATTTTGGGAGGGAGGGTAGAACAGTAGGCTTTGAGAAAAATAGCAATCACATGTTTTGATTTTAAAACTTCCAATCAAAACTGTGCTAGGCTGATTCTAGATTACTGTCAGTAATAATGCCTGAGAAAATTCTCTTCTCTTCAGGGTTCCTTGACTATCCTTTGGCACAGTTTATGTTGTTTATTTTTCCTTATTTCAAAGGACCTGGGCTCCTGTTGAGAAGTGATGGAATAATCTGTGGCCGGCACCTGAGCTATTGAGGGAGCAGCCCCTAAAGGAGCTTGCCTGGGAGAGAGTTTGTGAAATAACGCAGTAACATGTTTGCAGTAGTACGCCTCTTTTTTTGTTATTGCTCTTTTCCATTGTTGAATTTCTCTTGAAATAACTGACTGAGAAATACACTGAAGCTACTGAAATGAGCGTTAATCACCTCAGAGGTATTCACATCTAAAATTAGCATTGATAGTGGTTACTTATGAGCATGGGACTTTCACTAATTGGGGCAAGGGGAGGGATTTGATTTACTTTCTAGAGGTTTAAAAATCCCAATCAATAAATATCATTTGGCTTTAATAATGCACTGTTTTCACTTCCTTACAGTAAGTTTGTGTGTAGCTTGCATTACCCACAAGCTAGTGTTTTCCACAACTGTATAAGTTGATTTAAGCTAATTTGTAAGATCAAGTGTGTTAAACCCTGCTTGAAAGTTTACTAATACTTCTAGTACAAAATAGGGCTTTTTCTGCTTCCTAATAATTTAATACTTGCATGAGATGTTAGATTAGTACCAATACTGCAGTCGGATAAATCTGTACATTGGCTGATTGGTTTTGTTTGAACCCCATATCTTTATAAACAGAAAGCTGTGTAATCTAGGTCCAGTTACGAATGTTACAACTTCTGGAAAAAGGTCAAGCAGAGTAAAGTGATCAGTATGTAGTGGTTAAAGCAACAATTAAAACCCTCAAAGCAATTAGAACATCTCCATAATGAGTATAACAAGCTTTATAGTATTTAGACTGAATACTGAAAATCTTGCTGGTGGAAAGATTGTGCACACAAAAGTTTTGCTAGATCCTTGAGGTTGTTTTTGTTTCCAAACTCCTCAATTACTAAATTTGATACAATGCTGTTCTGAGTAGCTGTAGTGTGCATGCTGAATCAATTCCAACTTGGAAGTAGGTGCTTAAATGCTGTCTCTTAGTTGCAAAATAATTGGGTATTTCTGTTCTATATTTATGGGGTGTTTTGAGTGTATGACAACAGCATAGTTGGATTATTGCCTTTAAGCTTGCTCCTGTATACAGCCTACAGTTTACAGAAGTGTCCTTGCCAAAATAATACTGTTCACTGAAATTCCCTGCCTTAACTACATGTCCTCACAGCTGATATTGCTAATGCACAGCAGTAACTAATATACTGATTTGATCTTTCACATTTGGAAAATACTTACTAAAGGAGCAAAAGGAGTCTCTTTCTTAAAGCGTGCTGCTCAAAACTACTGCTCTCAGTTGTAAGGAAAGGAAAGTTTTTCTTAATGTGTTCTAGTATCTCTTTTCAGTCCAATTAAAATCTGCATTCTTATAAACCCAGTTAATACTGTGTCAGAGGTCAAATGTCATGTAAAAGCCCTGTTTTCAGGGCTGGAGGGAAATGAAGTGTTTGTATGGAGCTTAATGAGAAGTGAAAGCAAGAATTTAGTGGGTCTGTTGTAGACTGAAATACTCTTTTCTGATAGCACAGTTGTCTCAGTAGCAGCTGTTCAAAAGGTGGCTTAGAGAAACAGAATTAATATAGAGGTGCCAAAGCATTTTATAGGAAAAGGCGAAGTTGTTCGTTCTTATAGTGCTGTTACAGCCTCTTAGAGTGTTTCAGTGGCTGCGGCCTCTGCCCTTGACATGTTTGTGTAACACACCTTGGCCTTTGATATTCTCCTCTGTCAAGTTTGTGGAGGCAGGGACAATTAGTGTAGTGTTGAAATTAGCTCCTGCACTCTGAATTGTGCTTCCTGCAAGCTAAAATTCTTTGAATTCCTCTACCTTTATAGATGTTTTCTTCAGTGGTGGGATGGTATTTCAGTGCAGTTATTCTCTGTCCATTTCATCTTCACCCAGCTCAATTAATTGCTGAGCTAATAGTTCTGAATCTCTGACTCAATGCATAGATTAAAAACAAGGAATGGGAAAAGCAAATTTCATACCTTTTTCTTTAATGCAAATTGGCATGTTCCTTTCATGTAAGTAAAACCCTGCCTGACTCTTACCTTTGGATGTTAGAATAATGGCTACTGCTGATATACTGCTGTTCTTCTTACCCAGACCAGCATGTTTTGGAAATTTGATCTCCATTCGTCATCGCACATAGATACACTTCTGGAGAGAGAAGATGTAACACTGAAGGAATTGATGGATGAAGAGGATGTTCTACAGGAGTGCAAGGCTCAGAATCGCAAACTTATAGAGTTTCTGCTGAAGTCAGAATGTCTGGAAGACTTAGTTTCATTTATTATTGAAGAGCCACCTCAAGACATGGATGAAAAAATTCGATATAAGTAGGAAAACTTTTGGGGTTGGGGGAGATTTGGAAGGTGGAAAGAGGACTAAATAAATCTAGTTAATTTGCTAGTGTGAATCCCTGTGTGCTGGTGTATAGTACAGTATTGATGTGTTTTAGATTAAGTATGTTTTCAAGAGGCTTCACAGAACTTCTAAGTAAATCATTCTAATATATGCATAGTTTTCAAATGGAAGCCTCTTACTCACAAATGCTTCCAAAACCGGGTCATGTCCAAAGGAGTTGCTAAAAAAAAACCCTTTTTGGGTAGTATAACTGTGTGGTTAGCTTTGTTTTGTTTACTTGTAAGATGTTTTGAAGATGCCTCTTAGAAGATTTGTGATAATCCTTGGAACAATGTCCTTAGGGTCCCAGTACTGATGTTTTCCTTTCCAGAGTATGGCCATGACTTCTTGCTTGCTGAGAAGGTTCATGCTCAAAATCCATCTAGCAATTTGTAGAAAAGCACTTCTACTGCTTTTGGCCTATTTTAGTGTCTGTACAGAAAGGTGCTTTGTTTCTTAAAATAGTGTGTTAAAATAATGTGAAATAAGTTACGCTGTTAGTTGCAGAACTTCACCATTTCTGAAAAACCAAGTCTCCTGTAAATGTTTCTAGTAGAGTTGGAAACTGAAGCAATAATAAGTCAGTACTTGAAGAGATGGATTTAACAATAGATCTTGAAATGAAAGCTTGCTCTTTGCTTTTTCAGCTTCCCTACTGGTGTTCTATTGCTACTGAAGATTGAAGTAGTGCCCTTCTTAAATGAAAACTGATCTTATAGGCTGAATGTGCAGTTCTATTAGTTTGTTTTAGCTTGCTACTTTAGTATAGACCAAGGCTGCTTGAAAATTTAGTCAGATGCATTACCAGGTTCTGAATTCAGGGCTGCAGGTATGAGAGTTGCAAAGTATGAGTGATGGATAATTTTTTCTTTTCCCCAGGTACCCAAACATATCATGTGAGCTGCTTACATCAGATGTCTCACAGATTAATGATAGGTTGGGAGAAGAAGAATCCTTACTCCTGAAACTGTACAGCTTCCTCTTAAATGAATCTCCTCTAAACCCTCTACTGGCCAGTTTCTTCAGCAAGGTGTTAAGTATTCTTATCAGCAGAAAACCAGAACAGGTAACTATTTGCAAACTCACCAGTTTTACAAGTGCTCTGATAAAGCTGTGGTACTCAACAATTCTGCTCTAAGCTACACAATTGAGGGATAGCAAAAGAGTCAAAAGAGGGCATTCAGGTTCCACCCTAGCTGAATACACCTTTTCATTATGCACATGATTAAAAAATACACTTGGATGAGTAGGATGTATTTGATTCACATTTGCCTGAGCTATTTATGCAATCAGTGTGTGAGTGCCTACCTTTTGGCTTAGCTCAGTGTTTTACATGATCATATTTGCATTTATTGCTGTTAAAAGCAAAAGTAAATGACTTGAATCAGTGATAATGATTCTGACTTGATGTGAAGAATTATTTAGAACGAGGAGAGAAACATTTGGAGTCCCAGAAGTGCTCTTGTACTCAGTGTATGTGGCTCAATACTGCAAACATCTGCAATGGTGACTCTCAAACCTGAGGTACTACGTTTGTATTAAGAGTTTTGCTCTGTTGAGCTTTGCCCATTAAGCAGAGGTGAGACTGATTGATATCAAAAAGAAAACCTGACTCTGCTTTGGATTATAAGTAGATTATGGTCAGCAAGTTGGGTTTGAGAGGAGACATGCTGCATGTAGTATGGATCTGCCCTGTGCCTGGGTTTTGTTTTGTCTTGTCTTGTACTGCAGGCTTTAAGTGGCAGAAGTGTTTAAGAAGTTGTCATCTCTTTTGTCAGTTTGATAGGAGAGTGAAATGAAAAGTGATTGGTGTAATTTATCATGTGAAATATATGAAGCAAATATAAGCTTGCTTTTTCATTTCCAGATTGTAGATTTTCTAAAGAGGAAGCATGATTTTGTAGACCTCATTATTAAGCACATAGGGACCTCTGCTATCATGGACTTGTTGCTCAGGCTACTGACTTGCATAGAACCTCCACAGCCCCGGCAAGAAGTGCTAAATGTGAGTAAAATATCGCAGAACTTTTGTCTGACATATGTGAACTCGAAGCTGGCTTAATTTCTCCTGGCTTTGCTAAGTTTATTTCTTGAATATGCTGAAATTAGATGTGTGGGGTTTTGTTTGTTTGTGTTTTTTGTTTGTTTGTTCTTGGTTTTGGGGGTTTTTTTTGAGCTGCCAATATTTTTCCAGTAAAACCCCACTGCTGCTGGGGACAACTTAGAACCTGGGTGGCTGGTCTGTTCCCCAATCTTTGGTATCTAACTTACATCTGACAGATGCATTTTTTAAATTGTTTTGTACCTTACCAAACACACTTTGGCATCAAAGTTTGTTGACATTAACCTAAGATTTTTTTTTCCCTGTGACTAAGAAATGCTGATTTCACTTTTTCTTTTTTCTGAATTACTGTTAGTCCTTATTTAGAAGTATTGACATTATGACTTGTGGCAGATGTCAAAGGCTACTTTCAATTTCATGAGTTCATTTAATTAATTCACTTGGGAAAAATTCTTATTAACATCCACAAACATTTTTGCAGTGGCTGAATGAGGAGAGAATTATCCAGCGGCTTGTGGAAATCGTACACCCATCTCAAGATGAAGATGTAAGTGCTGCTCTTGCCTTAGATAGAGGCAAGACAGAGTTAGAGAATAAAGTGGGTGTTTATTAAAGGCCTTTCACAGATCCACCTTGGGCAGTGCAGGAGCCTCGCAGAGGCTACACCCAAGGTGGACAGGAGTTTTCTCAGACAGATGTAAGTTTGGTCTATTTGCATATCAGAGGTTAATTGTCCAATTATAGCTTCAGGTAATGAAATCACATTGCCCTGATTTGCTTCTCCCCCCAGTTCATTTTTGTTTATACTTTTCAGGCCTGAGACTGTGATGGTGACCCTGGTTCTCAGGCCTGGAAGGATTTTGTCTGACCAAACTGTGAAGAGAGCTTACTAACACTATATGAAGTTCAGTTACACACTAATGCAGTACAGGATCTGAAAAATAGAAAAGCTAAAACTTTAGGCATCACTGGCACCCCCCTGGGTCTCTCTGTTCAGCTGTATGACATACTGTTAGAACTTCTAGTTTTCTGCTCGCTTTTTTCAGTAAGCTGATTTCTGTATTAAGTGTGGTTATTTGAAGAAGGTTATGTGGTTGTGTCCACCTCCCTGCCCCCTTTTTGAGATCCATATCAAAGCCTTAGGCATACTTGAAGTTGTTGGAAGATTCAGCTCTCATGTTTTGCCACCTTAATGTTGGAAATAGATTCTTGCCTCATGCTTCAAGATTTTTTTGTTTTGTTAAGGGTCAATTAGGACATAAAGCTAACTGCCTGAATGTTTTATGGGTAGGAGAGTTTTTGTTAGTGTTGAAATTTTCACCTTTTTTATCTGAAGAATTAGAGTCCAGCATGTTATTATTCTTGTAGTTCAAAGTGTTGTTTTCTGTTTCAGAGGCATTCAAATGCATCACAGTCACTCTGTGAAATTATTCGTCTAAGCAGAGACCAGATGCTACAAGTACAGAACAGTTCAGAACCAGATCCACTGCTTGCAAGTTTAGAGAAGTAAGTTGATTTGAATTTTTGATTTTATTCTCACTTTGTAAGAAACTACTTTTTAACTTTTGACCTTGAAAGCCTTCAGAAATGGCAAGCTCTTTTCAGGTTAATTTTCTTGACTACCTGTCTTTTGTTTGTCTAATGAAAAATAACTTGGAAAGTAAGCAGAGGACACCTGGAGGATTTTCTGGTGGGGAGTGTAGAAAAGAAGTTGTCTCATTAAATTATTTTCTATGCTGCCCAATTGAATGGTATCTTATGTGTGGAGGTCAGCTTGATACCGTGCAGACTAAATATGGGAAACTTCAGCTTTCTTCTGTTGCTTGTTTTGAGTTTATCTAACTCTGTGTTTCTGCCAGAAAAGATTCTCCTGTATTTAGTTTTCCCTTTTTTAATGTGGGCAAATGGGAGTTATTTCTGCTAACAACTGTATCCTGAAGTGGTTTCATTTGTTACCAATGCTTTTCTTTTCAGACAAGAAATCATAGAGCAGCTTCTGTC
Organism: Zonotrichia leucophrys gambelii; assembly: GCF_028769735.1. NCBI lineage: Eukaryota > Metazoa > Chordata > Aves > Passeriformes > Passerellidae > Zonotrichia > Zonotrichia leucophrys. Next base: position 38,977,070 of record NC_088175.1, on the reverse strand, counting down.
TAATATTTTTCATAAAGAAAAAAATGAATCTGCAATTGTCAGTGCAATCCAAATCCTATTGACCTTACTTGAGACAAGACGACAGACGTAAGTGTTATTATTTCACTTGCTTTATGCCTGCAGTGGCAAATGCCTTCCTTGTGCTTGTGACCAAACCACTTCTGTGACCTGTTGTAGCTGAAGGAGTAAAAATGCAAATCAGGTGATTGGTTGGCATTACTACACTTTCACCAAATGACTGCTCTTTCTGCAGCTTTTTCTACTGTGAGTACCAATAGACAGATCAGATCAAATACACTTCATCACTTGATTTCTGGATACAGGGAATAGAATAAATAGATGTAGTGTAGTGACTGAATATTGACTTTTCAAAAGTTACTTGTAGTATTATTGCAACTTAATTTGGAGAAAACTGCTGAACAGATCTCTCTGGTACATTCAACTTACGTTGTTTCAGATAGACAAATGAAGCTCTTTATCTGCTTCAATAAAACTAATTAAAATGTAATTTTTAATCTCAAAACTATTTTGGGGATTTCAAGCATAATAAACCTAGAAATACCAGGGCTAGTGTTTGAGAAAATCTCTTGTTCAACCATTATGTCACACTTAATTTTTATGTGTGCGTAACCCTAGGTTTTTACATTTTTTACATCTTTGTTATTTTCACATCCTTTCAGAACTGTTACATACCTCAGAGATGTTTTACAACTAGTTTTGTTACTAATTATCAAATTTTGCTTATGTGCGTTTTAGATTTGAAGGTCATATAGAGATCTGTCCTCCAGGCATGAGCAATTCCACATATTCTGTCAACAAAAGTGTTTTAGAAGCCATAAAAGCACGACTTTCATCCTTCCATGAGCTCCTACTTGAGCCTCCAAAAGTAAGTGAAATCTTGTGTTAACAAATTAATTGAAGCAAAACTTAACCATGTGTCTGTTTTAGGCAGGTTATAATAAACAAAACCCAGTCTGACAACTTTCAGGCAAGCACCCAGGCTACTTCCTAGCCTGTTGTGAGCTTTGGCTCAGGCCAGGAGTAATAACGAACAGCAATGCTTTGTGCTTTTCCAGCACAAACTTGGTTTAATTAGCAAAATAACCTTGGAGCAGGGTTTCTTCCTAAAAGCAACAAAAAGAGATTTGCTGTATATTTTGTGCTTGAAAATCCAGTCTGGATAGGAAATATGGACTGTAGATGCTGCAGTTGTTTGGAGCTTTGGAATGGCCCACATTAGGCTCATGCAATTCTCTTGACTTTCCCAGGACCCAAGTAGATGAGATCCATGTCATATCTCTGCACCCTAGGCATGTTAAATTTCTTGGGCTTTGTAACTGATTTAAGCAATTTAACTCTGTTATGCTCTTGCCAAAGATAAAAAGAATGTATAAATACGGGGCTTACCTGTGATCCGTTTGTATTTTGTGCTTACATTTTCACTAGCAGAATTTCAGTTGGAGCACTGCACCCTGAACTGGGTGCTGCAGATTTTAACAGAGAACTGAACATGAAATTGTTTTTAAATGTATGAAGGTAGGGTTGCTGAGGCATTATAATGTATTTATACTGTCCACCTAGCTGTTCTGTGTACATTGTAGTAATGCAGAATTTAGCTAGACTGAGTGAGAATTATTTCTGGGGAGCTGTCTTGTAATTCCTGTCAAGGTTGAGTGGACTTCATCTACTTTGAGATCCTGTCTGTAGTTAGCAATCACTTTTTTACCGAGTTGTAGCTTTCATGTGACTGGTTTTAGTGTTTCCTGTCTTTGGAATTAAAATAAGCTACAGTATTTGGAATTAAAAATAGGGGATTTTTGCAGGATGAAGGTAAGACAGTTGCTTAAGGACTAAATGTATCTTTTTTTAAGCACTACCCAGCTATTGTATGTAGAAATGATAAGCTGAATTTTTAGAAGGTCTTTTAAGGGATTTATGTATTAAACTTTTTTTTCAGAAAAGTGTCATGAAGACAACCTGGGGTGTACTGGATCCACCTGTGGGAAACACACGTTTAAATGTGATTAGATTAATATCTAGCCTTTTACAGACAAATACAAGCAGTGTGAATCAGGAGCTTATAGAACTTAACAGCATAGGAGTCATACTGGTAAGAACTTTATGCTGTCTTCATTTTTATGGATTGCTGTTAAGATCTTGTCTGCTTTTTCTGACTCTGCAGATAATTTTCCAGCCTAACTTTTCAGCACCTTTGTATTGTGATGTCTGTTGCTTGGTTTAAGAACTTTTAATACTGGATTTTACTGTTAATCTGTCTGAATCAGGTGTGTCCTTCTGACCACTTTAATGATTCTTACTTGCTGCACTTCATAAATACATGAAGTGTTTTTCTTAATAAGCTTATTTTCAACTGGATGTTCTTGAGTTTTCAGCCATGTTCAAGGCTTCATTTCTATTTTCATTTTTTCCCTAAGTTGTTCCCTAAAGGCCCCTTTTTCTCACTTAATGTATATTATGAAATGGTATCTCAGCAGTGTCCTGCAAAGGAACAGTTATGCTTGGTAGCTTGTACTCCTTCAGACTTCAAAGCAAGGTGGTGTACAGCAAACTCAGTTACCTAACTCATTGCTCTTTGCTGATGTAAACATGTACTTTGAGTACTTCCTACCTCATACTTCGTCCACTGTAGCAGATGTATTCTTTGTGTTTCAGTTCACCCAAGAAATCCAAATGTTGGTTGATTAAAAAATAACTTGAAATAGCGTAGAACTTAAGCTAGTTACTGAATAACAGTATGTAAACTTCTCAGTTGGCAGTTGCAAGCCTAAAGTGTAAATACCTTCTCTTCCCTGCTTTTAGTCCAAAACCCCTTTTTCCTGTGACTGATTATTATAGTGTGATTCAAATGTTTCCATCTCAAATTTTCTTCACAGTTGAATTTGCAGACAGGTACTAACTTTTATACAAATAGTTGACTTCACTGTAGCTGCAGTTTTTCCTAGATCCATTGTCTAAGAGAGCATACACACTATGAATGCTTGCATGTTCTTGTAAATAGATTATTTTGTGAACTGTATTCAGTGAGGTTTGAACACTTTCCTGTTGCAGGTTTTACAAAAGGAAAAAGGTAATTGTAGCCATGGAAACCTCAGTGCTTCATGCTGTTTGCTGAAACAGCACATGTTTCACTGGGCAGGCTTGACTTAAGAAAAGTTATGGGTGAATGTCATTAGGACTGAAGAGAGATTGAAGACCTTTAGCTGTACTTTGAATGAGACTAAAATTGTTCAATACTGTTCCAATCACTGCACATATTTCCAGAACTCACTACATTTTACCAGTGACACCAATCGTTTGAATTTTGCAGTGAGTAGCCAAAATAGCTAGGCTTGACAAAAATCTTACTTGTGTTTAAGAGAAAAAAATGTAGAGAAACAGGAACTTGATTAAATGGATGCTGTGTATTACATTTCAGCCTTAGTATTTGTCTTGTACTTTGCCAATAATCTTAAACTGTTTCTAGATTATCTGAGATGGTGGATGATGGGTTTGAAACAGGTAGATACAATTTCATAAAGAATCTGTCTGCAGTGTGGAGCACATTTATTAAAGGGTATTATACATACTAGGAAGTTAAGTGAACTCAAAAAAGTCAAGGACTTCTAAGGTCATAAAGAACATTTCTGGGCTACAGCTGGGAGAAGGAATGTAAGTAGGGAGCATTATTTCTCCCTGTCTTCATAGTCTGAAAAGTGCATTCATTACTTGTGACCCCTGCAATAAATTCAGTTAGTTGCATTCTTGTTCTGATCCAGTGTAGTACTCCTTGCATTCAGAAAATGGCAAGCACAGAAGTTACTGGTTTTGTGGGTCATAAACTTTTTCTTGTACAATAATACGTAGTGTAAAATGTAAAAGATTTCTTCCAGTGTAGACATTAAAGTGATTAGATAGGTGAGACTGTTGGTTATGTTTAATGAAAAGGTCTTGGTTTGTGTAAACCTTGGTGAATTTGTTTTTCAGGACATGTTTTTTAAGTATACGTGGAATAACTTTTTGCATACTCAAGTAGAAATCTGTATTGCATTGATTCTTGCGAGTCCTCTTGAAAACACGGAAAATGGCACAATTACAGATCAGGATTCCAGTGGGGACAATCTCTTACTGAAGCATGTAAGTTGTGTTTTACAAGTCTCCTGAATTTTCCTGTTTTCATGCAATTAATTTTACATAAAATGCACCACCCCTTTCTACTTAATGTATAGAATGAAAAAAAGTCTTTCTGGTTTTACTTAAAATGTTAGTTCAGGGTGTTAAACCTGAAACTGCCCATAGAGAAGGTTTTTTTTTTTGCTGCAAAGTGAACATGGTGAAGAGCTGGAAGTATTCATTTTCTCTGAAGTTCTTCCTATTTTAAGCTTAAAATCGCTATTTCAGTAGCTTTATGCTACTACCACAACTCAGCACATAGAAAGAGGTGTAGAATTAATACAGGTTTAGCTTTTAGATTTCAGGCTGAGATCTGACTGCTGGAATTTCAACCCTTTAATGAAAGTATGTATCCTGAGCGTGAAATTAATAGTCTTGCAGACTTTAGTATCAACTGTAAAATGTATAAATAGTGTTACATTTTGCTGCTGCTAAGCATATTTTGCTTTTTTGACAGCTCTTCCTTAAGTGCCAATTAATAGAAAGAATACTTGAAGCATGGGAGATGAATGAGAAGAAACAGTGAGTAATTAGTTCCCTCGTTTCCTGCAATTGTCTAAATAAGACTTGAGTTGTGAAATGAACTTGTAACCAATTCAGAAGTGATCTATCCAGTTCTAAAATCACTTGTATGTTAATATTTGAGTTAAAGCTTTCTCTTGTACTTTTTGGTAGCATTCTAATTCTTTTTCCTGTGGCCATTTGGGAGCACAAGAGTTGTCATTTTTGCCATGTATAAGATATTGCTATGATCTTTAAAGTTTACCCATGTTCAAGTAAAAAAATAAACATACTGTAAGTTTTGAGGGGACAGGAGATACTTACCCCTCAGTAAGCAGTTGGGAATTACTTGTGAACACATCAAAGCATATCACATACTGGGGAGCATCAGACTCCTAAATAGTAGAAGTGAATTCCTCAGCAATAGAATACCTTCTAAAATTAGGTATTTGAAAGAATGTAAGCTTCAAGTAACTAATATAGTATATTAGAAACTTTTTGTAGCAGGAAAAAAATTCCTCAGTTGTCACTTTAGGTGGTAAAATGTTCTCATGAAGACCAAATAATTTTAGCTCTAGAGGGTACTGAACAGTAAATGTTAGTTCTAACCTGTCAAAATATTGAATTGACTGGCTGGGGTAGGTGCTGCTAGTTTGATGGAATTCCACTCATGAAAACATTCATATCTGAAGTGAATCAGATAGTAAATATATGGCTAATGTAACTGACCTGGAAATAAGGATGATGAAGAGGGGGATAATGGAAAAATGAATGTGCTAAATTGAACTGTAGAAAACAGTTGCTCTCCTGAATGTCTTCCATTTTATATCAATTCTCCTGAGGTTATAGAGAATTGCCAACTTCCCTGGCAGTTAGATTCTCGAAGGAGAGAAATATGAAAAGTTTTCTCTGTAATTCCCACCTAAAACTTAAGTTTTACTTGGATAAGACTGTTCTTGATCCAGTGCTTACCATGTGAATGATTTAATTAAATATTTCATCTCATGTTTGGGAATACTAATGAAGAAAATAGTGTTTCAAAGCTTAGGTAGTGCTTTTATCTGGAAACAAACTTACAATGAATTCATTCCTTTATCCAATTTTGTAGAGTTGTGCCTCCAGCTGTAAAAGATAAAGCTTTAAGGCTAAGCTACTTTTAGCTTAGCTGTTTCAGGAAATGGGTATTTTTTTAGTCCATTTGTATTCTGTCACTTAATGTTATTTCAGGCAGCTCTAGAAGCTTAAGGGTGACTGCTTTCTGCTGGTAAAAATCTGACATAGTAAAAGTGGTTTGGTTTGCTGGGAATAATAAGCATTTGCTAACAAAAGATACAGTTGTGTGTTGTATTCCAGACTTTCTGGCTAGGCAATGTCAAGTCAGTCTAGTTTGTCAAATAGAAGTGCTCTGTGTAATATCCTGTGTTAGAAACTGTAACCTTTGCTGTTATCATGTGCTGCTTATTTTGAATGTGCTTGTTACCTAAGCAAGCTGTAAACACTATGGTAGTTTATTCGTGATATCTTGCATAGACATAACATAATTTCAGTTACCTCATATGTTAGATGATGATAGTGGAAAATAAAATCATGTGATCTGTGTTTGCATAACATAAGGTATTTCATGAGCTGCTATCACTTTACAAAGATTTCAGTCATGGGACGTTTGTCTAGCTGGGTGAGGGGGTCTTTCTTGGTTCTTGTTTAAAACACAAAACCATAAATTGATGCAGCAAAAGTTTGGTTGGCTTGCAGCCAAATGCTAGAGAATCTGTTCAAGCTGGATCTCTCATGATTGCTATTTGGTCAGATTTAGAATGGTTCCAACTGGCAGTAGGTGTTCAGAGCACTACTCTAACATCTGGTAATTCCTGTTTGTGCAGAGCAGTTCTGTGCAAAATATTTAAATGGCTTTGTAATTTTAGCTTTGGTAGGCATGTAAATGTTGTTCCTAAATTTCAGGAAAGCAATGACCCTAACTTAAATGGGTATGCTAAGAAGCCCTGAAATAGTAAAGCATACTTAAGAATGCTTTTTCCCTTTTGATCATGGACTGAAAGCTCTGAGGGAATATTTGGTGGTTTGGAGTTTTGCAAAATACTCTCAGCAAAAAGAATTTCCTAAAAACTCTGAATCAGTTGCTAATTCTGTCATTATTTTGCTAATGCACTTTGATTATTTTGTGTACATTTTGCTTTCTACACACACACACACACACAGAAGCAGTACAAACACTTGTCCGTGCTTCTTGGTACTTCGTGTGCTTGTTAACTCTTCTGAACTGGCTCAGTGAAGTCAAACTAGTTGATCCCTTAAATTCTTAAATATTTTTGTTGAACCTGTGGTTTTAGGATGCAAGTGTAACTTCAGCACCCCAGTTTGTTGTGGTGCGTGCCACCTTGACTCTGGCAGTGTCCTACAACAGCCTAGGTATCGGAGTTGCTCTGAGTGCAGCAGATGAACTCTTGGTCTCTTGCAGGGCTGAAGGAGGAAGAAGACATGGCTACATGGGGCACCTGACAAGGATAGCAAACTGCATTGTGCACAGCACAGATAAGGGGCCAAACAGCACACTAGTCCAGCAGCTCATCAAAGGTATTCATTCATCCTGACTTTATCTTCAGGGCTTTCGTTATTAAATGCTGAGGATATTAAGCAAACTTAAATTAGAAGGCAGCTGTTGGATTAAGTAAGAAAAGAACTGGATTACTTCTGAAGTATTGCATTTAAGGCAGTCATCCATAAACAAATGCTTAAGTATTTTTATTTCAAACAGTGTTAAAGCTCCCTGAAATAGATGCGAAGAGGTAGTGACCTGTTTAATTTGGACTTGTTTGCTAGATGGAGTTACATTTATGGATTTAGGAGGATGTATATTTTCTTACCAGTATTTTTGGTAGAGCAGAAAAAATATTTGAAAATTAAGTGATGCTTCATTGTTGATAGTTTCTAATTGGTTTGGTGTTTTGTTTCCTGTGCTAGAACTTCCAGAGGAGGTGAGAGAGCGATGGGAAACATTCTGCACAAACTCTTTAGGAGAAACCAACAAGAGGAATACAGTGGATCTGGTAAGTAGTGATGGGTAAGGTATGAAAATGACTGCTGCTTTACTTGGACTGTTTCTTTTTGTCATCAGCACTGCCAGTCTTCCAAAATCTAGTGTGCTTTTAAGAGTCCCTCTAGTTGCTGAGTTATGGAACTGATAATTCTTTAGTTTACTTTTCAACTAAAGCCATATCATTAATATTTGTGCAGGCATAATGCAGATGATCAGCTTGTAATAGCTAACTGGCTCATTACCTGGTGTAGCTAATGCCAGGCAATCTGCAAAGATGAGGATTTCTTTACCTCTTCAAGGTCATGTCCTTGAAAACTCCAGTGTGCTTGAGAGTATGAACTGAAAGTGCAGGAGCTGGTGTTGATTGCTTTCTCTATAGGATGTAAATGACCTAGTACAAGTTTAAGACGGGACTGCTACTTGCACTCCACTGCCTGTGTGTGACTGACCTTGCTTAAGTAACTTTGCTCACTGTTGTGCACCTGCCACAATTCTTCTGCGTGCAGTTGTAGCCATTACACTTTTGGAAAAACACTTAACTCAAGTAGAAGAGGTTTGTGTAATCATGTTAAAAATAGTCTAAGAGCAATCACTTGGAGACTTCAGTAAGCAGAGGCAGTTTCCAATGTCAACAGATGAATTTGTGGATTTTATTTTACCTGACTTCTCCAGGAATGAGTGCTTTGTGTGTGGCTTCAATAACTTCTGCTAGTCTTCTGTTATTTGGACTGTAATTAATTGTTGAATTCGCTATTTCAACATAAATATTAACTGGAGCAGGGTGTTAACAAGTGTCAATAGAAGCAATAGGAAGTTCATCTGAAACTGTGCAACTTGTGAACAGGACTAAAAGATGTACATAAGGCATTTTTTTCTTGAGCCTGTGAATGCAAAGAAGTTTGTAGGGCTTGCAGATGAATGTTATTTTTTCTCTTGGTAGAAACTATGTCTTGGTCAAGACCAAAAGAAGGATCATGTAAAGAGGAAGAATTTTAGGCTTATGAAAAATGGCACTAATTGGCTCTTTAGATGCATAATCATGTGCTTGGAGGTACTTGAAAGTACAGTAAAACTGAATCGAAAACTTACCTCCAAACTCTGCAGTTTTCAATAGGATAGAAAGACAAAGCATTAAAACAATTTCTTTTATCTGAAACTAACAGGTGCATTATCTACTATGCCAGTGACCCAATTTATTTGTCTAGGTTACTACCTGCCACATTCATTCTTCCAGTGATGATGAAATAGACTTTAAAGAAACTGGGTTCTCACAGGATTCTTCTTTGCAGCAGGTGAGTTGAATTCTTTTAACAGCTTAAGTTGGTCTTTCTGTAAAAGTAAATTAAGTAATTTTTTAAAAAGCAGTGGAACTTTTATTTTCTCTCACAAGCAAATATAAATCTAGAAAGTTTAAATGAAAACCTAGACATGTGTGTATGCACACAACTGTGTCTTACCAGACTCAAAAGCATCTCTTTGAATTCTTTTGCTGGTAGTGAAAGAGTGGGAGCCTTGTGGCACAAGATTGCCAATAGATCACTTAGATGGAATCAGATGGTTTAGATGCATTATTTGTCGGGGTTACTAACCAAAATCTTTCAGATCACACTAACAGCTGTGTAGTAACTACCTAATCTAATATTGGCTTTGGTGTTTTATGCATTTTCTATCGTTTTTATAATAAGTAGTTGCTTGTTTAAGTTTGAATTGTGGGTGGTGGCTCAATCTTAAAGAATCTGATGCATTTTTATCTGTTTAAGTGCTTTTGTACCTATAAGGTGCACCTGTACAAAAACTTGATAAGTTGGGTGCTATCTTTAGCAGATTTAGTGAGAAAGTAAGATCTTCTAATGTCTCTGTGCTTTTCATGCATCCCCTTAGTGACCTGCTGTGCCTAGGCAATCCCAGCAGTTCCAGGTAGTTAATCTGGAGAAATGCAGATGGTCCAGTGCTGCTTCTTTCAAGTTTGTCTTGCTGTATACCTCCTCCTTTTATATATATTTTCTTTTTCCTTCAATTTTCATAATGCCTTAATCTAAACTTGGGGTTTTTTGATCGTACTTTTGTTTTCTTTCCATATTCACTTTGTTCAACTTTACCACCATACTGTGTCCCCTCAGCTACCTGGGCAAGAAACCAAGAGTTGACATCACAGCTTTATTTCCTAGAGTATCTTGGCGTTGGCTGACTTTACACATGGAAATAACATTATTAAAAGTCCCTAGAGGATGTGTAGTAATTGATAATTTAATGATAGTTCTGGGAAATAAGAGACAAAAGCTATTGTTAGAGACAGATGATGCCCACATGTACCTACCTTAGTGTATATACTGATCTGCTGGCAGTTGACAGTTGACACTCCTCTTTATTTAAAAAACCAGCACAGTTGTGTCAGTGACACTGCACTGAGATGTAAAATGCTCAATTGTTTCATTCTTCTAATATTTAATAGATGCTGCTGGTGTGTGTGCCTGAGACTGATTTTGCTAGTGATACCTGCATAGTAAATATGCAACTACGCTTTAGTATCTATATATAGTTTACTTTTCTGGTTCTTACTATTTATAACTTCATGTTATTTTGAGCAAAGACAGCTTTTTCTTTTATATAGTGTTGTTTCTCTGTTTCTTTGGGGTGAATTTGGAAAGGTGCTGGTTAATGTTAACAGATTAAACTTTACTGAAAGCTGTTAGATTGGCTTTCAAATCAGTAAACGTGAGTAGGGTTGTAATTGATGCTACCTTTCAAAATTCAGAGGTTAAGACAAATCCTTTTCCTGTCCTTTTATGTTTAGTTTAGATAGACTTTTATTTCTTTGAAGCAAAATGGGCATAGAGATTTTAGAGTATTAGTAGAATCATTATATCACTGTCGTTGGTCCTGGGGTTGCCAGGCCTTTTCTGATTATCAGATGCAACAAATGACGTCCAATTTTATTGACCAGTTTGGCTTCAACGATGAGAAGTTTGCTGATCAAGATGACATTGGCAAGTGAGTATAACACTACACTGAATTTGGCTATAGTCTTGTGTCTTTTCTGTCTGTGTTTTTGCCTGTGGTTTTGCTGGTGATAAGTACAAGCATTTACTGATGTGAAGCAGTTGCCAGTCAGTCCTGTCTATTTGTGCTATCTGTGTGCATTGAAAGAAGTTTCCCTGAACAGAGGGAAGCAGCAGCTTCTCTTCTTTTTCTAATCTTCTGGTTATACCAATGTTGAGAAGACTGTGCTTGTGAACTGAGTTATAATAAAATACTGAGTTATAACTCTACTTTTTACAGACAGCTAAGGCTCTCTGTTGACCTAACATTGTTTGGGTCACTTTCACTTTCTGTCTGTCTCAAAGTGGGTTTTTTCCCCTACTGATGACCAGATGAATAGCTCTGCTTGTGAGTTTTCCTGGAAAGGATGACAGGAACAGCATGTCTCTGAGTGTATTTTTCTGTAGGGGAGAGTAAGGAAGGGTATTGTAAATCTACCTTTGTTTATAAGTTCGAGGCAGTTAAGACTCATTTCTGCAAATAGTGTTAGTGGAAGATGAGCAAATGAGAACAGTCTTGGTGAGGTTAAAAAACCCCAAACTAAACAAAAACCAGCACACAACAGAAAACACCCCTCAGAAAAGCTGGTATCTTTCTTTGTAAGTAAATGGATGCATTAAAGGGAAAAGGGGAGAATAGGGGTTCTTGCAGATGGTAAAGTTTATCATTGTTTTTTCTAAGATTTCATCATTTGGGATGCCAGAACATGCAGGTAGGAATAAAAAGCATTACTTCAAGATGGTTTTTAGAAGGGTGTTTTTATAATAATCTCAGTGCTCTTCTATAAGACATTTTTAGTAATTGATGTCTGACTGAAGCTTGTGTCTTCCATACAAGAAGCATTGCTGCTTTTTGACACCACAGAACCTACTGAGATTAGAGATTAAGATATGATAGATAAAGTAAGGATGCTCCTTAACTTTGTTAGAAGCAGGTGGATTTTGGGAAGGATGGGAATTGGAATTCCTTTAAGTTCATGCCTTTGGAAGTCTGTTCTCTTGGTAGAAGGAAGATGACTACTTACATAGAGGTCTCAAGACTTGTGACAGGTGCACTGATGATGTGCTCAGGAGTTGAATTAAGTTGAGGAGAAGTTACTTTAAAGTTAAGCCTTCTGTGCAAGAATCAATCACACTCTAAGTTACCTGCATAGCATCATGCAGTAATACAGTCACACTCACAACTTTGGTTCCTTTAGACCACTTATCTTTTTTCTTACTTGGGAATGCAATGAATACTAGAAGGAGGAGTCATGTGTGCTCTGCTGAATGCACTCATGGCTAAACAAAGAACATATGAACTCTTCTGATATGTAAAGATGTGTCAAGCCTAATATATAGTGTTATGTTTGGGAAAATATTTCAGTGATTGGTTAAAAAAAATATTTGTGGGGTTCTTTTGTTAAGAAACAGAACTTGATACTATTTTTCATTTTGTTCCTTCCTGTTGAAAAGGTCTTTAGAGATAGAAGGATGAAATCAGTTAATACATATAAGAACTGCAGATGCAGATGTTTGCAGGATTTTGAGGTATATCATGGTAGTGCATAGTCAGGTTAAGCATTCTCTAGGTCTAGATTTTCTCCAGTGCATAGCTATACAGTATTTGAGATTTGGATATACAATTTCAGTTATACTTGTTGCATACACCTAACTCTAGATGGCAATGTTCTTTGTTTTTGTTAAAAATATTTAATGGTTAAAAAAAATCACAGGAATGCCAGGTCTCCTTGGTGTGTAATTTTGAGTGCTTTGTGTTGGAGACTATCTTTTATCTTCTTTTTTTAGATTATTGGAATATAAGAAACCAAACAGAAATTAAATGTCTTCATGTCACAATAGAAAGTCCTGTTTTATTGAGTACATTTCTTTTTTTCTTGTAGTGTTTCTTTTGATCGGGTTTCAGACATCAACTTTACCCTCAATACAAATGAAAGTGTAAGTATGTGTTCCAGTATTATCAGAAAAATTACTGTCTTTTAAGCTTTGGCATGACCTCAAAGTTTTGGCAATGGTTATATGTATTCCTTTTATGTGGAAATCACTGGAAAATAATTACCCCGCTTTATCATGAGATTTGCTAATTGGAAGACACTATTGTTCTTTCTGATCAGTATTAAGCAGAATTGCTTCTAATTTGTGTAACTGGGCTTAGATCTGATTTGTGCATATTGTGCACTTGTGTTTTATGATTAAAGCTATTTAAATCTTCAGTGAGATAGGAAAGTAAGGACAGAGTCTCTGAACCTCAGTATTATTTGTTGCTTGAGCTAAAATGACCCCCCACTACAGAAAATTAAGCTAGAGTACTTGGTGCTCTGGTTGTCTGGAAAGTTCTTTGGGGTCACTCCCACATCCCATTTTTAAACATGGTGGAAACTCCTAAGTGCTCTTTGCTCCACTCAGCTTGTTATGAGCCAAGTAAAACAAGCAGCACTGTATATTTTCTTGACAAGCTTTAAATTAAGACATTCTGGTTTTCTGCTGCTTTTAGAGAAATGCTTTAGATTCTCTTCAAAATAGGAATTTTCAAGATGTTTACTAATGTAATATGGATTTTTTACTTCTGCTGTATTTAGGGCAATATAGCCTTGTTTGAGGCATGCTGTAAGGAGCGGATACAGCAGTTTGATGATGGTGGCTCTGATGAAGAAGACATTTGGGAAGAAAAACATATTGCATTTGCACCGGAGTCCCAGAGGCGTTCCAGGTGAGAAGAGTGTTTCTCATTCCAAACAGCAGTGTAGTGAGCCAGCAGTAATACACCTGTCCTCTGGTTCAGTCTGTCTCTTAGTGCAGACTGTCCAGCATAACTAGGTATTTCCATTCTGTGGAGAATTGAGTGGGCATGTGGCGCTAGTGATTGGTTTTCCCGCCATAATTTGCAAAAGGTGCACTTTGGCTTTCATAGCTTGTTGATTTTGGTTTTTTCCCCCTGCTGTATATTCTTTCCTTCTGCTTTTAAACTGGCCTGGCTGTCCTTGCTTTGGACAGGGCAGTCCAGCTCCACACCTCTATTAGACCTTGCTGTCCTCACTACAGTACCAATATGGCTGTGAACAAAGGAAAATGCATTGAGTGGAAGGAGCACCTAAGCCCCAAAACTCAGGGCTGTGCAGTCTCCCTCAGTATCTACTGAAAGCCTTGTCATGTGATCAAGTGAAAAATCTTAAACCTTTTTAATTTGAGAGAGGAATGAGGGGAATACTAAGAGCTAAAAATTATACCTCAAGTAATCTGTCAGAAATAATTGTAATTTACTCTAGCCTGCAACTCTGCAGTATTTCATTGTGCCCAGGGTGTTACACTAAACCCAGGATGTAAACTCTCTCTCTGTATTTGTAGCTCGGGCAGTACAGACAGTGAAGAAAGTACAGATTCTGAAGAGGAGGATGGAACTAAACAGGACTTGTTCGAATCCCACACCAATACAGAGGACAAAATGGAAGTAGACTTAAGTGAACGTACGTAGCTTTTTTCTGGTGCTTTGGGTTATAGGAAATTGTTAGATCTAGCAGCCTCATTTTGTAGGAGTTTCCTTGTTGACTGCTTTTATTCCAACTGTCTTAGTCTTTCTCACTTGCCACAGAGCATGCACATATTGAGAAGTTTGAATTCCTTACATGTCTTAAATTATTTACTCTCTTTAAAATTCCTATTTCTACCCTTCAAGAGTTAAAAAAGGAGGAGTAGTCAGAAAGGGGAGGATTAAATGCTTGTTTATTAATACTGAGTGACTACAAAACTCTGATATATTACTATCCAAACCCAAAAGATGGTCCTTTTACTGGAAGCCTTTCAGACCAGCTTTTTGTCTAACAATGTTCTTTTAGAAGACTTCCCCTCTGAAGATCAGTGAACTTGCATTGTTCTGGTTTCAAATGTGAGTGAAAGATACACATCAGGAGATTCTTATGTGGAATCTTAAATGATGTAATAGATTGAAAAGTTTTCACATTCAAGTCAGACTAAACTGGCTTTTGTTAAACTGGCAATGTCTGTAGGTAAAAGCCCTGTGTTTATCTAGACTGTAAGGAATTAAATTAGAAGGAAAAGTTAAGGGTTTTCTTTTCTTTTGTCAGATTGGTGTCGTTGGCATCTGTGTGTCAAACAAGTTTTGATCCATGTGGGTCTCCTCCCATATCTGCCTGGGTTGGAATTTCTAATTGCTAGTCAGAGCTTCCTTTTCAGCCTGTTTTTTTGTATGTAAGTGTTAATGAAAAACATGTTTCCCTTGGGTAGGTGAAGTTTTTTGAATGGACCTATCCTAAATTAGATGCTGTTCACAGTTGCTTCCAAATTTACAATATCAATAAATATTTTAAGTTGTAAAAAGCCTTAAACTTTTCTGAAATTTAGCAGTGGTCTTAGTGCATGAGAAATTATTTGAAGAAATTGAAGAAGGGGTAAAAACTTTTGTGGTTTTCATTTTTATAGAAATTAGTTTGAAAAATGGTAACAAATATTGAGGTTAATTTAAAGGATAAATCAGGATTGTACTTGTGATTGAAAATGTTTTATTAGTTTTGTTTTCAGATAAACTTTTTTTTTTTTTTAGCAGAGTGCTGTGAATTACTGATCTTAAAATTCTGCCTTACTAGCAGAATTTTCCTTTTAGGGAATACATTAATTTTTTAACAGGATATACGGGATTTTTCTGCATGTGCTTTCAAGTCTAGTTATGAATCTTGCTTCTCTTTATGAAATGTACATAGAGGGAATCAGTGTTAGGCATATGTGCACTCATGTTCTTTGTAGAAATTTGTTCCTAATGACCCTGGTGATGGTTTTTCAGCGCCTAACTGGTCAGCAAACTTTGATGTACCCATGGAGACTGCACACGGTGCCAGTCTGGATTCTGTTGGCTCTGCTGTGTGGAGTACTGAAGCACCTGTGCCAGCTAAAGAAACTGGCTGGGCTTCCTTTTCTGACTTCACATCCTCTTTGAGGTAAGAATGTCACTCATTCAGGGTGAGTTTGGTTTTCTTGCGGTGTTGCTCTCAGCACAAGCCTGTGTTGCTGGTGTACGTAAAGTGTCTGAAGAATGTTGTGTGTTTCAGCAGCATGTGTCTGTGTGATCTCCCTTTCCAGGTTGAGTGGGTACTAGTGTTTTGGGCTTTTAAAATTTCATATTGTTATGCAGCTGTGATAAATAGGTAGTTCTGCATGATTTTGAGAACACACAAGATAATGCTGTTCTTTTTTTGGATTGAACTCTACACTCTACTGAAGTCTTTTGTATGTGCCTAATTACTTAGATGTAAATTTTGACTTGCCAAATATTGGCAGTCAGGAACTAATTCCTTCTCATATTGGAAGACTTTGCTTTTATACACTTTTTTTTTACTTTCTGTCTGGGCATCAAAACACCTCAGATATAAAAGTATGATTTTTTCTTCCAACATAAAATTGTGTTGTTTCATAATTGAGGCAGGTAAATTGATAATCAAATTAAGGGCCTAGAAAATGAAGACCTGAGTTGCCACATTACTGAATAGAAGATACATTCTGTAAATGGTGACGTGTTTTTCCAGTGGCCAAATCTTGTCATCTGAGTTCCTTTAAAATTAAAAACTTGTAGCTGTACTGTATATAAAATTAAGTAGTGAAATCACTTTTGTAGTGCTTCATGACTGCACTGGCAGTTTCAACAGAGAACTATCAAATTGGAAAAATGCATTTAGCAAAACAGTAAAAAATATTTGGAAACATTGCAAGGAGCTGGTGATTACCTGTATGCCTCAGTTACCAGGGACATGTCCACTAGTACTTGTAATGTAACAAAATGAAGTGAAAATGAGATTACCATCTACATGCTCAGCTCAGTTCTGGTGCATTTTGCATTACTAAACTTCTATTTAGTATGTCTTTCCAGCACTCTTAGAACAAACATGCTTAATTCAGTTTCAGTATAGTTCTAGGCCTTACAGCTTTCATAGAGAACTAATACTGCCTTAAGAACACTTCATTTTGCTACTCAGAGATGTTTCTGAAATGTTTTTTTAATTCTATTTGAAGCTCAAAAGACTCCTTAAGAAGCAATTCTCCTGTGGAAATGGAAACAAACACAGATCCAGGTGATCCATTGAGTGCAAATGCAACTACTCATACAACACAGCTAGAGAGTAAGTAAACTGCACTGCATTTCCAAATGCTAATGGCTTGATCATAGGAGTTGCACCTAGGAAAAATCTCCATGGACTTCAAAATTTTAGATTTAGACTCCTCTCTGGCTCTGCTGCTATTTTGATGGTTATTAAAAGTGACTTTTCAAAGAATTTATAAACTATTTAAACTAGTTTCCAATTTAAAACAAGAGCCAGTGTTACTGATCCAGCTAAAAAGTTTGCACATCATGAAGAGAAAAGCATTACAAAGATACAAAGTTTGTAAGTTTGTTGTGTTAGACAATCTTCTCACTTGTGTCAGCATTTAGCTGAGCTGATGCCCAAAAGGAATGGTAGCCTCCAGTCTTGATCTGTGGGGCAATGGGCCAGTAGCCTCAGTGTGTTCAGATTTCTCCTCCGTGCTCATTCCTTTCTAAAGCCACCTTCACTGTGCCTGCCCTAATCATTTGTTCAACGTGTATGAACTGGTAAAAGGACAAAAATATTTTTATGAGCTTTTTCTCTACCTATTATTACCAGAGAGAGCAAGAAGTGCGGGTGAGAAGTCCATGCACACTGAGCATCCCAAAGATTTGTCACTACTCAGAAGCTTAAAGTCAAATTTGTGCTGTGTAGACTTGTCATGAATTTGACTGTACAGAAAAATAATTGGTCACCATAATCCTACTAAGACCTTGTTTAGGCAAAACTGTTTCACTAACCACTGTCAGTCAAAACTACAAAAGCTACAACTGTGGCTTTTCCTTAAACCATCTCTAAGTAATACTCATGCTTTCTATGCAGCACTTGCAGAAATGTGACATTCTCTGTAAGGAAGAATTCAGTATGCAAAACTGCAAAAATACCGTTCTTGATATATTGGCTTATGTGCTTGTACATGAGATAAAAACATAGCCAGCCATATGCTAAATTGCTTCTATTTCTGCTTGCAGCCCCAGGAAGTGTTGCTATGGAGGCCAGCTCAGATGGAGAGGATGATGTGGAAAATGCAGACAAGGTAACCGAAACAGTCATGAATGGCAGCATGAAGGAGACACTGAGCCTAACTGTAGATGCTAAAACTGAAACTGCTGTTTTCAAAAGGTAAGGATGCCTGTTTATTGTCTTCCCACCATGTAAATAGAACTGTGTTGATGGAACACTGTATCATCAAAGAGAGTTTAAGTGATAATTCCTGAGGCACACTAGAAACCTTTCAAAGTAATTGTTTTAAAATTTGACTTCTAGTTAGTTACTATAACATGTGACTTTACTTATCAAGCCTTAGTTTCAGTTCAAGGTTATAGCACAGGACTGACTCAGCTTTTGTCCCTGATGCAAAATTGTGCATTTTTCATGTACAGTTCTTTTAACATTGCACATCAAAATGAAGCTTTTAAAACTTTGCACAGAATTCTTAGATTTGGATTGGAATTTCATTCCTCTCATCCAGGAGGATGGAAGCAGAAGTTGAAGGCCAGCCAGGCACTGCTTTTGAGTGTAACTCATCAGACACTTGGGGTGATCACTGCTGGTGGTGTGCACAATGGTGTTAAATCTCTTCTGGACTACAGGTGGCACATGGAATTCTAGAATAACTGGAAGAACAACTTCTTAATTTTGCTGTCTTCTGATACAAAGATTCAGGAATAAGTGTCATTTTGCTACATGGTCAAAATGAATATTATATCAACACTGTGATCCTTTTATGAGAATAAAGCCCGTTTCAGCATTGTCTGCTCCATGCCATCTACTAAGATATTGTGAGCTCAGATTTAATGATCAAGTGCTTTTTGTTTAGTATTATGTGCTTTTGTTTAATATTTATGTAGGGAAACAGAGGCTACAAACAATATGACATGCCAAAATTTTGCTTTTATTGAAGCTGACGTGTTCTGGCTCCACCCTGATGTTGACAAATTGGAACACACTGCTAGAGCATTTTGACATGCAACCCTCTTCTTGTTCTTCTAGAATAACTTTCTAGTATCTGTCCCTATTCTAGCTTTAAATACTAAAAAGAAATTGTCAGTATGTCTTGGAAATTGCTTAAAAAAACCAACCCCGAGTTGGTTTCTAATTCCAGTATTAGAAACTTTTCCAGTGTTGCTCCTTACACTGCCTGTAGTTTAAATTAATTTACTTCATTAAAAGTAGTTGGAGATAATTCCTGAACTATCCAAAATATACAGACCTTGAAAACCAAGCAGCTTTCCACCACTCTTTATTCCATTCTTATGGTTATCTGAGTGACTTAACTTCTGATGGTTTTTCAGCACAAAGGAGAGGGAATTTGTGGCTGCACAGTGCTTCTAAATCAAATGGCATTGATACAGGAGTGAACCACAGCACTTTAGAGAGGTGTTGGGGCTCCGTGCACATTGATGTCACATGAAGCCATCCATAGTGCATTGCTGATGTAGTAAATGATGTGTCTGCTCTCCAGTTTGTTGTCTTTTGCACAATGCTTTTACATGGTCTTCACTCTTTGATGTTCACAAATTTGGTTTAGTTACCCATTGTGTCTTTGAACTTCTCCTTAAACTAGTTTAGCTCACATGCACTTTCAGGTTGTGTGACTTGTGATACTGGTGCAAAAACTAACATGAGGAGGCAGCACCTGGTGACAGTTCCTGCCTCCCTTCATGGAATTACCTGCTAGAACTGTAGTTAAAAAGACCTAGTGGTGCAAAGGGATGCAATATCATAGAATTGCCCCAGTCAGAAGAGACCTTGAAAGTTTATCTGGTCCAATCTTTTATGGGAAACGGAGCCCAGATGAGATTACCAGGCACTCTGTCCTATTGTATATTGAAAACTTCTTGGATCTTGATTTGGAAAGGAAATGTCAAAGGAAGATACAAGGGGTCTCAAAGATGAGGCCTTAAATGTCAAGACTGTTCTACTCTGATAGACATGTGCAGCTTCATAGTGAGTCAATGCTCAAGTTGCATTTTTTAAAACCAGCTTGCTGGGAGAAGGTCTAAAGTAAGGGATAGTTAGAGTAGTGAGGGGAAGTCCTGCTCTGGCCTGTTTGCCTTTCAAAGTGGATGCTTCCAGACTTCAGCTTTATCTAGGTTTCTGTCAAAAGAAAATTGATGGTGTTGAAGTCAACATTGAGGGGATTTATAAGTGCCATAGTGAATTTGTGGAAAGCTGCAAAGGACAAAAATGTGATTTCTGAACTTAGTTCAGAGTGGAGAACAAGTAGGAAGAATGCCAGCACAGACTGCCTCTTTAAAAAGTAAAAAAACTGAGGACATCACTTTCGATGGTGATGGTGACAAGTATTTTATTTGGAAGGAATGCAAAGACTATCAAGGCAAATGAGATGGGGAGATTAGATGGGGAAAACTTGATGAGAGATTGCAATGCAAAAGACAGTATTTTTGCAGGCTCTGCAGGATAGAAGGAGAAAAGAGAAGGATTCATTGAAATTTAAAGGATCCATGGAAAGGAGAACTGTGAGAATAGGAAGAAAACCAGCAGAGGAGATTGGCACTTCTTGAATAAATAGATTTGTTGCTACAGAGGTATAAGATTGATTGTCTACTTCAGAGCTACTTTATAACTGTCTCTTGCAGGTATATATGCTCAAATTTGTGTTTTAGTTTGCTCATAATGGTGTGATTGAGGTGGAAGAGGGTGGAATAGAGAGGCAGAAAAGTTTGGGTTTAGAGGCAAACCAGAAGATTTGTTCACTGATGACTTTTGAGGCTGCCTGGTTACATGGTACTGTCTTACATAGTGTGAATGTACAACTTTTTCACTAAACTTTGTTTTTGTCTACAAGAGGCAGTTTGTGAAGTAGATTGGGCTGCAGTCTTTGTACCCCATAAACCATACATAGTATTCACTGTGGAGTTACTAGGGAGTTTATTATGTAAGATAGTGGTGAGTTAATGATTTTGCTGGTATGTTTCATGGACAGACGTTATTAATGCCAGTTTCTGAGGGAATCTTGAATTTCTTTTATACTTTCTTCCATTTTTGCATTCTTCTGGCTTCAGAGTGTTGAAATCCTATCGGTATGTATAGTAAAGGCTCATGATTGTTACCACTTCAGGCATCACATACATTCCTTTTTTCCTTTCTGATCTTATTTGCAATCACTGTGTTTCCTGCCCTTTTATCCAGTCAAGTTTTAATGGATGTAAGCACCAGTGCATCATTAGGTGTTTGTGAAGTCTAGAGCCATGTGCTTGATCTTCATATTGCAGTCATAACTTAAAATCCATTTGCATGTGAAATATGGACCTGTCTCAGTTTTCTCCTGTTGCCTGAAATTCCCTGTAAATAAACTTCAAATACATCAAATAATGACTTTTTGTTTTATTTTGTTTTTTAAGTGAGGAAGGAAAATTGACTACCTCGCAGGATCCTTCTTGTAAATATGTAGTAGAAGAGAATACAGAGGTTGCAGAAGAGGTCCCTTCAAGTCTTCAGCCTACTAACAGCAGTCCAGAACAGAGGTAACTGTATTCAAGGATGCTTTCAATTCTCTAAATAGCAGTTTATGTGCTTTTCTAACAGGATTGATCTAAAGAGATTGAGTTTAGCTCAGTCTTAAAATGTGCTTGCTTTTATTTTAATAAATTCTCCCAAGTTGGATTTTCAGTTGTTTCTAAGACTCTTGAGTCATCAAAGGTGTATTTTTCTTGCAGGGAGTTGTAAATATCCCATTCTGTTCTGTGACAGTGTTACCAAGTTAGAATAGTGCATTGATGCACAGAACTCCACTGTGTGTTCTCATTGTACTCTAGATAGATTAAAATATGTGTGTTTGACAAATTTAGATTCTGTTTTTTAAGATTTATTTATGAGCCAGTAGTTAACTAGCTCCTTTCTTCTAACTTTCTGCTCTGCATAAATCTCAAACTTGATCAAGAAGGGGATTCCAATCAGAAAAAACAACCCTGTATACCTCAAGTGGGAGACCCAAAAACTCTTTCACAATGTCTCCTAGAGATGCTGTCTTTATCAAGACAGCAATATTTTTTTAAAATGTTGATAAGTATTATATTGTAGGGAAAAAGTCCTTGGGTACTTGGTTATCTTTTGCGTAAAAATGTTTGTCTGAACCAGCGGAGGGTTCTCAGAGCTAGCAGTTTGCTAGTTTGCCTTTAAGTTGTGGGAAATGTCAAGGAAGTCCTTTCACCAAATCCTGCTGGCTTCAGCAAAGCTCAGAACTTTCTCTAAAGGTGGCTGTTGCAGTAGATCCTCATAAGCACAGGATTAATACCAAGATAAACCTAATGGTGCTTTTGGGGCTCCATGTATGTATGACTAGTGGAAGGAGTCCCCTAGGTAGGTCTCTGGCTGGTGCCTAGCAGGAGTCATCTCTGCTAGGAGCCCTGTTCTGTCATGGACTTTTTTCTTGGACAGTTAACAAGTGAGTGATGGTTGTGCAGACTGTCACACTTCTGTCCATGCAGCATTTGTTTCTTACCTTCCAGCTTTCTCTTAAAAGTGTTTGCTTTTATCTAGTGCTGTCTGTCTTTTCTCTAATGTTTACATATGTTTTTTAAAAAGTGTTTTTAGAGCTTAGCAGCCAAAGACTTAGCTAGGGGGCTTCTGCTGGTCATGTGCATGTAGAGCACGGACCCCAGAGTGGCTTCTCTGTGATGTCCACCATCAGAGAACAGGAGTTACAGGTAACTTTCCTCATCTGTAGTTTCAAGCAGTATTTGCATTCTTTTAGAGAATCTTCAAATGTATTCCTCAGACTTGGAACTGAATGGAAGTTGGGATTTTTTTTGCCTCTGTTGCTTGCATATTTTTGATGTCCTCATGCATTGGTTTGATCTCTTTATGCCAGTCCAGAGCAACTGAGCCCATGTTTACACTCAACTTTTATCTAAAAATGTATATACTGTTACTGTTTTCACTCTTGTAGGTTTGCTGTCCATTTTCCTCCGTACTTCATGAACATTTCATCCTAATGGATTGACATTCAAAGTACTTGTGAAAGGCTCTTTGTAGATTAGATTAATAACTAAAGCAATTTTTTAAGATGCTGTTGTTTTTTCCTGTTGTGTCCTAGCTGCTGGCTTTCCAGTGCAACCTTAAATACTCCTGGTATCACATTTTGCCTCAGAATAAGATTTGGATAAGTATCAGAAATGTGCTCCTTATTAGTAATTCTGAATACCACGTCTCTGGAGATCACTTACTAGATCAGTTAATGAAGGCCACACATTCTTCAGTGGTGTGCTCAGTTAATTGAGTGCTGTGCCTAATTAGGAAATAAGGACTCCAGAAATGCTGGACTGCAGAGGATAATTGGGATGAGCATGTTATTAGCACATGTTTCCTTCTTTCACTTCATGGGTTTTGCTACACAGGATCCAGGGTTCTTAATTTTTGGTTTGGTTTTTATTGCACCTGCTTGAATTTGCTTTGATCTTTTTTGTATGCTTACATATCTTTTTTTGGCCTCTTAGGACTGATCAACACACCCATTTAGGAGAGGCATCTGTTAATGGCCCTGTATGATATGTGATGTCTACTGCCTTGGCTGAAGAGAAAGAACTGATGTCCAGGTGTTTGAGTATTTCTGAGGATATCATCTAGACCCTGTTGAAGCCAGTCACTGCTGCACTAATTTCGCAAGGAATCAGGACCAGCAACATTTATATTCTAGATTTTAAGACATTGTACAGAAATTCATAAGTGTAAAAATATTGCACATTGAGAAATACCAATAATTTTTGCGTATGTTTATATTGTATTGTTCTAAATAATGGGGGGCCTGTGAAATAAGATCCTGCTACCCATGTAATGATGACAGTAGTGTTACTATAGTTAAAATGGCTGTAAGAATAGTTTTATAAAAAAGTGAATACAAAAATCTAATGTATTTGAGACATAACTATTTGACAATTAGTGTGACCAAAGTATTTAGCAGTTTTCTTACATTTTTCACCTTGTAAAAAAGAAAAAGAAAATTCATGTTTTTTCTGAAACTGAAATGCCCTATAAATGTTATTTTGGTTGGTTTAGCTTTCAAAAGTGATTTAAATAAGAATTTTTTGGTGTTCAACATTTTACAACAGGTTTTTTAATTGGTAATTGTTTTCTGTATTGTTCTAAACAGATCAAAAAATGTAAGTCTATTGGTAGAGATTTTAAGTATTTATTGCAACAGCTTAGTTGACAAATTGATGTTACTGTAAAGCCATATGTTCTGTTAAGTCTAGTTTGCTTGAAACAATACCTTCCAGGTGAAACACTAGAATATTTGGAGTGCACATGGCTTGTTGTGTTTAAGTGGTTCACCTGCCTTTAAACAGTTCACCAAGATTTAGTTTAATACCAAGCATTATACAATGGAACATTTCAGAACAATCTGCGTATTTAAAACGCTATAATCCTTTTAGACAAGTCAAGTAAAAGAAATGCTCATGCTGCTAATGTAATTACAGTACCTGCATTTTAAAAGTAAATAGTGTTTTTAATACAAATTTTGGCAGCAGAGCATGTTAATTGGTAATTTCACTGTACTGATCTGTGTGAGGCTTTCATTTGTATGTTCTGAACCAGTTTTTTCACAGCTGGTTTGTGTATATATATAGTGATTATGGAAACTAATTCTGTGTAATTTATAATTTTCTATGTCAGTGTAAAATTCCAACAGCCTTCTCAAACAAACAGAAGCAATATACTGTATATTGCCACATTGTCTGGTGAAAGGGTTAAAATACTCCTGCACTTTTAGACGCAAAACCATTTTTGTTTCTGTAATAGTCATATTCATTTATTTTTTACATCATTTGTTTTCCTGACCAGTATTTAAAGCCAAAAGGATATTCTAAACAATGGCCAATGATTTCTTTTAGAAGGCGTCCCAAACAACGTGCCTAAACATTACATTGCATACAGAAATAAAAAACCCACATGTATGTCACTGCCCTTATTGCTTTCTCTTTTGCATTTTTGGCAAGGTTCAGTGCACTTGTCCTGAGAAGTTTTTGCCAAGTGATCAGTTGTATGAAAATGAAGGGGTAAAACCACAATATCATAAGTGGAATTGGTAACTATAACAAACTTTTATTTGTACTTTATAAATTATGGAATCCAGTCAGTTTCTAAGTTTTCTTTATCAGTTCAGAATTACTTTCAGATCAGCTCGACCAAAACCATTTTGTGTGTTAGCTTTAAGGTTGGCACCTGTCCTTTTGTCACTTTGATCTGTCACTGAACAAGCAGGTTTGGAAACAAAACTGCTCATTTTGACACATGAATTGGAGTCAAGTGCAAGTTCCAAATTCAGGCAAACAGCAAGTTGGTTTGCATAAGTTTGATGCTTGTAAGGAGAAAAACTTGTGTCCTTTCCAGTGGAACTGTTTGTCCCTTGCTAAAATGTTGATTTATTTAGCTCTGTAGCTATCAAAACTGGAGAACACAGTAGATGAAATTGCATCTGGACCCTGTTGCCTTCATTTCAGCAGTCTTGTACTTGTCCTTCTGTTCACAAGCTCTCATATCAGTCCACTGTTCTGAGGACGTGTAGGGTCTGTTTTACACACTCACTCTATTACTTGCACAAGGAATCCAGAACTTGAAAGCACTGGAGGTGTGTTTGGGATGGGGAGGGAGGGTCTGTGGGTGGGTGTAAGCACACCTCTTCTGCCGTCCTTCATCAACACTGCTGTTGATCTGCTGCTCACATAGCCTTACAAAGGTTTGAACATACTGCAAGAATCCTGAATGGCTGTTACCCAGCCTGTGTAATCAGATTGGACTTGCATGCAATGGAATTTGAGTCTTCTTGAGGAAAAGATATTTTAATACATTTGCAGCATGGACTGAAGTCTAATACCTTTGAACGGGTTTGAAATCCTCCAGTGTTTTTAGCAGCAACTAGGATGAAATGAGCTTGCTTTGAAGGGCTTGTCCACTGCCACATTCCACAGTGGTTTTTGAAATGGCTAAAGGCTCAGTCACTTGAAACTGAGGAATAATGATATTGGTTGATGTCAATGGGCAGTGGATTTACCCCTTAGGATTTCTCTGGAAAAGGATTTTTACTCAAAAAAGAGTATGTTTCAAAAGTGGCTAGAGCAGTAATATCTGTAGTAGCTCATTGCCTCTTCCCATCTGGCAGAGCGGATGAATCATGCCTTCTTGACCAGTGAAACCATTAGTTTTAAGTGTAAACCCTGAATTAGTTTTATAGCAAAACTGTTCCATTTAAGTAAAAGCGTAAGTCATCATCTTGACTAACATTACTATTAATTCACTGAAAAGATAACAGGACAGTGGAAACAATCTCATTATGATGTTGTACATGGAATCCCATGTGACCATGCTCTTGAGTGAAGTCTAAATTTTTGCACCTATTAAACCTTGTATCTACCTCTTGAAAACAGTGACTTCTGTGTTGTCATCTGCATACTTCTGTGGAAACTTACAGTGACATTCATGCTTTGTGTGAAATCCATTGAGGAGACTTGTGAGGAAGATGAATCAGATTCTTACTGTCATTCATTATAAGCTTACTTTTCTGTTTAAATTTTAAAGCATTAATTTCCTTGGAGATTTTGTTTTCTGGCATATGTCTCATACAGTTATATCAGGAAGTACTTACTGTATATAACTGGCTCTATTAATAGACTTAATCACCTCTGACTGTCTCAGAATAAATAGTGCTTTCTCTAGTGTAGTGTAAGTGCTTTGAGTTTCATTATGAAAGTGTCTGTATTGTTTTCCAAACCAGGATGGAAAATGGCTGTTATTGTGGCAGCAAAATGTCCTTTATTGGTAAAGGTTTTAACATCTGTATTTTAGCTTCTGCATCTTACTTGCTAGCAAGGTAAGGATTTG
Source organism: Zonotrichia leucophrys gambelii (assembly GCF_028769735.1). Taxonomy (NCBI): domain Eukaryota; kingdom Metazoa; phylum Chordata; class Aves; order Passeriformes; family Passerellidae; genus Zonotrichia; species Zonotrichia leucophrys. The sequence continues at coordinate 38,950,374 of NC_088175.1, read as the reverse complement.
GCATCTTCCTGTTTCATTATTGTTTGAGTATGTAAGGTTACAGCATGAAAGGAGATTAAGTTAATAAAATGAAAATAAAAAATATTCTTACTGTAAAGATAGATGCATTTTTCTGTCTCCTTTAGGTAGAAGAGTTCATGACATTTTTTGGACTTGCTCAGACCAGGTTCTGTTACTTGTTTCAAATTGTGATTTGCCCTGTGTTTAGTCTTGGTTAATGACTTGGATGTAATCACACTTCTAATGATATCCAAGGGGAATCTGTGTACTTCTTACTCTGCTGCCACAAGCTAAAGCACTGAGACCCAAATTTCCCTTGTGTTTGGCTCATAGCATCTTTTAGAATTTCTCTTTTAGATGAGCCTGAGCTTAGCATTTGCCTACTTTTTGTTGGAGAGGGGAACTTTTTCTGTATTTGTCTTCTCTAAGTCACTAAGTACCTTGCAAAATGAGGGGGCATTCCCTTAGGTTTCTGGCCATAGCTTAAACACTGTAATTCTGATTCTTGGGCCTCTTTCTGGATTTGAGTTGTGTATGGTGTGGGTGCTTTCCCGTGGTTGGTGTTTTCTGAGTCTTAAATCATTATTCTGAAGACTGATCTTGCCATACAGCCACCCAGAGTAAGAAAGCTACACCTTGCCTATCTGTGGTTGTGTAGATTTTGTTGCTCCTGTCCCATGAGATAGAATGCTTGCCCTTTAGCACAGGGGAATTTTATCTGCTTGTCTCACTACTTAGATCTGTAGATGTTATTTAGGTAGATGGGTGTTTGGTTCTCAAGGATGTAACAGACATCATTTTTTCAGATGGAACCTGGACCTGTTAGGAATCAGTTAGGTCTGCTTTTAAACTCCACTGTGTGCCTCACTTATGTCTTTCTTACCTGGGAATGGTTCTTCTATTTTCCTTATCTACACCAATTATCTGTCAAAGGTTGTTACAATTTCACCTTGGATAATGCACTAGTGTGGCTTTTTTGCAAGAGCACTGAAGCCTGACTGCAGATGACGCAAATAAAAGCTGCTTTTCCTTACACCAAACAATTGAATGTTTGGGAAATCCCTCAGCTATTTTTTCAAATGAAAGAAAAAAATGTTGACTGTTTTTCACTGCTTCTCATATCAGACAAGATTGCTAAAATGAGCTAAGATGCTAAAACTCAAGTGACCTTGTTTCTGTTATTGGGAGTTCTCCAAAGCACCTTTCCTCCTATATCTTCAGTGAAATACTTGTTAATGCTCTACTTGTTAAACTGGGCTGTTTTTCTTTAGTTACTGGTAAACTTACAATTCTGAGATGTGCTTTCAGATGAGAAGGGCTCTGCTTTGGAGTGAGCCATGGAGGACTGTGCATATTAACAAACAAGGTAGCTACAAGGAACTTTGAGATATTTGTGAGAATGTGGGGCCCTATTGTTATTCTTTAGTCCCTTCAGAATAAAATAGCTAGAAAAGATAAAAGGGCTGACAAAATGTGCTACTTTTCTTTTTAATGCTAGTACTTTGCTTGTCTAGTTTGATCTACTTCAGACACAAATCTCTGAACTTGGAAAGTGATGCGTAATTTCCTGGTGAGTGAATTGTTTCAAGCTTTAATTACATGATTCACATAGAATTCACACTTATTTTTATGTACAAGCACTGAAGATAATTTTTAACTGAACTATTTAAATAAATCTCTCTAGATTCACACCTGTGTGCATGCACATCAGTATGTAGGACACATTCTCTTAACATGGCCAGTGCCGTGCCCATGGTGCATTTCCAGAGTGTGCAGAACTGCAGAATACCAAGAAGAACGAAGAGGTATTTGTGCACAGGGTCCAGCCCATTCTAAAGCATTTCAGGCTTGTGTCTGCATGGGCAGACGTTGTCAGTGGTCTCTGGCCAGCCTGAAGGTATCTTGATGGGAGAAGGAACTGGTGCCTCTGGTGTCAGGCAAGTTTCAGCTTTTGTCAGATGATTTCTCTGATGCTCTCTTAGTCCAGCTACCTGATATATTTGAGCCTGTGGTAAGGTAAGGCAGATCCAACTGGGGGTCTCTTAAAATCTCAATGACAATCTAGAAAGGAGTAACTCAGGAAGTACTTGGATTGTAAAACTGAGTGCAGGGCAAGGGTTATGTTAACAAGAGTTTGTACATATGCGTGCTTGGTGCTTTTCCATCTGAGCTGTTCTCCAATATCCTTTTTTGCTCATATGAGAAGATTTGAGCTATGTGTTAAATGACTAACCAGTTCCTTCAGGGAGAGGAGTAGATGCTACTTCTGGGTACATTTTTGTGCCAAGTGTCTGAAAAGAAATCAAGAAAGATGGTGGTGTAGTGTGATGCTTGTACAGAAACAAGATCATCTAGTCACCCTAAAACATGTATTTGGAGCCAGAAGTCTTTGTGTTCACAAGTGTGCAAAAAGGCTATAGGTAGGCAACACTCAAATGGAAAGGTAATTGCTTTTAAGTGTCAAGATACTGGCTTGAAAGATAAAGCAGGGAACTAGCAAAGCTCTGATTGCAGGGGAAGGCTGTTTGAGTCCTTAATCTCAGCCAAGGCCTCCTTTCGCTTTTTGGTCATTGCAGCGCCTCAGTGAGCTAGAAGAAGATGAAATCTTGCTGGCTGGCTGGCTGCCTGTGGAATAATGGATTGCTGTAAACAAGAATCCTCAAATGGCCTTGGGTTCCTGGGAGAATTCTTTTTCATGACAGTGATGCCAGTGGCAACGTTATTCATGAAGGGAAAAGACTGAAGTTGTGAGTTGCAGTGGGAGAAGAAATTACACACTAATGAAATCCTCTGAATAAGTTGTGTAATGGAGTCAGGATTGATACTCATGGTGTGGCTGTGTGTTAGGTAATGACATCTGGCTCTCTGGAATGTGAAGATTCGGAAACTTGAATGTTTGCTGCTGCTAGACAACATACAAATGTTTTGTGTTAACTTCAGTTGTCTTATGCTTTCTCTGTCTAAACCTGCTAACAGAACTGTGAATTTATTCTTCATTTACTCATAAAAGATATGACTGATAATATGACAGGTTTGAAAGGGTAGCTAGTTAATTTTTAAAATTATTTTTGTGACTATTGTAATGTCCAGCCATATGTGTCATCAAGGTATTCCAGAGGCACTTAGGTGACTGTAGGACTTTGTATAGCCTCTGGACTTTTAATTTGCTCCTGCTTTGACGCAAAGCAGTATTTCACTGCTGGAATACTGCTGTCTCTGACAATCTTCATTGTATGTTTTTATGAGCAAAAAGCTTTTTTGAACCTCAGAGCAAGAATGACTTGTTTATAAACAGTCTATTGCCTTGATGTGTGCTACAAACCTCTAAGAATGTTTTAGAAACTCAGAAATAAGTATAAGCATTTCTGGTAGCTACAGCTTTTCTCTTGAAGAGAAATAAAGGTAATGAGGCTGACTGCTTAGCTGACAGGCATTTATTTGGTGTTCAGTTTACTGAATGTGTCTGAGAATCACTCTGCTGCTGCCATAGCAGCTTCTGTGGTGGCTGAGGGTGGAATGGATGAAATCCTACAGTAATAATATTGGAACCTTGAAACAAACTGGTCTTAGTCTAAGAAGCAAAGGAGGGAGCAGAAGCCATGTCAGTATTTCCCAATGCCTTTCACTAGAAGAGGTTTGTATCCTTTTTCTCCAAATGTTTTATCAGGATAATTTCTTATAGGAATAAAAGAAAAGGAACCAGTGCTAGAAATGGTTTTTTGTTTTGTTTTTGTTGTGTTTTTGTTTGTTCGTTTGTTTGTTTGTTTTTTGGCATTTTTTTAACAGTCAAAGGATGAAAATAACAAACAGGGTGACAGATAAATGTTTGCAGGTTTTGAATTATTTACAGGAAGTTCTTCCTTACTTTCCATTAAAAATCCTGGCAGTATTACATTTGTCATTCTCTTTTGCCTGATGTTTCATGGAAGATTTCACAGAACTATTTGGGGATGTGGGAAGATAAAATGAACAGTTGTGAGGACTGCAAAAATCACATGCTAGAGACATAGGTGTTCATGAAGTAAAAGTTCTTTCATAGGTGTTACAAGTTAAATAGATGGCAGCTAATTAAAAGCTGAAAGAGGTAATTTAAAATATCTCATCCAAATCTTTGTAACAAAGACTAGAATTTCACTTTGTTCTAGATCAGCTTGAACTCTGGCTCTGTCATGTGCTCTGTGGAAAGCTCAGTTGACTTCATACAGCATAAATTAAGATCGTTGATGCTTAAATTCTTACTGTGTTTCTCCTTCCTGCCCTCACTTATTTTTTGAGAAATAACAAAATGCTAGAAATCCAAATAGGATGTATTTTTCCTCTATGGGAGACTGAAAATAAGTAAAACTTACCAAAATTATACTTACTGAGATGCTGAAATCAGGGAAGAATATGAAACAAAGAATCAGGAGAAGAAACTGAAGAAATCAAATGCTAAAAAAAGAAGAAAAAACTTTGAAGCAAAGTGAAATCAGTAAAGTGGAGTGGGATGACATGAAGTTCAGTGAGGTTTTGTACTATACAATTTGCTTAGATAGTAATAGCCAATTCTTCAAAACCTTCTGAACTGCCCAAGTTCAGGCAAATTGCCATACAATGAGAAGGGAAAACATGACTACTCATCCCACCCTTGGCATTTTTTTCCCCATGATGTATTTCTACACTCATTATAAGAATTAAAGAATTCTAGATCAGTTTCTGTAATATATTTTACTACTGTCAGTATCTTTAAAGGAAGGCATTTGTTTAGTTAAAAGATCCAAACTTATTTGTAATAGGTTAGTACTGTTAAATAAAAACATGAATGCTTAAATGTTTTTGAGATCAAAGCTTTTGTTACTTTCATCAAGTTTTAGAGCTATTTACAACTTGAGATAATCAGTAGTAGTGGTATGTTCTCCAACAGCTGTTAATGTGATATTGAAAGATGCAGCCATCCTTCCAAAACCAGGACAGGGAAAAAAATGGCCCCTTTTCAAAATTTGAGCACACACGGTAAACAGCATAGTGAAACTCCTCAATTGCACATCACACTGCAATCACTAATATGTCTGACTGTTGTGCCTGTGAAAGTATAAGGAAGAAAAAGATGAACAATTTTGTCTTAGAAGAATTTTTTAAAAATTCTTAACGAAGTATACCAGAATAATCTTACTAACTCCATAATTAAAAGAAAACAAAAGCTCAGCAGTCTTGGCTGTAGTACTGAAGTACTGTCAGGGAATTTATAATGCTCCCCATGTGTTGAAATTTAAAAGGTCTGACAAGTCATTAAACTGAGATGCGGTCAGAACTGGGCATTTGTGTATTGGTGAAAAATTTTCTGCACAAAACATTTGAACAGTGACCAGGATAACTTTTGGTGAATGATTGGTGTGTGGCTGGCATCAGCAAACATTATTAGTTGGTGTGAGGATAACATCTAATACCTGGATTGCCTATATTCATCTGTTAATACTTTGTCATATTTATTTAGCCTGAGAGAAGTGACTTCACTGATTTTTATGTTTGAGAAGGCGGCATTCCTGAGCTGCAAGAAGTACATCCTGAGTGATCCTCCAGAGGAACCTGTTTCTGCAATGGTTATCAGGAAAGCCTAGGGGAATATGTGTCCTGTGTAATGATGTAGTTGCATTAACTAAGACTGGGTGATACAGGCAGTCCTTTCTGTAACTCAAACACTTTGAGTTTTCTCTCCCTAGAATGTTCTTTACTCCCTTCCTCCAAATAGATTGATTTCATGTTGGGGAAAGCAAAAGAAAGACCTTCATAATTATATTTTCAATTTTCCTGCTTCCTAGTCACCAGAACATTAGGTACAAATAAAATGTAAGTGATATTCTTTAGCACTGAGCAGCACTTACATAAGAAGCCGTGTGCTGCATTTCTCTCTCAGGTAGGTTAACTTGCCCCTTACTGCTCTACTTATCTGTCAGGCTGGTGGCTAACTTTGTAGAATGTGAAATTCAAAGTAGGGGCTAGAACCTTGAAGCTTTCAGACTGAGAAGGGTAACAAGATGAATCAGTGTCTAGAAAAATTTAAAGGAATTAAGTAACTCCCATGGCACCTCAAAGTAGCACAGACAAATCAAGTGCCTCAGATGCATATGAATTCTGATCAGTAATTTAAAAAAAAAATTAAATCTATGTTTTGTTTCTATTGTTAGGGTTAGCTTTGAAGGTCACAATCCCATTTATAATACTGAATCTCGCAGTTGTGAAGCACAACTTGCCTTTAGCTTTCTATGTTTGCCAAAAAGATTGCATTTATCTGCTTATTTTCTAATTTTATTCCTTCTTACAACTTATGCTTACTAGTTATTAGCTTAGTCTCCTTAATGCCCCATAAAAATAGGACCTATTTTATGGTTTTCCACTTCTCTAGTAAAAAGTGGTGTTGGTCAACCAAAACCAGTTACTCTTTATTCTGCCCTTGACAGGCAGCACTGATGCCAGAGGAGTTTTGACCCTCTTGAAGGCAGATTACAGCAAATACATCACTGGATTAACCATGCAGAGTCTCCACCCAAACCCCCTGAAAGCAAACATGAGAAACTTAAACCGTTTCCTGCCATTGCAGTGTCTCCTTTGCTTAGTTTCTCTTCATAATCAGTCTCAACATCATTTTTGTGGTTGCATCATATTTGATCATGTGCACTCTCTTTGTCTTTCCAATCCTAGTAAACTCCTGTAACAGAGAGCATCTGAACTTGGGTCCTGAAGTCTTCAGTCATAAAACATTCTCACTAACCACCTGTGCCCAGTCCCTCACAAGACCAGGAGTCCTGGCTCTGCTCCCTGGACATGTTTGTAAGTAACTGAGTTCACCATGTTGGATAGGAAGAGTGAACTGCTGTTTAGTGGTGCTGATGAGCTGGAAAAACAAATGCTGAGTACTCTTGGGTATACATGGATAAAACCTTGGGGTTTTTTATAGATATTTCACAGAGGTAGATTACTGATTCTGTGTGCCCAAGCAAACAGGATTACTGTTTCCTAAAATACAAGTACTGCTGTCGTTACAAAGGCTCTGGGAGCTTGCAAAGTTATCCAAGCTGTCAAAAATTAAAAAAAAAAACCTGCAGTCATTGGACTTGTCATGGCCTAACCCCAGCCAGCAACTAAATACCATGCAGCTGCTCACTCACATAGGTAAAAGTGAGCCATATGATAACTGTCCTCTGAGCTCACAAACAAGTTTCTTGAATAATTTAAAAAAGATATAATGAAGTTGATGTTGTCATCTGATAAAATGAAAGTTAATACCTTCAGTTCTAGATGTGATTTCAAGTGTGTATTCTATCTTCTTGTGGGATCTCTCAAAAACCCAACAAAATGAAACCATTTGTGGTTTACATAAGCAAAAACAATCCAAGAAATTGAAGCTGATTCAAAACTGGATGTTTAAAAGTTATTTAAAACTACAATTTAAGTTATATTTTGAAACTTAGGTACAATTAAGTTATATGGTGAAACTTATATGAGAGTGTTGATCCTATCATCCTATTAACCACAGAGCTGGGTCACAGTGATGCATATGAGTGTAATCATGTCAAATTCAAAAATTTGAGGATTTTTATGAGTGCATCTGGAACTTAGTCTTAGAAAATGAAAAATTATGAAAAAAGGTCATGAGCTGATCATACTCTGAAATGGGATAAAGAAAGAAATTGCAATCAGCTGGGTAACATTCTAAATAATGGACATAGAACTGAAATCTGAAGTGGAAAAAGTCAGGTAAATTTCTGTAAAGAACAAGAAAAAGAGGGATCACTAGGGCTGTTCATAGAGCACATGTTCTCTGTACTCTCCTTGAGGTGCCTCTCTGGGTAAGTTGGGGTGGGTTGCTTTGCCTTTGCTGATCCTGGGGTGACAGGGTAGCTCTGCATCCTTACATGAGAGCCATAAGGTTGAACATCAATTAAACATGGATCAGTACATCCAAGCAGCTGGACAAAAGCAAACTAAGAACTCTAGCAAACAGATTAATGCATGGAATATTTATTCAGCACAGGAAAAAAACCTCAGCTAGAGAACTGGAGAACACTTCTGTGTTTCTAGAAAAATGTACCCATTTGGACAGAGAACTTAGAAAGCTATGCAAGTTGGAGATGTCTAGTAAATGTAACTCGTGAAAAACACTTGTATGAATTCTTGGATAATTTTGGTCTCTAAAACTCCATTTTCAGCCCCCTGATTCTTGATAATTTAATATTTACCTTTCTGGATAGACACAGAAAATAATTACTGTTCTATTTTACAGCTAAGAGTTACTGTGTGGTGCAAAAAATTGTCTTCTTGATAATGATTGCTTGCTAATTTCCAAAGCAAATACAAAATGGATCTTTTGACTCATCCATTTTATGAGAAATACAGTGTGCAGTCTAAATTGAAAAAATGAACGTTCTGTTGCAAATAATCTATGTTCTGTTGAAGGGAGTGTCAGACTATATGCAAAAGAAGCAAAATGCAGATTTGCTAATGTAACTGAAATCAAGCACTTATTTCAGAATAAATTACTTTAGGCTGAAGGCTTCATATCTTATTCTATACTACACAGTTCTTTCTTTGAAAAAAGAAAATCAACTTTTTTGTCATCTATTGTAGTAAAAGAATCTCTGATTTAATATTGGAAAGAACACCAATGCAGGCAACAGACAAGTGATTTAAAACAGATGCTAAATTCCCTCTGTGTAGAAAATTATAGGCACTGGTGATGACATTAGATGCATATGACTAATCACAGTTAATGCTTGCTGTTGCCAATTAGCTTTATTAGCACAAGCAATTTGAGCACAGCATGACATTACTTTAATTACTGTAAGCAGCTTGTTCATTTATTGAGCAGTATGCATTTAGAAAAGGGGTATTCTATCTGCAAATTAATCATAACCCTCTTTGTCATTAGAATTTCAGGAACACTGAGGAAAAATACTTTACCATGCAAACAGAAAAAATAGGTGATGAAAGTCTGGCAGTCATTTTAGTATTTTACTACTATTCTACTTTTTTATAAAAAGACAAAAGCTATTGTGTGATTTCTGTCTGAAAGCTAGTCATGAGTGAGACAAAATTACTACCATTAGAGTTAAGACAAGACATTATGACCATTAGGTGGTAGCAATGCAGAAAAAATCTTTTAAAAGTGTACAGGAAAAATAAGGCTAAAGATATCTTGGACAGAAAAGCCCCAGTCCAAACTCCAAGCAGCATGAGAAGCTTATTTTCTCCTTTTCATATCATATGAAGATACATTTGTTGTCTGTGACATAGGTAAAAATTTGCATATCAGAATACAGTCTTCAGAGGGTGGAGGATGCATAATTTCATTAGGAAAATGCAAAGAGTCATTGTGCAATTATGTTCTCAAAATTGCTGTAGCAAATAAAACAGAGCTGCATTATGAGCTGACTGCATTGGCACCACCCCACTGGCTCACAAAACTATTGCAGAAATGAAAATCATGATGTTGTGGAAGCAAGAATTCAAAATAAGATTTATTTTGCTTTGTAGTTTCTCCTAAGACTTTAGAATATCTCACAAATTTATATTTCTTAATTAAAAATTAACAGATTCAAGAGATAGAAGACACCTCTCCTATATTTTATGCCTGTAAACATTTGAACTTGGATCTGGTATCATATTCCCCATGATTTACAATAACTACTTGCAATCTTTCTTTTAATCCTCCTGTCTCAAATCTTCTTTTGGACAAGATATTCACTGTTCAAAAATTAATGTAGAGAGGTCTTAAAGAGAGTCCTTATCAGTTGTTGGCTTTTGTTGTGCTGTCATTCTGTTCATCCACAGGTCCTGCAGAAGCAGGACTGCTAGAGGAACTTTAAAATCTTTGGCTTGTGCTGTGTGGAAGAGGTTGCACTGAGATGTGCAAGTGTCAGGCTGGATGGAGCTTTGAGCTCCATCTTATCTATTGGAAGGTGTCCATGCTCACACTAGGGGGGTTGGAGCAAGGTGCTCATTACAGGTCCTTTCCAAACCATTCTGTGAGTTACAGGCTCATTCTACATTGGTGTGAAGGATCTCCTTGGGACCCACTGCCTCCTTTTGCATGAATGTCAGCTCATTTTGGGTTACAAAGTGCAGGAAATCAGGTAGAAATGAGAGGGCTCAGTACTGGTGCCAAGGTTTGTTGACTTTTGCATCCCAAGATATTATTTAAAGAGGTATTTCTCAAAGTGTACCAACAACACTTTAATTTCCTGAGATTTAGAGCACCTGAAGGGGATCTGAATCTAAGTCCTTACTTATTCAGTACAGAGTAAAGATGAACCTCTATGACAGGATAGGCAAAGTTTGATAACATGTATAGGTAATGGAAAAGCCCCCAAGCAAAGGAATAAATGAAAAATTACAGAAAGGGAAATATATCCAGCAAAAAATGAAAGGTGTAGGGTAAGGGCAGTTTTAAGGGAAAGGCTGCCATACAGCTTGGAGGGAAGTCAAGACCACGTAAGTTGCACAACATCTGCAGTCAGGTACATGGAGAGCTTCATAGCTGGCACCCACTGCATTGCTGCAGCTTGGCTGCCTGCTGGGGCTGTGCTCAGCCCTGGGCACACACTGGGAGAGGAGGAGCTCCTGTGCCTGGGCTCCCAAATGAGCTGTTCTCTGTGCCTGCGCTCATTAACATCTCATAATACTCATTGCATGAATGCACCACAGATTTCTGTGCTGTGTTCAAAGGCCAGTCTGGGTAATTAGAGCTTATCCCCATTTTCCTGTTTTCACTCAGATGTGGTTGTTGGTAGCCTAACAAAGATGTACATGAAATTATGTGCTTTTATTCATGCACTGCGTCACAGTGAATGTCATGGTTGGAAAAGCAACACCAGTGAATGCAATTTATTAACAGTATTGTTAAAGCTGGAAAAGACCCCTAAAGATGATCAGGTCCAGCTGTTCACTCAGCACCACTAAAGCAGGTCTCCAAGTGCCACCTTCACATATTTTTTGAATGTTTCCAGGAGACAGGTTTCTACCACTTCCCTGGGTAGCTGTGGGTAAAAAATAAAGTTGAGTAAGAGGACATTTTTGTGTTGGCTGTGGTTCACCAGGGACAAACTGTCTGCACACCTTAGGAGCAGAAACACAGAGGGAGCTTTGTGTACCATGACAAGGGAGATGTGGGACGGGGGATGGAGTGGCACTGAGGTGTTGTGGTCATGCTCTGTTGAAAACAATGCAGCAAATGGGAACTAAGCCACAGCAATGATCCCAACAGTAACTGAAACTGGAAAATACATATTCATTTTCATGACCCTATATATGCTAATAACTAAAGACTTATTTGTCTGAAAAATCTCCTAAGGACGGGAAAGTGAGGATGAATGGGAGATTGTTATGATGGATGTCATTCCAAAGTAAAATTTAGGGGAGGAACAGTAATCTTATGTTTTTTTCTTAAATCTGACTGTAGCAGTTTTAAATTGCATGAATTATAAATGCTTGATGAGTGTTATAAGGTAAAGCTACTTAGAGATACTTCCTAAATAAGGTTGGATATAGTTTGGACTTTTTTAGTCCCATCTCAACTAAATGTGGAGCTGCAAAGAATATGCATCACAAATTTACAAAAACATCATATTTCATGAAGTGGATGCAAAAAAGCTAATTAGAATTCGCAGGTAATCAAATTAAGGTATCCTAATACAGAGTTAGAACCTTAAACTTAGGAATTAATTTTTTTTAAATCTAGTTAAACATGGCTTAATAAGGAAGTTTGGAGGTTAACACCTCCCCATACTGCATTTGCTGTAAAGGTAAGGTTTATTTAAAAAGAACTGATTGATGTATGACTGGGACAAGAGTTCTGCACCCCAAGGAATGTTAATATAGTCTTCAGCCAAGGCCTGGAGCTTTGTGAGCAGTTTCATTACCAGGGTGGGGTTGCAGAGTGGTGAAGGAGAATTTCAGAACAAACAGAAGGGAAACAAAAAGGCAGAGGAGGAAAACTCAATATGGAGAGTATCCAATGAATCAGACTGAGCAATAAGGCAGTGTCCAGAAAACAGTGATCAGGATGCATGGAAGTGCAGAACAACAAATGTAATTCACATTGCTTACAGTGGGATTATTTTGCAAATGAGAGGGCTATTTTGCTATTTAGTATTTTCTGAATATTCTATGAATTAGTACTTTGTTTTAAAAATGCTGTCTTGAGGGAAGATTAATCTGCTTCTTAATAGCCCAGAATGACTCACAAGGCTTCATGGTTGACACCAATTGCATTTTAAAGGTCTTAGTTTACAAAAGTCTAATAAAAAATATTCTAGACCACTCTAAATATTGAAATGTCTTTCAAAGCATTAAAATTTCCCTAAATATCACATATATTTTTGAAATAGGAGTTAATGCAGGAATAAAATGCTAATAAAATAAGCAAGCTACCCATAAATATATACAGAATGAGTAAATTTCATTTATATAAACCATGAATGTAATTTTTTAACTGTAGGCCACACAGTGAAAACTGACAGACAAATGTGATGCTCTTTAAAGAAACCAAGAGGAAGATCTCTCTGGTGACAGAAATCATAGAAAATTATTTAGCTATTTCTAATATCTGTGGTTCATATGAGAAAAAACCAGAACTGCCATTTCAAAGGGTAAACTTCTTCTTAGTTTTCAAAAATGATGGTAAATACATTTAAAAAGTATTATGCGCACAGTATCTATAGGACCTTTGAAACAGAAGAAACTTGCTCTTATATGTGTTGCGCTCTTTTATGCACAACCTTTCAGCATTTTTTTTTAATTAACTGACTTTTTCTTACCTGGGTTACAAGTGAAAAAGGAAAAGCACATTTTAACTAGCACAGCTTGAAATTTGGAACCACATTTATGAATAGAAAAAATAAAATTAATTTTTCAACTTAGTGGTTAGGGGGTTTATTTTATTAACAAACCAGTTTTCTTCATGTTGAAGTCTGTAACAGAAAAAGGATTAATCAGAAGTGATATCCTTCAGAATCACTTGGCAAAGGTATAGCTTATTTTCGCATTTTCATTTTGCTTGCATGGTAAAGAATTAAGATAGGGAAAACATGTCCTTTTGATTGGTGTCTAATCAAAGACACTGTGCCATTTAACAGATGGGACAGTGATCCTTCTTCCATTCTGTTCTTCCTCTTGAAGCATTTATTTTTCCCCGTGGAAATCTGGAATACCTAATTCAAAGCAGAGGCATCTTGGTTTACGTGAGAGGAGCAAAGAAAGAGAGGGTGTCTCATTTTCCCCTGTGGGAAGGGGAAGGGAAGTTCTCCAATCACTCAGAAGATGTCTGCTGCTAAATAAGGCAGAGAAGGGACTTGTTTTGTTTCCCCACAGCACACAGAGAAATCTTGCAGCCACTGATGCTTCAAGTTTAGCTCTTAAAATACAAACAGCAACTCTTTACCTGCTGTTTGCCTGTGGGACTCCAGATACCGTTTTAATGTTAACACAAAAACTTGAAAGATTATAAGATAAATTGTGACAACATTCTTTTCAAATTTATGATTTCATCTTATTTCTCCACATTCAGCTGAAGCCCAGTTTCAGCTCAGTGTTGAATTCATGTCTGAGGATAAATGCCTGCTCACAGAACATGCAGAATGTACCTCCTGTACTGGTCCTGCTGACAAGGGCCCAGAATACCAGGTGCCAACACAAAGTTTTGAAAGGAGCTACATCTACATGACATAAACAAATTTGCTGACAAAGTCAGGGAGGAACCCAGAATAGAGAGGCTGCCACCCCAATCAGATACTAAAAATATCGATATATATTGAAAATATATTGGAGGGACTGGTCCCAGCTGGGCCCTCTCCTGGCTTCTTGTGCACTCCCATGGGAAGCAGAGAAAGCCTTGGTGCTGTCCAGGCTGTGCAGCAACAGCTGAAACACTGGTGTGCTTTAAAACATATGGGCTGCTGTGAAGAAAATTAAATCTATCCCAACCCCAACCAGTGCACCTGCAAAGGTAAAGTCAGTGGAGCACAAAAGTCTTCCCCTTACAAACAAGCATGTTATTCTCATTTTCCATAAAGTAACTAGAGTTGGCATGTTGTTTTCACTACTGGCTAAGTAAATAATTTCCATGTCCACCCTGCAGGGTATTTGCATAAGAAATTGCTATTCAAGGCGGCGTATTTGAAAGACAACAAGCCAGTGGAGTTCAGAAAAGGATACATCTCATCCTGAAGCACACAGTTATCTCGAGATGGATTTGCACTCTAAGTTCCAGTGTTGAAGCAGTCTCTTTAGTCGAGCTGAGGTAACTGACCAGCTCAGCACAGCTGCCTAAAGGTAGGTGGGCAAAATGAATTTTACTCCTGTTTAAATGTCTTTTTCTGTAGCCTAAAGAGACATTTGCGAGTAAAAAGACAACTTTATCCCTTCTTACCTAGCCTAAATCCACCTTTCTTCATCTACCTGTTGTTCCTAATTCAAAAAACCAGATACGACCTTTAAAATTCTCAGTATTTTAAAACCTTCTATTGGCAAAACACTCTTCTTGCCACAGAATATCATCTTGCACCTGAGTTGTCTGTCAAAACCTGTAGTTGTTCAATATTAGGGCTTTGATTATGAAACATTTCCTTATAACCTTCACCAGAGTGTGTATTTACTAACTTCCAAAGACTAGAAAAAGTCATTTTGGTTAGCCAAAGACAGAGGAAAAAGCAAAAGCCTCTTTTATGCATGTGTGCATATCTTGCCCAAGAGTGGGGACGAAGCTTTAGACCACCCATCTTCATTTATTTGTTGACACGTGTGTCATGCCAGACTCTGCAGCTACTGATATGAATTCTTTTTGCAATGATATATTAATGATACCCAGGACACAAAGAAAAACCAACTGCAAAAAGAATAAGCATAATTATTCCTGGTTTTATCATGCTGGGAAAGTCTACATAGATACAAATGTTTATTACAGCAACCTTTATGAAATTTCTGTAGATTTCTAACGAAGAACAGGTAAACTATTTTCACAGTTTATCATGCTTCTTGTTTTTTCAGTGTCCACAAAGCTTATTAGGTAAATATTATTAAATTATTCAAGAGAACTAGTAAGGTACCTGCCTGACAGGCATATTTCTGATTTTTTTTTCTGTTTTATTTAATTTGCTTTATTCAGTTATTTAGGGAAAATTGAGCCTGTAAAGTTTCAGTAATAATTGAACTGCTGTGCTGAAAGAAGGAAAGAGATAAAGAAAAAGTAAACACACAGAAGTGATTTAAAGAAAAACTACCCTTTATTTTTTACCTCAGCATTTGTACATTTAGAGAATTAAATTCTGAGGTGAATAATTAACTACTTCTACTATTTGTAAAAAGGGAAGTATAATCTTTCAGTGAAGATTGACTTACAAAGTCAGGCATTAGTAGCTGAAGTTCTGAAGAACAAACCTTTAATCGGTACTTAAAGGCTTCTAGGTAATATAGGCAAGGATGATTTTTTTTTTTAAATAAAGAGGCATTTACATCATCAATCTTTAGAATCTAACCAAGACTCATAATACAAGTTCTTAGCTGCTTATGTTTTTTTGTTTTCAGCAGAGAAAGAAATTGCTAACAAATACTCAGAATCCCTTTCTTGAGACCTCATTGATCCCTAATTTAGTTACTTCTACACCTAAACTGCAATAATGTCTTCATGAACATATAAAAAGTTTGAAATGGTAGTCCCAAAAGAGGTATGAAACATTCTTATTTTAGGGTTTTTTGTTGCAAATTAATAAAATATCATTGACTAAGATGGTAATCATTTTACTCTGAGTTGCAACATACAAAAGTATTCCAGTGGGGGTGACTTGGTAAGTAGTAAATTCAATATTTTTGCCTTATACATGTTTACATGTGTAAGCAAAAGAAATTAAAAATTAGCTGCTGGGTCAAACTCTCTAAAAACAATCCCAGAACCTTCTGATGACCTTCTTACACTGATAATAAAGAAGTGAAAGTTGATTTAAAATACACCCATAGAACAGTACTTCTAAACTTCACAATCCTGCTGAAGTAATGATTCAACCAAGTAATGATTTTCTGTACTTGAAAAATGAAATAAATATTTCTTTCCCTCATGTAAAAAATAAAATATCCCCAAGTAACTCTTAGGAAACACAGAATGAAGACAACAACCAGAAATAAGGTAACATGTTCCTCTGGTAAGTGCTTCACATTTATTCCTTTTTATCCATAAAAAAGACATTAAAGAATTAAATGGGTGTGGATGGGGAAAATAGAAAGAATAAAATGCAGGCTTTATCTGGGTTTACTTGGTAATACATAATAAACTTGTGTGGTACTTCCAAAGATGGCAATCCAAAGGACTCAATGAGATACTGCTTTTGGTTTTTTTTTAACTTGAAGAGCTTGCAACTATTTTCTAGTAGTTAATAGAAATCTCCACCTTTCACTGAAAACAAATGAATCATCTTCTTCTGGAAGTTCAAGGCCTTTGAAGTAATATTGGAAAAGATTGTATATAGTAAACATATCTTTTCCTTGGATAGAAGTGGGAGGAAACACTCAATTTGAAGCCTGCAAATTCATGTTTGGCTATTAGCAGCAACAGGTAGTTTTGAAAATGGCCTAGAATCAAGATGCTCATATGTTGCAGCAGTGCTGATTCACTAGGATAAAGCTCTAACATTGCTCCAATACCTCAGAAATTTTCCACTTTATAAATGAGCAAAACTCAGAGCATACAGGCCAAGTAGCTCTGCAAGCAGCCAGATTAGGCCTCTCCTTGATCAAATATTGTGTTAGGTCCATCCACATCTAGGATATCCTGTGCTTTGTCTTTTGACAGGATAGGTAGAACAAAATCAATTCCTGAGTTTGTCTTGCAAACCAGGCCTTTGGGTGGGGGCTTGTTACTTTTTTTTTAGCTTATTTTCTTTTTTGTGTGTACTGAGAAGTCTCCAAAGTGCAACCACTTTATTGGAGTGTTTTGGCAGCAGTATCTACTACCTCTCTGAAATGCCTGTACACCAACACACAGCACAGGGAAAAACCAGGCAAAATTAGAGATCTGTGTGCACATCCTCTGCAGTTAGAGAGACATGGTGGGATGGCTCACAGGACTGGAATGCTGTCATGGATGGCTACATCCTTTCTAGGAAAGACAGGCCAGCAATGTGAGGTGCTGGAACTGCTCTTTATGTGAGAGAGCAGCTGGGATGTATCGAGCTCTGCCTCAGGCTGGGTGAAGAACCAGACAAGAGCTTACAGGTAGGAAGTCAACACGTAAGGGACAACATGGGTGACACAGATTCTGTGGGTGTTTGTTATAGGCCACCCTGCCAGGAAGGGGAAATCAACGAGGGATTCTCCAGTCAGCCGGAAGGAGCCTCACAGTCACAGGCTCTGGTGCTCACGGGGAACTTCAGCCACTCTGATCCCTGCTGGAGAAACAACTTGTGGGCAGACAGGAGCCCAAGAGGCCCCTGCAGAGCACTGATGGCAACACAGGTTTTGGCACAGGTGGTGGAGGAGCCATTGAGGAGAGGTGTGCTGCTGGACCTTGTACTGACAAACAAGGAAGGACTGGCTGAGGAATCACAGAACCATAAAATCATAGAATCACTAAGGTTGGAAATGACCTTGAGGTTCACCAAGTCCAGCCATTAACCATGTCAGTGTTGGGGTCAGCCTTGGCCACAGTGCCATGGACTACAGGATCCAGCGTAGAGGAAGCCAGGCAATGAATAGGATCACAACCCTTGACTTCAAGAATGATACCTTTGGCCTCCTCAAGGATTTACCTGGAGGAATCCCATGGGGTAGGGATCTAGAAGGTAAGGATGTCCAAGAGAGCCGGTTAATGCTCAAGCATCACTTTCTCCAACCTCAAGACTGGTACATTCCTATGAATAAGAAATCACACAAAGCAGAGCAAGAGACCTGCATGGATGAGCAAAGAGCTTCTGGCAAAACCCAAAAGGAAGAACAAAGTTTACAAAATGCTGAAAAATGGACAGGCTGTTTGCAAGGAATATAGGAACGTTGTCAGAGTATGCAGGAATGTGATGGGGAACTCTCAGATCCACTTGGAATTGGGAAAAGGGATGTCAAGGACAAGAAAGGTATTCCACCCCATATTCTCTAACCTGTTTTCAAATTACACAGTGAGGCTATAAGATGGAATGGGCTATTTTCTATCACAGCAGAAAAAGACTAACTAGGTGCACTTACAGAATGATAATGAAGGCTGTGTACTATCATCCTGCTAAGTCTATTTTGTGCTGTAACCAAATAAAAAACAGTAACAAACAAGATACAAAAGAGTATTTTGTAGCTGAATATCTATCTTATAATGTAGTGCCAGGTATTTTTTTTACACTTCAATTAACTTAATATAAAAATACTTTTGGAAAATATTTTATGTCAATATCATTCTGTAGCTCCTTTTTTAATTACTGTGAACACATTTAATGTCTGAAATGCCTACTTGTGAGGCTTTTTGTATTATAAGGTTGCAACATACTTGCTAATGAGGCAGCTGGCATGGTATTCTGTTAAAAAATAAGAGCCATGAAAGCACTGACCTGCTTTCCTGTGGCTTCTCATTTTAGTACACATAATTTGGTAAAGCACTTATTGTCATTTAGCTCAGGTTGGAATGGACCTCAAAAAATCATCCCTTGTTTAGCACCCTGACCACTTGACTTTAAAACCTCCATGATGGGGACTCCACTAAGGCCCTGGGACATTGATTGTTTTCACTGTAAAAAATTCCTCTCATATCAAAATGAAACCTCTCTTTGTACAGCTTGTGCCCTTTGCTTGTTGTCCTCTCTGTGTGCGTCCTTGTGAAGAGAAAGAATTCATGCTTTTTGTGGCTGCCTTTTGAGAGCTGGAAAACTATGATGAGATTCTCTCGAGCCTCCTCTTCTCCAGGGTGAAAAGAGCTAACTCCTCAGGTCTTTGCCCTCAGAACAGTTCTCCAGCTCTTTGATCATCTTTGTGGTCCTCCTTTGAGCCCTCTCCAATGTCTGTATGTCTTTTTGGAATGGTGCATACCAGGACTGGGCACAGTACTGCAGGTGTGGCCTGACAAGTGCTGACTGGACTGGGATGATCACAGCTCTATCTCTGCCAGTTGTGCTCCATGGATGTTAAACAGTGTGCAACCCTATAGGGATTGGGTAGGCAGGAATTCCTCCTGAGGTCTTGCAGGAGCAGAAAGTCCCTTGTGTTTGGTAGGTGTGAACTTCCCCTGAAGCTGATCAAGGGAGGAGGAAGTCATCAGTGAGAGAGGAATTAAAAGGAAAACTAAGCCAAGAACCAGCCTCCTTCAGGTAAGCATCAGAATTCAGAGTTTTGTAAAGGAGCCTCTGCAGCTATAAATCTTGAATCAGCCCTTTGAGCCAGTGGTTCCCACTTGGACTCAGGAGAGTCAAAGAAGCTGAGCTCTAATTCTAGCAGGAGCTGAGATATTTAAAGCTGTGTTTGCTTCTGAGAGAGGCAGTGCCTCTGACCCATCCTTAGACAGGGAGGGGGCAAGAGCTGACTATGAGTATTTATTTTAATATGATTTGGCTTTATTTTTAAAATATTTTGTCTTCATCTTGAGCCTTCAGAAGACTCTGCTAAGTTATAATAAATTTCTCTATTTAGGGTGGAAACACCAATCTCAAAAATTTGAAATTGTTTCCGATGCAGAAAAGACAGCAATGTAAGCTACTGGTGTCACTGCCTTTTAGTGATCACCTGGTAAACATTGAATAGGATTCAAATTAGGCATCTTGGAACTTCTGCAACCAATCATTCCCAGTTAGCTGGATGATGTCACTCCTCCAATAAAGCATTTACTTTCTATAATGTCATTGTTTCACTGAATTACTCATATATGGGAGACATTTTTTTCTGGTAATTTATCTCCCAAGCTTAGAATTCATTACAATTGCTCATATAATATTCGAGGTTTTGTGGACATGCCTGAGAAAGATCTTAATATGTTTACACTTGATGTTGCCTGAGAAGTAGGAAAAAAACTCACTCATTTTTTGTGCAGATGGACATCACTGTGACTGCAGTGGTTTCTAATATTTGATTTTAATATTCATTGGTGAGTGGGTGAAAACAACCCTATTAGACAACTTCAACACAGAAATAGCAGACATGCTTTTTCCTGCTTCATTCATTATCTCTCAGTAATCTCAACTGTGAAGGGAGTCAGACTCCAGACCCTTTGAAAATATAATGCAAAATCCACTTTTATTCAATGTTTTTCCTACTATACAAGATAGCCAATTCTGTGTGGCTTATTTTTTTGCTAATTAAAATTTAAATGGTCCATCCTACCTCATCAATTGTATAAAAGAGACATTTTATCATTAAAGACATGGTAGAATCCTTAGGATTTACTGTTTGTTCTCAAAACTAAATCTCCTGTGACAAAAATGCAATAATTTTATTTCCCAAACCCAATGTTTCAATACTGTCATTCATTTAATCCATATTATAATTTCCTTAAAAATTCTAAGCTTTTTGCCCTGGCTGCCAACAGTATTCTTCCCTGTTTTCCTCTGCATTATTTTTGAAATGCAGTCACAATCTCATCTATGACATTACATATACATCTTGCTGTGTGAGACAGCGAATCCTGTCTGTCATGTATCACTTCAGAGACACCAGAGACAGTTCTGTTATCAATACTTATTGTTCCATTGACTTGAGTGAATTTAGATGAGCTTCATTGTGAATTTATCTGATGATGGACCTCTGGTGAGGATTAGGCATAACCTAACAGCTACTGCAAATTGCATTTAGCCTTTGCAATTAGGCAGACAATAAATAAATCACTGGAGGAATTGGTTCACTGAAGGGTCTCCTCAATGGAAACAAGCTGTGCAGTCACTGAGATGGCCATCAGTCAAGCTAAGTTAGGAAAGGCAGGCTTCAGACTAATGCTCGTCTTTTTTTGTCTCTGAGCAGTGAGATTTAAAATTTCTATGGAATAAAAAAAGACTAATAGCATTCTTGAGAAAGAAAATTGTGGGAATGAGAACATCAATTGTAGGAATGACTGATAAAATTATTTAATTGACACTAACATAAAGATGGATTTAGACATAAAAGTTAGATGGGCAAGTGATGGATTAAGCTTTTCAGTATACAAAAAGGCTTTTTTTGCAACTGACTCTAGTGGAGATGAAGAGATCATTTCACTCTAATTTGACAGGAAGGTGCAAGTAGTGTGGATGAAAAATCAGAATAAAAACTGCAGGTTCAAAAACATTTCAAGTACCTTTTACAGGAACATAAAAAAAATTACTCAAAGCTTACAGAATTAACAGATTTTTGTATCATTTATTGAATGCAAAATTGGACATCTCTTGATATGACTTCTGTGGGTTTGTTTTTTTTCAAATAACATAACAAAAAGAAAACATTTTGTGCACAAAGAAGCTTCATGTTCCAAAAATTACTTAGTGGAAGTTAACATCTGAAAGCTAAGGGATTTCAGTCAAAAATGCACTTTTGATAAGGTAAAGGACAACATCACTTTGCAGAAATTATATTGCTTTTTTCCCCATATCTATCTAATCTGAATTGTGAGGATCATGCAACAGCTGAGAGAACACCTTCAGCAAATGATAAAAAGTACCAAATAAAATCTGCAAAGCTGAGCTTCCCATGTACGTACATCAGCATTTAAGAATTGCATAGAATAAACTCCATCCCAGCAGTTTTTGCTCAGAGACCCAAAGACAAGGCTAGACTATTACAACCCTGCTGCACCCAACAAAAGAGGGCAGGAAATGGAAATACAAGACACAGCTGCTGCTTCTAGCTTGGGTTGTGAACATTATGCTACATTAAAGTAAAAAAAAAGTTTAAACTAGTGAATGATAAGTGTGTTGTTCAAAAGTTTGCAGGGACTCCTAAGCAGTTTCTGGAAAAGGAGCTGTAAGTAGAACTTAGTCTGTGCAACGTCTGTCTGTGATGTTTTCTCATTGAAAGAAATGAATTTGAGGAACTTGCAGTGAATAAACGAATTTGTTGTAGAGAAAGTACAATTTGGCAGGAGGGAAAAACGGAACCAATACGGGAATCTTTGCTTTGTAATTCAGTTTTGCACATCCCGATGCCAGCTGCAACCACAACTAAGGTGAGCGAACTGGTGAAACTCCGCTGCTTGTAAATGCACAGACGGAGCTGGTCTGGTCGCTGGAGAGAGCTGAATGCCTGGCTTTTATATTTAACCCCGAAAGAAATGCTGTCAGCCACAGAGCGGCAGGAGGGACAGACTCCAGCGCTCCTCTGCTGGTGCCGGACCCCGGGCACCGCTCACCGGGATGGCGGGGGGCTGTGGGTGAGCCCCGGGAGCTGCAGCGCTAGGCAGAAGAGCAGAGGGGTTCTTTCTCTCAGGTACCTTCTCTCAGGCACCCTCCCGTGTCCGGGTCTCTGAGCAGCGATATGCCCTCCCTGGCCCCCCCTTGGGTCTCTGATAAGCGATGTGCGCTCCCTGTCCCCCCTTGTGTCTCCGAGCAGCGATGTGCACTCCCCTGTCCCCCCTTGGGTCTCTGATAAGCGATGAGCGCTCCCTGTCCCCCCTTGTGTCTCCGAGCAGCGATGTGCGCTCCCTGTCCCCGCTGTCCCCCTCGGCCCCGGGCACAGGGCAGGCTGACAGCCCCGCCGCAGCTCCCGCTCCCCGCACCGTGCTCCCAAGTGCCCCTAATTGGATTGCGGTAATTTCTATCCTTCCTAGAGCGGCAGGGAAGGGCCGGGGGAGGCGGGGGGAGGCGGTGGGCGGCTCTCGGCTCCCGGCGCGGCCGCTCCGCTGCCCATAAAGCGCGGCGGGAGCGCGGCGGGGCCGCGGCCATGCAGTGAGAGCCCGCCGTGGGACCAGCCCCGCTCCGGTCTCGCCACGGCAGCGCTGCGAGGGACAGACCCCCAGCTCAAGGTACCCCGGCCCTTCTCCCGGCGGGAACCGGGCTGCCCAGCCCTGCAGCCGCTCCGCCCGCGCCCCGGGAAGGGCCGAGCTGCGGTTTCACCCCGTGCGGTTTCTTGCAGATGCAGAGGTGCACCGGAGTCCTGTTCCTGTCTCTAATCCTTTGTGCCGCCCTCTCGGAAACACTCGGGCTGGTTTTCTCAGTAAGTATCTGTGTCTCAGCGAGCGAGGGACCGCCGCGAGCCTCCCACGGATGCGCACTGTTCTTAGATGTAGGGGTTGTAGAGGATACAGCACCCAAAACCATTTCGGGCTATAAACAGTTTGCCTCTTTTTTTTCCCCCCCCCAGCTAAGAATTTCGAGATTTTGAATACTAGCACTTTTGTAAAAAAAATACTATAACTAAGAATGTCTAGTTGCTAGACCAAAATGGAATGGGTGTCCCACCTGCCTCTGAAAAGGTGATGTACATATGGACTTCTTTTATGAAGAGGTTGTCATGTAAACCCAAGCATTATAAAGAAGCATTGCAGTTTGCTAAGGAGACTATCCGGTGGCAGTATAAACTTCTAGTATAAAGTTGAAATTTCTGCCTCCAAAGTGTGACTTGCAGTCATCACTTATGTGGTGTGAAACACTCAAACCACATGGATGTCAATAGCAACACTATAGACTTAGACAGGGAGGAGCAAGAGCTCGCCGTGAATATTTACTTCAATATGATTTGCTTTACTTTTTAAATATTTTTTTCTTGATTTTGAGCTTTCAGAAGACTCTTTCTGCTAAGAGAATGTCCTTTTTTGTGTAGGTCATGCAATAACATACTTGTGGTTTTTCCTTTAAGGCAAAAGACAAAAGGGGTTGGACTTTGAATAGTGCTGGTTATCTACTTGGGCCACGTAAGTGAGGCGCTTCTTTTTTCATTATTTCAAAACGCAAACATTGTGTTATTCACTTCTCTGAATACAGCAGTTTTGTCTAAACCTGCAAGACTGAACAAACTCATTTGGGAAAACACTTGTTTAGATGTTTCTTACATGCCTGTCATAGAACTGAGTTGTCTTAGACAACAGCTGTTCTTTTCTAAAGAAGTATGATGGGAGGCCTTATGTCCAGAAACACATCTGCTCACATTTGGTGCTTCTGAACTGCAATTTTCATATGACAAATACATCACCACCAGAAGTGTTAAAAAATCTTACAGCATCATAGATGTCAAGGGCAGAATGACAAAATGTGTACCTCTCCATGTATTTCAGATTTCACCCCTAAATCTTTTTACAAACTTTCACTACTTGACTTTATAAGACTAATTTTTTTTTTAAATCAAAGCAAAATTAATTAAAACAGTAACTTGCAAACTCAAGACTATTAGCAGCTCACTATGTGTAAAATCAATATACAAGGTGTTCAAAATACAGGGTACTGGTTTACAGATGTAGGTAACAAATTCAGGTTTTAAGAAAAGAAATGCAGAACTAAGCTGTTCCAAATATTTGTCCCTTTACCACTTATTCTGGTGAATGTGGCAAAATTCATCACCAGTGTTTCTATATTTTCAGTCTCAGTAACATATAGACAAATACTACACATACTTACTCTGCCATTTTTCATTCTTTTTAGCTAACAATAAAGATACATAAAAAAGAAGTTTAATGCATCTTAATTGTATTAACTGGTTCTGTAAATGCCTGGAAGTATATTTGCCCAAAGCACATCTAAGCAAATTGGAAAAAATAGTGTGGGGAAATGATCTTGTCAAAGAGTTCTATTTTACATCTAAGATTGGACAGTAGGAATCATCCTTTGTTGCAGGTCATATTCATCAGCTTTTACTGAGGTCATATTGGTAAGCAACAGGTCATATTGATAAGCTTTTAATGAGTCAATTAACTCCTGTGATTTTTAATTTATTTATCAGATGCAGTAGATAACCACAGATCTTTTAATGACAAGCATGGTTTCACTGGTAAACGTGAAACACCACCTGAAGAGGATATTAAAGCAGGTAATGAAATCTGGAAACAATAATTTTTGATTTGTTTTTTATGTTAAGTAGTTTATTTACTATTGAACTGACTACTTGGACACAAAACTATTTCTGCATTTCAACAGAAATCCTGATAAACATATGAAAGGAAGAAAAATGACATTTGACCACTCAATGTGATCTTTATATGGTCATAGATTACAATATCTAAGTGATTAGGAACATGTATCATAATTTTGTGGCTCTAAATGTGTAACAGGTCATGTTGCTTTGAAAAAACTTTGGTTTTTTTTCTCTTTTCATATGTTAAAGTAAGTATTTCAAATGTCACTGTAGCCACTCCAGAATTTATTGGTTTTTGGCAAAGAAGAGAGTCCATAAAGGTGTATTTCAGTAATGAAGGCTATAGAAACTACAAATTCCCAAGATTTCCCATGATTAAGCAAGGTGGCTTATCTTCATTAAAAGACTGAGAACCTGGTCACAGCTGAAGCCAAAATGCTCAGATGTTTCCTGTGCCAGAATTTAGTAAATGGCAATGAAAAGGGTGCAGCCTTGTTCTGGATTTGTCCTCCAAAGCTGGGCCTCTAAAATACAAATATACGTCTAGACTCCCTTATGAAGGGAGGCTGACAATTTTTAGGCTTTATTTTGAACACCTATTTCAGGATAAGGCGAAGAAACTTCTAGAAAAACCTGCTTTATCTCCTGAGGAGAAAGTAAACCTGCTGCAGACATCTCAAGTGGGCTGGGATGAATCTCATCCTTAGGCTGATAAAAGTGACCACAGTCCTGACTGAGTGCATTTATCACTGCAATAGTGGGGGCAAAACAGAGGTTTTGGAGCCTATTTTAAATAACACCCAGAACAGTGCAAATGTAGTTAACGCTAAATAAGTTCATAAATAAAGGACATGTGCTTAATTACAATCTCACACATATGTACTTCATAAAGAGAAGAGAAACATTAATGCATTTCTTAAATGTTAACACTCTCTGAAGGACTGTCTGTTCAGTTCTGGCACAGCTACACAGTGGGGCTTTGGGGTTTGTGTGTGTATTATTTCTTTTTGGTGCTGTGCTTTAGTGTTTTTTTTTTTTTTTTCTAAGGAAAAGAATCCAACCCTGCTGTTTCAAATACCAGAGTTAAAACAATATATGGCTGGTAAAAGCCAATGTAAAAGTAAAGGATTTGTAATCCAGCAGTAGAGATCACATTGCAACATGGTGCCATTTGTGCATATCCCCCGTCCCTTACAGGAATATGAATTTATGAGTTTATGGAACTCTCTTCCTGGGTGCTGTTGAGCCTCCACAATTGCAGATAAACCCAATCAAACTTGTCAGGATGAGACTTCAAAATTACACAGCTGCCTCTGTTATGAACTTCATTCTCTTCCCTTACCAAATATTTCTTTGAAGCTGAAGTTTATCACAGATTTCTACAATTACAGAGTTCCTACCCAAAGGAGATTTAAATATATACATATATCTAATGCATAAGAAATGCATATGGTAATCAGTGTATTATTTTAATTGATAATATAGGCTTTCTCCTGATTATTTGCAAAAGACCCTTAAATGGCAATATATGCTCATATTGTTTTATTAATGTGAAAGAGTTCCTGCAAAGGACTGTACTCTCCTTGAAGCAATACTGCAAAATTCAAAAGCTCTCCAGATAACCTAGAAAAATTTGTGAGCTCTATTAGGGACTGAACATTAGGTCCAGGAAAAAAGCTCACAACAAAAATACAATCATCTATGAGCATAATTAGTCAAATCTTCAAGTTGCAAGATCATAATGGTTTGTTTACTGAAATCTGCTAGTGATCCACTATGCAGAGTTAAGGTAAATAGCAGAGCAATACATAAGTACAATATTTCCAAGTTATGGAGGAAGAATATTTGTCCAATAAATTTCACATGGATAAAAAGTCTTGAAAAAATGTGACCAATATAATAATAACAAAAATTCATAACAGGTTAGGCGGGAATAAAAGCTAAGGAAAAATTCAAATAAAAGAGTATTATTAATGCAAAT
Organism: Zonotrichia leucophrys gambelii; assembly: GCF_028769735.1. Lineage (NCBI taxonomy): Eukaryota > Metazoa > Chordata > Aves > Passeriformes > Passerellidae > Zonotrichia > Zonotrichia leucophrys. The sequence continues at coordinate 38,923,436 of NC_088175.1, read as the reverse complement.
AGTAATAATGTCTTAGTGTGAGTTCAAAGACTGGAAGACAAGATTTTTAGGTGCAAACATATTAAATGCATTCCTAAATGCTTATTAACTTTGTGTCCCTTGCAACTCTCATCAATGTTTTAAATTGGTGCTACAGAGCTCAGTCTGCCTTCTGACCCATCTGATAATGTTTTCAGTGATGTAGTAATGGACTGTTGGTTCTGGTCCCCACATCTGTGTGCAGAGAGTTAAACATCCTGGGGAAATTACTTAACATCCGTTCCTAATAGACAGCAGTTCTCCATCCTCCTAAAAATAGCAAGGTGTCTTCCTCCAACTCCTGGCTGATGTTTTTTTCTCTCATTTACAGATGAAGAAAGAATCCTCCTCAAAAGTGCAATAACAAGCCCCCACTAGGCCATTAAAAAGCTATTTTCACAAGCTCGAAGACAAGTGTATTGGATTAGATACCTGTGTGAAAACAGCTTTCTGGACTTGTAGAAAAACACCCAGGCCTAGGTTTTGGGCCACAAATCACTTCTATGTAATTTGAAAGGCTTATTTGGAGCAAAGTCAGGCTACATGAATGAACTTTTAACTGTTCTGTAAGGCTGATGAATTTATTTGCTACATTTGAAATTTAACCCATTCCTGCAAGCTCAGGTGGAGACAAGAGAGAGAGCTGGGGACAGAGGATAATTCTCTTCTGCAACAGATCTCTTAAGGCCTAGAGACCACAACCATCAAGGAGTAAAAGCAGCTGCCATGCAGCAATGGCATACAAAGCTGGGTAAATTTGATTCTCAGGATTGCAGTCCTTAGAGGAGCTCTGCCCTTCCATGAAAGGAGGTTTTCCATCAAGGATTTTAAGGAAAAAGGAATTTCAGATAGTTTTGGTGGTTTTTTCCCCTCCCCAGAGTACTCGTTAACTTAACCACAGAATCTCTTATGATGTGTTTGAACCATGTTAACAGTGAGTAACAGGCAGCTTGTTTCACAGGGAGCCTTGGGAGACCCCTGGCTGATGAAAACATTGTGCGCACAGTAATTGAATTTTTGACCTACTTGCATCTGAAAGGTTAGTGAATAACTTTTATTCTTTCACAGTTTCTGGTAGGAAATTTACTGAGGAGGCAAGACCATGCCTAAGGTACACATCTGCAGCAGATTTGAGTGTGCAAGACTTGCAACAGCACCTCTGGCATCACTCTCATGCCCAGAGTGCAGGTGGTCCTGAAAAATTGCAGCTCAGTGCAGATCTGATGCAGCAGAGTTCTGATACCATCCCATCACTCGTTAGTGCCAAAAGAAACACATCTCTCTTTTTGCATGTATTCTACAATAAAGTTGCAAGACAAAATTGCAACAACGCTGAGCTGAATGTTGGCAAACAGCTCAGACTGCTCTGAAGTAAAAGCTCTGTACAGCCTCACAGTTGTGATGAGAGCTGTAATGCTGAGCTCACAGCTGGCTCTGTAAGAATGGTAACTTTACTGTGGAATTTATCTCCTTCTGAGTTTTCATTCATTTTGCTTTAAAAAAACCTAAACAAACACAATATTCAGCTTTTAAAAACCTCTTCAGCTCTTCTAAAACTGTCTATAAAATGTATGAAACCATTGTAGATTATTGCAAAGAAACCAACAGGTAAGAAAAGGTTATTCTACTCCAAACGTTTGAGGAATTTTCTGTCTCAAAAGGAGACAATTCAATAAATCAATAATGTAACTTCCATGTTCTTACTCTTGTATACAACAAATTATAAGCAAGTGTGTGCTGTGGAAATGTGTGTACATTTGTATTTTTATTTCATATTAAAAGAGACTTTCAACAGATCAGTTCATTTTCTGCATACCTGGGATGCTTTTTACTCATTGTTCTCTGAATTATTTGTATCTGCCTAAGGAAAATAATTCTCTTTACTGAAAATGTGAACCAAGTGTTTATTGAATTGAGTTTGCATTTGAAAACAAAACCTCTGTATAGCTAGTCCTAAGGGCCTGAAATAATTCAAACACATATTTAAAGTAGATTATTAGCATATGTATTTACTGTGGACAAAATAGTTGTTTGTTGTACCACTGTGAAGAAAGAGCCCAAAACTGTCCTTTACTCTGCTGTGTGAGCCTAGGAAGTAAAATCAATATTTGGACACAGCAAAACAGGGGTAAAATAACCTCAGTCACACACCTTCTGCATAGGCTAAAACCTGCTAAACCAGACAAGAAAATAAAAAGCATCTCACAGAAATACAAATTACTTCTTCCCTGCAACAAATGAGCTTAAAAGGCTCCCTTCTTATGATGGTAATGACAAACAGTTGTTTTTATTCAGAAAAGGTGGTGGTATTACCATGTCCTCATGAAAAACAAAAAATGAATCTGCAGATCTGGTTTTTGCAGACATCGTTCTTGTTGTCTCAGGTTGCAACAGACACAGAATGTTGTCACATGTTATCTCTTAACAATGTTTATTGGAAAGGCTTAGTACAAACTCTTACACAAACCCAGATCTGTAAATTAAGCAGGTGAATACCATACTTTTTAATGATAGAAATCCTTCAACACATTTGCTTCAATGAAACCTTACTGCATTAAATACATTGGTTTAGAGGTGCTCCTTGGTGGGGGAAGGGTTGAAATCCTCACTCATAGATTCAGATTCAGGCAATAGTGATTCAGATTAGATATACCTTTTAATCTGCATGAAAAAGGCAGTATTTTTACTGCTAAGAAGTACCTTGGTAATAACTAAAAGCGGCCTTCATCTTTTTCTCTTGGAAATTATTCCCTCCAGCTTTGAGTGCTTCTCATAAAGAGCAACATGTAGAATGGCAGCTGTAATTAGATAATATTAAGTCTTATGAGATGCTGGGATCCAGCAATATCAATTGACATAATAAAATTAATGTAATTGTTGTTCTGTCACTGCTGTTTCTAAAATGTTGAAATTGTATCAGGAAGATGATATTGACATTCAAAAGGAAAAAATCCCAGTATTTTATAAATTAAAATACCACAAGTTCAAAGATTTGTCTTTTCTAATTGAGAAAAATATTACTAAAATTATGTATTACTGAAACTGGATTTCATTACTTAATTGCTAAGGTAAATATGCATATTTACATATGTGTTAATTACCTTTTTCTCCTGTTTTTCAGAGGTGGGAGCACTTGACAAGCTACCTACACCAGAGGAAATGAACCAGTCTTGAAAAATTCATTTTTATTTTGTTGCAGTGTAGATTTAGACTGAATTCTAAAGAAAAGACCAAAATGACCTGAAGTTAAGAAGTATGGTTTGCATTTATTTGATAAATGGTAAATAGCATTCTGCCCTCTGGTTGGTTTGTTGGATTATTTTTTGCTTTTTTTTTTTTTTTCCTTCCATCCCTCTCCTGCAATGTCATCCTGTATAATTTTGCTTTGGTAATATTTTTCTGTAGGTAAATGATAAAATAAAAATAAAGAGCAATGAAGCTGTTTCATTTTAAAATTATGTACATATCAGCACACAATGAACAGAAAGCGTGGGGTAAATTGTAAGATTACACTGCTTCTCTACTCTGCAATATTAGAGCAGAATAAAACATATGCACTGTATATTGGGTACTTTAAATAACAGAAAAACAACTTCAGAGTGCCGCCATGCAGAATCATTTTAAGTCCCAGATCTGTCTATACCTCTGTGCTTCAAGGAAACATTGCTCCCTGTTCCTGTTTTCACAGACATGACATAAACTCCTGTTCATAATAAATTTCACATTATTCACCTGTACTCCACTGGCCCATTGGCTGGAGCATACCTGGATGCAATGCAGATTTAAGTGTTCTGTGCAGGTTTACACAAATCCTTTGTGTAGGATTCCATGTCATTGAGAACACTGGGGCTGCAATCTTAATGAAGAAAAGCTCCTGGCTGCTACCAGATTAAAAATATACTTGATGAGATGTTTCATTCTGAGTCCAGCAAATCATTTGGGTCCATGTTTAATCCATGCAAAACAGCTTTGATGTGCTAGACCAGGATGCTAGGCCTGCACACAATAAATGTCAGATCAAGACTGAGGAAAGGTTTGAGAGGTTACAGAACCTTAGAAAGGTTTTTCATACTCAGATGACTTTCAGCCTCTGCACAGTGCAATGAAATATCATCCTTTCACAATGCTGACGTGCACTGGAGTGCACAGGCTGACAGAAATTTTGCAGACCTTTATTATCTGATCTGTTTTTTGCTTTTAGCATAGCAGAATTCTAAAAGCCAAGGCACCATTGTGTGCTTTGTGCCCAGCCAGGCATGCCACCCTGTCACTCAGGCTGTGCTCTTCCTGTGGTAATCACTCAGCCTCTGATCTCATGTCTGATGTTTTCACTTTCCAAAGTGTCAAAATACACTTCATACCAGATCCAGTGAGCTTCTGAGCAAACCCTTCACACTGTTTTACTGGATTTCTCTTTGTTTCTTCAGAGCAATGAAAGAAGTATACACTGCTAATATACATGCTGCTAGTTCAACATTATTTGGCAAATTTGTGGGCTTTCCAAAATGTGAAAAAAGAATAGAGGGAAATTTAACCTCTGTACATTAGTATAGCTCAGTAAGTCCAAACTCTCATTTCCTCTAGTAATGTCCACACTTTTCACAAAGCCTTGAAATAACCTCACTAAAATTAAGAGGTTTTCTTTTCATTGACTTCCATGGACTTTGGCTCATTGCTAAAATCCAGGATCTATTTGAAGAACTCAGAAGCAATCCATCTCTGGCAAAGCAGCTGAATCTACGATCAAATAAAAGGAACTTCATTTTAGCATTGAATTTCTTTCCTTTTCAAAAAGAATAAGAAATTAGAAATAATGAGATAGAATTAGAAAGAGTTATTACTTTGATCCAATTAGTATACCTTCAGCTCCTTAGAGTTGGAGTCATCCTCTTAGAATGGTTATTCAAAATTCTGAAATTTGAGATTATTTGAAACAGTGGAAAACTCATAGGATCAGGAAGATTTACAGCACTAAGCAGGGAGGCTCACAAGGTTTGACATCGTGCTGCACTGTTATATGTATATATTATAGAAACCAGATTATTATAAACTAATTACCAAAAGCAGTCCACATACTTTCATTTAATAATTTCTGCATTCAAACACATATTGATAATATTCTGAAATAGAGACAGGTAAAATTTTCACCTTGTTTTTTCACCCTTGTAATGCCTCTTATCTTTGCAAATATGAAGGGGGGAAACCACAGTAAGGAGTTCTTCTGGATCAATTTTTTTGGATCAATTTCACAATTTCAGTAACATTATTATTTTATTAACACTCATTTTATTTAAAGTATGTCTTAAATCACTTCCTCTCAAACATAAGTTCTGAAAATATTTGGAATAATATCTCCATGATGAACCTCTTGGACAAACACCTGATAAAAATGTCCAATGTCCTTTAATCCACAATTTGAAAACAATAAGTTTCAATGGGGCAAATGGACAATAAAAGAATCCTACATTTCAGTAGAAAATAAGAATTAAAAAAATCCCATTTTACATCTCATAGTATCATTTATTGCTTCTTTGCATATATTCTATTCCATTGTTGTGTAGGATTAGCTCAAACTTATATTTACACTACAGACAAAAGCCAAATAAAAACCCCAAAAGAGTAAACATTTCTTGTAATGTTTGCCAGTGATATGAAATTACCCTTCATGCAAATTTAACTCTGACAATGAACAGAAGGCTTGCATGATGCTGAATGACTGGACAATGAAATGGAAGATGAGATTAAATGCTGATGCAAGCAAATCATGTACGCAGAGAAAAACAACTCTAATTTTACATACACATGCTGATGCTCCAAATTATGTCTGGAAATACAACTCAGACTCATTGGACACAGTCCTCCAAAAATGTTCTTTTAAACCTCAACAGTAGATAGAAAGTCAAAGGGAATAGTAGGAATCACAATGAAAATATACCATTCCCAATTTTGATACCAACAGCAGTTCTGGGGAACTTTTTCACTGCGGAGAAAAAAATCACTGTCAGGGGAGAAAAAAACACAGGGAAAAGTGACAAATATTTTACAGTGATTTTCATACACAGAGAAATGAAATAGGTGGGACATGAGAATCTTAAATGTTGTGCTAAAAGTGCTTTTTCTTGTAACCCAAGAGATAATGATTAAATGCCAAATGATGAGAAAATTATCAAGTAACACTTTTAAACTCCACACCCAGAAAAACCCAGAAGGCTTTTCCATACATGTCCTGATGAAATTGTGGCATAGGACTTTGTGCAAGCCATAGGTTTTGAAACAGTTATATTCATGGAAGAAAAGTCCTTCAAGTTCTAAATGTTTAATTAATATTTTCAGACCAAATAAGGGATATGAGAGCACGGAGTTATAAAACAACCCTTAGAACCTGATCCAGGGATTAATTAAACAGGACTCCTTCAGCTGCCAGCATTTGATGCCAGTTTACAACAGAAACATGGAATTCAGATATATTTGGCTAAAAATTCTGGAGAACTACTGAATTCTGAGCACTACCTATAACAAAGAACCCTATAATTTTGTACAATGTTTCACCTACCTGCCTGGTAGTCTCATTAAACCTTGTTTAAATGCAAATCAGTTCAGCATAAAAGGGGGAATTTCTGGTGGCACAGCTGGCACAGAAGAGTCTATCCAGATTAGGAAGCCACCAGGGAGCTACAGGATACTTGTATTTTCCCACCTGTCTGCTCATGGAAAGGTCAGACTGCAACATTAGCATAGAAAAATTAGGTGGGACTCAGAGCACTGAGGATGTTGGATGGGGGCTGATGTTGGGGTTGCCAGAATTCTGCTTCCAGGTTTAATGTTAGCAGGCCTCAAACCACAGCTCCTTTTGCCTGGGGCCAGAGAGAAGCTGGGTGTGAGTCCATTCACAAAGGGCTCTGACATATCCTCAAGTGCTCTTTTGTGTTTCCAAAGAGATGAGGAGACATGGTATGAGATAGCATGTGAAGAAACACATTAAGAACTCCCAAAAAAAGTGGCAAAAGTATTCTAAAATTATTTCAGGATATGTGACACCAAATGGAAGCAAGTTAGAGAAGTATTTTGCAGTTTGTCCAGAATGCAGATTACCCCAGGAATTTTCTAAGTTTAAAAGGGTTAAAAGAAAGTTTAGACTCAAGTGTTATTAGCAGAACAATTTTTCACCAACTCACAGAGTACATTAATGGTGCAGTACTTCTGTCACTATTTTGTGTTCTATCACTTATTTTTAAATAAATGCAAATGCTGATTCTGATACCTAGTTGTATGAGGATTGAGTGTGGCCCAGCCATAGAAAACTACACCTCACTGATCCCTCTACTACCCAGATTCAGGAGCTGGGTGCACAAATAACAAGTTGTTAGGATTTTTATTACCTAGAGCACTGGACATTTGTCAATGCATGTGCCACACTCAGAACCTCCCAGAGTTGAGCTGTGAAAAGCCAGAGCTGAACTGAAAATGAGAATTATTTTATTTGCTTGCTTGTAAAAGAGCAAAAATTGTATTAAAAAAACTTATTCCCTAAAACTTTATCAAATTCCCTTGAGATTTTCCTTATGCATTTCTAATTTAATTGATCTCCACAGATTATTTTTTAATTAAGTATATATAAATCATACAGCCTTTCTGAGTGCTAGGAGACATGAGTCTCCTACGGAATGTCTGCCAGGGGAGAAATTCTAAAATACCTGTTACCATTCAGATTGGATTTTTTTTAGTTTCTGAAATAAATGTTGCCTATGTATCACTCACCAACACAAATATAATTAATTCAGAATGTAATGCTTCTATAATTTCCCCTTCAAAATGTTCATGAGATATTGCATTTCATTGAAATTATTCTATTCCATTAAAAATCATTCTACTGGAAAATAATTGATCAGATTTATGCACATTATGGCTATTATTTACATTTATCAATATCAAAGCTAGCATTTCTTGACAAAATCTAAAACTGATGCTTCAATTATTTACATACATATAAGCTCCTGTGTCATATCTTTAGGAGTATTCTTTGCTCACTATTTATTCAGATGACAGTGTAGGTGAATCACACCCTGCTTCCCTAAGATCTTTCTGCAATTTGATTCTGTTACCTGATTCTTCTTCAACTTTTGGTCTAAAAGAAGTAGATTTAGGAATCATTATCTTTCTGATGGTTTTCATATCTATTGTTCTCTGCAGCAATTTAAAGTAAAGTAATAAAGTATTCTAATTAAAGTATTCTCCAAAGGTGCCTGCGAGAATTTGATGCATCTTTTCTGCAAATCAGAGCTTGAGGACACTTGGATTAAGTGCTGCCAGGGCTCTCCACGGGCACGCTGGGCTCTGCAAATGAAGAGGGCAGTTCTGAAAAATGAAATTTGCATCTGCTCCTGCTAGCAGAGCGTGGGTGCTGGCTCTGACTCCAGACCAACCTTTAAATGAGACATTTGGATTTCCTCCTTCAATTCAAGCAGAATGAACCCAGGCCCTAAGGCTTAGAGATCCAGTAGAAGCAGACAGGAAAAACAACCATGTTTTTACAGCTAAATGTTACATCTTTGTACCATTTTTCAAAATACTGTTTTGCAAATTATTCCTGCTTGGCTTTCCTGCTGATTACCCACTTGGCCACTGTTTAAAAATAAAGCTCATAAAATACAACATATAAGGGCTAAATCCTGATCTATGAAACTAACTGCAATGGTACTGTTGACCTTGAAAGTACATTTATTTATATTAGCTAAGGTTTGACCTCATCCAGTGCAGCAATGTTATTAAAAGAAATTAATTTTAACAAATCTCAGATGTTCCATAAAAAATGAAATTTCAGAAATAAAACTATAGTGAACCTTATTACATCAACAATACTCCTCCTTTCCACCTGCTGCAAGGCATTGCTGTTCATTAATTTCTACTGTCACTCTGTGCTATCAGAACCATCCACTGATTCTAGCCATTAAAGAAATTATACTCTATTTGTGCATTATTTATTTCATATCTGTGAAATTTTACTTAATTTCATGTAGTTCAAACTATATAATACTTTTTTTCCCAAAATATTTAAATTTTTCTTTGCTGTCTAGTTGATTTTTATTTGAATTCCTTTTGGAGTGCACATTATATATGGTATTTTATTGCTCACCAGAGCCCTCAACCATCTGTTTAATTAGGCATAATAATTTTGTCATGTTAATCATTATTTTTATATTCTCCTCCCCATTCTAGCTATGTTTTAGCAGAAAATGTAGAAATTATCAAAAATTAATATTTGCGACAGTGTTTATAAGCCAGATATTGCTGACTGGACAAAGGGAAGAAGATGTAACTTATTTTTTTTCCTTCTGTCTTTAGTAGTAGTTATTAAGCATAAGCATTGCTCTTCACCTCAGCCAGACAGAAAGGAGGCTTTCCTTTGTGAGGAAAAAAACCTAATCTTTTTTACAACACTACCTTTTGTGAATTCATAGTGGAGTCACATCTGTTGACAGACTTGGGATAGATTCTTCAGAAGAATTAAAGCAATAAAGGATTTTAATGCTTAAGCTCCCTGTGCTATGTGCCAGCAAAATCACAACCAGAGGGGACGGGTACATTGTATTCCTGGGCTCATCTGCTCAGCTGTGCCTTTTCTACCAAGCACTTTGTTGACCACGAACATGAGAATAATTTCTCCCTTTGCTGTTACTAAACCAGTAACTTTCAAAAGAGTTACTATGCCCTGTCTCACAACCCTGTTGGACTTTTTTCCTAAAGGTAAAAAACCACAACTTGCTAAACTTTGGTAAGGGTTTCCAGAAGAGAAGTTTCAGATATTTGGAGGATCAAGATTTACAGCTTTCTTTGGTTTTTTTTTTTTCTTTCAGTTTAAAATATTATGCAGAGCATGTTAGCACTGCTTGTCCTTAATGCTTTAGTTCTCTAGTTTTTGTGCATGCAGGGGAAAGAAAAGATAAAGCAGAAAAGGTTGACACTTTAGAAGGCTGCAATACACCCCAGCACTACTCTTCTGAGTGCAATAGATGGCTTAAATAGCCACAAGGTGGTAATAGTGCTCTTCATGGAAAAGCTCAGGCAACAGGGTTAACTCTATAGAGATGTCTGATTTGCTAAGAATGACAATTGCAAAGAGTCTTTGGAAATGAGGAAGTGACAACTTCCAGCAGAACACTGTGTGCTGGCTGAGAGGAAAATGCCCTGGCTCAGTGATACCCACTGCCAGTAAACTGGGATTTAAAAATGCTCTGTACATTGAGAACATCATGGGAGTAAAGTCAGGTGATAAAATCCACACGAGTCGTGCAGTGGCTGTCTGGGTAAATTGCCAAAGTTTTAGTGAGAAATAACAGGGAAAAAGCACTCATAAGTTTTGCATTAGAAATAAGTAAGCTTTTAGCTTCTTCTGATTTGAGCTGAGGTAGAGTTAGTTTTCTTCCCAGAGGCTGAGGCTGTGCTTTGAATTTCTGCTGAACACAAGGGTTGATAATATAGAGCTGGTTTTGTTATTGCTGAGCTTAAAAGTGATTAAAAGCACAAGAAAAAAATCCTATATATAAAAAAACCCGTATTTATTTATATACATCTGTATTATGTAAGGCAAACCTATTGACTTAGAGAGTAATCAATTTGGATATTTGGGCTTATAGACAGTGTATCATTCCAAGGCATAAACCAATTGTCTGATCATTCACATAAATCAATAGAAACATTGCTGATTTAGAACACTGCTCTAAAACATACCTTATATCTGTGGACTCCAAGGCCACCCTGGTGTTAAAGTTGCATGGAAAAAAATTTCCAGATGATGGATGTGTGCTATTTTCATGCAGAATAAAGACTGTGACACATGCAAAGTGACACTTCAGTTTTTAATCACACAACTCAGCAATTATTATGTGGGCAACCAATTTCATTACAAAGTTTTACTTACTCTAAGATGATACTTGAAGAACATTATTGCAATGCAATCAAAAATTTATTTCACATCATTTCACAAGGGATCTGTAATTCTTGTGTTCCACTTAAACCCTGCTAGCCATGGCAGACTACAGCACAGTGTTCTACTCAGGCTGAAACAAAAGGAAAATTAGGAATTTAAATTTTACCATCACTTCTGGGCCCAGACTTTTAAATCAACCCATAAAGTAAAGTCATGGCACTATTCCCACAACTAGATACTACCTCCACTAAAAGTTTAAAATCAGGCCTTTTATCCTTGACCAAATGAAGAAGAAGGACTGCATCAATTGCCTGTGATGTTAGATTATTGAATCATGTGAGTAATAGTTCACTCATCTTCTGGCTGTCTAATCCATGGCCAGTGAATGCTCTTCATGCACCCTTCACCAAAAGGACTCAACTCACAAATTGCTGCCCATTTGTGAGGGAGCTCATTTATTCCGAAGAAACAGACTTTGCAATGATGTGACTTTTATGCTTGTCATCTCTGTTAAATGTAACTAGTCACTGGAAAAAAAAGTAAATCACACTACCTTGACCCACAGCAATTTTCTTTTGTCTTGGTACAAAGAGATCCTCACTTAAGCATATAACAGGACAGCATTTAGTCTGCTTTATCAAACGGGGTTTTCTTTTCTTCTTCCTTGTTAAAAAGACCTTGCATAAGCTGTTTCTCTTCAATCATATTTTTAAAAAAGTTTTAATTACAATTTTTTAAACCCTTTTTTCCCTCTTGTGACTTCCCTGACCCATTCAAAAACCTTGGCTTTAACCACTCTCAGGTTTACAATACCTCTTTCTGTGGAAGAGGTAACAATGGCCTTCAAGCCTGTAAACAGGGAGAAACCAGACTGCCTGTGGGGTGTCCAGCTCTTGGATTTGAGCTCCGTGACTAGTTCTCAGAACAAGGACCTCTCATTCTCAGAATGATATTGTTTGTTCTTGCTGCAGTGCCAGCTGCAGCAAGAATAAACAATGTTTAGGCCCGCAAGGCAAAGGCAGACATTAGCACTGGGCAGTGGGGACGCAGAATTGCACAGCATGGTTTCACTCAGGGATGGTACAAACCAAAAACTCCTCAGCCCACCAAATTCTGTCCTTTTCTTTTCGTAACAGCGAGCTTACACAATCCCTGTGCTTGTCAATAAGACAGAGCTGCCCACATGCTGAGAAATAAGAAATGTTCAGCATAAGTAAGTTTTAAGTGGAATGAGCTGCACAGATTTATAATACTGTTACTTTGCTTAACTTTACTTGCTCAGCAGGAGCAATGTGATTTGCTCAAACCTCAGGCTGCAAACTGTGAGGATATCTCTAGGTGTGAGGATATCACAGCTAGATGTGTTTTCAGCTGGAATAGAGCAAATTTTCTAACTAACTTTCCCACTATCTGGTACAGTGCTGTGTTTTGGTTTTAGTGTGAGAAGGAAATCGGCTACACCCTTACATTTTGGTTGTTGCTAAGTAATGTTTATCTTGAGTCCAGGGCTTTTTTTGTTTCCCATGCTCTATCAGCAAGCAGGTGCACCAGAAGGACAAACAAGAAGATAAGGGAGCTGTAACTATCAGCAGGAGCTGCAACTTGACAAGAACAGAACAGGGTAGGACTTGCCTGCATGAGCACAGAGAAAAAAATCCAACAAGGTGTTAAAAGACCCCAGACCAAAAATTGCCATTGCACCAAGAGGCAAAGTGCATGAAGAGCAGAGGAGGGGTGGGTACATGAGTTATAAGGGTATAATTGCCTTAATTATTTCTTTGTTCTGGGTCCCTCTGCAGAAGCACCCAACTTGAGCTGACACCTGCTGCTGTACCATGCTGTTAAATTATTTATTTTTATAAATCCAGTGCCTGGGATTCTGCTCCTGGGGACCCAGGGTCAAATCCATGAAAGGAGGAAGTGCAGAAGGACTCAGGTCACAGCAGGTAAAGCTCTGTGGTGGTCTGTGTGCAACTGCTCAGGTAGAGGCTTCTCCTTTAACACAAATGTTATTCCTCACTGTGTCTACACATATTCAAATTAGGCTACCTGGGAAAGGTTAAATCAAACAACAGCTCTGTGGAGTTCATTGAGGATGCAGCATTTCTGACAGAGATTAAAGAGTGCTCTTGGATCTTTCCTTATAAAAGCATATTCTGTATAGGTAAATGCCACATCTTTCTTCTGTGCAGTGAATACATTGGTATTGTGCCACATTATGTTATTAGAGTTCTCATTGTCCTGAAATGCTCATCCCAATAGCAATGCTGTGAAATAGCTAGTTCACAGAAACCAATTTAAAAAGTTGTGTCTTCCTTTGTCATAACTCATCTGATGTTCCTTCTGTATCCATCACAGTAACATAATCAACCCCTTTTCAAGCATTAAGAGTATCAAAAGGGAATTAACCCAAAGAAGAATTTATGAGTGGTTACTGAGGAAAGTCCTGCCAATTCTGTGTAATAATTAGGTTATCATTAGTGTGTAGGATGGATTTAAATGAGATTAAATTTTTAATAAATTATCAAACTGTGACTGAAATGACCTATGGGAGCTTGTTTGGACAAGTTGTTACAGATCACTACAGTTTGCTTAAAAAAAGACAGGAAAGAAAAAAAAAAGTTCTTTTCTTCGTTTTCAGAACTTCAGCTGGATAGCACTTCTGTGGGAAATAATTTGGGAAGAAGATATTCCTGTATTTCCCTCAACTTTGGTATTTTCTCTGTTGCCAGGTCTGCTAACTGAGAAATAAAAATGTAAGCTGTGCTGAGTTTCACTTGCTGCAGTTAAGACACAGAAAGTGATCCCATTTTCACTATTTACAAGTGTCATGTCACTGCACAGTGTCACCTTGCACATCAGCACACAACATCCTTCAAACACATGGGGAATGCCTGACATTTAGTCAACTTCTGTGTTGTGATTCTTTTCTTCAAGGTACAGATTTTGTCCAGATCTCCTGGGGTCAACTACCATTAACTACTCTGATACAATGGAGCCTGGCACAAAAGCAGCTTAGTGTCTTACACCTAATTTTCACAAACTCATCTGCACACAAACACTGTGAGACAAAAATCTGGGAGGGACCAAGACTGTCTGAACTGAGATTTTATGATCTTCTGATATTTTAAAATTATATTTTATGATCTTCAGCTGCTTTACAGGTTAAATGCTTGGACAGTATTTGAATGACAGAAGGGAGTGCCAGCAGATGCCACAGAATGGTAATATTAGCACACAGCTAAACCTTATCTATCTTTTTTCTTATGCTTCTTCCTGTAGCCAAGCTTTCAAAACCAGACAAACATAATTAATTACCTGTTCTTTTACCAGGAAACAGAACTATGCACCTTGTTGCAGGGTTTAAAACACCAGTTCTGAGGCCTTTTAAGGCTACCAAGTAAGTAGGTAGTTTATTTTTTACAGATATTTAAAAGAACCTCTATGGTATGCAGCCTTCTTCTTATATCAGAGCATATAAGAAGATGCTTATATTATTATATTAACTGAAAAAAGACAAGTGCTTGTGAGTAATGATTGAGTGGAATGTGAAGTTTGCTGCTGCTTGACAACAGAATGTCACTGAGTAGGCAGCCCTTCCACAAATATCTTTGAAACCAAGACATTTGAATTAATAAGTCACTTAAAGAACAGAGAATGCTACACCTACTTCAGATATTATTCAGGTGGCATTTGCTCTAGAGACTGTGGATTATATCTGACCTACTGCTGACTTTTAAGATTTATGTATAATATCTCAGGAATGATTTCAAGGAGTGAGTGATGATCCAGGAGTCACCCCTGTAATACTCTATATCCTGTGGTTTTTCAAAAGTTAGTCAGTCTTGCCTAAGGAGCTTTATTCTAGATTGAGACATTACTACAATGATCTTGGAGCAGTTCAGCTTGAAACCTGAATACTTTGAAGATGTATATGCATTAATCCTGAGGTGAATTTAACCAGCCATGGGATTATTTTCAAAGCAGGATCATCTTTGGCTAAACTGAGATATCAATAATGCCATATTCCAGTTGCTTCTTTCTCACTGGGACACTGAATGCCAGCATAAGGAGTAAATGATTCTTCCAAAGTTGTCCCAGGTGTCAGAAAAACTTTATGGAATTGCAGCAAGTGATAATCTTCTCCACACTTTTGAATCATCTGTGCTGGCAGAAAACCAACAGCAGGTAGTCCAACACCTGTTACCTTCAACTGGGGGCTGTGTTGATGGAATAGTTTTCCTGAATTGTTTGTTTCTTGCTCTCATTATTACTAGATGGCAGGAGATATGCCTCTGATAATGCTGGATGATATTAAAAGCTTATTCTGGAGGATTTCTGCTTTTCAAAAGCAATTTTAAAAGAAAATTTCTACATAATTTACCAGCATACAAGCTACATATGCATTGCTTTTTATCACATGAAAAGTAAAATACTTTTCTGATGGTGTAAGTAGTTCTAACTACATGGGATTATTCACACAAAGAGAATCCATTCCTTGGTTTGGTATGCTGACTGAAATCTACAGGATAACAGAGAGAGGTCAGGATTTTTCAAAGGTGTCTGAATTATTCTGTCTCTGCTGCCAGTGCCAACCTGAATTCTCTAAGAGCATAATTCACTAACCACCCTGTGCTGCTCTCTCTTCAAAACCAGTGGTATTCTAAGAATTCAATTATTTGTTGGAAACAAAACTCTCACCAACTTAGAAGTTTTGTGATTTTTCTGTGTATCTGAAGTAGAGAAAAGTAGAGAAAAATGCAGTTTAATGCATTCCCCACATCCAAAAGAAGAGCAGCAGGATGGCAGCAGAAAACAGAAAGAGCCCTGACAAGGTAAGGATGCTGTGAAGCAGTGTAAATAACACAGAATCAAAGAATGATTTGGGATTCACCTCCTGGTATGGAGCTAGATAAATAGATGCTTTCAAGGCTTAGCAAGAACAACACCCCAGGCCTGTAAGATAAATAGCTGTGTGTCTGCAGCAGCTGCTGTGCAGATGTAGGACCCAAACCAAACACCTGCTTATGTCAGAGGGAACTTCTTGTTCTCAGTGCAGCAATAATAGGTTAGGAAAATTATTCATAGATACCAAGCACTGCTTTCTGCAGAATGCCCAGGAAACACTTGCATTGTTGGGTTTCTTCTGATTTGGGCTTTGTACTAAAAAACCTGAGTTCAACACCAAGGAAAGTTCTGAACATCAAAAGAAAATTTACAGTACAATAAGCTGCTTTTAATAAAACAGAGCTTTCCTGATGTTTGCTGCAAACCTCTCCTCATGCTAAAAATCAATAATTTAAAAAGTCAACTGAATGAAACTATTGTGAAGTCGCAGTGTAAGTATCTTTAAAGACCAGAAAGTGCTTAATCAATTTGTTCCAGGATGAAACTTCATTTTATTTCATTAAAGTTACATCTGAGAGTGATGAAAGCTAAAGGCTTACTAATATGGCTCATCTTTTCTTCTCCCTACATTATGCATGAGACAGTATAGGTAAATGAAAATGTTATTGCTGTCCATATAATTTCCAAAATTGTGTGGGGGAAGTACCAGTATTCAAAATACCATATAAATATGTCTTTGCCATCCTCAGAGAGCTTCCTTCCAAAACCTGTCATGAATACACAACAATATTCATCCCACTGCATGGTTACATTTAGCTTCTCTCTGTTCCTGGGCCTGTCACTCTCACATGCTTGGCTGAAAAAGGGAGTGAGGTGTCTCCATGTAAACTCTGTCTTTGTGCTCACCTGACACAGTAGGTGAAAAATACCTTCTACAACACAAAATGTTCCCACAAGGGATCACATTGTCTTTAGAAATGTACCCCTGGAGAGCTTCCTGCTGTGGCTACTCACCACTGTCCCCAGTGCTGCTGGTATGCAACAGAAAAACACAGTCCTAGCTTCCATAATTTGTCATCCTGCAAAAACTGTTTTTGAAGTTGTTGCTCTGATCTCCTAAGATTTCTAATTTGTAAACATTTTAAAAGAATCACTTCTTTCACCACGAATATTCCTAACAGATGTAAACTATATACAACAGTTGCTAAGATACCTGCATAAAAGGAATTTAGCTGAACCTGACACAGTCTCATATTCTGCTGTGTCAATTGAAAAATCAATATTTAGTTGCTAGGATTTACCTTAGTAGTCAAAACAATTCTGAGCACCACGTTAATCCCATGAGTTTTGCATATGACACATTGCAAGATGTATTCCACAGCTGAACATTTCTGCTCTACTCAGGGGCTATCAGCATTTCAACCATGGCCCATTGATCCTACAGAAAGTAAAATCTGCAAGGAGCACTTATCTCATGCAACAGGCTCTCATCAGCCCCCAGCCAAACACAAACTGCTGCTCTCCCATGACCTGGTGGATCCCTCTGTCAGTGAATTTTCACACTGCACAATGTCTCTGAAGAGATTCATTTCTCAATACCCCTCCTAGAATATTTAAGTTTTTATACTTAGCTACATTTACGGGGAATGGCCTGTCTGCTCTCCCCCAGCTGTTATATTAAACTTCTAATATTGTATTAAAGAAAATGCCAAATGTCAAGTTTCCCTCAAAGACATAAAGAAAGATGAAAATGAAAATAAAAATCAAATTCTATTGCACACAGTCTAATTAGAATCTGACCTTAGCATTCAGGTGGTTTGCCATTAAATTAAAAAATTAATACCCATTAGTTTTGTATAAAAATTTAACTGTATGACTTCCTCTGGAACATCCGGAACCAAGAAAATTGCACTTTAGCATAATAAAATCTACTTCAAAGACAGACATCTTTCAAACACTTTCAAAGTACAGAACACAAACTCATTCATGTATTTAAAATACATTTCCTCCATACTTGTTAAGGCATTGACATGCAAAAGATCTTTCCCCACCGCCCCTTTCCAGACTAAGATTTTATAGCTTCAAACTCTTATTTTGTTTCCATGCTCCCTTCAAATATGAAAACTTCTCCTACGCCGCATCAATAATGTAATTATACCTTAATGTTTCTCTTGTTACAAAGAATTGAAGCATTACACTGCCTTTTCCCAGCTTCCTTGCTAGGACAGAATACAGAGGGATGTGTTTTTAGCTACAGTAATTACCTTAATTTTGTAGGAACATAAGATTGCTGTGTAATCGGCTATTACTAATGCAATTACTCTGAAGAAATGGCTCACAAAGAGATGTGTCAGGGGTGCTTCTACATCAGCACAGATTGAAGTAATTTAATAATGAGTCACATTTGGTCTCTGAAGTGGGTAATACTGAATGGCAAATATCCACTCTGTAATGAAGATTTATGAAAGCATTATTTTGGCATGTAGTTACAGGACAGCTACTGGATTTTGCAAATTAACTGTACACCTCTTCTCTTTTCAAACATATAATTTATGTTCTAGTTGAGACCCCAGCTGGGCTCCAGGTGCCTTGCTGTGAGGTACCTGGTCAGGACCTGGTATTCCTTATTCCTTTAGAAGCCCAAGTCAGAGTTTGCTGAGGTAAATGGAGAGGCTTTGGCTGAGTTATGGACTCAGAGATGACAGACTACAGGAAAACAAGGTGGAGGTAGGGGCCTGCCATCCCACTTGCAAGAGTCCTGACTTAAGAAGGCTCTTGACAACATGACTGCCTTTATTATTCAGCATTCACTCCAATATTTTCCTGAGACAAAGCCATGGAAATAAAGTGAGTATCTCAAGCCCAGCCAGAAGGATGTGACACAGTGCGAAAGTGAACTCAGATCTTTAAAGTCCCTCTTTAGCTCCTCAGCCACACACCACATCATTTCTGTCTGCAGTGTGCAAATAACTAGGACATTTTAAAACTTATTAGCACATCTCCAGCCATAGCTTAATTAGTTATTGACTATGACTGGAAAAAACCACCATAGTGAGTAAACACCATAAAAATGCCACGGCAGGTCGCCACACTGCAACAGCTGGAATGAAAACCATTTGGGTAAATATCAATAGCTCACAAGTATCTCCACAGAATGAGCTGACTTACCATGGCTTCACTGCAGAAACAGAAACACAAACACACCCAGGGTAACAAACATACATAGAGCTGTCACTACAACAGGTATGCTAAGTCTTTTTCCCCCCACCTTTTTTTTTTTTTTGCTATTCCTGCAACTGAAAAACAGAAACTAAAATCACCTAAACATGGGGATTAAATCTTGACAGTAGAGTTTTGTCATTCAATAAGAAATGACTGCTCCCTCTAATAGTGCAGCAGAATAGAATGAGAAGAATATAATAATTTTATATCAGTACAAAATTCATCACTTTCAGCAATATTAACTACAAAGGTATGTGTACAGAGGGCCCGGCCAGGGTTAACACAACAGACTGTGAGAAAGAATCAGATTCTGCAGATAACAGAAGCTGGCCAATGTTGGGCTATATGACAGCAAAAGGAGAAAATGTCTAGATTAAAAATACTGAAAGGGAGTATCCTGAACTCCCTTTGAGTGAAGAATGAAAAGATTTACTCCGCTCACTAACAAAAGGTTAAAATGACCAAGCCAGGATGCAACCCCCAGCCCCCCAACTCTTCAAACAGCAACAAAAGGAAAACAAATCCCAAACTAAATACAAAACCTAACAAAACAAGGAGTATTCAAAGTGCAAAATGGGGATGAGCTGTTTATTAGATAGGGAGAAAAAGGGGCACCTCAGCAGAACCTGGAGAGCACAACAGACACCTGGTCCTGGCCACTCCAGGGCTCCAACAGACCCCAGAACCTCCTTCCCCTGCTGGGCCATGGCTGCCTGTGCCAGAGGCCATCAACATCAAGTAAGTCTTCAAGTGGGCAGAACATTGTTCTCAATTCTCCCAAGAAGAATCATTGAAAAAAAAATTAAGGAAAAAACCCCCTATTTTTGTCGTTGAAAATTCTTTCATAATCATATGAAAGAATTTGATTTTTTTTGACCAATTGATTTTGTTTGACCAATTCAAGCTAAAGCATTTAAACAGGACTATTCAATATCAAGGTGAATACACACTGCCTGCATTTTCCTCAGCATCGTTAGTGTTCAGTACTTACAGGTTCTAAGAATGACATATCAATGGTGAAGTATTTTTTTGGATGCCATGGTGACTAGTAAAAGTCCTGAAGTATGAGATTCAGGCAAGGAAAAATGGCATCATCTACTGTCCTTCCTTTCAGAATCCCCTGAATATGCCAAAACTTTGTACCACAGATTTATTGTCTCCAGGAAATCTGTTTCACAATTTTTGAAGTTCCATTTTTAAATAGTTTAGGTTCTTGTTTCACAATTTTTGGAAATCTGTTTCACAATTTTTAAAGTTCCATTTTTAAATAGTTTAGGTTCCTGGCTCACACTATCCTCTCTGGAAGAACATTTCAGAACCTTACTCTTTGAACAGTTAAGAAAACTTCCTTTCCCTTCCAAATTTAAGTGCTATGTAGCCTTTAACAACTTCTAGTCTTCTTCAATATCGATTTCCTGAATTCAGTTATGAGGAGGAAGCATGTATCTTCTCAGACTTAATTTGCCTAGACTAAATCAAACTCCTCTGTTCTCTCCATTAAAGACACATATTCCATTCTCTCATCTGTCCCAGGAGACTTTGAGGACTGCATCTGTTCCAAATCAAGTTTGTTTTTCATGAGCACAGATGACCAGAACTCTAACAGTAAACCAAACAGAGACTTCCCAGCATTTTATAAAATACTACAAACGTCTTCCTTCCTCTACTAAAAATATACTTTGCAGTATTCCCTAGAACAGTATAAAGCTTTTTTTTAGCTGTCTGACATGACCAAGTAGTGGCAGCCAGCAGTGACCTTTTGATTCACTGTTTAATTCACACATTTCTTTTTGCCTCCCCTTGCCTAAAACCAGTACAAAACTAATACAGAACTAGAAGTTATTTCTTACATCTTGCTACTTTATTCCAGCTAACACTCTTCCTAAGGCGTGTCTCTCATATTTCCATTTCCTTTCATGTTCTTCTGCATTCTGCTTTTTATTAAAACCTGGGCCCTTTTCATATTTACCCTTTTCTTTTTCTGTCCATATATGTCAGCTTTTCAAATGGACCATGTAGTGTTAAAAGGAGTTTCCTGACAGAATGTGTTACATTTTTTTTTATAATCTCTACATTGAAAAGGAAATATTTAATCCCTAAGAATATTAAGTATAGTTGACTAAATTTGATGTCACCTGGTCTAACCAAGCACGGACTAACTTCAAACATAAATAATAGGAAGGGCAGCTAATAGCAGCTTTCCATTTTTACATAAATATCTCATGGAGTGGATTGTGTTTTAATTCTCTGTATTATTTCTTTTAAATTTTCCCAGTGATTTTTTCCTCTTTATTATTTTCCTAACTCTTGACTAGTCAAAATTCCTAGGGTTTTTTTCCCATCATCATTTGAGTTCTTTTGAACTTAGTAACTTGACACTTTATATTCTGGCATTGTTCCCTGCTGTGTGTTCTCAAATAAAGATGGATCTGATGATGAGAACATGCTACATGAAATTCAGCTTTTCAAGAATTCTATGTTCATCTTGTAATGTATTTATCTTTTTCTACTCCTCCCAGTAATTTCAAATCTTATTTTTAATTTATGCTCATCATTTCTACATTTAACTCATGCTTATGTCACTAGTCCTAACCCTAATTTCTTGTTTAGTGGTAATGATCCTACTGAAACTCAATCATACTGGGAATTTTAGGAAGTGGATTTCTGTTCTGTACTGAGTAGCCTCTACTTCTAAAAGATTGCTTCTGAATTTTTCCTGATTTATCATATGGAAAAATACGTTTTCACTACATAATTAAGCTATATCAATTCTCCTGAATGGGTGCAGGCAGGGAAAGGTTAAACAAAAAGTCTCTTACTCCATCTGCATGCAACAGCCAGATCCTGCCTCATGTCCTTGAATTATTGTCTGACTTTGGGATGCAATATATTTTCATTCAAGTAAAAAACTTTCTGAAATTAATTTTGGGATAGAATGCTTCCTTGAAAGAATAAGATTTATCATTCAGCTAACATATGACTAGTTTTAATCCAACATTCTGTAAAGGGAATGAATGACATCCCTACATTTCGTTATGTAAATATAATATGAAGTAATGCTCAGCTTTGTTTAGGCTAAAAATGTCTTTTAAGTACTGCAACTAATGGAAAAAAAACCCCTGTATTTTTTTATAATGAAGCTGATACAAGTGTGTACTCTACATTTTTCTTTTTCCTTTTATTTTTTTATCTTACTGGCTTTTAATCACTCAGTTGCTGTAACAATTATTGCAGTTGCAGTTGCTGCAAAAATCACCATTGGGAAAGCAATCACAGTATTTATGATTAACCATGCAAAATAGCATAAAAATATTTTAACTGGTTTAAGTTTTGAAATTTAAGCTCTACTTTTAAGCAGAATGTTCAGTTTCTACTAAAGAAAAAGGTTTGTTTCTGTGTAATTTAATCACATCCAAATCTAGACACTGAGCTTCTCTCTATCAAACTTACATTTTGTAAAATGTACCTAGTCCATCAAAGAATGAAATCTAATTATTGTGTATACATCTCTGTGCATATTATTCATGTATGTATGCATCAGCAAGGCAGAGAAATTTCATTTTTGTACACAGCATTTGCATTCTACATAGGATTTTCCAAACCTGCTTCCAGATTCACTTGATATTTTGCAAGCTCTGGATTGTATGAAGTCATCTTGAGCCGTGCATGAACTTCTGTGGCACAAATCTACATCAATTGTGGATCTTTCTGTCTCAGTATCAGATGTATAATTTTTAACACAAACATAATGTTTGTTTTAAAGCACATGTCCTTTGTTAGTCCTTTCATCTACACACTGCAATTAGTAACCCTTAAATGCTGAAACGTTTTTACTTACACTTAAAGGCACTGAGATTTTGTGCAGTTATGTGGTTTCTTGGAATTTGTAGCCCCTAAAACAAAAGGTAAGCTACATAGGTTGAAAAAAAAAAAAAAAGGAAAAACATACACAACTACAAGGAAATTATTCTACAGTTTTGAAATGGTAAGTACTGTTTTTATCTTTTTTAAATTCCTGCTACCTAACAAGTCTGCCTTTTACTTAAAAATGATCTGCAATTATATATTCAAGGAAATAATTAGTGTTAAAAATACAGATTAGATACATGCTAATTAGATTTAGAAACATCTCAATTAAGTAAGATAATGAAATGTTTTTGAGGCAAATGAACTGCACAATTGCATTGATATTAAGAAACCTGAATAAAAAGAAAAATGTGTAAAAAATCCTAATAGAAGAAAATATTCTCCTTTTTCTAGTAAAAGTCAATGTGCTTTTGTTCACCCCAAAAGAGTCTTAAAAGGGTTCTCAGAAACAACACAATCTATATAATACCAAATTTAAAAGTTCACAAGTGAAATAAATGTATTTTTCTCACCGAAAACTGTATTTTTAATTCTGGTGTTACTTCTAGCACATTTTGAAACCGAACACCATTATATGCAGAAAGTATAGAGGGTCAGCTAAACTACTGTGTGGACTAGAAAATACACACAATTGTTAAAAACCAAGTCTTAACAACCCGTTTTAAAAGGAGGAAAAGGAGTGTATGCTGTACTTTACATTGTAAGAATACAAGTTGAATCTTGAACTTGTATTTAATTCCTTCCCATCTAAGGAAAGAGGAAAATGAAAAAAAGGAAACCAAAGGACAACCCAAAAGCTGAAGAGAATAATCCCAAGAAATTTTCAATTCCTTGTCTTGATTCTTGTACTTACTGTGAAGATGAGGAGAATAGAAAATTCTCAAGCAAATAAAAACTAAAGAACATATTCCAGCATGCTCCCCCTCAGGTTCTTCTTCCCTACCATTACAGCAAATAAATGACAACTTGAATTTTATAGGGGAACATAACCTTTAACTTGTCTTTTTTTACCCTTCTGATGGCTTCTGACAAATAAAAGCAAACAGGCTCCACACCTGGAGCATCTGCTGAGAGATGTCCACACTCAGCACCTGCTGCTGTTGGAGCAATATCTGTGCCTGTATGCTGCTTAATGGGAAAAGGAATTGTGTTTCAACTTCTACCAAAATAAAAGACTACATAAAATTATAATAATAAATAATGAAGTAAAGCATGCAAAAATATTTTGAGGAAGTAAAATTTAGGTAAAGAAATACTTTTGTACATGAAAACTTAAATATTTTGTCGCTGCTTAAATGAAAACGTGCTACTCCGTCTAAATAGCACTAACTTTAGGATCTCAAAATCCAGGGGTTTTTTAACAACTTGATGGCATTTCAAGTTCACATAATTATCTAAATACTACTGAGATATTCCAAATCCCAAGACTAAAGAAAATCCCCCAGCTCCCAAGGCTTCTCATTTATAGAGAAACAGTGTCCCTTGGCGGCTAATGAGGGTAAATGCAGAAGGATTCAGGGGCTTGTGCTAAATGTGATTTCTATGGAAAGTAACCTATATTAAAACTTCCAATAATTTTAACATATCCATCACTCTTATATCCCTGGAGTGCCTAGCAATTTTCCAGTTAAAAAATAAATTAAAATAATAAGTGGTGGTGTCTCCATTACTTTTGGCTCATCTGCCCTGTTGTTGCTTAAGAACACAAACACAAGCAGTTACAAATTAACAATCTATGATATACTACCTGACAGTATATTATCTAGACAAATACAGAAATTTGTATCTATAGAACATCAAATTATCTTGAGACAATTTTTGTTTTTATTGTTCCTGATTGAAGATAATTATTTTGGTCATGATAGTCAGGAATTAGATGAACTAATTTTAGCTTCTGTGTGCCACAACTCTTTATATGAACGGTATTTGAGTACCTGCTTCCAACTGGTGGATAACCTGGAATGAAAAACTGATGATTAGTTTAAATCTAATGAGATGTAATTCCAAGCACATAAAGATTTTGCTAAGAGTACCACCCATCCAAGAAAGCTTCATGATCACAGACTGGAATCTGTCAAACAAACAGATCGTTGTGCATTAAGATGTTTGCTTTTCCCCCTTAATTTCTGGAAGCACCTATTAAGATCTGAAACTGCAGCTCCTCAACATGTCATTGTAACACTTAATTTCATTTATTTAGTTGTGGTTGATAAACCAAGAGTTTTCCTTTGGATGAATCAATCTTCACATAGTTTTTTTCTGTTTGTTAAACAGCTGTTGAATAGAAAGTAATATGCTTTATATATATAAATAGCACTATATATATGTATGTAGCAGCATAGCTAGATAAAACTTAGATTGCAAATCCAAAAAACTACCTTATTATTCTTTTGTGGCACTTACCAAGTGTGACTCTCCATGCTAGCACAGTACAAATTAGTCAATTTTCTCTAGCATATAATTTTGCTATCAGTTACAGCATATAATTACCACAAGGCTGGAATGATTTCTGTTGAACATCTGGATTCCTCTGCTACACTGTGCAATGCTAATAACTTGCAGCCAGACTTGTAAACATTTGTAATCTGAAGAATTGCTGCCTCAGTAACAATACTGGCTGCTTCTCTTACTTCAGCCTGGAATATAAAGTTTTAATTCTTAACAAGTGTGCTTTAAAATCTACTTTAAATCCCAAACACAATAAATGTTATAATTTTTCTGCATAAATGATGTTTTTTAAAGCATGGATTATATTCAAGTGTAACACTGTGAATGGCCAATTTAATTGTCAATGGCAATTAAATTTTGCTTGTATTTCAAATAAAAATATTCCTAAAGAATGACAATGAACAGTAAAATACTTCACAGTAACAATGGCATTCAGTGTTTTCAACACGAAGAAGCATTCTCTTATTTCTAAATGGCCCTGAAGAAGTTAGGCAATAGTCACAAGCAAATATGTAAAAAAAGACTTAATCTTGGGCTATATAAATGGACTGAGGATAATTGGGATTTAGTCTAAGCGAGGAAGAGTCATCTGAAACTGGACTACAAATTCAGCTGTACCATAAATAATTGTTCCAAAATGAACAACTGTGTGCTGGGGCATTTCATCACAGACGTGGTGCCACTTGCACTTACTGGAAACCAATCTTTCACCTACCTTGCCAATCCAGCAACTCATTAATGGAAATTAGATATGAGTCAGCAGCCAGGAGGGCCAACCCTGTCCTGGGAGCATCAGGGACAGCATCACCAGCCAGAAAAGGGAGGGGATTGTCCTGCTCTGCACTGGGGCAGCCTCACCTCCAGTGCTGGGGGCAGTTTTGGGTGCCACACTATAAAAATGACATGAAGCTGTTAGAGAGTGCCCAAAGGAGGGCCATGAGGATGGTGAAGGGCCTTGAGGGGAAGCTGTGTGAGGAGCAACTGAGGTCACTCGGTCTGTCCAGCATGGAGGAGACTGAGGGGAGACCTCACTGCAGCCCCTGCAGTTCTCTCCTGAAGGGAAGAGGCGAGGCAGGTGCAGGTCTCTCCTCTCTGGTGACCAGTGACAGGAGCCAAGGGAACAGCCTGAAGTTGTGTTCGAGCAGGCTTAGGTTGGATATTAGATAAAGGTTTTTCACCCAGAGGTGGCTGGGCACTGGAACAGGCTCCCCAGGGAAGTGGCCACAGCACCAAACCTGACAGAGCTCAAGAAGTGTTTGGAAAATGCTCTCAGGGTGGAATCCTTGGGGTGTCCTGTGCTGGGCCAGGAGTTGAACTTGATGATCCTGATGAGTCCCTTCCTACTCAGCATGTTCTGTGATTCTACAATTACAGTGTCACCTTCACAAAAGTCACACTTCTAAACTAAACGTTGCTGCTCTCAGTACACTCAGACCCCTGAATAGACAACTTAAAAATCCTGTTTACAAAATTCTAGTACCTTTCAGAAACATTTTTCATGAAAAGCCCAAATTTCTTCAACTCGTCTTGCACATACCTCAGAATTAAAATTTGAATAATAATTTCATATTTGATCAAGAATTTTAAGAGAATAATTAAGTTGTAAAGGACATCTCTGCATAGGTAGGGGCTGCTGATGTTAGAGGCAGACTTGAATCCTCAGCCCTGTTCCTTTACATACACTGCAAATGGGAAAAAAGCCCAAACACTAATGAATCAGCTGCCCAGGGTTATTTGGCGCAATCCCATTTGGCAGTTTGGGTTCAGGTGGCCTTAGGAGAAGATCCCTTCCTAACTGTCCTGAACTGGAATCTGAATGTGCAAGGGAAAGGCAGGAGCCAATTAGACTTGAGCCCTGAGGGCCAGAAACAGGCAAAAATTCCAGATGCCATTTTGCCTCGCTCCACAATGCAGGAAATCTACAGAGCAACAATTTTTTTGCCTCTCATTTGTGAGCAGATCAGATAGGACAGTGTTTGGAAGCACCTCTCACCCCCTCTGGCACTCAGAATAAAGCCCATTTTAGACAGTCAATGGCTGGACAAATTCTTCCAATTAGCATAAAACCTTGCCTACTTAATCATACACAGAAGCACAAGTGTGAGGTAAACCACAGATATCACTGAGGGAATTCTGGTACATAAAATAATGCATGTATTCTTTATAAAAAGATGAGTGTTTTAACCAAGAACCCCCTTGCAGCATCAATAAAAGATTCTGATGTCATTGCAGCATTACATTCCTGTAAAAGAAATATTACTATTCTTTTGTAAAAGACTTGCTGGGAGAGACAGTTTGGGTGCGTGGCGTCTTTGAAACAAAAATATTTATTCTTACCTGCAACTGGAGATAGGAATGATATGAGCACCTGAAGAAAAGAAACTTTTACTTATAATTATTTTATGTATTAAATGATTCATTTTTAAAAAGCCAAATGACCAAACAAAAATAGTGACTTATTGATGCTCAAATGGGAAGCTACACGTATTTTCATGACATAACAAGGAACATAAATGCTGTGGCCCATTCAGCATTACCAGATATTGTTGCATATTTTGAATATTAATTCTGGTTTTTTTTCAGTGCACAGATCTGTTTAGATGCATTTACAACTACAAAAGCATCACACTTAATACCTACATTTGTGTTTTCAAAAATAAACCAACCAAACAGAAAATGAAACAAAGACAGAAACCAACTACATGTAGCTGGGTTTTCTAGTTTCAAACTAGAATTTGTTTGAACTTGACAATTTGCTTTCCACCTGTGTGTGCTGTGCCTCCTCCTTACATAGAGAGCAGTTCAGGAAGGTAAGCAAGCAGCATAGAAACAATCAGTTTTATTTCAATACAATTATTTTTAACCTGATCAGAATTTCACTCTAATACCTTCAAGAAAAAGGGCAAAGGAAGGAAACATTCATATATAGTGTGACAAACTGTAAGGAAGTGAGCTGGTCACAAAGATTTTTCTAAATTTAATATAGATATTAATAAATTTAATAAATTTCATTATCTTCAACTTTCAAGAAAACAACTGTTCCACCTGATCACATCTTTATTATTTGTATGACTGATCCTTCTGGAGGGAGAATGCTTGAAGCCAGAACACTGAAATTTTTATGTGGCATCACTACAAAAAAAAGAAAGTGGACACAATTTGATGGCAGACAACGGTGAATCCACATGTTCAGCTTTTTTTGGGAGATTTAATTCCTGGTAGTGTTAACTGTTCATTAACACATTCCCTATTAACTAGAAGACATGTTTAAATCACTGCTAAAATAAACTGAACCGTTCACTGCTACTGTTCCTAAATGCATTTAACAGCAATGGATTCACAAGTCCTGAATTTCAAGCAACTACAGGAAGGGAGCTGGCAAGAAGATACAAAAGATATTAAACATTGTTCCAGGTAGTGGTAATTGTGAAATTTTATTTCAGTTTTTGAAGTCACAGAAGAAAGTAGAAAATAGAGACAAAGTGTTGGATGTAAATAACCAACAACAGATGTAAAGTAACTAAACAAGATAAAAAATAATCTGCTACTTTAAATTAATACATTTTACATGAGAAAACAATTGGTACAAAGGCTGAACTAGAACCATGATTTTCAAGGTCAGGCCCACACTTCTCTAGTCCCTCAAAAGCCTCAAGCCTTAAAAGAATATTCAGCTGGGAACAGTATTAATCCCAAACAATGGCACTCTGTAAATGGACTCCATGCTTTCCAAACTTCTGCCATGAAACAGCTGAAATAATAAATTTGAAAAATGCTCACTCAAGGTATATTCCACCAATTCCACACTGCCATTTCACAAACAGAAAAAATTATCATCATCCAACCTGGCTTTTAGCCACCTCCTCAATCCTAAGAAGTTTGATCTCCTAAATAATTAATTGAGAATCAATGATTCAAGGTTTTAGTATCAAATTAGCAGTTTTACTGGAATATGAACATTTAACTTTACAATAAAATACACTGTACTAGAAGTTTCATTCAAATCTAGGTAATTTCAGTTACATTCCTATGGCTTTTAGCAAAAAAAAACCCAAGCAGTTTTACTGTATGTACACAATATTGAACATCAAGATTTAAATTATTTATTAATAACCTACATTCACTGTGGATTTCTAAGATTTACATCCAAAAAGCATATTTTATTTACATGCTGCTGATATTTTAAAGAAAAGGAAATAAAATATTATCTGTTCAGGAACTATATCTATTCCAAAATTTAAAAAGATACATTTAACACCACAAAACATTTGAAACATTTACAATAAAAAACACCTTTCTGTGCCAATCATACTTACTCCCCAAGAATGCAAAATTGCACTAACTACAATTAGACTAGAAACACTTAAGACCTGACAGTCAAATCTAAACATTTTTTTTTTTTAAAAAAGAAAACCCTAAAAGCTAATGTGTTAATTTAAACACAGACTGGTCAGTGGTTAATTAAAAAAAAAAAAAGCCAACACCAAAAACAGCCCCCAAAACCCCCAGTGCATTATTTCTGCAGCTCCAAAAATAGATCACTATAAAATTGTTGCAGTATCTTGGCAAGTGCCAGGCCTGCCAGATGTAGTAAGGCTTATTTCCAAGTGTCTTTTCCCACACACTGTACCCTAATCAAATAATGAGTGCCTTTGATCAGTTCCTGTGAGGGTTCCCACATTTATGTAAGCATGCAGTTGCTAAAGTATGCATCTTGGATTTTTGAGGGTTCCCACCCCCAGCATACACACAGAGGTGTTTTAATAGCTAGGTCAGAGTAAAAATAAGCATGAAGAGGCATAGAAAGTTAGAGATACTGGCCAGAAAACATTCAAAGTCAAATGAGAAGTTTTATATCCACCCCAAGGGTCTTTTAAACTCAGCAGAGCTCAGGAGCATCATTCACCGTATCAGTAACCATCATGTACCTTATATAAAATAATAACAATTAAAAAAATGGCTGTGCTAACAAGTACACTTTACTGCACTGCAGGATGTAAAAAGGTACCACACCTATAAGGCCCAGGGAAGAGAAGCATCATGCAGAATTTACTCCATTTGTTAGCAGCCGTTTTATTTCTGCACTTGGAAACACCAAGCTCCTTTGTGAGTGAAAAAGCTTCCCCTCCCTCCCTGTATCCTTCAGGAACTGCTGGGCCAAGAGCATCTCCCAGGAGGGGCTGAGAAGGCCATGACTTTCCCACTCTGGAGCCACTTCCCATGGCTGCAGCAGTTTGCCCTTCTCATGCAGGGGGCTGCCAAGGCAGCAGTGGTGCCTCCAGGCAAACTGCAATCCGTCACCCCCACGGGCAGCCCTGCTTTGCAGGATTTCCAACAGGTTACATTCAACTCAATTAACACTGCCCAGGGCCCAGAAACCCGAGTGACCACCAGTTCCACTCACCAAAACAAACACATGAATATCTGTTAATCCCAAACAAAGTTAGTCCTGCACTTCCTAAGGACCCACTTTGCTATTTGAGACAGAAGCATTTCGTTAGAATTTTAAACCTGACTGCATCATTTGGCAACATATTCACATCTGCTTATGCCACTTCATCCTAATTTGTAATTTGAAAACCAGATCTGCATTACTACAACCTTCCCTCTTTTACCACTGAAACAACTCCCAGCATATGCCTTTTTCCTGGCCTAAGGATCTTTGTTTTTCTAAGGCACTTGCATGAACAAGTACACAGGTCCATTTATTTATACAGAAATAAAATCAGTGTCACAAACAAGCTTGCAAGCAGTAAGAAAAATGTGATACCTGCTAATGAGGGGACACATTGTACTATCCAATAGCTGGGTCTCTGTTTTGTTTTTTTTTTTGCTTTTCAGAAACCGTAACACTTCTACAACTTAGTGTGTTAAGGTGGTTACAGCAGGGATTTTTTGGTATGTTTTACAGAATTTACCTCTAAAAAGAAACCAAGGGAGGCAAATGGCCACAAGTTTTGTCACTCATTTACATAAAGCAGCAGATACATTGAAGAACATTCTGCTATTAATACATAGCGAATCTAACCTTTTCTAGTATTTCAGTCGGTGTGTTTTATCCCTTTGATTCTGGAAACAAGTAAACTAATTTAAAGTTAAAAAAAAAAAAGATAAAGCATATACAAATTAAGAGAAAACTGCAGAAGTTAGAATATACATGACTTTATGCATTGATACTCTGCTTCCTCCCTAGAAACACAGAAGATTTTGGAAGTCATCCTTTGTTGAAATAAGCTCTCCCACACTACTGACAAAAAATACCCCAAAACAAACCACAACAAAAAAGACACATTTAATATACTGCTAAGGTTTTAATAGGTGATCAAGAAGGTGCTGACTCAGTTTCTTCTCCAGCTACTCTTCAACAAACCTTGCTCTTGTTCACTGTGTAGCAGAGTCCTCATCCCACCAAGAGGAGATTGCTTGGTATCAAGCAAGCAGATCACTTGGTACAGTTTTTACTGAGGTTAAATAAAGCCATGATGTCAACCAGTGCTTTCTTGATGTTCATTCCAAAGCGATGAGAATCCTTTAAAAACAAACAAACAAAACCAAAAACCAAATACTTGTACTGTCCATCAACAGATATTTTTCAGGCAAAAGAAGAAACTTGCTAATATTTTGTAGTTTTGGAGCTTCTGGAATTCAGGCATCTATTTTACCATACAATGGGAATTTTAATAAGAGAACTTTTAATGCTATACAGATTTATCCAGGTTTATGCTAGTACTGACCAATGAGTTCTTCATTATGCATTTACTTTTCTACAGTCAGAAATTAGATCATATCCTCTTGAAATCAGATGCATGCATAGCTTTCTGCTACTTTAAAATTTGGGTTTTGATACTGTTTTTCCTACAAGATTTTGCAAAAACTCATTTTCAGAAAGGAGTGTTCAGTGAGTGGATGACTAATGACCAAGAAGTACTGAAAGAGGAGAAATATAATTTTTATTTGAGCTCCTATCAGAAATGCTGAATCATTTGCCATTGAAAAAAGAATTGGAAATGAAAGTAACAACTTTCTAAGTGTAAACAAAACAGGAACTTGTTCTGTTTATTCTAAGCATTAGATGGATTGTACAAGAAAGAAATTAAGATTACAAATGTAAATTATTAGCTACATTACAGGATCAACTACAATGACCTACTAATGTCAAGGGCACACACACAAAATGGCTGCCTTTTCTGTATGGACCTTTGACTCGATTGATAAGTAAAAAGAACAGAGCGAAATTTAAAGGACAAGCTAACAGGCATCTGAAGAACAATTTCAACTATGAAAAAAACAGTTGTATTTCCTAATCCTTAATGATTAACCAGAAGCACCATGATCTCCTGGACAAGTTAAGGTCAAAAGAGGAAAACTAGGTCAGCTATGTAACCCTGAATGAATTTGGCATATTCAGTAAGGCCATAAAAATATAAAGGGGAAAGATGAATTGAACTCAAAGCACAAAGCACTCAAAGCTCAAAGTCCTCCA
Organism: Zonotrichia leucophrys gambelii; assembly: GCF_028769735.1. Taxonomy (NCBI): domain Eukaryota; kingdom Metazoa; phylum Chordata; class Aves; order Passeriformes; family Passerellidae; genus Zonotrichia; species Zonotrichia leucophrys. The sequence continues at coordinate 38,890,623 of NC_088175.1, read as the reverse complement.
CAACAGCAGCATATTCAACATATGACACACCTACTATCCTCTAATAACGGGTGTTATTCTAATAAATTTTTGATTAGTTATGTCTCTTAAGCACAGATTACAATTTATGGGTCAGCTTTGTTCAGCATTATTTAAACCAGGAAGGCTGAAATAGACAGCATACATTTTATTCTGTCTTTACAGCTGCAGCCTGAGACAAACTAAAACTGTAATAAGAAAAAAAAAGAAATGCCCATCCTTCTGTTTAGGGGACACATGTGATCATTTCACCTGAGCTGCAGGGAATTACACATGTGTAAAGATGATCCTTATGCTTCAAAGCATAAGTGAAATAGAATCTGGTATCCTTGGTTCATGAAACTATTGAATTTATACAACTGGAGGCATAAAACTCCAACAAAGCAGCATATATTGAAAAATAAAAATCACATTATTTACATTTTAGACAATGAGTAGAATAGTTCTATAAGCAGAAAGCAGAAAAGATTTATTAAACCATAGGAAAGGACCGACTCTTACCGTCTCAGAACAAGATATTTTGCTGGAGACGTGGAATTGGATGAAATCTTCACCCAAGATCATGTAAGAAACACCATAACCATCATCAGCCACCTAGGAGAAGAAATAAGAGAAAAACACCTTCTAAACTTTTTCTTTCTCCTTCATTCTCAATCAACTTAAGTACAATTAAGAAGTTGTTACATTTTTTAAGATCAGTTGCAATTTCCTCAAGTAAAATTTCAACTTCTATATTTAATGCAAAATTTCTGAAGATTGGCTCCACGTAAGGAATAGTTCTAGTCTCATCTGAAGTGCATGGAATAACCACTTTCTGAATATTTATCTGTAATATTTCCCAGCTTTAATAGTTTGAAATAAAATACTTATTCAGGTATTTTTTGGTAATAGAAAGGCAATAGAAAGTCCTGGTCTTAAGTAGCTATACAGCTTCAAAGCTTAAGCAGCAAGGAATAAATTAGTTCAGTAGTATAGCTGACCAATCAGCCTCCTGGGGTCATTCTGCAGATGTAAACAAACACAGTGTAAAAGCCTTGCACAATGAAAACTTGCCAAATCCAAGTTTTTTTCTGCCTCTACAACAAACATGTGATTCTGAACACCTGTATCACGAGCAGAGGTCTGGTCCAATTTCAACATTAGTAGCATTAACTGTGCCAAGTTTCAGTCTGATGTTTTATTCCAACTATGCCTGGTAAACACAGATTATCCTGATGTCACCCCTGTTCATGTCTTTCCTAACTCAAAGGATCTCAACCTTCCATGTCCTTGCTGCCACTGCTGCTAAGCAGTCTGACAGTCTTCTCACTCTTCTCGCTGTTAGTGCTACAAAGATAAACTCTAATGAATGTTTAAAAAAACCCTTCAAAACCAACAAAAAGCACATGCATAGAAAGCTGATGTACTGAATCTCTGGGCTAATTCAGCAAACCAAAGCATAGTTTTTGTTAACAAAAACAAAGGAAAACAGTGTTAGAATTCCTACAGCCAAAACCCTTTTCTATTGCCTTTTGGGCATTCAGAATACTGATTTCATAATGGCTTGAGGAAGTCAGAATCTCAAGAATGAGCCATAGCTAGGCCTCCTTGATACTGCAAGTCAAATTCATTCCAATTTCAAAAACTACTGAAAGATGTATCAGAAACATGAGTAAATAAACATCAACCATTTAACACACCCCACCTCCCATGCCCCATCTTCCAGCTTGAGAAACCAGCCACAATACACTGGACTTGTCACCCTGATTTTTGTGGGGCAAAGAGCAGTCCTGTGATACCTCTCACTGTTTCTTCAATAGAAATGCTTTTTGAAAACAGATTAATCTATTATAATAGCCCCAAAAAGGCTGCTGAAGAGGTCTTGTTGACACCAATATTCTCATCAATGGCCAAACTCAAATACCAATAAAATATCACAGCAAATAAGCAGCTTGTCAAATCTCTAACAATACACTGGTTTCTTGAAAGTCTGCAGAAGCCATAGAACATGGCTGTATTCTTGACTTGGCCATGATTCACACTTAGGAGGGCAAGCAGAACAACGTGAGCAGCCTAATCTGGAGGAATGTATGAACACATTTATTCATCAAGCAGGAAATATAAGAACACATGAAGTGTAAGTACTATTACAAATCCCAGCCTTAAAATCTAGTTTAAGTAATAAGGCATTTGCCACTGTAACAACAGTCTAATGTACAGAAGATCTGGGCACAGGCAATGTGGTAAGAACCCCAATTTCATAAACTCTCTTTGCCTTGGAGCCCTGTACCTCATTTCATAACTGTGCATTTCCTAAAGAATAATCCCTTCTTGTAGTGGGATACCAGAAAAGGGTGATGTAGACTTTTCTAAACACAGCCACATCATGGGAAAGTATTAAGTACATGCATTTAAAAGCATGAGCTGCACCTTTGATATGGAACAATGAGGGATTACAGATCTGACATTTTTTGACTGCTGTCCTGATTGTAAAACTCTTTTTTAGTGGATACTTGTATTTAGGAAACATACTGGTCCAAACCCTCCACCAGAGGACAGCATCTCCGGGTTCTTCTTCAGATCAATGTGCTGCTGGGGTGTCTGACTCGTTGACAGCCTCCAAGGTTCTGACAAAACCTGTATTAGATATGAAAGAGATGCAAACAAATAGAAAACACTGGTTAAGAACATGCAACTTTCTCAAAAACTAGTCAGGACAGCAAGTGTTATAACAAGTGCAGTATTGTTTTATAAACTGTTAGAAAACACTTTATAAAGCAATATTAAGGTTAACTCCCATTTCAATGGAATGAAAAACTAAGAAGCTTAAATGAAACAGTTAAACTTATCCTGATATTGAAACCATTATCATATGAGGAAGTGATGTCAATTCCTCAAAGAGAATAAAACAGACTTTCAACAGAAATGCTACTTCAAACAAGATCACCTGGTCTACAGGCTTGTAACTTACACACAAAAGATCTTGTTTTAACAAGACCATAATTAGTCATATTCAAATCCCAGGAAGATCCTACATCAAGATAGAAGCTTGTAAAATCTCTAATAACACATCTCGAAAGTTTGTGGAAACTGTAGAAAATTGTTTTATTCTTGACTTAGCCACTTTTAGGAGAGCAAGCAGACAAACGTGAACAGCTTAATTTTGAGGCAAGGTGGAACACATTTTTTATTAACCAGAAAAAAGGAACAAGTGCAGTATAATTACTTTTATAAAATCCAACCTTAAAATCTAGTTTAATTAATAACTTGTCAGAATAATTTGCAAGGACATTAATGCCATATACAGCTCCTTTAACTCTTAGTAACTTAAAAGGAATTGAATTTGTCAGCTTCACAAGAAAATTCTCAGAGAAAACACACAGCCTCTGCTGTACACTCTTGAAAATACACAAAGCAAAAAAATTGTTTTCAATACTGACTATATATTTCCTGCAATTCTAAGTAACATGTATTACGCTAAAAAGCTCACGGAAAGCATTCTTTTAGGTCTACCAAAAAAATGCATACATAAAAGAAAATGAAACTAACTCAACGATTTATCAGCAGATGTTATATATGTTATATATAGATGGTATACTAGCTGCAATTTTACCTTTTTTCTTAGGAAAACCAGAGCTGCACAGGTCTCTTGAGCAGATACCACAAAACACTACCTCACCAAAGGACTATTTATGGTAATGAGGAGTCACCAGTAAAGGTCACCTACCTCCTTGAGGAAAGGAGAATCTACAGCGAGGTACTTGGACACGACGTAGAGGCAGAAGAGGTGGCGGTCGATGCCCGCCCCCGTCATGGCGAGGCGATACAAGTGCTGGTGCTTGTTGGCTGCCTGCCGGAAAAGCTTCAGCGTATTTTCCCTCTAACAAACAAAAAAAGATTAAGAAAACTCAGTTAAATGAACTGCATCAAGGATGAAGTTCATTTATCCTTGATGAAACTAAGAAGAAACTAAGTCACAGCAATGACTCTCAAGCCTTGAGCACTTCAAGGTCAAGTACAAGACAACTGATCTCAAATAGTATCCCCTGGCTTTTCAACATTAGGTATTTAATTTCAGCTCTTAGCAAGTGTCTGCTGTTACCTACTGTAAACAGCATAATGAAAACTAATCTGTATTTTAAGTGTTATCTAACCTACAATCAAACATGACTACAGCTCAAGCTTACTACATTATTTACAGCTTCTATAGATACTGGTCTTAAAGAGTTACAGAGAGCAAATCCCAACGTGATTTATGAAAACAAACTGCCAGAGCTATTTTAGAAGGCAAACTGCCAACACTGAAGGTACAGAGGTCCATAAATACTAGTCATCAAAATCAACATAAAAGAGCAACCACTTCCTTCCTGTGAATTATTCTTGCTTCCCTGTCAGAAAAGAAAGCTTAACTGGTATGAGATTAGTTGTTCCACAAATCTATGTTTGAGTTTTACAAATCATAAAAATTTGACATGTAATCACAGTTTTCTGGAGTTCAGAAGCAGGTAAATAAGAGTATATTTGGGTAAGTTCTGCCATTATTTTTTGGTAGGGCCCAGAATTTCTGCTTTTTTAACAGAAAACATGGACAATTACCTTAAGCAGCTTTTCCTTCCAAAAAAACCACATCACACTAAATGCTTAAAAACTATTTGGGGACTTACACGGTTGTCTAGCGGTAACTCATGTGCCTTATGAATTATCACAGAATCATAGGGACCTTGGGTTGGAAGGGACCTTTAAGATCATCTCATTCCAACCTCCCTGCCATGGGCAGGGACACAGGGACACCTTCCACTAGCCAGGTTGCTCAGAGCCCCATCCAGCCTGGCCTTGAACGCTGCCAGGAATGGGGCATCCACAGCTTCTCCGAGCAATCTGTTCCAGTGCCTCACCACCCTCACAGTGAAGAATTTATTCCTAATACCCAATCCAAATCCACCCTCCCAACTTTATAGGGCACCAGCACCATGAACTTACACTTTCAGTGGGGTCTTCCATGGCTTTGACAAAACGACAGGACTCCACCGTGCACGAGCGAACCGTTTCAGTCCTGCCCTCTCGGAACAGGCGTGTCATGGACGCTTCATACGTTAGAGAAAACTTTCCCATGTCCTTGGAAAAGGGAAAAATAAGAACTTAAAGGTTTAGATAGACTTGGCCCCTCTTTCTTAATCAACATTCCAGGCAAAGCACACAGGCTATGAATCACTGCACAAATTAAACTCAACATTTGAGTTTTCAGTAGCCCACCATTAGCCCCCTTACCCAAAGATAATATAGGCAAAAATAAGAATAGTAGCAGGATTTGATAAACAATAAGAGTACAACCTGATTAGCAAGGAGTACTCTCTGCATTTCATATTCAACTCTCTTCAGTTTAAAAGAGAGGCTGAATGTTGCTACATTGGTTTTTTCTGACAGCACAATACAGGAAAAGAGAACTAACAGAAGAAAATACAGATAGGGATTTCTTAATCCTCTTAGGGAGTGTATATGACTACTGCATCCTGTGTGATTCTAATCTGAAAGGTAAATTTGACATTGTTTATGTGTTTATGAACACAGCTACTAGAAGTTTCATAACTTCCTTCTAGAACAAAATGCCTAGGGGTACATCAACTAAGCAGAAGAGAAAAATTCAGAAATGTATCAATATATGAACCATTGTAGAACTGATGTTCAACTAGTAATCTGCTTAGGGCTTGTATCAGTTTGCACTGCATGTCTTTGACAACCTTGCACAAGGAAGATTACTCCACACAGGCACATGTTCAGTCACACACACGTTACACCCAGCCTAGGGCAGAAACATTCTGTTCTTACCCGGTAGTGAGCGAGCTGCAGGGCAAGCTGCACAAAGGCATCAGGGCTGGTTTTCACTTTCTTTATTAGTCCTTTCCCAAAACCATCAAAACAAAATGAACAGAAGTCCACATCATCTGCTAGAGCTACAGCAGTGCTCAGAGACTTCTCAATCACTTCTTGACACTTAAATAAACAAACAAACAAACACCTGTATGTATACAAGCATGCATTCATGGCATTTGAGAGACCTATTGAAAAAGTACAAGTATTTTTAACTGTTAAACAGGAAATGCTTGCCTTTATGCATGCCAGGAACATCATTACCTAAGTAATTTCCCTTTAGAGAAAGACGCTACCTTTGCTAGAAAGTTAAAATTCAAAAAGGTAATAAAAATATTTTAAGCCAGTACACATCCAAAAATAACTCATAAAACCCACCAGCATTAAAACTGTTCAGATCAGAATATAAAAGAATGGCCTACAGTGACAGAATGGCATTAGCAGTATGCCTTCCAAGCTCCCATACATGCTTAATTAAATAAATCACCAGCCATTAGCTTTTTATTCAAAATTAAAATCCAAATAGGTGGTGGCAGTTTTTCTAGAAACTTGAGCAAAAAAAACGAACAATCAACTTAGAAAACTCAAATCTTATTAGATGAACTATGAACACAAAAAAACCCAGCTATTCTAAAGGAACTATTAGACAAGAGTACTTGTTGTGAAAACACTAATGAGACCTCAGCAACTAAATGTTTATTTTAATACAGTCACTATTTAAAAGAGGTGGCCATTTATTTTTGACATATTGCCAACCAAGAAAACTTCTAGTAAAACACTGGCATTTTCCAGTCAGAATTTTTAAAGATTAACATCAAAACCTCCTGATTTTGTAAGGAAACTGACTAACTAACAAATTACTAACTGAGTAATGACTACACACAAAGTACACAACCTACAGGACCAAAAGGAATTTAGAACTGATTTATAGGTTTATCAATAATTACATAAATTATTTGACCACTGGGGAAAAGAGGCATTTCTTCCTCATACCACTAAATCTTCTGTACTTACTTCTTCTGGAATTTCCCACTGCAGTTTGGTAGGAATGGGAATATTGGGATTGGGATCTCCTCTGCAATGTCCATCTACTGAATAGCACAGTTCAAGATACTCAGTTGCCATCACATTCTGCAAAGAATGATACTTCTTCAGAATTGCAACACATTACTTACTGCCATGGAATTAGGATTTCATTGTGAAAGCAATATAACCTATTTTCACTACACAGCAAAATAAAACACACAATTCATTTCCAAATACTGAAAACGACTGCAATGAAGCCCCCATTTTTACAAGAAGAACACCAGATGTGCACCAAACACTTATTTAATTATGCTGGTGCATTTTGCTAGATGCTACTGGTTTAATAAAAACCTTTTCAATTCAAAACCCACCTCAAACGAAGTAGAAGCAAAAAACTGAACTCAGACTTCACTATCTTTGTTCAATTTAGATTCTAGAGAATTTCTTCAAGTTTGTTATTTGTCAAAACTAATTCATCGAGCAGTAATTTATTTCAGAGTAAGTGCAAATCCTGCAAGAACTCAATTATTTTTAAGATTTGTATCCCTTTCAAAATTGCAGTTTATTTTACATGTGCACTAGAGCTCCTGGGTGGAAAGATGCATGTTCCAAGATGAACAACACAACTTGAACAGACATAAGAGGCTTTGTCTTATAAGATATCAAGCATCCTCAATGTTAAAAAAAAAAAATCAAGAATCAACAAACCCACATACAAATACAAAGAACTATCAAAAGATCTGAATCTGCTCAATATGGAAAGAAAAAGCTTGATGATTGTCAATGATTTATTTCTAATCTCTTATTTTAATTTCATTTTCTTTTCATGTTCTCATTTCACTTACTGGTCAGAACATGACAACTATGAAATAAAGCTTAATCCATTCAATTCTAAAAATAGACAATCTGTAAAGAGCTAACAACAGACAACTTTCTAGAAAATGAAATCTTGTTTCAGTAATCTTAATTCTTAGCAGAAAATGTATCAATTCATATCAAGTACAGATATATGAATTAAGCATATAATATCATTCATTAAAAGTAAAAAAAGTATCCCTCTTTCACTGAGATAGTCTACACAGCATTGTCATGTCACTCTCAAAACTCTGGCCTTCTTTCTTCCATGGGTAGAGAATGCAATGAGTTTTTTTTTTTTTTTTTGTTCTTATACACATGGAAGCACTTCTATAACAAAACTCAGAAATTACTTGGGGGGCCAATTACACTCAAGACCCATTTGCACAAATACATACAAAATCAAAATTAAACATCATTTTGGAAATAGTTTTAATTTATTTGAGTCACATAACTGTTTGTAGGTTTAAGCTTCAAAATGAAAAAAAGGAAAAAAAAGGAAAAAAATCAAATAGGATTTCAAGAATTAAACTAAGCATATGATGAATGCAAAGCAAAATAAATTTACTGCATTCATTGCAAATAAATACAAGAGATAAGGTCAACAGCATATCAGTCTGCATCTTGGCAAACAATGCTTAGACAAAAAGTAAAACTGTATAACTTTTTATATTTTAAAAGTAAGCATGGGAGTTTTATAGCACAAGAAAACTTAAGAGCTTTAGGAAAATGTACATACAAAAATTACAATGCCATATCAAAGAGGCAATAATCTGTGGATTTAAAACATTAAAGAAAAGGTAGCTGGGGAGGTGTATCACTATTCTGTGAAGACATCTAAGCTCACTAAAATGCTGGCCTTCAAAAACCAGAAGCTTCTTAAGTGAGGGCTTGGGATCTTTTTCAAATTCTACAGTTGCTGTAGCCATAGGCCCCAGGTCCCTCCTCAGCAACGTGAATGCAAGGGACTGAAAGTCACTGCTGACCTTCAGGGCTGCTGCAAGCCCCTGCACATGATCTTCTGCATCAGCTCTTTGTGCCAAGCACCTACCTCCCACAGGTGTCCAACAATAGGAGCATCTGCCCAGGAGTGCTCTGCATTCAGACCCATTCTGCCATTTTTGAATATTATAAGAGTGAATGACTTATCAAACCACCTACAAAAGAAATCAAGCTTTCTTTACGGTTTTGTACATTTCAAAAGCATTTTTGTATTGTAACCTCCTCTCTCTCTAAAATTCATATTCAAATCCATTAGAACCTATCCTTTTTAATATAAGGACATTTAAACAAATAGAAGTTTGAACCTCATGAAGTTCAACAAGGTTAACTACAGGGCCTTGCACCAGGGTCAAGACAATGCTCAGCTCCACAGACTGATGGATGAATGATTTGGCAGCTCTGCAGAGAAGGATTTGGGGATGGAAAGTCCATCATGAGCTGGCAAGGGGCACTTGGAGCCCAGAAAGCCAATGCTGTCCTGGGCTGCTTAAGAAGCAGCATGGCCAGAAGGGTAAGGGAGGGCATTCTGCCTCTTTACTCCCCTCTGATGGGATCCCACCTAGAGAGCTGTGTCCAGCCCTGGGGTTCTCAGCACAAGAAGGACATAGGACTGTTAGCTGGGTCAGAGGAGAGTCATGAAAATATTCCAGCAGGAGTGCTGGAATACTTCTCCCATGAAGAAAGGGTGAGTTAGGCTTGTTGTTGAGTCTGGAAAAGGCTCTGGGAACACCTTGCAGCCCTTCAATTTATAAAGGGAGCTTATAAAAAAAGCTGAGAAAGGCTTTTTGTCATGGGTCATAGTGACAGGACACAGGGCAACAGATATAAACTGAAAGAGGGTCAATTTAGATATGGTATAATGGAGAAATATTTTTTTACAGTGGGCTGGTGAGACACTGGAACAGATTGTCCAGAGAAGCTGTGGATGCCCTGTCATTGCAAATGTTCAAGGTCAGGTTGTACTGGGCTCCGAGCAATCTGATGCAGTGAAATTTGTCCCTTTCTGTTGCAAAGGGGGGTGGAACTAGATGAAGGTCCCTACTAACCCAAACCCTTCTGTGATTCTGTGGAATTTATCAACTTAAAAGTCATCATAAATTCATATGTATTAGAGCAAATTCTAAAAAAAGGAAGGCATTTTCCACAGCGTCAATACTGCACCTGTCATAACATTTGCCATGTATCAATGATTTTGCATATGCATCCAGTGACTTCATTGGGTCCTCCTTCCTGTACCCCTGCTCCATGTCATCCAATGTCACAAAAAATGCTGCTTTCTCAATAGCATCTAAGGACTGCTTGTTCTTTCCACGGTTAAAATAAGCCTGACGAGCCTTAGCCCATGGTACTCTGTAAAAAAAAAATTGGTTTATAGCCAGATTATATAAAATTGTCAATGTTTGATTACTGTTAAAATCACTATGAGACATTCCTCCTACTTCTGTGGAATCTGACACAGCTACTTTCTTTGCATTTAAACTCTGAGAGCTGTGAGAAGCTCTGACAACACTTGTACAGTGGAATCCTAGGAACCAATTCAACTCATCATCACACACGTGCAAAACTTCATCCTCAGAAATTCAACATTTCTGCACATGCAATACCTACAGCATGGATCATCTTCACTTAAAACTAAACAAAAGAAAGTGTCTGTTATAAGGAAGATGACAACAGTAAAAATAATAATCTGCATATAGGATTGTCACTGCAAAATTTTTTTAACTCCACACAATTACAAGTGACTGAAGCAGTGTTACACATCATCAATATACAAAATCAGTGACCAAGGTATAAACAACTGACTGCAGACTATTTTAAAATTCTAAAGCCAATATCCAATGATTATGTTATGCAATAATTTCTAAAAACTAAACTTATTTAAAAAGTAATAAGCACCTTACCTATCTCCTGCAGTAAGAGCTGCAAGTTTCTCTTCACCAGGCTGAGGTTCTGAATCATCCTCAAGAATTCTCTGTATTTGCTGTTCAATTTCTCGGGGTCTCAACAGTCTGCCATCATGGTACAGCCACACTTTGAAGTAACGGCCCTTGTGGTACACAACAATGTGTTTGCTGTCTTTCACATGCTGGAGGATATCTAGAATTGCAATCACTTAGGTGAACACAAAGCTGAAGTCTCAAAACACTAATGCACTAAATCATATCAGATGCCTATTGCATGCACCACAAGTTATTTCAGCAACCCATGGTATTTCATCACAAAAATGCCCCCATGAAACAGTCAAATACCCAAATCTGACAGTCATTTCCACATATAGCACCACCACTTCCTACACTGCAGGCCACTATCAAGCAACTAAATCTATATTCCTTTATCTGAAAAATGAGCACTAGTTGTGTAGCCTGGTGAAGAACATGCTAGATGAGTATCAGGAAAGGTATTTTTAAATGATTTGCAATTAGGTCCTAGACAATTCATGCAGAGTCTTAAGAAACTCAGAATTTATACCATCAGCTTTTGTTTACATTTGTCTTGGCAGATGCAGAGTGAGTATTCCATATATGGCTAAAATGTGTAATGCTATGTGAAGCAGAAAATGAGGCCACATTTTTCCCCTCATTTTACCATCTACTTGGCCTGACTGGGATAGGCCTAAATTTAGTCATGAAGGCTTAGTATCAAACCACAGGTGAAGTTGTTCACTTCATAGCATGTTTTGTCAAAAATCATGACTATTTAACTGCTGCTCAAGTGACAATACAATGTTCATCAAGATTTTCTCACCAATTAATAGGAAAACAAGTTTTTCCTTTTTTTTTTTCCTTTAGGAACTGTAATATACATAAAGTAATTGAAATCAGGAGACAAGGAGCCAAGCTGCTCATGAGACTGTGTGAAAAATGTTTTTGGAACTCACTTAGACATATACAGAATGACACAATTGTTTTTCCTTTAGAGAAGACATATACAGAATGACACAATTGTTATTCCTTTAGAAAAACAGAAACAAAGCAAAATGGAAAAAGTGTAATAGGAAATGTGAAAAGCCCGGGAGAAAAAGACAGTAATTATTATATTGACTACAGTTTAATTTGAAAGACTTTAAACAGGAGAAACCAAGGAGAACCTCTAAGACATACAGGATGTATTTTAATCAGGTGCCAGTTAGAATGAGCCACTTCTACACTTCTGTACAAAACTCCTTTTAGACTGAAAGAAAACCAATGCTAAATGCAAACTGTTTATACTTTTTATTTTATTGAGAACAGGGAAGGGGCAAGGGTCGCACTCTCAGTACTTGAGTATTGCAGTAAGCTAAATAAGAGAGTAGCTCATAGACTAAAGTTGTCCAGGAGAGATTTAAAAACCTGCTCATCTATTTAAGCTACTGGTTATGACATAGAGTAACGACACCAGGGATGTCCTTTCCTTCAGTTTGCAGATAAAGCTGTCTGAGGCATAGCTTGAAAAAAAATTCCTCAACAATCTAGCAAAAGCCAGCAGCAGAACTGAGAGTAAAGTCCTTATCTGACACATGCACCTACTGCTTTATCCACTATCCAATGCTACTCCTCCCCCTTATCCAGCTTCTTACAGCAAATGTCAGTCTCCAGCAGGGAAGAGTGGGCAGATCCCTGCATCTGCCTAGAAACTCTTTGTTTTGAATTCTGTAGTTGAGTGGGAGTGACAAGTTTGAAGGCAGTTTGGAACATCAGAGTGAGTTACAGGCCTCACAGAAGGCAAAAAAAACCCATCCTGTCTTCAAGTGGCAGCCCCTATGTGCATTCCCAATGGAGGTGAGTAAACAATAACTCCTGCTCATGTTTCACTGTGATGCTGCCACAATGATACAGTGTTGGGTAAACAGGTGAAATCATTTCTAAGAGGCTCTTCAGAATATGACATGATCAGAGAAGCCTAGATACAGATTAAGCTTTTGTAGAAAAACACACCAGCACAAGTCTCCACTAAAATCAACTGTGAAGCTCTCAAAGAGAAAGGAAATTAATAGTAATGTTTTCTTCCACCTGATGATTACAAATGGTAAGTTCTTCTAGATGCAATCTGACACCACTTACAGTGAGAAAACTTAGGAAAAACAATAACAGTCAACAAAAAAATGCCACTTTTAATATTAAGACCTCAAAAATCATCTTGATCTTGGAAAAATAAAAGTAAAGATTATTTATAAATTCAAAAACAGGACCGACAATATTATCTTGAAGTTGGTTTTTTAATTTAAGGAGAAATACCACTAAACGGCTTCAAAATCTCCCTAAAATGAAAGGCATCTAGGAACTCTACAGCAATCCATTACATCTTGAGTCTTGGAACACAGTATTGATCTACACTTGTGTCAGTCAGATCTTTATCTGGAAAACCAGATTTTTAGTAGAAAAGACACCAAGCCCTGAATTCCATCCATTACCTGATTCCTCTCCCGGGATACGGGAAGTGTTAAACATCCTTTCCCACTGAGCTGAGCAGAGTGGAACAGTGGATCCCATCAAAAGAATCTGTGAAGCAAACATACATTAAAATGTCATTTTGCACATACAATCAGAAAATTAAAAAGTAAAGAACAAACCCCAAGATCTTGCTAAACAAAGGCTTGAGAAGAGTAAGATTTATAATACATTAATGCAGTGTTGAGTTTTTTCCTCCCTGTTCATGGTCTTTCCTTAAACTACATGTGGAATACTCCACAGACATTCCAGAGCCATTATTTTTCCCCTTTTACCAAAAACTCACGCCCCATGAGGGAAGACTGAAGCTAGCTAGCACCTGAAATTCTCCATGAGTGGTCTGGATGCAAAACTTAACACATGCAGCATGCATTACCCCTTAATTCATTCTTTTAAGCTATTTATGGCTGTGCAGGAACAAAAGTTCACATTTCTCAGACTTGTAGTTCCATTCAATTAATCACATCCCTTCCATGATCTTGAAAAAAACTACTTAATTGTTTCCACAGTCTTTGTTTACTACAATACACAGGCACTGGATAGTACAGAAACTCAAATGGGATTTGCCTTTTTGCTACCTAGAAATTAGTGCAACACAGGATGCTACCATCATATTAGGCTGGCCCACTCTTGGTGTCAAGTGGCCTCCAGACCTCCATCCCAACCATCCTGTATTCAATCCATGCAATTCTGTATTTTTGACAGCTGCTAGTTTCTGCCCATGTGCAATTCAAGCAATAGCCAAGATGATATGGACCACAAAAATTCATCACAATATGACATTCCTCTCCCATTCTGAAAGCTGGTCAGCTTCTCACAGATTGTGCTGGAAAAAGATCAAAAACCACTTAAACTGATATACATACTGGCTTGATTTCTTGTCTGTCCAGTTTTTTCCGATAGAGCAGGATGGCATGGATAACATTACCAGCTCTAGCTGCCTGCAGGGTTGTGGGATATAAAGAAAGGAAGTCCTGTAAAGTAGATAACAATCATAAGTTAAAGATTACCAAGCTACATTAAAGTAGTACTTCTCATCCACATACTTAAACGTTTATTCTGGACAATGTAGAAAAAGCTTTAAAATTTATGAAGTTTACAAGTGCAGTGAGGTGATGAAACTTTTCTTCAGTAGTCACAATCTCCTTAAAACATTATTAATTGTTTAAGTAGAAAAGACAGCGCTACATAAAACTTGATCCAAGACCATCATATTACTTTTTTCCTTTTTATTTTCAATCTTTTACAATTTTACTTCCTGTATGTACATTTGTTAGCACGAGCACATGCCTCCTTCAGCTGTGTTACCCATGAAGTTTTACATGGAGCTTTTGGAAGTTACTCTTTACAGTAAGGACAAAACTGCTTAAGTCATTATTGCACAAGATTGCCAAAGTGGCAGCTGTGCTAGGGCTGCTAAGACAGGAGTTTGTGTCACACACTTCAGTATGTGACATACTTGGAGGTACCTGAAGACACTGGCTGCAGGTTATACCAGCAGAAAGAAAAACAAAGGTTACATCCTCATGGCGATAGACTTCTAAGCAGAAAGACACTATGAAGTAAGATGCCTGTCAGAAAAGTTACAGTTTCTATGCAACATAAGGTGTTTATAGGATTTATTTACCCACCATTGCAAAATAGTTGCTATTAACCATGATTGGTCCACGTCCTCTAAGGTAGACGTATTCTTCCCACCAATCACTAACCTGCAGAAGGAAGGAAAAATAAAAGCAGTAAAATCTCATCATTTTCACAGTTTAAGTCTTCTACGTTGATGGTGCACAAGACAACATTGCATCCAGACATGGGAAGGAAACTGCTAGCACTTAAAAGGACAATAATCCCCGCCCTGCTAATTTCTATCAGATTTCAGGGAAAACAGGGAAAACAAGGGTGAGAAAACTAAGTCAAATTCAGCCACATCTCTCTGATAAAGTTTCAAAGAAGTCATGATCTCCACATAATATTTAAATGTATCAGATCTCCTGAATGCTTTACAGCCTTTGTCAGGACAGGTTAGGCTACCTGGGTACAAGTACGTAAGATAGTATATGAAGAAGGAATTAACATTACAGTTCTCACTATGATGTTGAGGGATATTTGGTATTTTTTTTTGCAAGAAAAAAAAGATAAGATAGCTCAACAGCTCAACTGATACAGTTCTTTATTTTTATTATATATGCCTTAGCTGCTCTATACTAAAAAACTGTTCTAAATCATTCTTCTTTAACTACCTGGGTAGCCAAGTCCATTATTGAGTTATCAAACTGAACAAGCAAATAAGCAAACCCCAAAAGCAATCCTAACAGCAAAATTCTCCAGAATAATAAAACAAAGAATAAGCAAGCATTTTTTAAAGTTTCATTCACCTTTGCTCACCATACTGTTTACCAAATCACACAAATTATTTACATGCAAAGTGACATACACTTTAAAAAAATATTAAACAGTTTCAATTTCCTTCTTTTATATTTAAGAAATAATGCAGTTTAAGCCAAAAAGAGCACCAGGGAACAAATAATGGAATTTGAACAACTGAACTTCCTATTTATCTACTTACATAATTGGTGGCCCACCAGGATTTTAGCTTCAAATACCACTGAAGTCTTGGTCCCAAATTAAAAACAAAATCTTTGGCAAGACCCTCCATTCTTTTGAACTTTTCATCATCCATAAGTGGTCGAACTGACTCCAGATACTAGAACACAAGGAAAGAATCAGTGTTCCTCTTTAGTGCAGGAACTAATACACAGCTTCTCACCATTCCTACAGAAAGCACTTCAGCATTAACCAAAGATTATCCACTCTCAATCCATAAGGCTACAAGTACCATGTTTTTAAAATAAGAGTATATGTTCTTCTAAATGTCTGCTGCAGACATCAAAAAATAAAATATTTCTTCAGACATTTGTGACCAAACACAAGTGGAAAAAGTAACTTTTCTAAATATTTTCCACTGCAAAGGGTAAGGCATGCTGCTTCTTCAGTAACAGACAGAGGTTTTTCTTTTTCTCCTCTAAAAATCAAACTCTCAGTTTCTGTGACATACTGCCATATTTACCCACTTTGCTACAAGATTTTGTGTTATGACACACACATTTAATAACACTGCACAACTGGGGAAGATACAAAAGTGTGCTTCAAATCCCCTGGAAATCACACTTTGTGGCACGGCCTTACAACAACAGGCATTATGTCATCCAGTGTGAATCACATTGGCTTCAAACTGTCACCAGTTTCACTGGTTTGTCACAGCCTTTATTTTCATTTCCATGCAGAAGTTTGAATCTCTTACATCATATTAATACCACTATGCAGTTTTTCACGAGGAATGGCAAAAACACCCCAAAAAGCATCTAGGATTCTGTGTTACTGAAGAAAATAAACTGGTGAATGAACATACCCTATTAACGGTGTCTTTAACAGCTGGAACTGGCAATCGTGGTAATGATGTCTGGAAACTGTATAACATGGGTTTACGCCCTGAGAAAAGTTTTACAAGGGTCTGAAGAAAAGCAAAAACAAAATACACACACCAAATTATTAGGTTCAACAGAAGAACAATAACAGACTAAATGTGTAATGTAACTCACCGCCATTTTCACTGGTAAATTATACTGTACTAGATTTAGGAAGCTACTCCATTTATCAGAATTTCACATGTAAAAAAAGGCCTTGACAGAAACTAACTTCCTAAAGTTTAACAACATGGCAGTGGAAGAGCAAGATAGGCATGGTCATTCCTGACTTCCCAGTTATCATCCTGTCACAGACAATATTGCTGTTTATGTAGGGCACACCTTGATCTCAATATAAATACAGTTACTTAGCACTTCTTTTCTTCATATATTCCCCTCTGGAAAGATTAAAAAACTCACTTCTACCACGTGACCTTTTACTATATTACACAGTAGATACTAGAAACATATGTAAATTGTACTTCAAAACACAATCATTATCAAGCCTGTGACTCAGCTAAGGTTTCTAGATAACTACAGTAATCTTTAAAAATAATAATTATGCTTTTTTATGTGGCTTAATATTTTCCAAAGTTACAGCTCAACATCAGTAATAGGATTGATGTTACAGGGAGTTAATTCAAGCATGAATCAATCACAGGTAGCCTACTGCATGATTTGAATATAGCAAATTGCGCAAGCGTGCCAGTGTTACACCCAGCGCTTGTGTTACCAAAAAACCCCCCAGCAATGAAACAAAAAAGCCAGAGAGAACTTAGCTTCAGATATTGCAGAATCTCCTGTGCTCCACAGGAGAGTGAAAACTACTTTTCAGTTGCAGCACACACTAAGCCAAAATTCTAGGCCATGCAACTTCTTGGCTACTCATGGAAGGATTTTGACACTGCCACCCTATGTCAGCATGAAAGTCAAGTGGAGTGACTGGATTTTCCAACAACCCAGTGGAACTTTTACTGTCAAAGTGTAATCTTGGTCCAACACACAGGATAATATATATAAGCCAACAGACAAGATAGAATAAAACAAAGGGTGCCATTTCACTACTCAATTTTGAAAATGTCTCCTAACAAAACTGTTGCAATGTGGAACTTTTCCTCCCTCTCAGCTTCCTGGGTCAGCACAGCTAGAGGAGATAGCTTTAGGCAGCACAAAACACCTAACAATTGTAGAGTATTACCAGCCACAAAGACCTCCCTGCAAATGGATCTGTATCACAGCCATCAGACGTACATGGGATGCACCACAGTGGGTTGCCAATGAAATCCAGTTGTGCTTCAGGACAAGATAATTTTGGAAACAGGCGGGAAAGAGAAAGCTCAGCCTTTCATCTGGAAATCTAATTTCATACTTGCAGACAATTTTATTCCAAAACTCTTAAGCCAGAAAAGGCTAAAATTATTTTAAGAGAGCACCTGCACAACTGACAAAAACCAGCAAACACATTTCACAGTACTTATCTCTAAAGAAAACTTGTAATAGAGAAATTATAATAGCTTGAGACCAATAAAGTGCTCTGACAGACACACACATTTCATTACATCACTGACTTCATATGCAGACACAGCAAACAATGTCACTCTAACATATGTTGCATCTCTTCACATACAATTATCACTTTTTTAACTTATTTTTTAAAATGGCAACTAATATTTGGATTTTCCTCTAAGACTGATACAGGAAATTTGATTTTACAAGGTGAAATACGCTGATTAAAAGTGCCACCAGACTTCCAACCAGTCTGAAAAATCACTTTGTACTGTGACTGAAATTAGAGTTCAGGTTTTTGATCTGCATGATCATTTGAAGAGAAAACAGTTTTGTAAAAATCTAGAAAGTTAGGATAGTTGGGGCTGTTTCACTAGTTTTGCTGGGTCTAGTTAAATAGCCTTTTAGAGTAGGTATAGATGAGACACTGTTGGGCATACATCTTCAGTGTACTTTTAAACACATACAAAACACAATAAAATACATATGCAACATATATGGTGGACAAAAATTGATAAATACAATATGCACCAAAGCATGGTAAGTAGCATTACAGTCCATACTGTTTTAAGGTTGATAAGGCAATATTAAGAGCTTTGAAGAATCCATCTGGTAGGACATGCTGAAAACCAAGGCAGCTACAGCTCCAAGCAATTGACAGAAAGCCTTACCATTGAGAGCCTCTGGACTGTACCAATTTGGGTCATGAGGCTGCTACTGCTTCCAGGAGAAACCATCAATTAGAAATTTCACTTGTACCAGACAAACATTAAACTTTATTTTCGTGTACACCATTCTGGATACCTATCCTTGAATAGCTCCCATAGTAAATAATGAGCTGTGCTTAGTTTAACACACATATGTTAATTCTTGAGGCTGCAGAGACTAATTTTATTGCAGAGATTATTTTATTACAGTACAGAAACTGACCTATTCCTACCACAGTACAGGGAAAAGTGAGATGGAAGAACCGAGTCCAAGCAGCAAAACCTCACTTCATCTCTTGCAGCAATGACATCTAAGTTTCCTCACTTTATACCTATCATATCCTTTAAGAATCCTTTTCCAAAGCACCACAAGAATCAATCCACAGGGGACATACCACTCTCACCTTATCTTTATCTGAAAACTGCATAACACGCTACCTACACCTTATGCTTCTTCCCCAACTCCTTTTGGAGACATGCCAATGAATCAGTTGAGAGGACACAGCAATATTTTCTTCAAGCAGAAGAATAATTTTATAACGGATGACTAGAAACCCTAACATTACAACAAAGAATTAGGGGAGCCCTTTTTGTGAGGACAAGATTCTTTGGTGCTGTAGCCAAAGATCTTTAACTGCACTTGCACATAGAGAAAAAGCAGATATTGAGTCACACAGGCCCAAGGCATTGGACAACTTAGAAGTTACTCTTGAAGTGTTCACTCTTCCTTCTAAAAGGCCACGATGAAGAGTTTCATTACAGCATTAGAAGGGTAACTGCCTAACAGCCTCCTGTCCTATGACTCAAAAAACACAAGAAAGAAATAAAACTACAAAATTTTCCCTTGAGGCTTTGAATACTGATCAGTTAGAAGTTAAGATGAAATGAAACCAACATATCCTTACCATCCAAAACTTGGTGCCAGCACTAAGCTTGCCATGCTCAGAGAACATCCAGCCATGGTAGGAGAGCAGCATTTTCAGGGAGTAGCGCATTGTGACGATAAGGGCAACCCAAAGCCCTGTGCCAAAAAGTACTCCACTCACAATGTTCTGTGTTTGGTTTGACATATAGCCACTATTTAAAACAAAAGCCAGCACATGCCAGTTAGTGTCCATTTAAGTTCCAAAGAGAAGCTGGTATTGCTAACATAAGTCTAATAGTAGTACAGACAGGCCTGACAGAAGCTTTATGCCTGCTTATCCTGCTTTCATAAATTCCTTTCCAAAGACCTTTTCAGGCAGCAACATCAAAGGCCACAAAAGTTCCCAAATGTGCCTCCCAAATACCCAGAACTATGCAGCAATACTGGTACAACCTCCCCATTTCATATCTTCATACATCTGCTTATTTGGCTCATGGTGTCACAAATGTACTGTTCCAAAACTGATACATTTTAACAGGAATAGCTTTAAGAGCAGCTGCAAATAAAACTGATTTCCCTTTAGAGAAACATTAACATTTTAGTCTACTTACGTTGTATCAAGTGTTCTGTTGATCTTGGCTATTATCCCTAAGGAAGGATCAATTTTAGCATACATGGTTGACATCACACCCACAACTACAATAAGCCAGCTAGATGGGCTAGCAGGGTAAACACCGGTGATAATTCCGTTCTGGAAAGAAAAGCCTTCACATAATTTTTTCATACCAAAGTGACTGACTTCATATTACCATGGAAAGAAACAAAAATCAACACATTTAAGTCATTTAGTTATAAACAAGTAGTTAAGATTATCCAACATTTTCTTACTTGAGATTATCTCAGCAGCAGGGAATGGATTTACTTAAATTTGAAATTTTAACAATGATATCAACAATGAAAGGAACTTTTACATTCTCTTGCAGATACCACTGATCCTGCTGCAAGTCTTACTAAAAATAGTGAAACTAACTAACAACTCTAAAACAGATGACACTTCAATAATTTCAGCTTACACTGAGTTAGACCCTTCTACATGAATTCATGGCAAAAATATCCTACTGAACAAGAATTAACAAAGTTAATTCTGGGAACCAGAATTAACTTTTTTAATGTAATTTAAACAGTTCTTCTCATGGCCTTACAAGAAAATTTTAATAAGATTTCTGTTAATATGTTCATGTTTTTGAAAGAGATGTTGAAGATAACCTGTAGTTTATGTAGATTGCTACTAATGAAACAGATATTTACAATTACAATCCCATGAACAAAACAATCTTTATCAAATACCTCAACAGAAACAATACTACTTAGCCATAATAAAGAGCGTACCTTGTACCTCTACGACATATGACATTAAAGATCACAACTAGTAGAACTTTGGACTTCTGCTAAAAGATTACATTATCATGTGGTGCAGGAAGAGAATGAAGTCAGTTAATTTCTACATCTGCTTCCACAGAATAAATAAAAAATATGTACCCCTTCAGTCTTTACAGTACCATGCTGCGGCAACTTCCTCAGCACCTCTTGTCTTAAATAAAACCCCCCTAAGTCTTTCACAATGAGGAACCTTATCTACCATAAAGGGAAAAAAAAATCAGTTTTCCACAAAAAAACTTCAATAAATTCATAAAAAATTAAATAACCCAGAAGTTTGGTGGACTGGACTAGTTTAGCATACCTTGAATCTGATGAACTTCTTCTTCCATGAATAGACACCA
Source organism: Zonotrichia leucophrys gambelii (assembly GCF_028769735.1). Taxonomy (NCBI): domain Eukaryota; kingdom Metazoa; phylum Chordata; class Aves; order Passeriformes; family Passerellidae; genus Zonotrichia; species Zonotrichia leucophrys. The sequence continues at coordinate 38,869,128 of NC_088175.1, read as the reverse complement.
GACAGGTAAATCTGTTTGAGTGCCTCATGGCTCATACGCAGGTCAATCCCATCTGGAGTTACTGTAAACTGAAAAGCTACTGCCTGATGAGCTTCCGCCATTTTCAGAGAGAGATCTGTCAAAAAACAAAGTTTAGAAAGAGCATTTCCCCCTTGTTCAGAGGAACTAGGACCTAGTCCATCTCTAGCAAGATATGGCAAATCTTGGCCATGATTTTGGCAAAGATTTCCAAGTATGAAAAATTTATATATACTACTTGCCTTTTCCTTACAGGCTCTGCTTGTACTTCAGTCTGAATGTCCTGAAGGTAAATTTAAGGCACCTCTTTTAACCAAAACAGCTGCAAACGGAAACAAAACATGTGTGTAACTCAGGCATTTTGATTTTGCATCACAACAGCTGTGTATCACCTATACATGCAATACAAAAAAACATCAGAGTGGAACAGAAAGTGAAAGCCAAAACATTTAGAAAAAGCATATCACAGGTACAGAGTATCTTACATTTCAAAGAATATTCAGAAAATGTTTTATTTGAAACACAAGGTATCTAAAGTTTTCACCTCAGCTAGAAAAACAAAGCTGCTTCTGGCCATATCTTCTCCCAAAATCTTTTTCATACCCTAATTTCAAGATGATTACTCAAAGCAATAAGAGACTATAGTCCCTGTGGCTCTGTGCTGTGACTGGCAAATAACTACAAAAAACATACCTATGCAGAGTTGAGGAAACCAAATCGCAATTGTCAGAAAAATTACCTCCCCAAAGAAATCTGAAACTATGATGAAATTTCATGGAATTGCAGCTCAGCTTAACTGCCCAAACAAATCTCAACAACCACGCCAATATAGACAGAAGACAATTATACTGAGCAGCCACAAAAGGCTCAAACCAAAACCGCTGGAAGTTAAAACAGAAATGCAAACCCAGTGTAGCCCAAGAATCCCACCATCTGCCTGAGAGTGTTCTGCAAACACTTCTTGAATTCTGTCAGGTCTGGGGCTGCAACCACTTCCTTTGGGATCCTCTTCCAGTGCTCAACCACCCTCTGGGTGAAAAACCTTTTCCAAATATCTAACCTAAACTTCCTCAAGAGAGCTCCAGGCCATTCCCTCAGGTTCTGTCACTGGTTGGTCCCCAGAGAGAAGAGACCTGTACCTACCTCTCCTCTTTCCCTCACAAGGAAGTGGTAACTGCAATTAGGATGTCCCTTAGTCCCCTCTTCTCCAGGCTCAGCAGAGCAGGTGATCTCACCTGCTCCTTGTACCCTCTCTCCTCTCTAGACCCTTCACCATCCTCACAGCTCTCCTCTGGACTCTTTCTAAGAGCTTTATATATGTTATCACATTGTGGCACCCAAAACTGCCCCCAGCACTGGAGGTGAGGCTGCCCCAGTGCAGAGCAGGACAATCCCCTCCCTTTTCTGGCTGGTGATGCTGTCCCTGATGCCCCCAGGGCAGGGTTGGCCCTCCTGGCTGCCAGGGCCCTGCTGACTCAGATCCAGCTTCCCATAAACAGGACCCCAGGGCCCTTTCCATGGCACTGCTCTGCCGCCTCTCATTTCCTATCTATACACACAACCAGGGCTGCCCCAACACAAATGCAGAATCTGGCACTTGTCCTTGTTAAACTTGTGAGTAATTCCATAGCTTTTCTTAGTTCCTGTAACTAGCATTTATACGTAAACACCCTGGAAGTTACTCCTACTAATTATTGATTCAGACAAATGTTTTTTTGAGCGCTTACAATTAGAAAGTAGATTTTTGGAGACAGACTATGTATAACATTGAAGTGGTCAGAACTATGTATTCCTGAGGAGACCATCATTCTTCCAAAGTCAGTCTCTTGTTCAACTTAATTTATTAGCTTACCAAAATTTTCATGCATAGCCCCAAAACCAATATCCTTCTAGAAGTATGACTAAATAGTAGTGGAATTTATTGCCCTATCTGTAGGTCAGGATTCAAGTGCAAGTTTTAGATTGAGATTAGTACAAAACACATTATCAATACTAAGTGTTTTAAGGTTGCATTGGCATTTCTATGTAAGCAAAATCAAAGAAAGTACAACTACTTCACCCTTTGTAAATCCTAAAAGCTAGAATTCACATTTTGTTTGCCAACCTAAAGCTAGTAATTAAATTCTGGTAGACTCTCATGAGTGTTGAACAGCATGTGAGGACTAACCAGTGCAATTTAAATGGGCACTTCAAAAGCAGTTCATTATGACCAGAGTGCTGCTCCTCTAGCCTGTTAATATTCTACTTAACCAAAGTCACCTGAAACACAAAGAATGGGTGCCAATGTGTATGAGCAGAAAACCAGGCACTTGGAATGCAGCAATAACAGTAGGCTTAGGAAAAAATACACAATATAGAAAGAGAAGGAATATTTGGCAGAGATGAATGAGGTAAGTGCTGATGCACATAATCTGTTAAGTTGCTGACCAACAGGCATGGATTCTTTGCAATAATTAATGTGTCTATTCCTGGACCAGCCTACAGTGATCCACCCCTGCAATACAGCTACTGCTACAGTGCCTAATGGAAATCCACAGATCTCACAAATCCATCAGCCACTGCTCAGGTTTTAGAAGCTGGGTGAATCAAGGCACCTAAGGCTCACAGTATCCTAGAGATAGCATTCAATTGATTTATGTGTGTGTAGTGTCTGATTAGAATAACAAAGAAGAACAAATTAGAAGAACATAAAGTTCTTTGAACACCAGTTTCAAAAGCTTTAACACAAGCCCTGTGTGCCCGAGTAACAACTGCAATTTGTTGTACTTAATGACTCTGTCACTAACAACTACTTATATGGGCTCTGCTGCAGGCAAGTATGAGGAAGTCGAAGTCAGCTGTCCATTCATTCATTTAAATTGGTCATTACCAGCTGACAAGACAGCAATAAAGCAGGGAGAGGCAGCAGTAATACAGGGTATAACCTGAATTCAACAGGGTTTGCAAAAGCTTTCAAAGTCAAGAATATCTCATATGTTTAGTGGCACTATTAAGAGCGGGATGATAAAACCCCAACAAACACATACAAAGAACTCAACCGTTTTTGCATACAGGGAATCAGGCACCTGGACTTGTCTCAAGAAGGGCCAACGTGTTCTGCTCAGTTCACTCACAGAATTTTGTATTTTGGAATGCCAGTGTCTTAAGTACAAGATCAGCTAGTTTCCCTTACCCTTCAACTCCACTATGACTTCTCAGCCTAGAAATTTTTAATTAACCTCCTCTTTGTTTCTGAATGGAAAGAATTTCAGGAACCCCTTCGTTTTCAAGCACATGCTCTTTTTACTGCCCAAGGCAGAAAAAAGATTCTAAATAGCGTCAAGCATTAACAGCCAACCTGACATTTTAATGAATTAAAATTTAACTTTCTCATAAAAATAAATAAGCTTAATTAAGAAAAATATTCCTTATTCCAAAATGAAAAAAAAAATTAATCCACCAAGAATTAATTCTGAATAAAGTAAACGAGCCCTGAAAACAAATACAATCCAGTTCTAGAACTGTACTGCTTGACGTTAAGATGTGAAACAACAAAGCCGCTTGTTCCTTTTCATATTCCTTTCGTTTCCTGTAAAAACCATAAGCCTTTAACACTGCCCTGAATTACGATGGCGGAACACCAAAGGCTTCCCGGAGCCGCCGCTCGGAGCCCTTGTTTTGCTCCTTGCCGGCCGGCTTAACGCCGAGCCGGAGCGCTTCCCTCGGCATTCCTGCGGAGCCACGTGCTCCGCGAACTGGGGGAAAGGGCACGGGCGGAGCCTCGGCCTTTTCAACTCGGCTCCCGGGCAGCGCCCACAGCCACCCTCACACCGCCGGCACCGCCGCAGCGGCGGCCCTGACTGCGGGCACCCGGCTCTGCAGCCGTGTCTGCGCAGCACACGCTAATTCACCTCCCGAGAGCCATAAACTACAGCTCCTGACTTTCCTAGCAGCTCGGCAAAGTCTTACTCAAAGAGGGGGAAAAAAACCCTCAGCACAAGAATTTCTACAACTCATCTGAAAGGGCTATTTTCATTCCTTTCAGTGTTCTCTTACAATATTAATGTACCTTAAAAAATCACACACTTGCCCCTTAACATTTGGTTTATTGATTCTTTGCGAGTTTTTTTCTTTTATTTAAAGAAGAAAGCTGCCTGTTCCCTTCTTTTATCTGGTTTCATTTAAATTCAAACATGCTGTAACAGTTGCAGATGTTTCTCCTCTTCCTTTTTCATACCTCAGCTTGAGCCAAACTAAACTAAGCACAATTTTTTCCTCATTGTTATAAACAAGAACTGCTAGGCTGGATGTCGCTTTTAAGTCAAGAAAACACATTACACACTAGAAAGCTTGTGTGCTGATGGTCTGCTAAACTATGCTGCTACATCTACTATGCAAAAAGCATCCTCACACTGTTATTTTTGCAGTTTCAGGACATTTACTCCATAAAGACTGAGGTTTAACTCACAGACCTTATGACTTCAGGATGCAGACAGTGAACAGTCAGTGTTGGGACTCATATGTTCCTACAACCACTGAAGGAGATAAGGGCTTCAGCCCTGGAAAATCTGAGGCTAAGAAAGGTCCTACATGCAGGATGCTTCCATTTAAATCAGGCATGCAAGAAGTTACCAGTGGTTGGCAATGTCTCTCTGAAGCACAGTGAAAGAACTGCCATGGGCATTAAAAAATAGCAGCAAGCCATGATACAAAAGCTAATTGCATTACAGCACAAAACAAGGAATTAATTCCTGAAGCAGTTACTCCTGGAAATGCTACTGAGCATGAATCTTTTTTATCTTTCCGTGGATTTCATACACTTTACATGGATAAAGTGATAGTGCTAAAAAAAATAAAGTCACACCTATACCTCACAAGAAATGCAAATCCTAGGCTTTAAGAGGACGTCACTTGTTTCCTATACATTGCTTGGCTCGTGCAATTCACTTTTCCCCTATTTCCTCTTCCTCTTGAATAGAAAAACCCCTGTCCTTTCTCCTTGTCAGGATTCTAAACATCTAACAAAAAGACACATATTACTTAAACACAGTTTTCACATCAATACTTTTCCTGCAAAGGAAATTAACAAATGCAGAGGAAAACTGAAGAGGCCTCATTCACTTGATCCCAAACAGCTTTGATGAAAAACTTGATTCTGTGACTCTCCCTTTCAAGAGTACATTGATAATTTAGTTTGAGTTTCTCCTCACAGGTCTCTGACACCTATTTATAGATTAGCTTTAATATGCAGGGCATATGACTGTCAGTAACCAAACCAAGCTCATAAAACAATTCTTTCCAATTATTCTATTTGGATAATCAAAAATTGACATTTTTCTACAAAAAGCAATGGCTGCTGCGTGTAGTTTCTCTGAGAACATGCCTAGGTACCACCACACGCAGGTTTGATACTGTCAGAGCTCTCAGACAGACATCCTTGGCATCCAAGGCACAAAGTGTGCATAGATGGTGGGCAGACTTGCAGGTATGATGGCAGTTCTGAAATCAGAATTACCTATCCCATGGCATTTCTGAATTCAGAATTACCCAGAAACCCTCACAACTTCAGGCAGATACAAGGCACCACCAATCAAGCAATGAGAAGCATTTTATGGCAAAGGCTTTTGTCATAAAACAAAACTGACTCCTGCCAAGTTCCCACTAGGCAAGCTTAGAAGTAAAAAAAACCAACAACGCAAAACAAAACAAAAAATTCAATGAACCACAACAGGAACTTGACCCTGAAGAATTCTTCAATCGTTTCTTACAATAAACTCACTTACTACAATAAGCTTGGCACTCCAGTTTCAAATAGAGGCTGGTGAGGAGAAAAGTGTGATACTAAACTATTTAAAATGACATTGTTTAAGGAAGCTTTCAAGTTAAGAAGTGGAGAAAAACATCAGATGAAAGTACATTAAACCCAATATTAATTAGTAAACATACTTAAAACTGTATTAAAATTTCCATTTAAAGCTAGACACCTTGAATGAAGAATGGTTTTGGAAAACCAAGCAAATACCCTAAAGTCTTGGTATGACCCCAAACCAGTTTATTTAGAAGAAAAGCGAGGGGGAGGGAATCTATTTCTATTAACATGCAAATCAGTAAGAGTTACTGTTTGAATGTTAAAAGCAGCCACGGAAAACTAGAAAATAATTCTGGAGCTCCCAAAAGTTCTCGTAAAAGACTTAAAGTCTGAAACCTCTTTAAATAATGAAAATATTGAAAAAATTTATCCATTTATATTTATTTTGCTATCCATCAGATCTCCCTTCAGGAGGTGAGCTTGCTACAGCTTTTAAAAGAAAATGGAAACACGAGATTTATTTTGTATGTTTAGTGATAACATATTTTGACACTTTAGGGTAGGCCACTGAATTTTAAGAGTCTGAGGACAGACTTAATGAAATTAATGCCAGTATTTAAACCCTGAACAGCAGTGCTGTGTTTGTGCTGAGACAGTGACCAAGTATTTCCTCTCAGTTGTGTAAGCCATTACTATGGAAATTTGCATTTTCTATCTCCCAGAAAGCCAAAACCATGAATGTAGTTTGTTTTTCACAGATCAGTAAAGAACTTTGTATGCTCAAATCTGTTGATTTCATACCAGGCATTAAATCAAAAGAAAGAGAATTCCAAACACTGAGATGTTTATCCAGTCTCCTCATGCATTATTACTTGGATTTCACTTGGATTTCTGTTATTGATGGTCCTGTCAGTCCAAGCCTTCAGTACCACCTACACAAAGTATTCAGACGAAACTACGGCAGCTGACTTTGCCCAGACAGTGTGCTTGCAATGAAATTTTACATAGTGAAGCACAACAAAGCCAGTGCCAACATCCTCAAATAACTTCCTAGCCTGCTCCTTTATTTCCACAGTTTGCCACCTGCTACAGTTCAATTGACCCATACAGTCATCCCAGAAGTGGATGCAAAAAACCAAAACAATAAAACCAACAGAAACCCCCATCCACCAGAGGGAAAAAAACCAGCCAAAGTGAAACTGCTGATGGATTCACAAGTACAAGGAATGAAACGGGGAGCAGGGGCTGATAAATTAAAGGTTTTCACTGCCATCCAGATGGACCTTGGCAGGCTGGAGCACCAGGCAGGCTGAAACCTTGTGAAGTTCAATAAGGAGAAGTGCAAAGTCCTGCAGGTGGGGAGGGCTAGCCCCACTCACCGGAGACTGAGAGGCTGGAAAGCAAAGCTCAGCAAGTGGCACACGGGCAGGAAGGGGCCTGCAGAGGCTGCAGAGGACGCTGACACAACCCTGGGGCATCAGGGGCACTGCTGCCACCAGGCTGGGGGAAGTGACTCTGCCCTTCTACTCTGTGCTGGCGAGGCCCCATCTCAAAAACTCTGTGCAATTCTGGGCTCCCCAATGAGAGAAATGAAATTACTGGAGAGAGTCCAGTGAAGAGCCAGTAAGAAGATTAAGGGCTTGAACTATCAAGCCTGCAGAGACGCTTTAAGAAATTTATTGTAGGAGTTTTCATAAGACATCTGCTGTAAAAAATAAACTTATAGAGCACTAAGGCCTGAACAAGAAATCTTGTGCTTCAACTGCTTTAAATGAACAGCATACCTTGAAATTCAAATGGGTAGTAGCAGCCAAATGTTAAAAAAGAGCAAGTTTTCTGCAACTGACAAAAATATGCCAGTAGATTGGAGGATAAAAGAAGCTGGACTTTGAAGAATGAACCCTTTAGAAAATGATTCATCTCAGTTTTTCAGCGTTACTGCAGTAACTTTGCCTTTGCTGAAAAGCACCAAAGTTTTATTATACAAGGTTTTCAAATGCATATTGGGATTTTAAACACCACTACCGTGCCCAGTGAAAGTCTGCCACTTTTAAGGCAGCAGGTAGATTTCCCGAGCTGCCTTTGAGTGCCCCATATTTTGCAGTGATATGGTGGGAAACTGTACAAGCTCCTAATAAAAAATTAGGCTTGAAATTCAATGCTACATGTATACACACCTATCTAGAGAAAACATTGACTGCTCCTACCAAATTAAAAATGACTGTATTATCAATAATAAAACAGATGTGACTTCAGTAAAGTATATGGAGGTTTTTCATGGGGTTTGCTACAAATACAATAATTTCAGGCACTGCAGTATACACTGCACAGCAGCATCCAGTAACTCAAAGTCCCATCCACTCTTGGGTCAGACAGTGGTGGGGAGGCAGTCACTCACAGAAATGCCAAAATTCTGCCCTGCTGCAAGAGGATCGATAAGGTAATGCAGCTAACCAAGGAATGCCAAAAGGATGCCAAAAATGCTTTCACGTGTGTGCATGTTGATGCACAGTTGAACAAAACTAAAGCTGTAGAAAAAGCATTCAGTTTAAGAGAAATCTAAACAACCAGCAAATTTGTCTGGAGCTCTATGCCTTTCAAAGGAAATTCAGATCTTGTTCTACAGAATCTTCAGTAAACAGTATAAAATCTGCAGATGAAACATTGATAGACATGAGCAAAAAGACTGTCTGGTCTCTCATATCTGTTTATTTGATATTCTCTTAGGTAATGGCACCTTCCTGTATATCGCACTCATGCAAAAAGGTATCAAGATACCAAAGCCTCAAAAAGAGCAGTTTATTGAGTTTATACTTAGCTCATGTGACATTCCACAAGGTGCTCACTTCTGAACTTAATATAAAGATTAACCAGACACAGTTATTCACTTGAGAATGTCTATTTCTAAATTGCTTCTTTGCCTACTAACCTTCAATAATGTCTAATCATGCTTCAGTATATGGGATGACACAGATACTCGCTGCTTTCAAGTCTTACCAACAACTCAGCTATCTTACAATGACTAATCATATTGTACAGACACAGAGTCTTTAAGAGAAATATGAGGGAAGTGAAGCCAAATCATATCTGTGCAAAAATTAGCCACAAGGATTAAGTTTACTCAAGGCTTCTCAGGTGAACCTAATGACTATGGTAAACAAATAAAACAGAAACCAAAGAGTCACTCTCCTTTAAATGCTGAATTAACATAGCACTGATGAAAACAAAATTAGCCTGACAGGTGTTCTCATGACACTTAAGCTGGGACAAGTTCTCATATTTGATTGTTGCTAATCATTGGCTCCAATCCTTCCCACCCTCACCTACACCTGACAGGTGTGGTCTCTTGGAATTGCAAATGTCTTTAAGGATTTCTCACAACTAAGAGATGAACAAATGCTGTGGCTCAAGCCAAGGCAGAGAACTGAACACATGTATCTGCCCAGCTACAGCAGCACTGGCACCCACAGCAATCCTCACCCACAGGGGAGGGTTTGAAATCAGAACAGCTAAGAAGGCTTCAGTAACTTGTGGCCCCACAGACAGTTTATGTCCTGACCTCAGCAGTTTTCCAAGACCACCTGTGGGTGAATATATTCATTACCCTCTGCAGTTATCTCTTTTGGCATCTTGTGCCAATTTTCTTATTCCCACCCTTGGTGGCAAACTGGAGCAACAGGTCTATATGGACGGAAAGAGATAATGACAATGGCCAATGAATGCAACATAAACATACTCAAAGAGTTGTCTTCCTTAAAAGCAGGCTTGAGATCTGTTTGCCACACACAAGGCTTCTATCCCAGAAGCTCACTGGCCCTGGGATCCTGAATAAGTTAGGGCACAGCATGGGGCAGACTCATTCCAACGCTCCTAGCTCCTAACAGACACTACTACAGCAATGGCCATTGCTCAGCTGCAGCTCTCAGACAGAAAGTCAAGAGAAACACTGTGAGCTTTGATTCACACACAGCTCTCAACTGCTCTGAGGGGCTGGATCAGATTGGAACCATTTCAGAAAAACTGATGCCAGTGGAGAAAATAGTCACAGACCGTGGTTCTGAAACACTATTTTCCATTACACTGAATGACACTGTTTACACTGAACACGTCCAAGATGGCGAGGAACTATGGAGAGACAGAAAGTTCATGGGCTCCCCACTCAGTTATTTCTGAGGGCTCCAGTAGTGACTGCCAGCTCCTGTGACAAGCAAGTTAATTTCAGGGGCCAGACTGCAATGTTAAACAGTATCCAGTTTAAGACCTCTAACCAAGTGTTTGTCTGCATGCTTTAAACTTCCATTAGACGACTGAACACAGAGGCCATCAAGATTTCTCAGAGGGCAGACTGTTTTCACCAGCACTTCAAGGAGAAAAGCCACAGTTAGTAAGTCATCTTCTCACCTGGTCTGGAAACAGGCAAAGTGGAGGACATTTGCAAACAATCTGTTAATTAATTACTAGGCTAACCCTAAGGAATATTAATCCCTACAGTTTCTGGATCACATGATCTCTCTTCTCTTCCCAATAGCATGCTCCTAATGGTTTGGAACCATCTTCTGATGGTTCCAAAATGTACACTTCAACAAATAAACAAACAACCCCCCCAAAACCCCAACAAACACAAACCACCAACATTCTCCAAAATCAAACCAGAAACTTTTACAACTGTTGGATTATTTCTAGGCTTGTTTTTTCCTTATACAGGACATACTATATTGTTCCTAGGCCTCTTAGATCATTCTAGCCTCTATTGCAATACATGTTATATTATCCACATCCCAGCAAGCTACATCCTCTGACCTTCTAGAAATCTGGAATAATCTAACAGAGAAGCATACTCTGCTAAAACCCTGTGCAGTTATCATACCATGCAGAAACCTCCCCCACCTCATAAAAACTAGGCTCTAGACCTAGGCCATTTCTTTTTAACTGCTATAAAATACATACCCAGACATTTAGAATATACAAGCTGAACCCTTTTCTCTCTCTTTGAACTTAATGAGCTTCTGTGCTCCTGCAGTAATAGAGAATTATTATCTTCCCTATGACAACAAATGTTTCTGGAGTGACAGGACTTGTACGACACATAAAAGATGTCACATTTTAGGACTTAAGAGATGCTGGGAGATGGACAACAATGTGTGGTGATGAGAAAGCAAACCAAGTTAATTGTTCTCACAGTACTTCAATGACCATTTACTGAACAAGGCTGAAAGACCTCAATAAGGTCTTTCAGCTAGCATGAGGCTCTAAGACGGAAGAACCGGTTTCAAAGATTTGCAAAAATATTTAAATTGACATTCACATTAAAGTTAACCCAGACTTGAAGAAAGTAGGTTCAGTCTTTGGATTGTGTTTTTCCAAACGTGGAGTTCATGACTACGATACAAGCATGCTGCAGAGCAAAGACAATGGGCTTAGAATGTTAAAAAAAAACAAAAGCAAAAATATACATCAAGAATACGTCGTTTAGGGGTTTTGTTGCGTGACTGGCGTTTTATTTGCGGATTTTTTTCCGGGGGTGGGGATGTTATTTGTTTGTTTTTTTAGTACAAACATTTGCTCAAGTCGCCTTTCATCCCAGACTTTTGAGAGAAGACCCGGGATTCACCACGGCGCCCCCCTCGCCGCTCCGCCGCTCCCCCACACGGAGCGGGGGGCACGGGACCCCCCTTGCCGCTCCGGCTCCAGCCTTCCGCCGTGCCCGTGCCACCAGCGCGGAGCCGGGAGGCGACGGGGACCCCCTCTCTGCCCCGGCTCCCGCCGCTCCCCCACACGGAGCGGAGCCGTCCCGTGCTGCGGGCGCGCCCCCGCCCCGCCCCCGGCCGCCCACGTGACCGCTGCCAGAAGTGGGTGAAAGGTCGCGCCGCCGCGGCCCCGCCCCGCGCGTCCCCGGCCGCTCCAGGCCTTTCCACGCGCGCCGGGAAGGCGCTGCCAGACAAAAGTTCCCAGAGAAAAGGACGGCGAGCGGCGAAAGAGGCCAAGCGCACCCCTGAGCGAATAGGGGGGGCTCAGCTCCTGCAGCCGAGCGAGTTCTAGTCCGGTTCTCAGCAGTTCAAGGTTACGCTTTTCTTGAACAAGGAATAGTGATTTCCTCCTCTAAAATCAGGGCTGAAACACCCCGAAATTTTAAAAAGCACTCAGGTCAACTTAACTTTCAAACTAAGTCACGGCTGTGACAGAGCCCTATACCTGTGTAACCATGAGAAGTTACATTTCCTGTGCTAACGAAGATCCACACAACACCAGGTGTGCTATTGTAAACTGGCAGTCATTAGTATATATCGATATGCTTACAGGAGGAAAAGAACCTGCTAGTTACCACGGATGCCCACAACACTTGTTTTATACAGCATCCGGTGCTGATGGTCAGAAAAAGCATAAAGGAGTTAGCAGATGTGGAAACTGAACACGTCAGACAGTCAGGAATACATAACGACAGAAGAACGCAGGAATCAGATCTCCATTTTCAGTGCTACTCCCCTACACACACGCGAAAAGGAAATGAGCAGTTTTCTGTACTGTAATTTCCTTTAGACTGCAGATTGTCCTCTAAGTGCTGACAAACTGCCAGGTTGAGAGGAAGAATGAGACGTTTGTCCTGGTCCTACTTTGCTCTTTTCTCTTTCCAAAAAAGGTTCTTCCTGTTACAGTTTCATCAACACTAGTACACATCTATTATAACTGGATCGCAGCCCAAGTAATACTTTAAGTTCAATTTTCTATTTTAGACCAGAGAACACCGAGCAAAGACCAAAGCTGTGGGAATATGAAGCGAGAAAATGTGATGCTGCGAGAATCTTGCTCTACCTTTTTATAAGAGGTCTAATTAGCATTCTCATGCAGTAAACCTGTCACGCCTTGAACAAGATACTACACTTCCTGTGTTTGTAGTTCCAGCAGTTTGTAGTGACTGCGGTTTTTATAGGTTTTACAGGCTGGAATCACACGGGCATATAGACTAGTCTCTCTCTCTCTCTCACAGACACACACAATAAATTCATTTCCGCACTGGAAAACCCACCACCAATGCCACGCCGCATGGACACTTCCACAGACGTGGAACTCATTCCGGCTACGAGTCAGACCCACGAAGCTGCGGGTCACCCGTGTCACCTTTGTTTCGGCGGCAGCACAGATTCAGCGAGTCTCCCGGTGTACCTGTGTCACACCGCTCCCTGCCCCCATGCCCGCCCCTATCTGCAGCACCGAGGCACGATCCCCCACACCGGGGCAAGCCGCGAGCACCGTGCCAAGGACACCGCGCCTTCCCAGGACTCTCCGGCGCCCGCCAGCACCGCGCCCACCACCCTTCCCTGCGTTCCCACCCTTTTCTCCAGCAAGGACGAGCCCCGCTGAGGAAGCAGCACCCGGCGCACTCGCACATGCACCACGGAACTTCGTGCTCGACCTAATGGAAACAATAATTAGGCTAAAACCGGACCAGGCGAGCCCGTCCGCCTGTGCCCGATGCTGCCCTTCCTCAGCCCCGAGGAAGGCAGACGGCGGCGCGCCGCGGGAGCGTCCCGGCTGCAGGGGGAGGGGAGCGGCAGCCCGCGGTGAATCAGCCGGGCACGGCGGGCACACGGCCCCCGGAGCCGGGCTCCGTGCCGCTCACCTGCAGAGACCGGCGGCGACGGGCGGCGAGCGGGCCGAGTGCCGCGGCGGCCGCTCGTGAGGGAAGCAGCGGTGGGACGGCGGCCGCTCCCCTGCACGCCCCGCGGAGGCGGAGCACAGAGGGCGGGGAGCTGCCGGGGGAGGGATGGGGTGGCCTGCGCTGGGCTGGGCCGGGCTGGGCGGACGGCGGGGAGTCGGGATGCAGGAAGGCAGAGCCGCGGGGAAGCGTGGCCGTGGGGGCCTTCGGTCCTGGGGTTGCGACAGGAACCGGGAAACTCGGTCCTTGTGGCCTCACAAGCGTCCGCGGGAAAGAAGCTTCGGGGAGGGAAGGAGGGAATCAGGGGCCATGAACGAGGCGGGGAGAAACATGCTCCTTGGGGGAGGATTGCGAGAGGGGCACCTGTTTGGTGGTGAAGGGATTGCCAAGGAAAGTTGAGATTTCGAGCCCCCCAGCACCTCTGTGAGCCCAAGGCGATGGCTTTCCTGGGCTCTGGCAAGAGTGGGGGCAGATCTTAGAGCAAGGGCAGATGGGGGTGTGAAAGAGCTTCCAAGGGAAGGCGCAGGACAGCGCCAGCTCTCTCTCCTGGTTCCTTTTGCTCGGGAGCCCTGGCTGGGGTGTTCTTTCATTCGAGTTTTCTCGTTGGAGCCTGGGTTCTGACTGGCGCAAGGCATTGGGTGAGCGATATCCTCACAAGGATACCCTGGCGCAAGGGCAGAGCCCCAGTGAGCGTCAGCAAGAGCTTCCAGCCCTGGCCCCTTCTGTGTGGGAGCCCCAGCACGGAGCCAAGATAGACCCCCATGGGGAGGACCAGCCAGCCCACTCTGCTCCAGCAAATAGTGGGATTTGAGGGAAATAAGTACACTCAATACATCTCAGTAAAAGTGACTACATTCTTTTAAAAACGCAAATTCATGAATGTTATTAAAATGTAAAGGTACCAGTCTCAGGACAGAATGGCAGTCAGTTTGAAAATGACTAGTTTTTGAATTTGTAATGAACTTGCCGCTTTCAAGAGTTTAGGTAGCAGATGCTTTGTTTGATTTTAGCATGATAACAGCTGGAATACTGCTCTGTCCCAAAAGGAGGTCATGGCCTGTTTGACCACAGTGCTGTCAGTATGCAGTCTCTCCTTCGAACTCCTAAGGGCTGGGATTCCTACATTTCTCACATGTGGGCAAGCCCACCCAGCCATGCAATCCTTCCTGCTGCATTTTCCAGGACGTGTGTCTCAAAGCTTACAAATACACAAATGGGACCAAATCCAGAAGCATAGACACTACAGACTAAATCTTTCCCTTACACTAAAGGGATGCTGCTGATCATACAGCATCAACAAAAAGAAACCCCAGTTCTGGTCAGAATTTTCCCTTCTAGTATTGTATGCCTAATGATGTAATTTTAAGGTGTTATTTTTTCAGAAGGAAACATAAAGCCTAGGAAAAAAAGCAAGGTGAGGAGAAGAAAAAGCAGAGGCATTTAGGTCTATTAATATCAGCAGGGGGAGAAAGAAAACAATAGAATAAATCATTAGCTACACCCATCAACAGCACTCATATCTACATATGTCTGGCTAGGATAGGAATACTGGATAGTAATGTAAGGTTGACAGTTACAAGAAGGTAACTGGGTGGGAAAAATCATGTGTGTTTTTCATTAGGCACAAAGGCAACCAAAAATACCATGTTAGGCATTTTTTTTATTTACTGTATCTTGCAGGTGCCTTTTACTATCAAGATAATTGTATTAAAAAAAAGAATAAAAAATAACAAATCTGTCTTTTTCATTCTACCAGTACGTGTATACATATCTTAGTCTCCAGTCCTTGTTTTCATCTACACACTAAATCAGGAGAGAATCAGTCAGCTGAGAACATATCTTGATGTTAATTATTTTGTTCTTCAAAGAATTGTGTGAGCTGTCATGTATTAGGAAGCATTAAGACAGAGTGCTTACTTTAACATGATTAAGCCCCCTGCAGATAACCTTAGTAAAGAAATGAAAACTATTGCCTTACTTAAAGCTGTGATGATTGCAACTTAGCTGAAACTGACTTGTCTCAGTTTAGCTGGCAAGTGTAAACATCACAGATAATCCTGTGAGTAATTCCACTGGTCCTTACACTGGCATCTAGGTCAGGCTGTATTCACCCATTAACCCACAGAAGCCAGGTTGGTAGTTCTATAAGAAGAACCTAACCAGAACATTTTGTGCCTTTGATTGTGGCAGTAGGCACTGCTGAAATGCTCTATCTCCTCTGCTAACTAAGAAGGTGATAAGATACAAGGTGACTCTGACGTCCACAGCTGCAACTACAATTTTCTGCGTGCCTGCACATGGCCTGTGTTTCTGCAGCAACCTTGCACTGCTCAGCAAAGTTAACTTAACTCAGTTTTTTCCCTTTCATTGGACTATTTTAAATTTCTAAAAAATTTTGAATATCATCAGCATAGACTGCATGTGCTTGGTGCTATAAGACCTATTGTAATTAATTCTGATCCTTATAATGCAAAGAAATTAAAGTAATCAATGACAGGTCATGATAATGTTTTGTCAGACTGGAATAATATCAGTTTACCATAAAAGTTATGTAGTTCTTGATCTAAATATATTTGGTTATTTTACCCCAGGCCTTTGAGACTTTCTGGTTTCTGTACAGGCAGCATGACTTCTTTGTAGCAGCTTTTCTTACTCAGTGTACCTACCTTTCATTATTTTTACTTTTGTCTGTTTTTAAGATGTGGCAAAGTATTATACCCTAAACCTGGATCTGGTGTGGCTATCTCCAGTGCAATTTTGTGTTTCTCTGTTTTGGTGTATTTTTAAAAAAATACTTCAGTTTCTCGAGTTGCTTATGTCAAGCAGTTTAATATCAGTAACAGAATTAGTCTGCCTGTTGGAACTGAACTATTCAAGATTGTCTGAGCACAAATTTGTTGGGTGCAGTCTCAGTTTCTTGAGCAGGTATTTTTCCAATTTGCTTGCTAGTGAAAACACCACTGCAGTTTCATTTTATACAGGGCCAAGACTATTTGGGTTTTTTTTTTTTTGTTTTTTTTTTTTTTTTTTCTTTCATGTTATCTCCTATGGCATTTAAAAATGACAGTGTCCATGGTTAGAATGTAAGCACAGGCAAGTCAGTGTTCCACACTCACTGATATCCTGAGTGGCAACACAAGGTGGTAGAAAATGAAATGAAGAACAGCTCCAAAATGTAACTTTGTAACTTTGCATAAAAAGATAAGTGCATGCGTGTTTGTATGGCAGGAGCCAAGGGTGAGGGCAAAGCAGGCCGGACAGGACCTTCCCTGACAAGGGCTTCTTCTCGTGGCATCTGAGCAAGATGAGCAGGACAGGTTGTCTGACAGCAAACTGGGCTGGCTGGATCATTAGACCAGTCTTCAGCAATGGGGCAAGCCCAAGGCTGTGAAGGTGGAAAACAGCAGAGTCAGCTGCAGAAGGGCACTGAGAGTGAGACTGGGTGCTTAAAGCCACTCCCAAGCTAAGCAGGGAGCCCCACTGAGACCCTGCAGAGCAGATTCTCCCAACAGCTCATTAAAAAACCACACACCTGCATCCTTTTTGAAGGAGGCCCAGAGGTTTGGAAGCCAAAAGCCTGGGAGAGGGGAAGGGAGAATCCTCAGGGCCCTGACAGTGCACACATATGCTTGAGTGTGGTCTCACTGAATGGCCACATTTACCTTCCATGCGACGATGCAGAAAAAGTATTAATTTATTTGTTCTCCAAATAATTGTGCAAATTGGAAGAACTGTCCACTCCCTGGAGGGCAGAGAGGCCCTGCTGAGGCCTTGACAAATTAGAGGTCAATCAATCTCCAACTGCATGAAGTCTAACAAGGGCAAGATTCTGCACCTGGGACAGGGCAACAACCCTGGTTGTGTGTATAGATAGGAAATGAGAGGCTGTAGAGCAGTGCCTTGGAAAGGGCCCTGGGGTCCTGTTTATGAGAAGCTGGATCTGAGTCAGCAGGGCCCTGGCAGCCAGGAGGGCCAACCCTGTCCTGGGGGCATCAGGGACAGCATCACCAGCCGGAAAAGGGAGGGGATTGTCCTGCTCTGCACTGGGGCAGCCTCACCTCCAGTGCTGGGGGCAGTTTTGGGAGCCACAATGTGATAAAAATGACATGAAGCTGTTAGAGAGTGCCCAAAAGGAGGGCCATGAGGATGGTGAAGGGCCTTGAGGGGACGTTGTGTGAGGAGCAGCTGAGGTCACTTGGTCTTTGTAGCAGCAGAACTTGGTCTGTTCAGCATGGAGGAGACTGAAGGGAAACCTCATTCAAGTTACAACTTCCTCCTGAGAGGAAGAGGGGGGGCAGACACTGATGTCTTTCCTGCTGTTTCCTCAAGTCCTGTCACTTTCATGACCAGTGACAGGACTTGAGGAAACATCATGAAGCTGAGCTGGGGGAAGTTTAAGTTAGATATTTGGAAAAGGTTTTTCACCCAGAGGGTGGCTGGGCACTGGAACAGCACCAAACCTGACAGAATTCAAGATGTGTTTGGACAATGCCTTCAGGTACCTGGTGGGATTCTTGGGGTGTCCTGTGCTGGGCCAGGAGCTGGACTCAGTGATCCTGATGAGTCTCTTTCAACTCTGTGCTTCTATGAAAGAGACTTCTATGTAAGTCTTTACAAAATCCAGTAGCCAGAAGGAATAAGATGTTTTGTCAGGATCAAAATATTGCAAAACTGTGTAGTGCACATTACTGGCCAGCAAAAATCATTTGGTGACTTCATATACCACAAATACTGCCCGTGCCTTGCCACATCCTCCTTCTCTTACATGTTCCAGACCAATCATGTGTCCCAAGCCCTCACTGGTATGAATCAACCATCTCATCCACTGTTGTTATACTGAGTAACACCAAGCTCTGCCAGAACACTAATGTCTCAGACTTTGAACTGGCTTAGTCTTTTTCCATTCTAAAATACTTTCTCATGAAGATGCAGTAACAATTCAAGAGATATTTAAGCAGATCAGAGTGTCTTGCACTGCTTTTTTTAACCCGAACTAACTTCACTTGACTGAAGTCAACAGGGTTATCAAACTACCCTGAGATAGATCTGGCACAGAACATGTGGTGTACATCTGGGATTGCAACAACAGAATGATGTTTTGGGAAAATAAATATGCCCCTCTTCTCCTAACCAAGATCCTTTTTAGAACACTTTTAGTTTATTCATTTTCTTGAGTGAGATAGGTGTTTTGTTTTTAAGGAATGGCAAAATGATCATTCAAAACGTTTCACAACTTTTGACGGGAGTTTACATCGAAATAAAGTAAGTGTACAGACAAACTAAACAGGCTTTACAGTTTGTCTGCAAAGTGCAGGTGCCATTTAACCACTAAGCAACACATTATTGCTTTAGAAATTAAATCCTCTCTAGTAACTCTCCATGGCCACCATTATGTCCCCAGTCTCTGGTATTACTGTGTGGAACAGCTGAGATAGTCTCACCTTTTGTAACAATATCTCCAAAAGGATGACCCGGGAACCAAGTGAACACAAGCACTAATCAATATCCACTGGGAAGTGGGCAAGTCTAGGTCTAATACACTATTGACCAACATGTCCATAAACTGAGCAGGTACCTAAGTTTTTTAAGGAAAGTTAAAATTTTTAATTAACTAACCATGAGTAGACCCCATTGTGGTTTCCTAAAAGTGCCTGAGCATCTTTGGCAGAAGAGCTCAAAAGAAATTAAGTGACATCTGCATACTCAATGTTCCAAGCAATTCACTGTCTCTCCCTGTTATTTTTAGTACATATTGGCCAGAAAGACCAGAATGAAAGCACTGCTTAGCACACAGAAGAGAGAGCCTTGCTGGGCAAGTTCATAGGGGATCCTCCACTCAGAAAAATGGGCCACGAGGCCATTTGGTGGGAACACCTGCAGCAAGTGACAGAACTGCATCACATGCAGATTTTTAGATCTCATGGTTTTCATTTCTCTCCTTCTGATGTTTCACTTCTTATTTGTTGCTTTGCGTATTTATGTCTCCTGACTTTGTCCTTCACAGTCACATTAGGGGAAGAATACAGATGATCTGACACCATCCTGGATTTGAGAAAATGGACGACATCCCAGGTCCAAAGGGTATTACATGCAAGCCTCACAGCATGTGCCTAAGGTTATGTTAACAGTAGCAAAATGGAGCCTGGCCAAGCTTTGAAAAGAAAGTAAGTAATTGGAAGTTTTCTAAGGTAAAGGGAACAAGTCAAAAATGCAGTACTAAAGGTTACTGTTTTAGAAAGGTTATTGTATTAAAGGTTACCATATTAGAAAAAGCCACAGTGAATGTTGCAACCTAATGGTGGTTGAGTTTGTGACATTCCCTGAACTCTGCAAAACTTTGAGAAAGAAAACTCTGTGGCCTGAAAATACACATAATCTTTTCTAGCAAAGACTAGAGGCGTAGAGATTATTTTTAAAGTTATTTAGAGGCTGGGTTTTCAGATTGGTGGATCTGGCAGATACTTTTGGAAACATACTGTTATGTCCACTCCTAAAATATTTTAAATAATCTACTGTCAGTGGAGAATCTGTAATGCAGACTAACGATCACTCTGAAACTGATAACACAGTCTTCCTTAACAGTTTCAAATGCCAGCCAAACTGAAGGGGTTTTCATTGCAGAATTTTTTTACTCATTGGGCCACAGATACTGCATGTGCTATTTTCTTCTGCAGTCTCCTGGATGGAAGCAGAACTGTTTGTTACCCACCTAGGTCTGCAAGGACAATAATATGAATGATTTCTGACTATTTGCTTGATTTTTGGTATACCAATTACATGCCTTATAGTAGTTCTCAGACTGGTTTCAGAAATAGATTGAACTGTTCTTTAGAGAGAAAACTTTAAATGAAGGAAGTGAGTTCATTCCTTGCTACTCTAACTTACAGTCAAAGAGTATCTATCAGCTGACTTCCTCCTGTAGTTCAAGCTAAGCAGAGGACATGGGAAAGCTGCACAAAACCTCATCTGTGCAGGTGGGGAGTAAAGAGAAGAAAAGTCCTTTTGTGTCACCTGGTTTTGCCATTGTCTCTCAGACACTGAGAAATGTACAGGATAATACTGCATGCTGAATAGATTAAAAGAATTGAAGTGAGCTGAAAGATTATTCCTCTTTCCTCATAGTTTTTACTGAAATGAAGCCTCCAAGCCTTGCAACACTCACTAGGACTGCTGTTGGGTACATAGTGTTGCTGTGTCACTGTAGCCCAGTGTTTCCCTTCAAACCTCAGCAATCATCTCTGCCTGCCTGATTGACGCACATCTACTCATCTTCCTTACTAAATTTCCTTCTCACTCAGGTATGCCTTCTTTAGTGTGGAGTACAGCAGTGTGAGGACATACTCTTCCATTTTTCCTAGAGCTTTCTGGTTTTTTTGCTCTACATTTCAGAATACTTCCCAGAAAATACAGGAAATTTGAATCACACCAACTGTGTCCCCATCCAGTTTCTCTTGGCATCTAGCCTCTGTGTCAGAGCTATTTCCAAACTAAGCCAGATAAAATATCCGGTATTGAACACCACGGTCACAGCAATCAAACTGAGATCCACAGTGCTACTGTTTATGAACGGAATGTTTTGACTGTTCCTCAAACACTCTTTCAGGAAGGGTAAAAGTATTCTAACTTTAGTCCTGAAAGAGGGCTCATTTTCATTATAAAGCTCCTCCTAAAGTAAAAACTCTCAGTGCTGAGGTTTCTCTCACATCACACCAGTAATTTCTATAAATAAGCTGCAATATGAACTCAATTCCTTAGACTTTGTTTCAGAGGTATAATGCATAACCAACAGATCTTAAGGCCCTGTAGATTTGTGGTGTATGCAAGACTCATCTTCAGTCAAAGCTGAGTGTACACATATGATTAAAATCCACCTTTGTACCTTTTCTGTTGAATTTCCTTATCTTTTTATATTTGCAGCCATAATAAAGCATAATTTATTTGTCATGTGTTTCCTTTAGCTTCTATAGTACTTTCAACTCAAGCAAAACAGAGTGCTGAATTGGTAAGAAGAGGGAGAAATCCTTCAGAAATTGGGACAGGATATTAGAAAACATTCCTCCCCTTCTATTGTGTTCTCTTGGCTTTGATGTCCCTGATGACATGTTGAAACCTCTTACATCCTTACCAGGAAGAAATGTGTGGTTTCCAAACCAGGATCTTGGTTACTGCTCGTGAATGTTTAACTTAAAAGCCCAAATCTTCCTTATATCTGCTATGAAATATCTGACATCAAGCAAGACAGTTTTTTTTTTCATTTTTTCCCCTCATCAGAAACTGACACCTAACCAGCAATGTCAATGTCTAGTTTTACCACCAAGGCCTCATTAGAGGGCAACATTGTTTAAAGATGGAGAATTGATTCAAGAGTTACTTAGGTTGTTGGGTGTTTTTGCTCTACAGTTGTCTGTTTTGCTGTTTTTATTTATTAGCCCTGCTTGAGCAATTCCCAGAGCAAACAATTTGTCATATTGGTCTTCCTTCCTCACTTAATAGGCAAAATGTATTGCCTTTGTATTTTTGTAATTTGATATTTCTGGATAATATTGATGTATCTACATATATGAAAAGCAAAGCAAGTCTGGAAAAAGGTGTTTTGTACTGGGTGCAGAAGTAGTGAATTTTGTGGTACACTTCACCTAAGCATGTGCAGGTGAAAGATTGGCTCTGTGAGTAAACAGCTAAGAAGTGCACCATAACATTTTTCAGTTTCTGGAGAAATTGAATTATTTAGTCACATTTAATGACCCTGTGTTTATCAAACCATTCCAAGGAGTAAAAAAAATTGTTACAGAAAGCAAAATGTTTGACTAACCTATTTACCAAAATTAAGTTCAGGTCATAGTAAGCTGGGCAGCAGAAAGCAAACTAAGTGCACAAGTCCTTTCCTGCTCTTTGGGTTGTCTGTGGAGTGACCCGAAGCATCCAGCGGACTTTGTTCCTGTTTGTGACTGAACAGTTCTAGTCTGTGTAACTCTGCTTAGTTTCCTGGTCGTACACAAAGCACAAATTCTTCCTACAGGCATCTAAAACATGTATTGTAACCACATAAAGAGCTGGGAACAGATAAGTAAAAGTGACTGGAAGCACAGACCATCAACATGTTTCACAAACAAGATTTTCAGGACCTAAACAATTACAATATGCCCAACTCTGTGGGCTATGTACAAATCTGAGGGCAGATCAGCTTCCCAGGTAATCCATGTCAGCCAGGGAGTGACAACTGCAAATCTCCCTGTTCTCCCTGCTGGAGCTTCACACTCTGTTTGTGTGTGAGAACAAGCCTAGTTTGCATTTGTGCCTGGAAAGCTAATGAATTTAGCAGTCACACAGATGAACTGCTGGATGACTAGAATAACTCCTGCAGTTTAGGGTCAGGGGAGAATGGCTAAGATAAAAAAAAGGCATGGGTATGTGGAATTATTAAAGGCAAAGGCTGAGAAGTTTGTTGTCTTCTGTATAGAAGACAATATAAAAGAAAATCAACTGGTCAGAGGAGGGACAGCAGTTGCATCTCTCCTTCAAACACTGTACTTTTTTAATGATTAAAAATGAAGAATAGTGGAGAAAATCAATATTGTGAAACATCACTGGATGCAAGGAAAGAGTGCTTTCTACCAAAGCTCATGAGGATAGTGGAGTGCTATTCCTCAGGGTATCTTATGCAGGCCTAGTATTTGTAACAAAGCAAGAATGATTCTGCCAGTGACTGATTTTATGTGGCTTCTAGGAAGAAAATGTGATTTGAGTAATGAATTTCATGCAGGAAGATTTTTCTTTTAGAAATAATTGCATGGAAATTACTTTGGAAAGGATGCATGGGGGAAAGATACATGCTCTAAAATAAAGGCAT
Organism: Zonotrichia leucophrys gambelii; assembly: GCF_028769735.1. Taxonomy (NCBI): domain Eukaryota; kingdom Metazoa; phylum Chordata; class Aves; order Passeriformes; family Passerellidae; genus Zonotrichia; species Zonotrichia leucophrys. Next base: position 38,845,818 of record NC_088175.1, on the reverse strand, counting down.
TTTAAAAAGGCCATAATACCATGGCCCTAAATGTATGCATCTTCATGAATCCTGAATTTAATTCAGGATTTCAAAGTGATCCTCACTTTCAAAACTTGGTGAGGTACTGCACTGTGTCACATTAGGTCTTTAGACTGCAAGTATCAATGGATATGTTATTGAACAAGCACTTTGTGCAACACGTGCAGTAGAAAATAGGTCATAGTGCTGTCATGTGGCTGCTGCTAAAAGAAATTATAAACAAAGGCCTTGGAAAATGTATGCTTCAGGTTTAATGCAACATAACTACCAAGAAGAGGCACTCACAAAACATAGATTTCATATTTTTCTCATTGTGAAACTTTTCTTCTTGCCTTTCCAGCAGCTGCTTTCAAGCAGGACTCAACTAGATGACCCATTGACCTTCCATTGTCTGACCTTTACCTTTTCCTGGACACTTCTATATTTGAGGAGATATTTCAGCTCATCTGTTTGGAGAGAAGAAAGAAATGATGGATTCATTTTTTCATCCTATCATTTTTGTGCCTGATCTTTTGTCATTTCATCATTTTCTCAGTGGCATAGGACTACCTGCATGGAGGTCAATATTCTTCTTAAATCCCAGCATGAGATGTGTTTAAATAGTTTTGGATTACTGCATTTAAGAAATTAGCTAAACTTAGAGTTACGCTGCTTTCATACTTTTTCAGAGTGTACTTTTACAAAGCCCCTTGAAAGTGAAAGGTGTTTGCTTGTTTGTTCATTTTTATCTTGGTAAAAAGGCCTGCACAATGCTGGCTTCTCACAGATATCTGCAATTCTCAGCCCTCTCCTGGGATTTGAGTTGGATATGACTTCCAGAGATAGAAGTGTGCAGTTTTGCTGGATGTCTTGTGATAGTGTACAAAGAGCATGAATATGATTGAGCTTCTGGAGATATCAGCTGACTTCCCTCATCCCCTTTCATCACGGGCCTTCTGTGGAGGGGATTCTGGCTCTATGCATCACTACTTTTCAGAAACAATATTAATAATAACAATGACAGTTACAATAACAATGCTGCAACAGAGATAAGGTTGCAAAATCTCAATTTTTTCACAGGGTGCACACCTTCATAATCTTCCTCTGATATCTGGTATCAGACAGTGATAGGGCTAACAGTGAGCCCATGATTAACCTTTCAGTGCTCCAGTGAAGATGTCATCCATCAGTGTCATGGGATTCCAGCATTGCATGAAGGGCCATTACCCACCAAAGATGCCCTTGCTTGCCTGGAGTCTCATGTGTAGGATGCTGTCATTGGCCCTACTCCTTACCAGGAGTTAAGTAATGGATATTACAGCATGTGCAGCTGCACATGGGCTACGCACATTCACTGTGCCTGTAGGGTTAATATCAGACGTAAGACCTGACTTTACTGGGAAAATTTAGACATGTTCTCCAGTCCTGCCCCTCCCTCACACAGATTCTTGCAGCAGTCAAGAGGCAGTAGAGACCTTTGAATCATCCCTTAAAAACAAGTGGTGAGGACAGATAGAGGGAGTCTTTCTCAAACAGCTTGTCATTTCAAAAGAAGGCCACAGGCACGAAAACACTTGGCACCCTTGCCCAAAATGGACTCTTGAACTGGACAAGATACATGCTTTGAGGTTTAGCAATTTCTCTCTCTGTAAATACTGGTGCTAGGACACTATCACCTATGCTGGTGTTTACATTTCAACCTGCTGACAGAAAAGGTGGACAAGTGTGGCTCAATCACATCTTGTTCAGCAAAATCTCACCAAATACCAATCAGTCATGGTGGAAGTGGCTTAACAACAGATGAAGTTGTTCACACAAATTAAAAGAAGACAATGAAGCTGCATGCTTGGCTGGGAAAATCACTAGAGAAAGCATCCCTGCTAGTGCCACAGCTCTCAGGGGCAGTCCCAGGGTGGCACAGGTTCTCCTCATGGCCCCAGACCCTGGGCTGCAGTGGGTAGTGAGGCCACTGGTGTTTTCATGTACATGGAGAGTTTATGATTTATGCCTCAGAAGGAGAAAGCACAGTTTATTCAGGGGGCTAAAGGGGGAAACCTCCCACTTCAGAAAGGGAGAGTACCATAAAGCCTAGGTGGTGTTTTTCAGGCCAAGGAAATGAGTTGAATGAAAATTTGCCAACATCCAGGCACTTATCCCAGTCTCCCATCATGGCAGAGGTTTTCTTATCTCATGGTGCCTCTCTGATACTCAATCTACTAAATTTGATCCCAGATCCTTCTGTGAGCAGTGGCAACACATCCTTTTCCAGGCAGCTGGAACATGCCCCATGGGCATTGCAATGACTCTCCAGGGCTAGGAGAGGAGCCCTCAACACTTACCTTGCATTTAAAATTAATTCTTAGACACCTAAAATGAAGTGAGATAGATTCCTTCTCAAATAAGTTGGTCCAGCAATGTTTATTTATGGCCAGATACTGCCTGCCTGCTCCCGCTGATGACTGCAGTGGAGTTAACTCCATTTCTTCCAATGTGAGTGAAGTGTTTTGCTGTGGGGGTTTGATCTACAGATTTGGTCTTTTGACTAGGTGTCTTTTGTGTCTTCTGACATTGTGTGTCACCGAAGGACATGAAAGAACACAAACTTACCATCCCTCTCAAGGTGAAGGAAAAAAGGCAAGTTTTATTCTCTGACTCCAATATTTATAGTTTTACAAAAGTGACAGCGGATTGGAAGGTGACAGTGACACCTCTGCAATGACACTGGTCAAACCAACAGTCCATCAACTCTCTCCTCCTCCATAAAGGAATGCAAAACAATGAGTTATTTACAGAAAGTGTGTGAGAAAGTTCACTACAAGAATGTCAACATCAGAAGGCTTAGAAAATCTTAAAAGTCCAGGGTGACAATTGTGTCTATATAGCAACTGAAATAATGAAACATTTAATTAGAAAAGGAAGTGATTCATAACATCAGCTTTAAAGCAAAATATTTTACCATAATGAAGCAAAAAAGCTGCAGTGACTCATTTTATCTTCATTTAAATGACAGGGCATCCCAAGAAATATCTGCAATTTGAGGGAGTCTCCTTTGAAATCCAGGCCAGTACACTTAATTCTCTTAGCTAGAGACAGTGTGGGAATGCTTGGGAGCCTAGGGTGAACTTCCCACATGACATTCTATGAAAGACACTGCCTTGCTGAGTGAAGAAACTACTGTAGAAAGATTTACACCCACACTGCAAGACTGCTAATTCAGCCAGCCAGATCCTGTCTCCGATAGCTGATTGTGTTGACAATGCCAAGTAGCACATTCAAGCACATCCATGCTCTTCTAGGCTGCAGGTCATAGTGCACACACAGCCCTAAGAATTACAGCACTTCATCAAAATTGTTAATTGTGCTTCCTGCACCCGAATCCTGGTGACTTCTAAATAATTATTTTATAAATAAATACTACTGTCCATAGTCCTGTCTAACTCTTGGGGCAAGCCCTTTCCACTTCTAGTGACGGGCTCTTGTCAAGGACAGAACCAAAATCAGTTGCAGATCCTCCATCTTCCCAAGAGAAGTCCATACTGTGAGGTGCTGAGTCCCTGGCTCCAATCCAGCAAAGCATTCAAATAATTCACCTGTGCATTTTGTGTCAGTGTTGCTGTGCTTGGAGATGAACATGCATTTTGATGGCTGCTGCACAGGAGAACAAGTCCTTAACATGATGGGTGATGTCTAACAACAAAAGCAGCATTAAACCAAAACATGGTATTTGAACTTCTCACTTTTAAGATTTTCAGGCTTTCCATCTGTGACATCTATGCTCAAACAACTACTTTCAGCAGTAATTTTTATACTGAAGCCTCCCTTTGGGCTCTGCAACATTAGAGAGTGGAATCTGGCCTTCAACTTACAAGACCACCGGTCCCACTAACAGGAGTGATAAATAAGACAGAATCCAAAGAATGTGCATTTTTGATGCATGTTTGGTATTTGGAATACCTTTCTATGCTAGATGCCACCACCAGTTAATTTTCAGAAGTAATTTTCACCAATATACAGGGATAAGAAGCAAAACAGTGTGAAGTACAGAAAAAGTTGCTGAGAGACATGCAGACTCAGCTCCAAAGGCAAAAAATTGTGCAAGAATTCCCTGTAACTGATGACTTATTAAACTAAGGTGTGTTTATGAACTACAGGAACTGGGTAGTTATCTACTTCCTAGAAGTACTTAAGTGTTGCCTGGAACATTTAATTCACTTTAACTGAACAAAGTCAACTATAACACAGAAAAATCCCACAGGTTACAAACAAAGCCTGGATAGCTTTAAAAGAGGGAAAAGCAAGAATGGCATGCACCACAAACCACTAGAGCCCGTCTCAAGCTGTTGTAATTTACTTGCTGCATGTCTGGCATGTCTTCCCAAGCAGCCCTATCTCTTGGTGCTTTCTATTCAACAACCTTGTCCTAGGAAATGCTGAGTGTTGCTCACCTTCTCTTTAGCCTTGCAGCCTATTAACTGCACCACTGCCACTGTGGTTAAGCACTCTCCTTCCAAAGGAAGTAAACCATCACAGTGTTTTACACTCCACAGAACCCATCTCCAAAATTAAAAACTTTCAAGCACAGCTTCCATACAAAAAGTGCCAGGACAGAAAGTTACTGCTGGCTTCTACCTTGCCCCTGTTGCTCATCCACAAACCCACTAGATGGAGATAAGAAGCTGCCCAGCAAACTAAGTGCACCATGGCACAATATAACCACAATTGCAGCTCCAAAACTGAGTATGTCTGGTGACTGTTCACACACAAAAGGTACCTGGAGAGAAAGCAGCTGCAGGCCTTCAATTTTGCATTGCAGCCCACAAACTACACAGCCTGTGCTTTCTTTCCCACCTCAATATACTATGCTATTATTTACTTTCAGCAGGTTACAGCACAAAACCTGAAATCATCCAGGGTTTTTTCCTACCAAAAATCCCCCCAACAAATGCCAGGAGAAAAAGTTGTCGCTAACCTTCCTCTCTCTGTAGAGCTTATAAACTGCACTTCAGATTCTGGGGCTGTATGTGCTTTCCATACCCTGTACAGCTGCCTGTGATGTCCTTGCTGAACATAATAGCTGCTTGTGTATGAATGGAAATCCTGGGTTTGGCAGGTGTTTGCAGGGTCACTGGTGGCTCTGTTGTGATGGTGTGGGAGCAGGAAGCAGGGGTCTGCAGCTTTTGATGATGGCATTGGTGGCTGAGTAGATGGCAGGGGAGAAGCAGGGCACTGGTGTGAACTGGAGGAGTTACGCTGATGCCATGTATTGAGGAGGAGGAGTAAAACCAGCAAGGTGTGTTGTGGTGTGTTGCAGAGGGGATGAGCCAGAAGATAGGAAAATGTCAGTTCCCCCCTTTTCACCCTATATAACATTGGGGCAGGGATAGATAAAGAGGATGTGATTTATTATGGAAGTTAAATACTCACATAGCTGGGAAATTCTGCATAGTTGCAGAACCACAGGAAAAGGCAGGAAAGCCTCGATCCTGTTAATGAATGAACCAGACCTTGGAGGAACCCAAGAATGACATCCTGGATGTAATCCTGAATGCTGCTTAGAGTGTCAATCTGAATATAATATATTCCCACTAAAGAAGGCTCATTCTGAAGAGCATCAGCTGGTGCAGGATTTCAGAGCAATAATCCAAATAAATAATGGGCAAGTACTTATTTGACTGTTTTGGATTTAGAAGATACTTTCTTTTGCATTCTGGTGGACAAGCAGAAATGCAGCAATGGGAAGAAAGATGCAGCTGTGCTGGACAGTACTACCACAGAGATCAAGAAACAGCTCTACTCTGTTTGGTAATGTATTTGCAAAAGAACTGGAACAATGGTCAGGTAACAATGACAAATAACTCCATTCCAGTATGTGAATAAAAGAAGTTCAACGGGCAGAAATACTGAAACCTTTAAAAAAGAAAAACAATTCCTGCAGTTTGGTGGATAACTCTGTGTTGGGAGGAATGGGTTAAAGGTGAGGAATATTGTCAATAGCTCAAGTGACTGTGCAGCTGGGAATAATCCTTAATAAAGCGGAGTGAACAGCAGGCCAGTGAGGCTGTAGCATGGACAAGTTCAGCAGAGCCTGTGTGTGCCTCTGCCTGGGTGTTGCTTTGGGGACACCCCAGTTAGCCCAATGATGGAAATAGATTTACTCTTTTTAAGTGTTTTAACTGTGGTTTGTGGGATTATGGTTGGCTGCCTGTGAACTTTGAATCATGAACTATAAATTGACAAATTCTCACAACCAGTAGAAAATCAATCTGCCATGCAAATAATCCTAAAACCCCTGTAGGAGTGGTAAAAGGGGGAACAGCTCCAGGGGAATACTGGAAAATAGATTTCTCTAAGTTATCTGTATGTAGATGTTATAAGGATTTGCTAGTTCTGGTTGATACTTTCTCAGGATGTGCAGAAGCTTTCTATTGCTGCACCAGCTGAGCCAGGGAAGTTGTTAAAATTTTAATAAAAGAAATAATTCTTAGATTTAGAATTCCAGAGGGTTTATCTTCAGACAGTGGAGCACATTTCTTCAAAGAGGTGGTTAAGGGATTGCCTGATTTCCTTTGGTTTAAGGGGCATTTGCCCTCTCCTTGGAGAAAAATCTAATGAAAAAGTAGAAAGGTTGAATCAGACTATCAAGACAAATTGTCAAATTTTAAGTAGATGTATTATCTATTGCTTTAATGAGAATCCAAATTACTCCATGTGCTAGAGAGGGAATAAACCCCTTTGAAATTCTGTATGGCAGATTGCATCCACTTAATACTGTGGTGACAAAAGGTGATCAAATGCATGTGAAAGACCATGGTATATTGAGAAATTATCTATTATATATCTCTCTCTCTCTCTCTCATGGGTTTTGTTCTCTTTGCATGGTTCCTCAACCTGGAGACTCTGTCTTCCTTTGGATGTGGCTGTCCACAGCTTTCAAGAAGGAGATGCTGTTTACATCCAGACCTGGAAGGATGAACTCTGGTGGGAAAGAAAATGTTTCTCTCCAATGTTGGTGCTGCAGTTTATGAGCTGCAATGGGAAACTGAAGACCACCACCATTTTTCTATCCTGGCTCATGTGTGGGAACATTTGCCCGACTTTTTCATTTTTGGAGCTGCACTTGAGTTCGGTGAGGTGTCAGGGCACACTTAGATTGTTAGGCAGGTGCATACCACCATCTAGTGGTGTTTTGGGATGGCATCGGGGGAAGGTAAAGAGCCAGCACTTGCTCATCTGCACTTTTCCATTTCACCCTCTAAACTCTACCACCAAATCTGAGGCTATGCAGTCTCCTTCCCAAAAAATGTGCCATCTCATACTTCCACTCCAGGAAAAGCCCAGCTCACAACTGAAGAAGTCCAGCAACAGCTCCCACACAAAAAGTGCCAGGACATAAAGCTGATGCTTGCCTTCTCTCTGCGTGGAGTCCATAAGCTGCACTAGCAGCTCTGGGGATATGTGCTTTCCTTCCCACCTAAATACACCACTACATTATTTACTCTCAGCACACTCCAGCTCAAAAATTGAAAACATCCAGAGATTGCTCATATACAGAAGCTTCCAGGACAGAAAGATGTTGCTGGCATCTTTTCCTTGTATACTGTCAACTGCACCACCAATACTGGGGCCATGCACTTCCCTTGCCAACTAAACCATCACACATGACCCCTCTGGAGAGAGACCATCTCCATACCAGAATATGTTCAGCAGAGACTCCCACACAAAAGGACAGAAGGCTGTTGCTGGACTTCACTCTGCCCTCCAGCCCATAAATTGCACCACAAACACTGTAGTTATGGGCTCTCCTTCCCACCTAAATACACTGTTAGGAAACTTTCCTGCCTGATCACCCAGCAGCCACTCCGGCAGTCACACTCCCAGCTCCAGATGCTTTAATTGCTGGGACTGAGGTCCCTTCACAAAGAGTGGCTCCAGTGATCCCTGGGTGCCCCTCCTGACTCCCCACACTCACACAGTCTGACCAGCTTTCCTTAGTCATCAACTCCGGGTTTCCCAGAGCAGAGCCCCAGATATCTGGGTCAAGCATTCCCTCTGGGCAGGATGGGGCACACAGAGTGTGGCCTGGTGTGGGGGGGAAGGGCTGTGGGGGGATTACAGGTGGAAGTGGAAGGTCAGCAACAGCTCTGTCCTGTCACCTTTACTGTGGGAGCAGCGGCTGAACATTTACAGTTCTAGAGCTGGGCTCCAGAATGAGAGTATGAGGGTGGGAAGGGGAGTGTATAGTCCCAGTGTTGGTGGGACACTTCAGAAAATAGCTCCAGAATTTGTGGAAATTTAGCTGCCCAGACAACTAAATGTACAATGACACTCTAAAACACCATAAGCATAGCTCCTAACATGAAAACTTCCAGTGACTGCTCCTATACAAAATTTGCCTGGACAGAAAGCTGTTACTTTGCCTTCACCTTCCCTTGCAGGTGATAAACTGCATGACCAGCACTGGGACTCTTTGCTTTCCTTTCCATCTAAATGTACTGTGACAGTATTTACTCTTGTCAGAGCCCAGCTCCAAAACTGATAGCTCCCAGGCACTGCTACCACACAAAATTTGTCAGGAATGACAGATTTTGCTGGTCTTTTGCATTCCTGCTGTCCCTGTTCCACAGCACCACTAGATGGGGCAATGCACCTGCCTAGGAAACTAAATGTGCCCTGGCACCAAATCAAACCGAACATAGCTCCAAAATGGACAATGTGCAGCCACTGCTCCCCACAAAGAAAAGGTTCCAGGACAGAGAGCTGTTGCTGCTCTAGGTCTGCACAAAAAGTGATCTGAGGGATGAAAAGTGAACAGAAGTGTACATGGGGCCCTTGGGTTACGAGGAAAGGCACTCAGAGGACCATGGAGCACACAGGATGGCATTTGGTTCTCAAATCCACACAGAAGGAGACACGAAAGGTAAGAGATGAACACATGATAGTGTCATTCCCTCCTGCCCCCATTCCCCTTACTTCTCTGAGTTTTGTAACATTTGGTTGGTAGAGATGAAGCCAGGGCGTGGTGCAGGTGTGCAGGCAGTGGGGGCCATGCTGGCCATTGCCCACAGAGCCTGTACCAACCTAAACTGCTATTGCAGCAGCACCTGATTTGATAATTCCAATTCTTAAACTAAATGCTTTCTGTAAAACACAACTGTATTGCAGGCATGGCAATAAGTCTTCTGATTTTCAAGAATGAGACCTTTAGGGGTAAACAACAAAGGAATTCAACAGTGAACTGAGGTTATGGGGAAAAACATGCTGCAAAGAAGCCCACTGCAAAGCAACATCAGAGCCCTGAAAAAACACCTGTGGTGTTTTTTTAGGTTTCAGCCTAAAATGGCTGATGGATTTACAGCTGTTGCTTTAATTTGTAGTGCATAAAAATCAATGTCCATAAAAACTACCAGTTCTGATGCTTTCAAAAAACACAATTGAATTTTCATAGATCATGTTTCATTCTAACCAACTCACTTATTGTGAAGTTTAGGTAGGGAGCAGCTGAGAGCACTTACTGCACATTAATTGTTACTGCTGTATGTAAAACTGTATGTCATAGACTGCTTTGAAGAATTAAAACTATGGTTGCATAGATGTGGGCAAAAGTTCTAGAGAAACTTTGCCACAAATAATAATTTGCATTTCAAAATTATATTCAAAATTTCTACTTCAGCAAATTCTTATACCCTTTCCAGAACTGCTTCTTCCAAATGCAAAAGTTACTTGAATGCACCTTCAAAAGGGTTAGTAGAAGAAAATTCAAACTTACATGCATGAGAAGTTGTAGAAAGTGAACTTGGATTTCAGTGAATATTTTCCCTGAAAATTCTTTGTAGTAAAAACCTTACTCATTCTGCCATGTTAAAAAATTATCATGTGAGCAATTACAACTTCCCAATACAGCACAAAGAAGAGTGATAAATAACTGCAGCAAACTCTTTTTTGGCTCAAAAAACTAAATATACCAAATATATATGTATTGATACATCTGCATAGATGAGATTAATAGGCAAAGAAGGTAGCTCCTTGATAAATAATTCAGAATAGGGTCTTTTTTATTTGTTAGCTTGGTTAACTGGACAAATTCAATCCAGACAAATAGAGAGGATTGAATTGTTCATTTTAGATGACATGTTGAATCCTAGCATATCTGAGAAATGCAATGCTTTAGGGTACAATGGGTAAAAAAGCTTTTTCTTATGAAATTAAAGAAAATTTTCTGTGCTACTCCAAAGTATAGGAACCTAACTGGGAAATGCACCTAAAGAATTTCTTTTAAAAAGCAGTGAAATGGTGCAGAATTTAATGCTTCCCACTGTAGTACCTCATGACCTATAGGAAAAATATGAAGAAAATAACCATTCACTCAATCATTTCCCCCAAATCCCAAGTTTTCAGGATAGTTATGAAAGCTATGTCAGGACTTCCAGTCTTTCATAATTTTCCTGACATAGCTTTCATAACTATCCTGAAAACTTGGGAGTTGGGGCAGATTATGCTAGTGTTTTAGGGTTTTTTTTTAACTTCTGGGGTATTTTTCTTACCCTTTGCATTGTGTCTGTATGTTTCTGTTCTTATGATTCATGTATTTTGTTTCTTTGCCCTGTGGTCCCTTTGCACTTCATTTTTGCCATCCTCTATACCAGTTTCTTTCCCCTTCCTTTACAGCTAGGTTAGTTCTTTCTCATTTGGCTCCTTGTGCCTTGAAAACTGCTCCTGCAGTCTTCCCGCCCTTCTTTTCCTAAGTAAAAATCATCTCTAATGCTGGAAATCAGATTTTCACAGGGCTAAAACTTAACTACATTATTAGACCAGTATCACTTATTAAGGAGTAATTAAATTCACAAAACATAAGTAAATGCCTGCATAAACAAATCTGCATTCGAGGAACTTAACTCATGTTGTGAGTGTGGCATTCAAAACTGGGAAAAACTAGAATAAAGCCTGCTAGTGCAGCCATGTTTTGGTCCACTGATTATGCTGCAGTAAGGTTTGGCATTGCTGGACCACTGTCTTTTCTCACAGGCCTTGTGTTATTCATGAGGGGCATATTCATGAGCTGTTGTAGTTTGTTTCCTGACAAATGTCCAATCTTTCTACAGACTATAAAAAGTTAATTTTCTTAATGAGACTTTCTTCACAGCTCTGTATTATTTAATTCCCTTAATAACTTCCTTATCTCCTACATTTAATAATTGCTTTCAGAATGGCCTCTCTGACATGATATATGAACACTGTACGGAAGAAAGTGATGACTGTCAGTCCCACAGCAGAGCAGTGCCAACCTAAACACAGGGTTGTTTTGCCCTTGTGACAGTCTCTAGTCTTGCTCACCTTTCCCAGCCTATTGACAGCAGTCTCAGTCACTGCACAGCCCTGCTGCACTTTGATAAAGCTTATCCATGTATTTTCCTACTGCTTTGCCTCTGGTCTTCTCAGTCAGTCAGTGATGCTGTTTCAGCTTCAGCCTGCCCCTCCCTGTTCACCGTGTACCCAGGTCACCTTCTGCTGCTCTTTCTGCCTTGCCAGCCTCCACTCCCCACTGGGCAGTTCAAAGGTGGGTAGTGGACCAGTGAGGGATGGATAAATTCCAGCACATTGTGACTAAGCAGGTGCTCACCCCTGGGAGCCACTGACAGTGGCAGCTCCCACGAGATCCTCCAGGACTTGCATGCCTAAGCCTTTAATCCTTTTCCAGCAGTCATAAAACTCCAGTTTGGTCAAATACTCCTGTAATTCAGAGAAGGCTTGACCCACTGAGGGATTTGAGCAGCTAAAATGCTCCTCAGATTCTCATTGCTGGGGCATAGGGAAATGACCTTCTGAAATTCCCTGCTTAGTGGAAACTCTTTGTTCGTATCACCACAATGGAGCTGGGTAGAATTGCCAAAGCCTGGCATGCACACTAATTGATCTTTGGCAGGACTGAAGAGCAAGAAAGGGCATCTACAGCAGCAAGTGCACTTCTATTTCACTTACACTGAACTAGCAATTGATTACTTTTTGAATCTCAGCTCATTTACGCAAAAATAAATCTTCTGGCACAAGGTTGAAAATAGTAAATTAAAAATGTTTTCATTCAAGTGCATCATTAAGCACACTTCTAATGAGGTGGATTATCAGAGCAGTATGCCCAATAACACCATCAAACAAAACTTCTCCTTTACTCTTTAAGAAGCAAACTACTTCAAGTTACAGGAATAACATGTTGTTTCTTTCTATATCCTGTCAGAATTCAAACCTCCCTTGGAGCATTCAGGTTGACCACTTTGAGTAGAAAAACCAAAGGAGAGAGAAGAGCTTGTGTCCCTTTGGAAACCTGACTGGTTTGCAAAGATGAGCCTGGAATGTGTGGGATTGAGGCTACAGCTTGCAGAGATTGCTGTCAGCCTGCCCCTTTTCTGCATACTCCTCATGCAGGATCTAAGTAGCCTCTGTATTTTGCCTTTTTTCAATGCTCAGGAATGCGGATTCCACATTTTTTGTTAAACTCACACAAAAATGCAATGCCTTATGTTTTGACTTCAATTTCTGGAACGCTAACCATGCATCCTGCTATTCTGTAAGATGAAATACAAGTATTCTCCACAAAGGCCTGCAGCATCCACAAGCTGTTCCTGGGCCATGCTGCATAATCCAAGTCATTGATATCAAAGTGGGAAAAGGAAATGCATTTGAAATCTACTTTGTACTGGTGATAGCAAAATTGCAACCACTCACAGACATTGTGCTCACTCCACTGTTCTGAGAGGGTGGATGTCCAGAAAGAATTAGAATCTGTAAGGTATTTGACAAGAAAGAAAAACTGCAATGGAAAATTCACATAAACATTTATTTTTTCAAGCAAAAACCTGGTTATTTCAAGCAAAACTAATACCTTTGCTTTCTCCTGACTGCAGTCTTCCTTCTTTATTGGGCAGAGCACATCAAGCCCTGGGTTTGGCCTTTTTCTGCTTTCTATTGTGCAGCCTTTTGTACTTCATTGTGTGAGAGATATTTCAAGAGAAAGTGTTTCACCTGGAAATAAAAACTCTCTCTTAAAACTGCAATAAAATTTTTTTTAAAAGGTCAAAGAAGAGAATTAGTGAGAATTTCAAACTCTGTAATAAAAGCAGTAATGTGTTCCTAGACTTAAATAGCTTGATTCTTAGATGGGAAAGTACTCACTTAAAGTCACCTAGAAACACTTTATGGCAGATAGATAACTCATATTAATTTATACATTTTTAATACAATTCCAGCAAGTTCTTTCACTCAGTTAATCTAAAATAATGTTAATGCCATCATAGGGAATTTTTTTTTGTTAGATTAGGAAATGAAAAATGTATTACTCTCAACACACATCACTGGACAAAGAGCTTCCAAGTAACCCTGCCAGACAATTATAGCAAATCAAATTACAAATTTTTAACAACTTCTCTCCTCAGCAATGCAGTTACCAGGAAATTGGGTAGGAATATGTATATATTTGCAATAAATGTTCCCCCCCCTCCCCCCAGAAAAAACATTTATAACTATTACTAGTATAAATCTAGACCTGGTGTGATATATTTACTGAAGCTAACAAACAATTTGTGACACAAGCACTATTTTTCTTCTTCCTAGACTCAAAACACAGGCTTTGTTATTGGATTTTTAACTTTTTAAGGGTTACTAGTAATTTCTCTCAGTTTTGATTCTTAAGCAGTTACAGGAATCCAAGACTTGAGGAATTATTGCCTTAGGATCTTTAAGGATTCTAAATTAATTTTAAATATATTTTCTGTAATATTTATTCTACCACTTGAGCGGGGCAGTTGCAGAACAGTAAAAAGCAAAAGAAAGGCCTGTGAAGGATCACATCAAGGATGTGAATGAAATTAATTTAAAGAAATTGGAAAATGTAGTTATTTTTACATCTCTCAGCATCCTACTCTTGACCTGTATTTCACAGTTTCTTAGTCCAGTTATCCATTATTCACTACATAAGTTTCAATTGAATCCAGAAAATTTGATTTTGGGCATTGCTTATATGAAATTGTAATTTAAAATGGCTTATGATAGCACTGCAAGTCAAGTGAAGAGTGTCTGTCTAGACAGCAAGTTCAGAGTGCAAAATGATGCAAATAGGCTGGAGGAGTTTCCAGAGTAAAATTAATTCAAAGGGCTTGAAATTGTGACAGAATAACTGTAATATGGATCTTGCATCCTACATGGCTTCTGTAAAGTAATTAATACTTCTAATTACTTTAATTACAACTCCTAAATGTTTACAGAGGAATTTGTGGTTGCTTTCATGAATCATTCCCATGCTATAAATATCTTCATATGTATGCACATACAGAATTAATGTAATATACTGCATGCTGTGTTTTAAACCCTGAGATGCTACTGTGACATTGTAGTAAAGCCAAGAGGTGGGCAGAAGGTCTGGGTCTGACTTTTGAGACCCATACCTTGAGGATATTTGAATCTCAGATTTCATTCACCTCATTATTTAAAAGGAAAATCAGATGAGCTTGACATTGGATCAGCTTTGTAAGCCCTGCAGACTGAACACACCTGGCTAGGTCAGGGTCTGAAGGCTTCTGTGGGGGAGAATGGGAGTGCTGGGAGTGCAGGCTCACAGGTCTTCTGCCAGGGGGTAAAAAAAACCCCAAAACAACAAAAAGGTTTAAAATTAAGCTTTAGCTCTAGAGGAACTTTAGAGGTTGCTCAAGAAAAGCAGAAGGCTGAATCAATCCCTTTCTGTGTCAGGCACACTTTTTTCTTTTTTTTCCAATCCTCTGCCAAGAGCCTCCATCCTCCCTTAGGAAAACTAGAACATCACAACATCCTCAGCTAGACAGATTTGGAGGAGATGAGCATCCCTGTGGGGTTGGGCATGAATCCAGCCCTGTGTTTCAGGGGCTACTGTGAGCTCCTGCCACAGGCCAGTCCAGACCCTTTCCCTTACCTGTGTTTCCAAGGGAAAAGTTCATGACATTGCTTTTCTACCTACAAGAGTGCTGGATTGCTCCTTGTTCTTCTATCTAAAGGCAATATGAAAGAAAAACAGAAATATTTATTCTGCCAATCCACAGGTACAGTGAATTATCTTGAAATACTTTGTCCATTTGGCTTGAAACTTTGATCTGATTTTGATAGATATCTTCTCTGGCAATATTTGTACTGTCATAAAAATGAGACAACATGTTTCATTCCTGCAACAGCACTCATTTGGTCCAGTCTGCTTTGGTTTTGGAAAGACTCAGATCATTATTTTCAAATATTTCACAGCCCCTTATAGTACTGTTGTGTTTGATGAACATTTTAAAGGTGCTGACACTGAGACCTCAGCTTCACATGTGCTCATACCTTTTATATCTCATATCAGAGTAAAGAATTCAGGGAGCTTTGTTGTCTTTTAAATGATGAACTTGATCAAGGTATTATGCCACTGAGGAGGGAAAGATCAGCCAAAGAGTCTGTGAAAGACTTTAGGGACTTTTTTTTTTGAGAGAAAAAAAAGGGGCAGGTAGAATTTCATACCACCATACAAGAACAAAAGACCCAGTACACCCCCTTGTGATGTAATTGTTCTTAAAAGTACAGCTTGATGTGTGTGGGGAAAGACAGCTGGCAGGATGATGGTGAATAGCTGAAGATGGAGGAAAAAAAAAAAAAAGAATTAAGACCTTTCCTGTTCCAGCCTTCTAAGGTAATTTTCCTCTTTTTAACAAGTGCTGGAAAACAAAGCGAAGAAATTAAAAACTACACAATATTTTTGGTGTCACAAATGTTAATGCACTCTACTTTGTATTAGAAAAAATGCTCCCAAATACAAATGCTGATATATTCTGATTGCCAGAAAATAAAAGCATTAAAATGACCAACATGGGAATGGAAAGGCAAACTTACCCTGTGTTTCATCCCATAGGAACATCAGGGGGTGGCTGCAGTGGCCCAGGTGGCATTCCTTCTAAAGCCAGGGTCCTGTCTCTGATGAGATGTGCCAGAACTATTTCACATTTTTGCAGAAAATACATTAGAAACTGGCTTTGGGCTCATACATTAAAATAGCAGTGTGCTTTCTAGAAGAGAAGCTGAGCTCAGCAATAGCCTGTAAATCAGTGGTCCTCATCTGTTCATTTCTAGGCAGTCTTGCTGCCACAGTTTCATCTCTTTAATTAAACTTCTACTCTGTTTCTACCAAGCACAAAACAGGTTTTCAAAAGGCATCAGGATCACAGTCCTTAAGCCTATTACTGTCACCAGAGGAAAGTGTAGGTCAAATGTTATTATGCTGACCTACATTCTTCTCTGGCTTCACAGCAAAGTACTTTTCTGTTCAAGGGCTGGCTGTGCAATGATGGTGGCACTGTTCAAGTGGCTTTATCTGTGTGTGCTCAACATGTACTTCTAGGCTACTGTGGAAGAAATGACAAAGGAATTCCCAGGTCAGGTTGAATTTGTTTCTGGAGAGAAATTAAGGACTCCTGGAAAGCCTAAAAGCATCAGGAGCTGAGCAACAGAAAACATGTGGAGGAAGAAGCATTCCTTGGTCAGAGAAGGCTCATTATTTCCTCAGCTCACCTTTGCTTAGCAAGAGGCATCTGACCTGATTGTTGAGTAAAGCTGCATCCCTTAAGAGTGCAGGGAGCTCATACTCAGCCACACAGGGAATTCAATTGAGCATATTCTCTGGGGTGTGGATGTTGCACTGCTGCTCACCTGGATGAAGTCAGAGCTGTGCAGCTGCTGCATCCCAGACCTTACACTAATAAGTAACAGTCTGCAGTAAAGCTACAAACTGCCAAAATGCCTCAGCTGGGCTGCTTTGCCTTTGGCAATTGCTGATACCGCAAGTTCCCTAGGGATTATTTCAATTTCAGTGTTGTGGGGTATGTATTTGGGGTTTTTTTTGTATGTTTGTTTAAAAAAGTGGAAGAAGAGTAAATAACAGGCAAATCTTAAATAAAAATCAAAGCAATTAATCAGAGTGATCCAAAATTAACTTCAAGTGAATCACGTGAGGTATTTAAAATGCATGTTTAAACTTTAGAACAGAATATTTTCTGTGATTTCTGTAATTTCAAATGAAATTTAGAATTGTATTCTAGGATGGAATGAAAACTAATATTAAAACAATATGATTTTAAACTCAATTCCTGCAGGGCTTTAAATACAACCATTTGCAAGGATATTTACATTCTACCTCATATGCCAAACTTTGTGATATAGAAACAAAACACTACATGATTAGTGGTCCTGGATTAGCATCACCAGAAGCCAGGTGGAAATTACTGTTATTACTCAAACTGTGTCTTGGTAGGCAGGGTCTTTTCCAGCAGATCAGCAGTGTTGTCATGTAAACGAACAAAAGCAGCTTTGGAAGAGAACAATGTTGCATGCACCCATTATTTTTTTCCAGTTCTGACCAAAAGTTTGGCTCATTAACATGAGTGGGTTGTACTACCTCCCTTTTCAGAATGATTCAGTCTGAGTGCAGAGAAGAGCATCAAGACCATTTAGGAATTTGAACCAACTGTTTGGAAGGGAGAAGATTTCTAGCAAGCAGTGCTTACTTTAGCTTCTGAATATAGATCTGACACCAGAACATTTGGAATTAACTTATTCAGACAGAGTTGGGATTCCCCACAGGAAGTGCAAGGCCTGGTGAAGTATAGGGTTTCCAATGCACAGAGCATTGCTCTCTTAACACTGGCAATTCTGTATTGGGGAACTCCTGCATTATTACAGATGCCTTTCTCTGGTGCCTGTCAGAATGCTTGTTCTTGCCAGCTAAGGGTGTATTTACCTGCTCACTGCTTTCATTACCAACCTGCAGAGCATTTTAGGAACTAAATCTCACACTTGTACTCAACAGCTGGAGCGGTGTGTTGTGTGGTGCTGCCAACTCAGTGGGCAGAAATAAGCAGCTGAAAACCAATTGCCATCTTGGAGAGAACAGAATATCACCACAGATCACTGGAGAGACACAATTCAGAAATAATTGCAAAGAAACTTTCAGCAGGTTATCTCATTCACTCTTTATACCTGCCTCCCAATGTGTAGGACTTCCCACAAATAAATGTCTGGAATGAAATCCAGACATCCAGAATCCATGAACAATGGAAAGTAGATATCCTTAAGCCGAAAAAGTAGCTGGGAAGATGCATGAACTGTTAGAAGCAAAGGGTGTGGAAAAAACCTCCAAACCACTGGACTTAAAAAAAACCCCTTAGAACCAGGCATGTGCTTGATTTTGTAGTTATCGTGAGGACAGCTTATTTCTCTAAGCTGGGAAACTCTCTGTGAAGTGGAATGGCAACCTCAGTCCCTGCTGAGGACTAGATTTGGGCTCACAGGTGTGGGGCACAGCTGCCAGCTTCAAATCCTATCAGCAGGTTTGACCGCATGCCTCACAGGCAGCAAAAGCTATTGGGGAAGGAAAAATCCTCTTTTACCCATATGGTAAAGATATTATTAATTACCATTAATTTCTGGAACATCCCATATAGAGCTCTGGATGCTCCAGAAGTTAATGATAATCATTAGTATTATTAGAAAAAAGAATATATTTTCATGCATTTTATGCAAACAGGATACTAGTTTGGGACACATTGAATAGTATCTCATCAATAACCAGTGCTGTTTATGTATGCATATATCTGCCTACCTACACTTAGGAGACACAGAAAGTGGAAGAGTCAGGCACTTTTTTCCCCCCAAACAATAGGAGAGCTTTACAGCTCTCAGTTTTAGTCCACCTGGTACTGTGTTCACAAAATCTATAAATTAGTTTTCACATTACAAGCAATCTCTTCTGATTTAGTGATACAGGCTGAGATTGTTAATTTATTAGAAGGTGTTGAGGCTCATGTTTGTGTCCACAACTAATTCATTGAAGCAAAGTCATTTGTTTACCACTGAGAAAACTAGTGATGCAGAAATGAGAATGGCAGGGAGTACATCAGTTGAGTGCCTGATAAAATCATCACAGCAAAACCATTTTGGCAGCCTACAGCTCTTTTATAAACAATGACTTCAGTAAAAAAATGAGCTTACTTTTTAGGCAGGTGATTAATCCTGATGCAGCAGTTTAGTCCAGAAGTAGGTCTTGGGAGCAAGAGGCTTCAACATCAGCACAGCCCAGCACTTTAGGAATAAAGCCACCTGCAGGATTGTGATATATGGAACAAATTAGAGACAGGCTGGTTTGGTTTTTCAAGTTCTTATGCACACCCCTTTTGATGACAGCAATCATATAGCATAGCATACCCAGAGACAGGGGGAGAAACACTATTCAGTACAGAAAGTTTACCTTTATCATGTATTAGTTTTTTTCCTTCTAATCTCAATCCTCTCTGTTGATTTATGCAAATGTAGTTTATGGACCACCTAAGAAAACCTGCTGTTTAAGCACTTAACTAAGGAGCATCTCACTTCTTTTGTGACCCTAGCATGTAAGAAGGGCTATCACATTTTGTTTAGAGCTCTCAAAGCCCAGAAGTGGTGTGCTCATTGTTTGCATCTGGCAAAGACCAGGATGCAGAAAAGTAACTGGATTAAAGTCACACAGCAAACCACTATGGGTGTTAGAAAATGAACAGCACTCACCTGAGGCCAGGTGACATCTCTGCCTCTTAGACCTGCAAAAGCCTGCTGGGCTCTAGCCCAGATGCAGCTGCTTTTAGACCTGAAATGATCATCAAGAGATTTGAATAGGATTCATGGATACAATGCTTGGCACAATTAGGAGCAACAGATCAGTAACACTAGAGGTAGTGAGAATGAATTGTGAATGAAAACTGTCACAGCACGTGCTGTAGTTGAGAGGGCCACAATACACAAAGCATCACCATAGAATTGCAGAAGGCTTTAAGCATTCACCCATACAGAGTAACACCATACCACATCAGAAGACTTCAGGTGTCTATCCATATAGAGTAACACCTCACTTCAGAAGGTTAGAAGTGTCTGCCCTTATTGCTCTTTAGCCCAAACTTTTATACCCCTCATGTTGATGCACTGCACCTGTGTGCCCTCTGTTCCCTTTGGTGGTTGGTCAGTGCCCCTGGGCACTCCAGGTCAATTGCTGTCAGTGCTGCTCACCTGCTGCTCACAGCTGTGCCCATTGGGGATGAGATTCTGCCACAGCCCCACTCCCAATTACCACAAACTGTGTACCGACAGAAAACCATACATCTAACATAATATGACACTTTCAAAAAATATAAAATAGGAATAATTTTTATTTTTGTGCCCCAGAACTCTATTTTAATTAGCAGTCTCTTGAGGATGCCTGCATAAACAGTAAGAGCAAGAAATGCAGGCAGGTATCACTACAAGTGGAGGCATTTCTTTGGTGCATTCTGTGCTTCACCATGCTGCTGTCCCGTGCACCTCACGCCAGTGCTGTGACGTGGCAGAGGGAGAAGCAGCTCTGATGCAAGGTGATGTTGCATGGTGTGAATACAAGGAGAGGTGACTCAGAGGGAGTGCCACATTTTACCTCCCCAGCACAATAGGGGCCATGCCAAGAAACACTGCTAATGGAGCTGGGCGAAGGCCACCCGGGTGCAGTGTCCCAGCCAGCCACTTCAGCACATTGTCCCAGGAGAATTGCCTCTTGTTACACAAGATGATGGCTGACAAACATGACTAAAACCTACAGGCTCCATTTGGGCAAAGCTTTAGCCTTAGAGGACCTGCCTGCCTTCTCCCACTGCACTCTCCTTGCTCTCCTTCAACTGACTGATCTCTCTACTCTCTGCTTCTTTTTCAACTTCTTTCTCTGCTTACCTTTCTTCTGTATTTCGCTCTTCAAGTTTCTTTCAAAATGGTAAAATGATGGGATTCACTTCTGCCTTTAGGGGAAATGCATATATACTGGGGCACTTCCGTTGCAGAAAGATTTTTCCAGAAACTCAGTTTCCAGGAACTCAGTCTGTGAGACCGAACACGTAAGATTGTGCAACAGCTTATCACTTTGTCCAAAGCAACCGTCTGATTTCTTCTAATGTGGCTTTTGCATTGATAAAGCAGCATATAAATTGTGGGACAATCCAGACAGGAAATTGTTTATAACCTTGTAAACATCAATAGCTGTAGAAATAAGGAATTTCTGCACAGTACAGAAGGGATCTCAAAGGCTGTATGAACAAAATGTATAGGTATAGGTATAACCTATAACAAAATGTATAGGTATAGGTATAACCCTAAGAAATGAGCCATAAAAAAGAGATTTCCTCTCCTTTCTCTGCTACACCATGCAGATGTTTAAATAAAATCCTCATTTCTTAAGGATGTGGGAAAAGACTACTTTTTTGATACAGTCTTACAGATGTGCTTCTGCACTTATGAATTCTCAAGTCAGCCCCAGTCCATGCTGTGTACTTGGTTTCACACAGAAGTAGATGAGCCTTAGTGCTCAGCTTATGAACAAAGGTGCAGGTTTAAATAAATTTGACTAAACTCTTGAGATTAGCAGGCAGAAGTTATCACTGGATTAGTCCATGACACAGTCTTTCACAATTTTTAATAAAATTGTCAATCACAGAGCTTCTCAGACCACTTGGAGAAGTATTGCTGGGGCGTGCAAACGGATGCTGAAGAATTCCACAGTGAGATGTCTTTGATTCAGATACATCTCTGATTTTGATTTGAAAAAGTGAACTTTGTTCACAGTCTATTAAACCGGCTTCATCTGATATTTCCTAGTTTATAGCTTGATATTATTTTTTATTGCTCACCATTGTAAGAGTGACCCGAGACTTTGACTTATATGATGTAGAAAGTGTGGGGATAGTAGTACCATAAATATGAATCTAGTTTCCTTTCTTTCAGCTACAGAAGAAGAGAAATCTGATTAACCCTGTTGACTCCATTCAGGACTCACCAACACCAAACAATTCAAGGTCAGTCATATCAGAGCATGTCATGAACACACTGCATCACATCTTTACCCCTACACATGTAAATCCTCTAAATAAGAATCATGCCACACTCAGCATTTATCAGGCTTTTGCTGACTTTTGTAGCAACTACTCCCACACGTTTTCTATCCCCTGAAAAGGTACAGATTTTCCTCTCCCCCCCCCCCTTTTTTTCCTTTCTTTTTTCTTTTTCTTGTGGTGTAATCCCACACAAAACAGTGCTACTGACTGGAGACAGCGAGCCCGTAAGTGAAGAGAAACCAGGAACATGTATAAACAAGGCTGCATCATAGAACAAGTTCCCAGGTCGCCTCTGAGATACCATTCCCTTGTATCCTAAAAATTGTCTACACCAGACAGGGTGGAGCTGGAGAATGATGGAACCACTGGCATTCTCCTTGGCTTTATGTGGAGCGATCACTCTATGTTAAAGATTCACACGCTGCACATTTCCTGCTCTCAGAAATTCTTGTGAGAAGACAGTGTTGAATGTTTTTAGTATTAAAATTAAATCTGGTGACAGAAAGAAACACTGAGAAAAAACAAAGCCTGACTAGAGCCTTGGTGGTGAAGAATAGGCAACGCTTGAGTTTTTGAGTTTGTCTGGCAACAGCTGCTTGCATTTGTAGGACATGGATCAGAAAGGAAACTTTGGTTCTCCAGCCAAACCTAACAGCATGGTTTTGACTTCTCTACAGAAAAGGATGCTTTGATGCCAAAAAGACTTTGTGCACTTTTTAACTCAAGAAATTTGATTTATTACATTATGGGAGAACTCATGTTCTCTCTTGCCTTCTAATTGGCAGAAAGGAAGCGGGGCCACAGACTTGGCACAGACACTGGTCTTTTAACCCAAAATCCAGTTCACTGGGATGTGAAATGGTTATCCTTTTAGATCCCACTCTTCTTCTAAGTACATTAGCCACCTTTCAGTTTCAGATGCCATGAGTGGGCAGCTGCTCCAACAAACAAAAGTATGTAGATGTATCCCTGCTAAGGAGTATCAGGTGGAGTGACAGCCATTTTTCTCATGTCACCAGAAATGAGGGTCAAAATGCTTTGCACAACCTTCTTTAATTTTTTAAAAGGGAAGAAAAAGCAAGGGTGTGTCTTTGACCTTTGAAATATGATGGGAATTTCCCTAGAGATTCAGGTCAGAGGAGTTAGGAAACAATACAGTTGATCAATCTGAGACAGCTCAAGGGTTAGAAAACAGTAGAAGAGAGCAACTTAGTGCTGTAAAAATTATCACTATTTAAAAATATCTTTCATCTCTTCATTTACAAGGCCGATAAGAAAGGCAAAATAAAAGTGCCTATTTCTCTCAGAAATTGAGATGGCCAACATTCAAGAAGATGTCTATCTACACAGGAGATCATAGAATTATTTAGGCTGGGAGAGACCTCTAAGATCATCAAGTCCAACCATTAACCCACCACTGCCATGTCCAGCATTAAACCATGTCCCTAAACACCACACCTACAGCTCTTATAAATACCTCCAGAGATGGTGTTGCACATCACTTACCTGAGCAGCCTGTTCCAATTCTTGACAGTCAGTAAAGAAAATCTCAGTGAAGAAATTTTTCCTAATATATGATCTAAATTTCCCTTGGTGCAACTTGAGGTGGTTTCCTTCCATCCTGTCACTTGTTTCTTGGGAGAAGAGACTGACACTCACCTCACTACAACCTCTACATCAAAGTAAGGATTTTGGGTAAAAGAAAGTAAAGGAAGGATCCAAAGGTAAAGAATCTCATCTTTATTCTGACTTGGGAACCATTATCTGTATGCAGTTAGTGCTACTCATCATTTGATACTCCCTAAAAATGTTTTTACTTTCCTGTTTAAAAAGTGTGGGACAATATGAAAGGCTGATTTAGAGATGTGTACACACAATAGGTTTCTTGGTTTAACAAATCTTTCTGTGTCTTAGAAAAATACATTTAATCATTCTTAAGTTGAGGCCAAATTTTTTGTTTCTACTCACCAGAGCCTAGAAAGGCATAAGGCATGAAAATGGGGCTTTAGATAAATCTGAACAAAGCTCTACCTTTCTTCACACCTTGCAGATTCTGTAGCTTTGTAAGCTTGAGTCCCCCTTGTTGTAAAGTCCATGCTCCCATCCTTGGAAGTGTTCAGGACTAGGTTGGATGGGGCCCTGAGCAACCTGGTCTGAGGAGCAGTTTGCCCTGTGGCAGGTTTGGCTGAAGCCCTTTGTGCTAGGCAAGTTTTGGAGACATTGTTGGGTTTGCACACCTCCAGCAGGGTCCATGAGAAAGGATGACTCTGGGCCCTAGTAAGGATAGGCAGAGTGCTTGGAAAATAAAACCAGCAGAAATGGACGTGCTTATCCCGGCTAATCCCAGTTTTGTCCCCTCCCCTCATCTAATCTGGGTTACCTGCTAACTCCTGAGCAAAGATCCTTTTTTAACATCTGTTGCCAGAAACCTTGGTGTCATGTAAGCTGACCTGTGATCAAAATTCTGCAGGTAACAGCAGGCTCAGGGCCAGGTGAGGCTGTAGGCATCTGTTTGATTTTCCTGCTTCTACCCCATTATTCCCTGAAACTGGCAGGATAGAGGAGAACACCATTTTCGCTCCAGATCCTTCAACCTGGCTGTGAGGTCACTCTTCATTGACCTCAGACTTCTTGCTGGGACTTCATCACTGCTCACCAGAAAAGACAGTAGCAGATAATATCCAGAGGGCTGTAACAGGCTGGAGAGTTTCTTGGTACTACTTGGTATGTCAGTTCATGGGCACTCAGGCCTAGTGACAAAACATGCAGAGCTAAAATGAGCTACCATGGATGTGATCAGCCTCATGCGCATCCTCCCTGAACACACACCCCTCTCACACACACCCCAAATCATGAGAAGCTGCTGGAAAATCTGTAACAAAACTCTCAGATGCACCATCACTGACAGCCCCAGGTTTAAACAATATTGCTCTCAAGCGAGAAACTTGAGATTAAAATATAAACATGAGTGAGAAATGGTGCCAAGCTAGGGGGGATTAAGGGAGTCAGCGAAAGACGAAACTTCAGAAATCGTTTGAACCTGTTTCAAAATCCTTGAAACTCAAAGGCACAGAAAAGTAACCTCTTAGTTGCTACACAAACCTGAGTATGCTTTTGCCACTGCCTGCAAAGGCAGCTTATAGGCTTTAGTGACCAGAAAAGCAAATATGTCTCAACCTGTGAACTGTTCCAGTTAAGTAAACTCTTCCCTCTCTGTCCATGTATGAGAAACACAAAGTCTTTCTTACAAGCACAAAATCTTAGGCTTTTCTCTTGATACTAATCTAACCTCATGAAATGTTCATGACTTGAGGCACAAGAAACAGAGTGAAAATACTCATGACAGCCTTAGTTGGAAAACTCAGTTATGAGAATTAATCCCTCTTGCAGGACAGCGTGATCACCAAGGACTTGCAAATGAATGGAACAAATCAAGTAACCAGTTGGATTTCTAAAAGTTTTTTGTCACCTTCCCTGGTACAAGATAGAAGGGCAAAACATTCACTGATCCTGACTGAAATTCATCTGGAGGACACAACAGGAAAAGAGCAATGGTTCTGCCTGCATTAG
The DNA here is from genome assembly GCF_028769735.1 of Zonotrichia leucophrys gambelii. Taxonomy (NCBI): domain Eukaryota; kingdom Metazoa; phylum Chordata; class Aves; order Passeriformes; family Passerellidae; genus Zonotrichia; species Zonotrichia leucophrys. The sequence continues at coordinate 38,820,331 of NC_088175.1, read as the reverse complement.
GCTGTCTAGATGGTGGGTGTCTACATAAGTAGGCCTCTTTCCGTTGGAAGACTTTCTTCTTCCTAAAGCAGTACACCATTAACACTGCACACTAACTCCTTGGAAGAAAGTGCAGCCCTTCCAAGCTATGTTCAGGAAGCTCAGAGGGATGTGTCTTTTGTTCAGAACATAGAGAAGGACAACTCGAAGTACAGCCCAGAGACCTGAGAGCAGCCAGCAACCACAACAGCGGTGCCTGACTTCTTGTCTTGCCACACATCTCTTTGTAGAAATGCACGTGTTTGACCTTTTCCTTTGGTTTAATCCTGAAAATTGGGGCAGCAGTAATTTGTTCTGTAAAGAAGCATAGTAGGAGTCCACGACCATTTGGAAAGGTCACTTAAGGCTGTTCTTCCATTTAATTTTGTTGAATTTCTCCATTAAATGACCTTGAAAGCTACCAGTGCAGCAGTCAGTTGAAACTAATCCTTAACTAGACAGCTTCCAGAAAGAAATGAACATTTCTGTGTCTGCTGTTCCTCAGGAATGTTGAGCAGTAGACAAATCTTAATACTGCCAATGCTCCTGGCTCAAACAATGCTTTTGACGTTTTAGGAATAGAGCATGAAGGATAGCATGAAGGATTAACAGATAAATGCACATTGTTATGCAGGAAGAACAATTCTTAACCCTTCACACATCCCAATAAACATTTGCGTGGTCTGGGTGGGCAGTGAAGAGGCCCTGGGGAAGGGGCTTTCGTTTTGCATTCACAAAGGATTCACATCTGAACTTCCTCATTCTCCTCGCATTCTGAAAGGACCAGAATGCAGGAGTATATGACTAGAGCTCTGCAAAAACTTGACAGAAGATAGAATGACAGCTAGGGTAGGATAAATTATCCTTGTTAAAGAGAGCTATATATCATCATTTTACTCTTGAAGATTGGGCTATAGAGATTTAAGGCTATATGAGAGCACTGAATTGGAGGTTTAACTTCCTTTAAGACATACATAACAACTTCACAGACTTAACTAATTCATGTCCACTTTCCTAAATAGACAGATGACAGACAGTGGTCAGCCAGAAAGCCAGGGAGTAGAACTGGGAGTTAGCAAGTACAATGTTAGTTTCTGCAACAATTGCTATATTTTTCTTTTTTTAATGAACTCAGCTAGGATTACATGTGCTACACTACTCCTATTACCATGCATTAATTTTCTGTGATGCTGGCTTGCAGATCTCTCCCAAACCAACTTTCAGTGAAGTTTAGGAGGCATGCCCTCACTGCACATAGAATTCCTTTTACAACACTGAAATACTATCAGGTCTTAACATGCTCAGGCTGTACCAAGGCCAAGTCAGATAGTAATCAGTTGTCACACTTGGAGAACATTTGCTCTAATATGTGTCTGTACATTTCTGTAAGGGAAGAGCTGCCTGGGAGGTGCCCTGGAAGGGCAGAGGCAGGGAGCAATGGGGAGCTGCCATGCTACATGTGTGCCAAACCCCTAGAAAATGAAGAAAGTTTGTTTGTACATTTGTACTGCTGGGGTCTGCAATGGTATTTTCAAACCTTCAGTTTTCCCTTTGGGATAACCAAGAGTCTGCATTACAACAGCACCAGCTGTCACATAGATTAGAGAGTATATGAGAGTGGGATACAGTTGTTATCAGATAGTGCTTCTGCAATGTTTGACAGTGTAAGCTTTACAGCCACAAGAACCACTCATCCTTCTTGCGTCAGTTTTTAGCCCCCAGTTAATATTATTCTTTGTGGTTTTTTTCCCTGTAAAACTGTCAACATTACCTTTGGGAAGGAATCTCTAGCATTTAATGGGCTTTTAACAGGCATTTCAGTTTCCAAATAAGAACAATCCCTTTTTTTAAAGCTGTGCCTAGAAAAAGTCTTCAGTACCTAGTGTGACTGTAGTACCTAGTCCTCCTGCATTTAGACACGCGATGAGGTACATTTTAGAGTGTCATTGCCATTAAGGTAAATCAACTCCTTTAAGACACATGCATTATTAAGTATTGAAATGTAGGTATCACCTAAGTGATTCATCTGCCATTTCAATATTTTTCTTGAAATAAATACAGTAACCATCCAAAACCTAGAATTTTCAGAGGGGAATATATTTGTAAACCTCAACAGAAAGCAGATTTGGATACCTCAATTTGCTTAAAAGTCTTGTTTATAGGACTTGTCTATATCCTATAGAACAAGGATAAAATATGAGGAATTGTCAGTGGCAAAGGCTTCTTTCTGCTCACTCAGAATGTTGCTAAGTGTTCTAGAGCTCCAAGAGTCCATTAAAATTCAGTCATCTATCTATCTATCTATCTATCTATCTATCTATCTATCTATCTATCTAAATATCTATCTATCTATCCATCATCTGCCAATGCATGTAACTATTTCACAAAATGGAACTCTGATCTGAAACTTGTCATGCATCTTAATCAATTAAGCTAGAAATGGCTTCAACTGACTGTCTGCAGTAGCTTTACATGAAACCTGTAAACTCATTTTGCAACCATCCCTCTTATTAGCTCATTACAGAAAAAAAATCCCAAACAACAAACAGAATAATAAGAGTGTGGTCAAGGAAAGAATTATATATCTTGTGGCAATGAGAAACCTCAAACTCAATTTGGATAGAGAATTTTCAATAAAGAACACAATAAGCAGTCTGTGTTCATTGAGATCATAACATAATTACATACAAATCTTGAAGCCTGAAGTTTTAAACCAACATGTACATATCTTAAACTTATGAAGCCTTTGTGTTTAACTGCAGAGTGGGAAAAGGTAGCTCCTTGTTTAAATTCAATTTCCATTTAAAAATAAAAATAATAAAAGAAGAGAATGTCTCTAGAGGACATACACATGTCTTGAACCCACAATTACCTGCAAAAAAACAAGATGACTACATTAAACACACCCAGGAAGGCATGGGTCTCAGACAGGGAGCAGGACTGATCAAATACTTTCAGCAAGTGAGTCAAATTCTTACTTTTCTTAGCATTGGCTCCGCATCTGACTTCACTACTACCTCTGTTACCTCTGGAAATTTGTCCTTGGAATATGCAGTTGCTGCTTGGCTGATGCAGTAGAAGCTACATGGGCAAGTGTAGGAGGTGTGTATCCTGCCTTCCCAAGCAGGTCAGTGTGTCATTGAGGAATGCAGCTCATGGGTTAACCACCCTCTTTATGACTCCTTGGTGAGACAAAAGATCCAAGTTCGTATGAAGAGGTTAGGAATTTTTTTAGATACTCGTTGCATTTTTTTGTAAGTACTTAAATGCAGTGCTTGTGAGGAATCTGCCAGGGCAGCATTTTTTCCACCAGAAAACTACCTTTTGACAAAATTTGCAATATTTTGTGAAAATATATCAACTTCAAAAGAATATTACATTAAATTGCATTCTTGGTCAAAACAGAGTGGTGAATTCTACCTGGTTCAAATATGTGAAGCTAAGTCGTAACAGCAGGATGGGCAAACAGCTTCTTAGAGCAGAAGATGTCCAAAATGATAATCCAGGTAAGAGAGTACTTCAGCCATTGAACTGTGATTTTCCAGCTAAAACACAACAACAAAAAAAGGAGGTCTTGTTTTTCTACTGAAGGAATACACAAGTGCAAAAAGAAACATCCCCAAACCAAATTAGAGGGTGGATTTTAAAGGAATGCATACGTCTGTTGTTAGAACTGTGAAAACACAGAAGGGCTTATTTCCTTGTGCAACTGTTACTATTGTGTAAGTGGTTCCCAGCACAGTAAACAACAAAGGTACGACAGTGAGATTTGGTCAGGTTCCATATTGTACATCATGGTCACACATAAATCCACAAAAAAATGAAGGAAGGGGGACATGTTCAGAGTTACAGTGTTTGTCTTCCCAAGTAGCTGTTACACAGCCCTGCTTTCTTGGGAAGGGCCAAGCACCTGCCTGTGGATGGGAAGTGGTGAATTAATTCCTTGTTTTATTTTGCTTGCATGTGCAGCTTTTGCTTTACCTAATAAACTGAGTTTATTGCAGTTGATGAGTTTTCTCACTTTTCCCACCAACAGGGAGCAAGCAAGTGGCTGGACAGAATACAGATAAAGAGAGTTAAATGCTGTTAAAATCAAAATGAGGAAAAAAACTGACCCTAACTGAGGGAACAGTTTAAGAAACTTGATACAGCCTGCTTTTAAGGTAATTTGAAAAGCTGCTGATTCTGAAGTTTCTTTCCAGGTGACCCTTGGATCTTCACTACTGTAGAAACTTTAAATGGTGTTTGCTCAATATTAAACTCTGAAACTACTGCTTGATGTTTTCTTTTTTCCAAATTAGAGAATGAGTGGAATGGACTTCTAACTCATTCTCTTAATTTTAATGAATGTTGCCCTTAGTTCTTCTGAATTGTATACCAAATAGCTGCTTGATATCTTTTTGCTGCTGTGTTGAATACTCTTGCAGAAATACTCTGCAATCAATAGACTGAGATCCATTCATTGCAAAAAAGAGGGTGAACCAATGGCTCACATTCTTCTTCTTCTGTTTGGACTCTTGTTTCCTAAGAAAGGTAATGTGTGCCTCAGTTCATGTGCATCTTTTCTGTTTGCCTCCTTGGACCTTTTTTACCTATTGACCAGTTTTAACTTTATTTGACACATGAGTTTGAGTTCTGAGGACACTACAGGGTCAGTGGAAATGGTCAGGTGAGAAAAGAGGAGACTTTATTAAAAAAAACCAAACAAACATGTCATACCTGGATCTGATTCTGCTTAAGAATTCAGATCAAAACCATCCTAAAACTTCAAGCTTCTCCAGACTCAGAGACTCATTTTTATGTTATGTGATGAGCTGCACAGATTACATACATTGAGACAGATCTGATATTCTGTGAAAAGTAAATCAGGGTTTACCGGAGCCGTCCAAAGTGAGTTAGAGGCAATAGTAATTCCATTGTTCTTTGCCAGGTGATGAAGAAAAGATCAGGAGAATCACTGCTTTTAATTTTGACCTGTTTTCCACCAGATGGTGCTCCTTCCCTTGTCCTGAAGTTGCTCTTTCTATCGAGTACTACCTGTCTGTATCAGACCCTCTGCATCTGTCTCTACCCACCCCGTACACCTCGATGCATTGCTCTGGCCAACCTGGTCTCCCTCTGGCCAACACTGCTCTCCAAGCTCTGACCTGCAGCTGTGCTTCACAGGCTGTTTGGGGTCTGTTTGGTTCTTCAAAGCCTTCTGCATTATGAAACTGTGATATTGCAGCTGAGCCCAATCACGTTGCGTCAGCACAACCCAGTGCTTTGTTACCACCATTCACATTCACCTTTGTGGCACTGTCTGAGACAAGCAAAGCAAGAAATGGGTGCAATTCCACAGACTGGCATGACTGTTATAGGCCATGATGGATCAATCAAGCGTGGGATTATGACCCGTGATGGAATGTGTTAGCTGTTTGGAAATCATGGATTGGTTTATCCAGACTGGGTCTCTATCAGTGTAAACAAGTGGATCACAATACCAAATTAAAAACAAAGGCTGAGTCAAGCAGGAAACAGCACTGATTCTACAGTGTCTGCAGCCTGTGTTTTCCAGTGCACTCGCTGCTCTTACCTTGACACTGCTCCCTGCAGAGGGTTTGATCTCGCACCAGCCAGAGCCAAGGCACTTCGGCTCACCCAGAGCAGATCACCAAAGTACACTTGTAGCTTCCACTTTTATCTAGGACCAGGAGGACAGCCAGAAAAGGATGTTGTAAAAGCTTCTTTATCTGTACTAAAAGTATGAAAAGTTTAGACCATGTCCCATTACTTTTTCTCTGCCATTTTAGATGTATGGATCAACACTGCACAGAAGAGCAAAGGCACTGACCCACAAGGAACGCTCCTGGGACCTGACAAGCCTCCAGCCACTGGATGCTTACTGAGCATAGCAGAGCCAGCTGCAGCCCCATTCTTCAGCTGTCAACCTGCTCATAGCCCTCCACGGCCCTCCCCTCTGCCTTTTTCATGGACCTGCTATTAAGAAAACTCCTGAAATAAGTGAACATATACTTTGCTGTAAGGCTTTCCCTTAATTTCTTTCTCCCTCTCAGTATATTTTTCCTACTGTCAGTCCCCACCCTACCTCCCACTCCCCCATGATGGTGCATTATTGGCCTTGTGGAGGAGATACACTTACCAGATGTGGCAGGAAGGGATGTGTGAGGGTTCCAACATCTGATATAAACAGATGCTGAGCAGGAGGAATTAGTTTTCTGCAGGGCTTTTGTCCTTTGCAATTCCTATGTTACTTGGCTAGAAAGGAGGCAGGTAAGCAACTGAGGCAGTGACAGAGCTACTCCTTTTCACAGGAAGTTCTTGAAGTGTTTTATGAGACTGAGAACTATCACTGCCCCATTCACCTCTTCCTGAACTGAGACACACACTTGCCCAGGCTGCACAGTGAGTCACTGTTGAGTGGGTATGCCTTGGCTTTAGCTTGCAATTCCATAATGCATTTTGTGACTCTGAAACAACAGATGATTTAAAATAGAATTAAAATGAGTAAAGAAAACCTCAGTGAAACTAGATGGCTATAGCAAACCTAAGCATTGTCTGCAATGTCCTATTCTCTCTTGCTGGACGTTGCTAATTCACTTAAGTCCTTACATCCATAGATCAAAAGCCAGCTTAGAAACGGTTGGGACTTCTGCTAAAAGTGGAACTACAATTCCATTCTACTTCTTTCTCTTCTTTTCCTTGCATTGGTGTCCTAGAAACAGCTTCTTCACTCTCTGCCCATGTGCAGGAAGGGTGACTGATTGCACAGACCTTGAGACTCATCCTAAGTTTAATTTTCCTTGATGTCTTGGTGATGCATCAGATCATGTCACCTGTTGTGAGGTTTGTATGTCCCACATTTTCAAGTGCCTGGATGTTCTAACTTTCACGGTCAGATCCTCTTTTAAGCTAACAGGAGCAAAGACACTCTCCCACAGTTCTGATTAGAGACACGGCCATTGCATGTCTTTGTGCCAAATATTTCACGAATTAATGACAGTAAATGTTATGGCTCAAGATCAGTGTGTTAGTACAGATTGGAAAGCCTATTTCACTTTGATCTTTTTCCACCCAGACATTTGCTTCCTTTCAGAAAGAATTCATTGTAGTGTTCTCATCTTCACTCTTGAGCTGCCTTAATAGTATGATGCATTTATAGGAGAAGGAAAATTACTGGAAGAATTTATGCTCTCATCTGGTTCACTACCCAAGAGAAAAAAAAAACAAACCAAAAAACAACAACCCTTTAGAGTATTTGTGGCTAAAGGTATTCCTTCTTTCCCATTCAGAATGGCTTGATTCACATGTCTTTGGGAATGATTTTTGCCAGAGGACAAACTGAGCATTGAATGGTCGGTGTGAAAATTGATTTAGAAACAGCCAGAATTCTGATGAGGATGGGACAATAGAACTGCAGGAAATACTTGTTTGTGATGCAAGAATGCAAATTGTGCAGTGTGTGTGCAGAAGAGTTAATCCAACAAAAAGGGGTTTTATCTCAAGGTGCAGTTTAAGACTGTGATGCCCTTCCTTGGACATTTTAATTGCAGGTGGAGAGAGATAAGCTAGCACTCAAAGTGACAGCAGGCTAATACAATGCTTTGTATTGAGAGCAAAGAAATGAATAGCTTTCTCATTACCAATTTCAGGCATGGGTAGGCAGAAGAAAAGGCAATGTTAAGATCTGGAACAGGTCTAGAAATCTGCTTCCTCCCTGCACCAGCCAAATGGGGACAATGGAAGCATAACTCCATTGCTGGGCTGGAGCAATTTGGACTCTTGATGCTTACTGATAATTAATGGGCTAAAAGTTACAGAGAGAAACAGTTTTTTGATGTTTCATAGACTCATATAATATAATGAAGATAGTCCTGCACTGACAAAGGGAGTGGCAGGTTAACCTAACACCTCAGCTTTATCTCAACACTGAAATTAGCAGGCTACAGAAGCTAGTGCTGGAGTGGGGTGAAGCAGGACCTTCTGAGGAAGCAGAGGACTCTGACTCCAAAAGACTACCAAGGAACAGCTGTGATTCAGAGCTGGTGAGGAAAAAAAAGGACGTGTTTTCCAGGAAGCCTCCAGCTATGCAGCTCAGATGGGCAGTGTTCCTGGCATGCAGCCATGGTATCGATTGCTGGTGTCCTTGAAGCTGATGGCACACATTTTCTGACTTTGCTCTCTGCATTTAGATTTGGGTGTTAGGTGCTAGGAGGCTCTTTTCTTCTTTTCTTGCTCTTGGTTTTTTTTGGTTTTTTTTGGGTTTTTCTTGTTTGTTTTTTTGTTTATTTATTTTTTATTTTTTCCATAGACACTACAGTAAACATTCGGTTTGTTTAACAAAAAGAGCTCAGTGTCTAGACCAAGTTCTTGTTCAGCACTAAAATCCTGGCAAAAGACTTCCAAAGGCAGTGTAGAAGGCACTCTGCAGCACTGGCAGTGACAGCACACACTGGGACATTAAAGTTCCTATGGGGGAAGCTTCATTTACAGGCTGTGAGCATTTCCTGGGGAGCTACATCCAGCTGAAGGTCTCTCAACCACATCCCTTTTTCTCTCGAGGACATGAGAAGAGCGCACCAAAACTGTACTGTACAGGTTTTACACATTAGTGAAGCAATGATGAGTTTCTCCATGTCTTTCTCAAGGGAACTTTGAAGTCATTCAAAGAGTTTGGGAATGTATATTTTAATAACAACCCAGGACCGTACTTGCTGGGCTTTGCATTTGGCTTTGCCATTTTGTTTACTACAGAGTTTGTGAAATAGGGACAAGCCATAAACATCCACCTAGCCACACTTCTGCAATGACATGCTCTGACATGCTCGAGTATTTTCGGTGGAAGTGTTCCTGCAGCCTTCTTCTTTGTGGGTTTTCAAGTCATCCAGTTAGGGAGAAAAACAACCATAACATGTTACTGAGGTCACAGATGAATAAGACATTATGAATAGTCATGCTGGAAACAAAAGCTTTGGTGAATACTTGGTGAGAACTGTGGGGGTTGACAAAAGTTTGCAGAGCAATTCAAATTAATGAAGCACATGGAAAAATGTTACCTTGTGGATAATTTCCAGGAGAAAAGAGTTTTTCGATAAACTGTTTGATGTTGGGATTCACTCGCCCTTATTCTCATCTGAGTTGTGAATCATCCGATCACCGGCTTGAAGGTAAATCATTAAGTAAAAAAATTTAGGGGGCGGAGGGGGAGGAGGGGGTGGCAATCAATGTGTCAGGTTTACCCTATGTCCCAGAGCAGTGAATAATTGCTGTTACTGTAGCAACTGATGGCTTAATGCCTAAGCTTAAACTTCTCCCCAGCAGTGTCAGATCTTCTGAGCGGGTCATAAATAAATGTGAATATATCATTTTTGCATCAGAAACTTTGCCAACAGATAAAATATCTTTCTTTCTTACGCCGTTTTAAAGGAGAGCATATACTAACATGCCCACATAATAATAACTTGCCCATTTGTGACAAAGTTTTTCTCCATATCACATCTTATTGCCAACAGTAACAGTCAACAACTTCCTTCATGAACTGCTGTGATTTTATCTGGAAATTTCAATTAGATGTGGGCTTGTAAACTTTTCTCAACTATAGATTGTGAACATTTATACATTTATTCTCCCAGCTGTGTAAAATGATACAGTACTTTACAGCTCTGGACCTGAAAGATAAATATCATATAACCTGTCTTCAATGTTGCAGAAAGTCTACAGTAGAAAAACATTCCAGATTTCCTAAGATCAACTCCAGAGCCTTACATACATAATTTTCCAAGCTAAACATCAGCTCTGTGGTCGTGGGTCCAGACATAACTGTCCTTAATATGTTAAATAGCAGAAACATGCTGGAACAAAAAGATAGGGTGAAGTTGAGTGTTAGAACATTTACTTTTCTCAATCTTACATAATCTTAGCATGTTAATCTGTTTTTCCTACCTCTGAGGTAGATTTTATAGATTTTTCTCAAGTGATGCAACATACTTCAAGTTCACTTCGGTCATTCAGTCACTTATTTCCCCTTTCTTCCACAAAATAAGAGAAGGTTTGCCACCTGTCAGGAAATTTCCAGTGAAAGGACAAAATTGGTAGCAGCAATCAGCTGAAAGTAAGAATGTGCTTATTACATGAAAGTGCGTGCTTAGCAATTAAAATTTTCTAAAGCAACATTGTAGTTGTTTTTGTGCTTTATGTACAGTATTAAAAATAAAATAGTCTACCACATGTAATTTATGAAAGCAGCCAATAACGAGTTCATTATTGCATAGCAAGACAATGTTGCAGTCGTGGTTACAGCCCTAGCCAAAGTCTTTGATCTTCTGGTTCATTAATGTATAAATGAAAAGACCTTAGCTAATTATCTCAGTAACTGGTCTCACTCAGGTCTCAGTCAGTTCTTATTCAAGGCGTACTCTTTCATTTTCTGTCCTCTATGCAGGGAGTGAGTCACCTGAGTCATGATTTATTGTCCTTTCGTACAGGAGATTTGTTATTTTCATACCTATGTCCAAGGGACTCATCTGTCTATAAAATTTGCAGTTGAAACCATTTGAAAAATGCCAGGTGATGTAGCTATTTGCAGTGACACCACTGGGTAGTAGTAAAGAGGAGCTGATTTTAAATAGCCAAATGCAGCACCCAAGAGTTGAGCCAGCCCCAGGGCTGAAATGAGTATCATCAGAGCATCGCTGTGCTCTTCGGGCTCCTTCCTCTGCTCCCAGGCCACCAGGCTGTGAAACCCATGACTGGGAATGAGAGTCCATGTTAACAGGGCATTTAAAAAATCCAGTGAAGGTGAATTTTTGAATATGCTAGCCTGGCTACTAACAGTGCAGTCTGTCAGAAGTGAACAGCAAATAATTCTTTCTATCAGCTCTCAGTTGTCTATACAAAAACATGGTATAGTTTAAAGCTTTTGTTCACTTTCAATATTGCAAATGGTCACTTCTATTCAGATAAATTTCAGTCAAAATTATATGTATATATATAATACATGTATTTATAAAATAGAAACTCATTCTGAATTTTAAATTATTGAAATCTGATCTTGATGGTGATTCTAAAATGTGGTCTTCATTTTACACACAGGTTTTCAACTTGCATCTCAAAGAATAGTAATAGTTACCAAATGGTGCTTCATAGATCATTGCCAGTCTCTCTCCCCTTCTTTCCCCATCTTTTTCATTATTTTAATAATGACAGTTCAGTGACAGCAAATAGAAACATTATGTTCCTGCCTTAGAAGCTGCATACCAAATTATTTTATGCCAGGATTCTATGACACATTCTATATTTCTTATTATTATAAACAAATCACATTCCATGAAGAATTATGTCATTAGAAAGTCACATCAAATTCATAATGCTACAGTATTCATATGATAAATGTTTGGAATAGTAAGATGGCTGATATGCCTTCAAGTCCTAGTATAATTTCTTTTTTGTTGCATCTTTCAATGAAACAATGTATGAACATATCATGGCTTACCTGCATCCACTGCCATTGATTTTCCAGGGATGAGACTGGGTGCTGGGAATGGAATCTGTTTTATGCAACTATGCTATGTGGAGAAAAATGCTGAAGGTAATATTTAACAGTGGTTGGACTCACATATAATTCACCACTATTTTCAGGGGAATATGCTTCTGTTATATTTTTACTGCACACAATTGCACATGAACAGATGGCTGCTTTCTTTCAACTCGTATCCTTATGGACAATGGATTTTATGGTGCCTTGGTGCCTCTACCTACCGGTATTATTGGAGATGTGAAAAGAGATATGGAGTACAGTTTAGAAGATGAAATGACATGGTGAGAGGACTATGACAGTGGATTATAACTGGAGTATATTTTTCAACATGATCAGGGCAAAACTGAGCCGAATAAACTTCTGGTGAGAATGTGATAAATCTCTGAAGAATCTGTAAAGGAAGAGGTATGAGCACCATTCTGAGGAATGTTTAAAACTAGTCTAGATGATAGACTGGTTACAATGATAATTATAACAGTAGTTTTAATTCATGAAATACATGAATTGACCAGAAACTGCTTTAAAGGGACAAAAACCCCCTAAAGCCTACAGCAACCTGGTTTGATCACTTACCTGGCTTGGTTTGAACAGGAAGCTAAACTAGACACATTCTGAGGTCTCTGGGAGCCTGAAGTGTCCTATGAAATCACAGAGTGGTTAAGCCAGAAAGGACCACTGCAGAACATCTAAAAATATAAAAAGCAAATAAAACATACAATCAAATGTATGGTGGAGAAAAAAGATATGGAAAGTGACCATACCATTTCCTATGAAGTTGGAAACTTCTCTTTGTATTTTCCCACTTTTTTCTGCCTCTTCCTTTTTCTTCTCCACTCCATTTCTTCTTCTATAAATCTTGGGAATACTAACTTATTTTCCTGTGTTTCCTGTGTTGTGATCTGAGAACATGATCCTTGTGCTCTTTCTGTCCATATGCAAGAATGCTCAGATCTACAGATCTTTTGCCTGCCCCCCCTTTAGATTAGACCATCAAGACCTTTAACTAAATTATGTACCTGGCAGAAAGAACAGAATATCCAATCCATTTTGGCAGCAATGCTGTAATCTCCTAGTACAGAAATTGACTGAAAGCCTCTGTCTATTCTTTCCTCCAGATCTGGCAGCCTCATTAGGTGTTTCCCTCAGGTGTGCTCTGGAGAGGCATTTCTGCAGTGTGTGTACGTGTGTAGGGGTGCATGATAAAGCCACCTGTCTCCCGAATCAGTGGGGGACTGATTCCCACCAGTGGGGTGATTGCAAGAGGCATTGCTGCCTCTTAATATGTCTGCATGTAAGTAGAAGCATCTCCTGCAGGGCATGAGACCAGTGATGAAGTTTCCTGGAGATCACAACTCCAGCTCCAAAGCTTTCACTGTCTTAGGGAGCAGCTCAAGGAGAGACTCACTCCTTTGAAATTCAGGGCTGTTTTGCTGTGGGTCACTGAGCCCAGTTTGCAAGCCACAGAATAAATCCTATTAAAGTCACTACAATTCTTCTCATTCTTTCCTCCCACAGATGCAGAATGCCAGCTGCTAAAAGCCATTTCAGAAAGGGCATGGGAGAAACCCGGGAGAAGGTTTTTCTTTCTAAATAAATCAAGTCATTAATTCTGACTAATGCAATGTTGTGTGGTAACCCTATACAGGGGTGATGAGGTGCCAGCTTCATGTCAGTGTGCCTCAGTGCAGTGCCTGTGATACTGTTCACAATGTAACCTCCCAGATTGAATAGTCTGGTTTGTAAGAGGCAGATGAAGCTCCTCAGTGCAAACATCCACAGGACTGAATTACTTTGGCCCCTTGTCCTGGAAAAAGTGATGTACATGTGCTATAATCTGGGAACAACGTGCCAGATGTAAGGAAAAGAAACATGAAATATTTGCTGAGTAAAAGGCATCTGGAAAATATTAGGATTATCAGACATGAACAGCTCACCTCAAATACTAATGCAACAGAACTCCAAGGATAAAGGCTGAACTTCTGTCCGCCTCAAGTTTAATTACCATGATAAGTGCTAGTGCAATAGCCTGGTATACAGTCTGGCATATCCAAGATCTCCCTTTATGGCATCTCTAATAAACTCTGCAGAGTCTTCATCTCTAGACATAACCACTGGAACTTGGAATGCCTCATGAACAGGAATGTGCTCATCTTGGTAGTGTTGCATCTTTACAGTGTTTCAAGAAGCGTAGCCTCCTTAGCATTGTGACTGAGAAACCTTGAGAGGCAAATTGCTGAAAGATTCTGACAGAATCCAGAGGACTAACCCAGGCCTCTGAAATCCTCTCTATCTCCTGCTTAGAGAAAGTCTCTCTCCACAGAGCCAGTTTTGTAGCGGGAACCAGCTGACTTCCAATGGGGTCAGTGTTAAATATTTGCTTATTCTATCCCCCATCTTCCTTAGAATGATATTTCGGGTCACACATGCATCAGACATGCATATTCCCTGGCAGATAGTGTGCTAACTAACTCCCCTTCCAACTAAAGGATGCGAAGAAAAACTCTTTGGAAATCTAAGGATATAGCACAGGCATCCAGTGAAAGATTTTCTCTTAAAAGTTATTAAAGTGAAAGCCTAGTAAGGAAAGGGTGCATTGTCTCAATTTCTTTATACAAACAAATAAAAGTCCTTGCAGTTCCATGGAATTTAACACAGTTAATCATAAACTTGATATTTGCATCTCACAGGCACTGAACATTGTGCAGTTACTGGAACTGGGATAAACTGGTTTCAAAAGATTTGCCTGCTATAGCTATGTTCAAGGGTTAACCCTCACTCCCCTGCTCAGATGTTGGCAAAGGAAATCCTCTCATAATCACAAAGATTGGAAGTTAGCCTATGAATTGTTCACATCTCTATCTTGCAGGTAGCTGCTTGCTTGGAGATGCCCTCAAAAGATCTGTTCTGTATGACTCCTAAGGCTAACTTGAACCATGAAGGGTTGGGTTTTTATTGTCCTTTGTACCTACATAGCTCTTAGACCCCCCTCCATTCATTTCTGTGAAGCTGTTCCAACTTAACCTAATGGCAGATATATCCATTGCCTGACTCTTAAATACTGAAATCTTGGAGTCTTCTTTAATATTCTTTCCCAAATGCATGAATGTACTCTTTTAAATTCACTCAGCTCACATTTATACACCAGAAAAGTGCGTAAGAAGTTTCTCAGTTTATCCCCTCTGCAGTCATTCAGTCATGCAATGCTCACTCACATGCATGGAGACATGCATGAAAATGCATTCATGCAGAATCCTGCTCTTCAAAGTAATGAAGAGTGAGAAGCTCACATGGAAGATCAAATTCATGCTGTCCTGGGCCTTTGCTGGGCATATTCTGATTTGAGCAATCCAGGGGAGTAGCAGTGCTACCATCGATCCCTCCTAACTAATCAAATCTGTCATCTCTCAGTTGCTCAGGATCTCAATTTGTCTGCCTCTATATTCTCAGTTAGGACATGTGTTGTGCCATCCTGTCTTAAGACTGCTTTTGATCTAAATCTGGACATGGGTAATTTTGTCCAGGGTTGTCCTTGACTCCTCATCTCTGTTTCATTATCCCATGCTGTATGAATTACAAGGGTGACTGCCTTGCAAGTAGCTGATAACAATGTGAACAATTCCCATTTTTTCATGTAACTGGTCCTGCCATTTCTTTTAAATCTGATTTTATTGGCTCTTATGAGTTCTGGTAGCATCTTGTTGTCTTTATTTTTTAATTTTCTGCTTTCCCAGTACATAACACAAATTATGCATGCTCCTTGTAGGTCCCTCCTACAGATTAGAGACCTACAACCCAAATAAACTAATCTAGAGATTAGCTCAACCTAAATTCTCTTTCCTGAACAGTTTTTAAGTTTGGGAAAGTTCCAACCATTTAGATTTTAAATGACCCTATAAGGCTCTTAGGGAATCCAACACTCTTAACCGGGAAAAGTTTAATTTGGGAAAACACACTGCATCATAAGAATCAGCACTCTGTGTCTGGGAGCCATTTACCCCCTTGCAGATTTCCTAAAATGTTTGATATATTCTGTATATAGTGAAATACAGCACTTACAGTGCTTACTCCTACTTTCCTTAAAATTGTACTACAATTTCAAAGAATCTACATGATACAAGACCTTTTCTAAGTTCTATAGCTGTGCTCCAGTTCCTATCTCAGTTCTAGTACAAACTTACAATTTCTATATTCACCAGATTTTGGGAGTGAGAGTTACAACACCCAGGAATGGTTATGCTTTTCCTGATTCCTTGTTTATTAATGGAACAGCAGAAGTATTTGAGGCCTACTAAAAGTTTATCTCAGGATATCTGTGCTCCTTTCTTTTTTAATCTTTGTGCATTACTTTGTGTTTGCCTTCATGTTCTCATGATTTTGCTTTGGTTCTGTCAGCTTCAAAGTGTTTGCTAAGAGATTCAAACCACAACAGATAGAAAAGACCCATTAGGTCATTTTGCCCTGCTTGTTGTTTAACACCCTCTATTGCATAGTTATGAAGTTTTCCTCTGAGACAGCATTGCACAGTCAGTATTGCCTCATAATAAATTAAATCTTTTGGAGTCCTGAAAAGGCAGTATACACAGCTATATAAAGATACTATTAGATATACATTGTCAAAATCTCACAGAAACCCAGGGGACTGTGTCAGCTCACATGGGCAAAAGATAGTCTTATAAATAGATTCTTACCAATTGAGTGTGGACTCCATACAAATTTTTTACATTTTTCCTTCAAATCACAAGCAAAACATGATTGATGCTGCCCTGCATTTAATGGCCTCCTTATTGCTACACATAATTTTATCTGTCACAGATATTATTTATTAGTATTAATCTTTGTCTCCCTAGTTCTCATACAAATTTATTCCCAATGGTTTGCACAACAATGGTGCATTGAGTTGGTTTGACCTGCACACTGAGGAGACTAAAACAAATAAATAATTAATTATAAGCCCATATTATCTCTAGGATTTGCATTTCTTTCTTTCTTTCTTTCTTTCAGTGTTTGTATAACCAATTTGTGTTCGTCCTGACAGTTCATTCTGGCCATTTATTACCCTTATCTTTTCCATGGAAAACTTGATATGTCATTTACATCTTTTTCTTTCTACCCTATCGTCATTCTATTTCTCAGTGCAGATGTCTGTGGCTTTTTTTTCTTATGAATCTGTCTTTCAGAGCATAGTTTTGCAGTGGTCCTTGCAAAGTTTCTTACATAACTATTTTCATGCAAGTTTTTCAATTCACAGATGCACACTTGATTTTGCCTTTTCTGTACCTTTAGACTGACATGATGAGAGAAACCACTGCAATGTTTTCAAGAAAAAAATCTTGATCTGTGTGGCAAGACCAAAGGGTGGTGGGGGTCCTCTTCAGGAATAGAAGTGGTGCTTAAATGGTATTTTCTGGTTGGCAGATGTATTTGTGGGAAAGGAATTTGAGGGTGTTTGGTTTTTTATCCCTTTGTTTATCAGGTTATCCAGTACCTCTTTTGAGGAATATCTGGATTTTCAGGGTACATTCTTCTTCTGGGGAGAACATACACACCCAAGGAACTTTGTTACTTAATGATTTTCAGTTTATCAGACCAGCTAACAGAAGGTTGTGGTCTGCTTGATGACTATTATGTGTGTGAAGAAGCTGTGGAAATACTAAAATATATAGCTGTATTGGTTTAAAATTTGAATCTTCACAAAATTATCTGCAAAGCTCATATTCTGCTGTGACCATTGCCAACCTTCTTATCATTGCTTTCTTATAACCTAGACAGCAATTGGCAGAACTGTCATGGATTTTTCTTGAGATTGATTATGTTTGGAAAAAAGCAGACAAAATGCTTAGGCTGTTTTCTAGACTCAGGCCATTATTTGGTAATATAAAAAAAAACCCAAACATTTTTTCCTTCTTTTCTGTGTGAAAAGAAGTCTGATTTACAGAACTGCTAAGTACTAAAATCTGAAATGAGAATGAATAGTAGATATTCTTTCAGTACTTTACATAACTATAGAATAATAAGTGTTTTAAATACATGGTGCTCAGGCAGCTGAAAATGGATACCTTAAATTAATAAACAGCTTTGTCTTAATCTTCTTAGGATTCTCCATTAAAATAGGGACAATAAATTACTTTCTCACCCCACTAGGGATTCATGAAGATCAATAAATGTTTTTGTGCTAATACTGTAATGTTAGTGCTAATGCATTAGTACAATGTAATACACTAATCTACATATATTAAATGTTTATTTACATTATAAGTACATGTGTAACTATAATACCTAAAATACCATGAGGATGAACAGCATAAGAAAACTAATGAGGAAATGAACAGAAGTTTTCAGCACAAGTTTGATTCATATGCAGCAAATACAGCTCAGGGCCACTCCCTGTATGCATAGTATTGGGTAGCTTCCCTTTGAATGAGTACCTCGTGGTCTGTGCCCTAAGTACTGTGCCTCCCAATCTGTCCCAAGGTTAATAATGTTCTCTTAGCTCTGTTCCCTGTGTACAGTTCCTAGGTTTTGAATAAGTGGCGTGCAGAGATGGCTGCTTTGGCATTGAGTAGCCTGTGGGTTGATCCCATGAACAAGGCCTTTAGCTCCCCCCTACAGACCTCTGCCAGCTGTACTGAGAGTAGCTGCTGGAGCAAATGGAGGACTCGTTGAAAAATTTGCTTTTTCAAGTTGGTGGATGTATGGGAATAGCCTATTTTATCTGCTAGGAAAGCCTTGTGAAGCCAGGAAGTGGAGAACACTTGCTGCAAAAGAAAGCTGAGGGAACAAGGCTCTGCCTCATTAATCCATCACATGGATTTTGATTTGAGGGGAGAGCAGTGGATGTTGTCTCCCTGGACTTCAGCAAGGCTTTCAACACTGTCCTTCACAAAATCCTTGTAGGCAAACTCAGGTGAGCTGGATTAATGGACAGTAGGGTGGGTTGAGAACTGGCTGAGTGGCAAATCCCTGAGGGTCATGATCAGCTCACAGGGTCTGAGGGGGCCTGTCACTGGTGGTGTCCCCCAGGGTTCAACGCTGGGCCCAGTCTGGTTTACCTAATTCATCAATGACTTGGAGGAAGGGGCAGAGGCCTCCTCAGCGAGTTCCTGCAGACACAAAGCCAGGAGCAGTGGCCCATTCCCCAGAGAGCTGTGCAACCCTTCAGAAGGGCCTGGACAGGCTGGAGAGATGGGCAGAGAGGCACCTTCTGAAACTGAACAAGGGCAGGTGCAGGTCCTGCTCCTGGGGTGGAATAACCCCCTGCAGCAGCACAGGCTGGGGGCTGAGCTCTTGGAAAGCAGCTCTGTGGAGAAGGACATGGGGGTCCTGGTGGAACACAAGCTGTCCATGAGCAGCAGTGGCCAAGAAGGCCAATGGGATCCTGGGGTGCATTTAGAGCAGCATTGCAGCAGGCCGATGGAAATGATCCTGCCCCTCTGCTCAGCCCTGGTGAGGCACATCTGGAATTCTGTGTCCAGTTCTGGGCTCCTCAGGGCAAGAGAGACTTGGAGCTCCTCAAGCAGGTCCAGCAGAGAGCTACAGAGATTATTAAGGAGCTGGAGCATCTCAGTTAGGAGGAAAGGCTGAGGCAGTCTGGCCTGTTCAGCCTCGAGAAGAGATGAATGAGAGGGGACCTTATCAATGCTGTAGGTGTGTGACAGGAGGGTGTCAGAGGATGGAGCCAGGCCTTTCTCAGTGGTGCCAAGCAGTAGGAAAAGAGGCAATGGGTTGAAACTGATGCACAGGAGTTTGACCTGAACATGAGGAAGAACCTTCTGTGAGGGTGACCGAGCACTGGAACAGGCTGCCCAGAGAGGGTGTGGAGTCTCCCTCAATGGAGATATTCAGGATCTATACAGACACAATCCTGTGCCATGTGCTCTGGGATGGCCCTGAAGGTTGAACCAGAAGACACACTGTGACCCCTTCCAAGCTTGCCCATTTCATGATTCTGTGATTTGTCAATAAGCTTTAAACTGGCTAACTTTGGTTGGATTTTATTTGGAATGGTAAAATAGTACACTAGTAATTTGACAGCCTGTTGTACTCAGTCTCTGCTTCAAACATAAACGTTCCTGAGCTGTCCAAAGAAAAGGCAGTAATACAAACTATAAAAACAAAGTACAGAACTTTCCTTAGCCTTTTTTGAATTTGTCAGAAAAACATATACTAGTATATTCATACTAGTAATTTTGACAATTACTCAAAATTTTGTTGCAAAGCAAATGCCCATGATGGAAAAATGCCAATTTAGCCAAAGAGCTAAAGGCTAAAATTTAGCAAAGTGTGAAGAAAAAATTACAAGGTCTTGCAAGCCTAGATAATGGGCAACTTTAGTAATAGGTGGCATTTGCCTGTAACATAGAACACCGCTTGGAAATAGTATCTCTCCTATTTCTTCTGGCTTCTCTAGTGATGTTTTTACAGAAAGTATATTTTTCCCAAAGTTTATTAATCCATTCTGATTTTGTTGAAGCAGAATGAAGGCAGGAATCTCATATTATTTGAGAATACTCTGTATTCTCAAACTGTTTGTCATGTCTAACCTACATATCAGCTTTATACCCACCTTTTGATATTCCACTGGAATTTAACAAATGAAGCAGAGATTAATATTAATGAAAAAACAGAAATTTCCATACATTTGTTGTCTGTTTTCATCAGGTGTCAGACATTATAGTGAGAGACGCCAATTTAAGAATCTAGACAGATTTAGGTAATTTCCTTGATGCTTGATGGCTATAATTAAATTAATTCTGGGAATCTGCACTGGCACTTCTGCCATACTGTGATTGTGGCCTCCAAGTTCCTAGTTATAAAGTTTTTAATGTTTTCTCTGCCACCTAGAACTGTGTGGGGACCAAATTCATGTTAATTTTGTGGCTGCAGTGCTAAAGAAGGATATGCAGAGGGAAAGGCCTGGCTGTCTCCGAAAGCCACTCGTAATCCTCTCTGAGCTGAACCACATGTAAGCGTCAATAAGCATACTTGGGAGCATGGGGGCAGCATAGTTGGCCAGGTAGGGCAGTAAATTTAGGGAGCCACCACCCTGTATGGCACCCTGCCTTTGAAAATAGCACAGTAATAAATAATGCATGCTGGTGCGCCGACCAAGCTAGCTTCACCCTGTCCAGACCTGTTGGTACAATGTGCTTTTTTGTCTGTCTGGAAGTATTCTGCGTCTTAGCCACCAAAGCTGTCTCTGCCCTTAGGAGCTGAAACAGAAAAGGCCAACAGTCACACAAACAGAAAGTGACATTCCAGTCTCAGTACCACACTGGAACCATTTATTTTCTGCTTTTGCTGATGTCCTTTCTAGCAAAAGGAAAATTCTGCTTTCCCTGTCTATGTTGAGATCCAGTGGTCACATCCTCCTGTGGTGCTTCTGCAGCATATAGATGAATTTCCATGTGATTCTTTAATCTCCCATGCTTTGTTCAGTGGCCTAATGTAAGACTTAGGTTTCTTCCTAAAGGTACCCTACCTGGGAAGGAAAGTGCTCTTTACTGCTTGCTAGTTCTTTGCTTAGCTTTTCCTGCTCTGGACTAATTGTTCATGCTGATATCATGCTAAGGCATTATTTTGATGATGAAAACTACAAATACTCATCAAGACATGACTTGGTATGCAAATACTTGGACTCAGTGACATGAACACTTAGAGAAATCTTGTAAGTGCTAGGCCTATCAAAACAGTTGCCTAGCTGTCTGCAGGGACAACTTCAGTCCTTCACTCCTTGGTGTTGTAAATGCAAGACAATGAAGCTCTCCAAGATGGGTAATTACAGTCTTCCTTCTTCCTCAGGGACAACTTTCTTTGATAGGTGAGACTCAATGGAAGCCATGGAACTTGACCTAACCTGGGTGAGAAATAATGGAATCTTCCCAAGCAACACTTGTACACAGGTGCACCTTATCTATGTGATCAAAAGGAACTTAGTTTTTAATTGTTGGTAGTGTGGATGATAGGAACAAAGGTGACATTCCTTGAGTCTGAGATCCATTATTTATCTTGAAATCAGGTTCAGCATAAATAGTATTTGTGAAATATTTCCTCTACATTGACAATGAGCCTTGATTAATAATTAATAATATCTCTGGATGTTGAAGGACAATCCATTTCCTGTGCTTGGTAAATCTAGCACTGAGAACTCCTGTCAGCATCTGTCAGGGGAAGATTTATGATGAGATTTGGGACCAAAAATGAGCAAAGACTAGAAAATTCACTTCACACAGACCACTGAACAGTCACTGAATAATAATTTTTAGCATTTCTTGGTTTATACATACAAATTAATGAAACCTCAGAACCTACCCACATTTTAGTGCATTTTTAACTGTTTCTGTGTTGGTGCCTTGTTTGACTAGTGAAATAATGAGAAACAGATGAGGTTTCCTATTGTCATTTGGGCATCTGGTTTCCTGCTCAGGTTCATGGTTGCAGGCTGGAGGAGTAACTCACACGTGGTCAAGGAAAACTCTGGACTAAGCACATCTACTGATTCTCTGCCCTGCTGACCTGCATGTAGCTGAACTTTCATAGTCAACCCCATATACCCCCACACTGATTATTTTTTCCCTCATTTTGTTTCTTACCTACTCTCAAATACCCGAAAGACCAATAGACCACCCTTTCATGCATTTTTCGGGATTCTCAATGTATAAAAGAAAGGTCTGAGCTCATCACATGGGCTCACCGATTCTACCTCCCTGTCAGCACATCCATCTCCTAATGTTATTTCCAGACTAATTTTAATTTAGGACATTCCTGCTATACCCTTCTCCCCATTCCAATTATGATCTCCCTATCTACCTGAAATAACCTCAATTTAAAAAATAAAATAAAAATGAAGCGATGGTCTTAAAAAAACAACTACAAAGAAATCAATCCCTCATCCATTACCAGGTTTTTCTTTTGTTCTGGAGCCACGCGTGTAACCCGGTTAGACCTGTTCTCTTTGAATGCCGAGGACTGAGCTGGCCTTATGCAAACGCTCTCAACCTCATCTTGGTTGTTGTCGTTGCAGGTCCAATCAAATGAACAGGAAGTGACCTAAGGAATTCCCCTATTGGCTGCTTGAGTGTTCAGCAAAATGTTTTAAAATTAGTATCACATCCATTTATCTTCACTCCTGGGAGTCTTTAGTTGACATAACCTAGTACCTGTGCTTACCCAACCTACTGTTCTGTAGACAGTTTTCCCATTGCCTCTGTTCAGGATTTCCACTCCAGAATCTTCAGCTAAATGAGGTAAGGTGTTTGGGGTATTTATTTTCTTTTCTTAAATGCAGTTCCTTTAAAATAACACCCGTGACAATAATTAAAAAAAAGAAAAAAAATTGTCTACTGGACTCCTGGCCACTATACCAAGCCTCTCCCTTCCCATTTTGGAACAGCAGCTAAGGTCATTTATTCAAAAGGCTTTTTAATGTTGCAATAAAGATTTCTGCTTTCCTGGTTTGAACTTGTATGTTCTATTTAAGTATTTCTGTTGTGTATACGTTTGAATGGGGCCAGATCCTGAGAATATTTTCTATTATGATGAATATAATAATATTCCCGGTCCTAAACATGCTACTTTTGTCAACAGAGTTTTCATCTGTTCAGTAAGACAAGGGGTGAAAAAGTGGACTTTCTCAATGCTATGGAGAGTCCTTGTGTCACAGAACTGGGATACACTCCACAATGACTGTGTTTTGGTTCATTTTAGTGATGAGGATGTTGATGGACATGGTGTTTGTAACAAAAAACCCTAAAGTAGATTTATAATTTGGCTTGGTTTCAGCCTCAAGGCAGTTTCTTGGCAGTTGTATGGTGAAGGAGGTTCTGCTGATCTTAGTTCTGTCTAAGCAAAAACTGCACAGAACCCAGCTCAGGCACTGGGTAGGTAAATATAGTGTGAGGCCCGCAGTGTTTCTGCTTGTTTAATTTGTTTCTGTTCCAATGGTAATTTTATTTTAATAGAACCAGAACTGGCCCCTTAAGGTATAGTCGCAATTGTTAAGGTAGTTGTAAAAGAGAATGTGAAGAAAAAGTTGCTCCAAATCTGTGTTGATTTTGTAAAATATGTGTAATGGACTCAGTGACAAATGTTTGCATTTCACCCCGTGAGACATTTTAGGTACATACTTGTGTGTATATTGTTATAGAGTTACTCAATTATATCAGTAATGTGCTTTTTGATTACTATCTAAAGGCATATATTGTGTTTGCTTCTAAAGTACATTCAACTATCCTTTCTTTCCTACCTTTGCCATTTTTTAGAACTAAACAACTGCTAGAATTAAACAAGCTCATAATGACAGAAATGTACCTTGAGGTAAAAGTTTCATTTAGTCATTTTATTTATACTTGTCTCACTTGATGCCGTGTTAAACAGATCTAACATGCACCAGTATTTCCTGCAGTTTGTGAAAACTTAAGTAATATTAAATAATGTGCTCCTCTAAGTTTTGCTTTGATGGGAAATCTGCATGGTGTAGTTTAAGCCAGTTGTGTGACATCTATTTTGCACTGTAGAAAATATCAGAGCTGGAAAATATAGCAGTTTAATATTTAATGCAAATGCAGAAATCAAAGAAAAAGGCTGCAATTAAAACTAGAAAAAAACCAAGATTAAGGTGTTTCACTTACAAATATCACAATGACAGTTTAATTCCTGCCCCACACAATTTTCAAAACCAAGTGATTTTTGCAATAGTAACATAAGATTTGCCAAAATTTTTTAGAGATAATTATGTGACTTCAAGCAAAGCATATATTTTAGAAAACTTCCAATCTTGAAAAATCAAGTCCAGAAGTCCAGTAATGGGAAATTCCCCAGAATGTTTTCAAGTGCCCCAGCAATTAAATACCATTCTTCTAAAAATATTTTATCTCATTTTCAGTCTGACATGGTCTTGCTTTAACATTCAGCCGTCTGAGTTTGTTGTCTTTTGATGGTTATTGGGAAGTTCCCCTGGGTAGGAAATTTCTGTTCCCTGTGTGGTTAGCTGGGGACAAGTTCTTTCTTAGCCTAGTCTCTGATAATTGTGGTAGTTTGAGCTCCAATGCCTGTTCCTTTTTATGGAGAAACATGCAGTACAGTGAAGGATCTTAACATGTTTCACTGTAAGCTTTTCCATCCTTTAATCACTTCAATTCTCTCCTCTAATTTTTCAACATTAGCTGTGAAATTTGGATGTCAGGATGGATCAGAGTCTGTAGCGTGCCAAACAGAGATATTATGAGTCAATATACTGGGAATTCCAGTTCAGGGGTTTATGAAGTGTGCCCAAGGCTTTCTTAGAGCAGCTGTCCTCCAGACACCCTTCTCCCCCTTGAGCACTGGTCCTGTATGCAGGGACTAGGTTATCATTAGCAGAGTCACTGTTCCCTTGCATTTAGCGTTTCCTTTTTTTTTTTTTTTTTACTCCAAGTGTCACTTGTAAAGCCTATAACAATGGTAAAAAATATTTATTTTCCCCAAGTGCTGATAATAAAAGCTCTCAGATCAGAATACCTCTTTGCTTGCCCCTGCACAAGTTAGGTCGTGCTTCACAACCACCTATAGTGTGAGAACCATATATTTACCCCAGTTGTGGTGAGATCAGGTAGTAGAATGTGGTCTGCTTTACACGGGATATTATTACCTTCTTGTCACCTGAGAGAATATGCTGTGGTATTGCCACAGTAATTTCTTATTACTTTCGATATTCTCGGGGTGTTGTGGGTTATCAGCAGTGGTGGAAACAATGGGACAGCTGGACAAGTGAAAAATCAAATCATTTGGCTCCCACTCAACTTCCTTAATTTTTATCATTTCCAATGAATTTTCTTGTTAACATCTGTACTTGTTCTGTCTGGGAAGTGCAAGGTAGCAAGCGTCAGTGAAAAGAGATCAAACTAAAAAATAATCATCCAGAAACACAGATGGAGAGAGATTAGAGAGGAAAAAGAAGGATTTCTGTATGTGTGTCTGTGTTCGGGCAGCAGGGATATGTTAGTCTGTTGCGTGTCCCACAGCAATTTGTGCCAAACTCCCCTATGAGATTGGAATTCTACACCTGCTGAAGAAGTGTGTATTTATGTACAATTCTCACAGAAAAGGATTAATGATTTTATTGACTCAGCAAACTCAGAGAACTGCCCACGAGCCATGACACCTTTCCAGAATCAGCGCTTAGCTTTCCTTCCTTGTTCACCCCTTCCATGCTTTTTGTAAACATGTTTCACTTAGTTACAAGACCAAGCCAGGAAAACTTCTTGCTAACCATAATGTAGCCTGGATCTGTTCTGTGGAGTCTGCAGTCACATGCTTTCTGTTCCTATTAACTTGTTCAGATTCAATCCTCACGAAATTGTCTGACCTCTTTCTGCAATACTATGAATACCATCTCTGTGAACTGGGGCAATGACCTGCTGGTTGGAAAGTGGGTGCTCCAGGACAGACCTGTCTGGCTTAAAAATTGGTCAGTGTGCTGAGATCAAGACACAGATAGACATGAATGACCCTTTCTTAATCTGAGGGCAATGTGCCCACCCTTTGTAAGATTTTCTGGTCTTACAGAGCTCTCTCATCAGCCTTCCTACAGCTGTAAAGTAGGTATTCTTGCTGGGGTATAGGCATTCTTGCAACAAGCAACACGTAAAAAGAAAACAGCCACAAACTTAGCTGTCATTTGTCATTACTAATGACACACAATATTAGGATGTGGTAGAATGAAATGTAAAGGTTTTTTTTTTTTTCATGTCTGCAAGGAAATGAGCAGAAACACTATTTTTGTAGCTAGCATAGTTTGTGATGTTTAATAAAGTGTCTATCCCATCTCACAGTTTCACTACTGCCGAATTTCAGCCATAAGCTCATGAAATTTTCTTCCTAATAATAAGCACCTGTGAGCATTGGTGAAGTTCAGCACCATCTTCAGCAAAACGCTCTGGCTTCAGCCGCTCAGCCGGTGTCCAAGGGCACTGCAAGATCTCTAACCACGAATGGCTCCGTCTCTCCCTCACTGTCCCTGCCTCAGCACACTCTGCAGCCTACGTGTGTTATGGTCTCTGATGATCCTAGGAAGTATTTCAGTGAGTGTTCAAGAAAAAGGTACATTGTAGACTTGGTAACTGTGAAACTCATGAGTAACACTGCAGATCGGAAGGCTAAGCAAAGAAGGATTTGTTCCCACAGGTGGTATACAAAAAAAGTAAGGATTTATTTTTGTTTTTGAGGAAGTCATCAGGAGTCCTAGTATGAGAGCTCCTTTGAACTCTACTGGGGATGCAGTTTGCACCAAATCCCTTATGAATGCCTAGAATACTTGGGGCGTTTGTTGGTCATTGGTCTACAGACGGGTGAGAATGAGTAAACATGGAGTCATGTAGCCAGTGGAGCAATCGACTGGCACTTGGCATTTTGCATGTCTCCCTCTGAGGAAGAGCTTTCCAAAAGCTGACATTGCACATGGTTATCATTACCTATTCCTCTGCTGATCTTGTGAAATGTGCTTCACAGGAAAGAGTATGAGACCTAGCAGACAGAACAGCCAACTGGAACTGGGTAATCACTGGTTATGGACCAAATAGATGGGGTAATAAAAGAGAATTGGTTTGTGGTGGTGGAAAAAAAATAATTTTACCTAAAGGAGCTACAAAAACATGGAATAAAAGTTCCCACCTATTATGGAGGAAGGACACAGACATAAATATTTGAGATATTTTCTCTACTCACAATCAGATGTAGCCAGAATAGTCTCCTGAGCCCCTGTAAATCTGTAAGCATTAAGAAACTACGTGTAAAAACGTATTCTGTTGCCTAAATTAATAGTGCCATCACAAGAAGAATTAGTTTTGTTTTTTAAAACCATTTCAGGTTTTCTTTCATTTAGCAGTGAGCAGTTAACTAATTTATGTTGCTATATAGTTAAAGAACCCTTGTAAAACTGCCCAAGATGCTGTGATCCGGAATCGGACTAAGTTCATGATATAGTGATTACCTCCAAACTTTCTTAATGATTTTTACTGCAACATGTAATTATTATTACACAATAGTTTAAAAGCTTGCATCTTGATGATGCACTTTCAAAGTATGCTTGGTTAAGCAATTGTCTCATAGATTGGAGGGGCTTTATCAGGGAGTCAAATTCTGACACACTCAAGGGTGCTGTTCTCATCTCTTTTGCAGTAAGATCTAACATAGCACTCACATGAAAGACTTAATATTCCCAGGCACCTGCCCTGACAGAGGAAGATTAAAAAGTTTTAGAAGATTGAATTAATGGGTGATTAGATGAGTAAGATATCCTTATAGACTTATAAAAATTGGAATGTGCAAAATGAAATAGATGCAGTTTTTTCTACATTTAGTGACTCGCAGATATCCTTACCCTCTCTAAGACATTTAATGATGGGGCTGTAATACTTTGTAACAACAAGTAGGAGCTTCCTTTCCTTCTTTAAAATCTTAAATATATTTGGATGAGAGTCAATCCCGTAAATTTCTTTGTTTGCCTGTTGCTAATTCCAACAGTCATAACAAACACCTTGCTCTAAATACATGGAATTATAAATTAATTTAGGCTGGAAAACATCTCTAAGATCATTGAGTCCAACCATTAATTCAGCAGCGCTGAGTCTACCACTAAACCAAGTCCCTAAGTGCCGTATCTATGTGTATTTTAAGTATCCCCTGGTGTGGAGACCCTACCACTTCCCTGGGCAGCCTGTTCTAATGCCTGCTAAACTTTTTGGCTTCCTGATATTCAGTTAAAACTCCCCTGGTGTAATTAGAGACCATGTTCTCTCATGCTGTCACTCATCACCTGAGAAAAGAGACTAGCACCCAGACTCCTTTCAGGTATTTGTGGAGAGTGGTAAAGTCTCCTCTGAGCCTTTTTTTCCAGGATAAAAAACCCCAATTCCCTCAAATGCTCCTTGTAAGACTTGCAAATCCCTTATCTCCTTCACAGGCTTTCTTCCTGTAACTTTTAAGAGAGGAATTCAATTTTTTTTTTCTCCAATCCGAACCAATTTTGTTTTCTAATCTACATGGCTCCTTGATTTAAAAATCCTTTAAAATGCACAGCTGTTGGTATTTGGCATGTCTGTTGTGTCAGTCGGTGTGAGTGGCTGGCATTGTCTTGCAGAGAGAGAGGGGCTGTTCATGCCACGAGTCCTAGACACAGCTGCTTTCCGCTTGCATGCCTGCAGGTTTTGCCCTGTGCCGCAGTAGATTTTTTTTTTGCAGGAACACGTGTATGGCCTGAGAGCTAGGGTGCCCAGGGCCGCCCTTCCCCAAACTATGGACTATAAGCAGCAGATCAAAGCATCAGCCTTCCTTATGCTATTAAACATCTTAAATCTTTAAAAATCTAATGAAGCTTTAATCATTAAAGATAAAAAGAAAAGAAGAAAAAACTCTCCAGCATCTGCAAATAGCTGTTATAAGGATATCTGATAATGCTCCTTTCTCAGAACATTGTTAAAATAGGTATGATTCTGTGGTAAAAAAACCCACTTTTGAGGAAAATAGTTGTTTGAAATAGTCTGGAAATATTTTCATTGGTTTTGTTGGGAAATCTCTTCCAGTTACATTGATGATTGAGATACATAGCAGTACAGGGGAGCAAAAAGAACTGGAGGAAGCAAAGTTCTTTTTCTGATTTCTGACTCCTCCAGTCTCTCTCCCAGAGTCCAGATCTGCAGTCACTGTAAGACCTGGCATTCTTGTGCCACAGATAGATACTTGAAGATGATATTTTATTCTGGTTTTCTGGTTACAGGATTATGGTGTATTGAAGAAAAATTACTTGTCCTGGTCAGTCAGTCTGACTAATTAAAAGGCAAAAAATTAAAGAAAGAGGGGAAAAAAGGAAAGAAAAATTTAAAAAAGAAAAGTAAAAGAGGAAGAAAAATAGAGGTGTTCAGTGAAAAAGAATGAAGGGGATCACAAACTTCAATCCCAGCTTGGTTTTGAGGCTGCCTGCATTTCAAGATTAGCGTGGTTGGGCTCTGCAGAGCGTTCCCTGGTCACCATGTGCACAGCAGCCATCTTATGGGAGTTTATTGCTCCCAGCACAGCTGCTCTGGGGTGATTTTACTGCCTGTGTACCTCAGTTTTATGCTTCACATTTCTGTCTTTCACAAACAATTTCACGTAACAGAGTTGCACATTTGATGCTTGAACAACTTGAATATACGTTTTTACATGTCAGTTGATTCTCTGTTGCCAGGGAACTTTCTTTTAAAAATTCCTTTCTTTCACTGTGATTAAAAGAGAAAATAAAAATAACCCAAAACCCAACCAACAAAAAAACTCTAAACACACCTAACAAGACCCAACCAACCAACCCAAAACCCCAAACAAACAAACAAACAAACAAACAAAAAGGAAGGAAGGAAAAACCCCTGTAGAAAGAGCCACAGTTCCACAGAACAGAAATTTTGAATTTCAGCCAGCTCTGCTTAGGAATTCCTAGCTCATTTTCAGGATCATACATAGGTCAAGGGTAGCTTTTTTGATTTAATATTTCAAGTGTAGGTTTAATTGTTTGGCTAACTTATCATTCAAATCTCTACTATTCATATAATAGCCGTGATGCATAGAAGAATCTTGTTTTCAGTCTGAACAGGTCTCCTTTTTTTTTCCTTGAGAATTCTTTCTCTTGTTGAATACCTTCTCCCTGCCTCAAAAAAACCACATTCAACCTAACTCATCTGCATGTTGAAAGATTTCCCAGAGACGTGATGCAATGGATAGCAATGGAGTTTGAGCTGGAAGATATGAGTTGGACTGACTTCCCCATTGACTTGCTATGTGTCTTAAGTGAATAATTTCAGCTCAGTGTCTCAGTTTTCCTATTTGTAATGTGGATGCAGTGCTGGTTCTTTCCTTCATCTCTATGTTTTTTGCTATTTACTGCCTTTGCTGTGTGTGTGGACTCTTCTGCTCCGCGGTTGTCAGTGTTTCACTTCTTCCATCACCAGAGATGCTATTAGAGTAGATGAGCCCTGCAGGCTTAATTTTCAGAGGGACTTAAAAGTAGCTCAGTTCCCAGCTGAGTACCTACTTCTCATGGACTCAATATTGGTTTTGTTTCCTGTGAAATAGTAAATTAGGAGATGGAGAGTGTGTGGTTTCATATGGGGAAGCAAACCCTCCCAGTCTTTCAGGTTTTATCTCTCAAGAAAGTTACTTTACACTTAATTTGCTGCTTTTTCCTAGTAATTTTTGAACCACCATGTCATAGCTGCTTTTTCTTTGTGCATTTTGCATGATACTTCTGAGTTTAGTCCTAGAAGAGCGCGTTGCTTTGACTGGTTCCATTGATGGAAAAGAATGGCATTGCGCTTTTTTCTGACACCAGGTTACTCTGTAGCAAAGGACAGTTTGTGAAAGAGGAGAGAGTTCACGTCAGAATTGAAAGACCACATTTGTACAAAACCCAGTGGGAAAAGCTCTACCGTCAAACCAGCCCCGGCTGTTGAGGCAGATGCCTGGCTTTGCTTTTTTTGTTTATATTCCAACAAATCAAAGCTGACCTGTGTTGTTATCGGAGTAGAGCAGCAGGTGCAAAAAAATAACTCTGCTGCCAACTCAAACGAAAGGGTAAGACTAATACCCTCTGGGAGGTATTGAGGAGATAACAGAGAGCCATGCCAGCAACTGAATTAACGGCTCTATTTACGGTGGGTTTTACTTAATAACCTGCTCCTAACACTGACACATAAATACTCCATTGTATTGTTTAATGCAACCACTGGAGAAATCAATGGAAACAGGATGGGCAGCTCTTGCTGTGCCAGGTGAGAAGGAGCGACGCCAGGGAAGCATTGCTCTTCTAACCACAGGCAGGAGGGAGACAAGGAAGGTGGGAAGGTGTTCTTGGCTTTTACAGAGGTGGGGAGACATTGTTTCCCACAACTTCTTGACTTACCTGTAGAAAGTGGATACAGAGCAAGGAAACCTCATTCCCCTATTTTCTGTTTGCTTTAATAAAGGCAGTGAGCATAAGCAGGTGGTGACACATATGCAAAGTACTGTCCCAGTGACCTGTGGCTCTGGGAGGCTCACAGTGCTGGGAGCAAGGGGGAAGTGAGCCTGCTGCTCCACCAGCAGTACAGCAAACAGCCCTTGTGCAGCCACTGCAATGGGACACCAGGGAACTGGTCTTGCAATCTCTTACTCTTTTCTCAACAAATACAATATGAAGAAACTGCATGGATACAGCAGGGCTCCAAGTAAATATTTACTGAAAACACAAATGTGAAAGACTGCATTGTAGCAAAAGTAATGGTCTGAGAGCAGTTTTCTAAAACGGAGTTGGTGGGTCCCATTGGGCTGTTTCAGTGATAGCCACCCACGTGGGGACAATTTCCTTTGCAGACAGAGATTCACCTTGGGATACTTGGTACTCTGGGGAGGAATGCAGGGCAAGCAGGCATCCTGGATGGAGCTATCCCATAGGTGGGATCAGCAAGTCCCAGCTTGATGCAAGGGTATGTGGTAGAGGAGTTAAAAACCCTCTCTGGCAGCTCTGCAGAATGACTCTTCCCACCATGAACCCTGCATTAGCTCTGCTACATCTCCTCTTTGAAATATGCTCTTCCTATCCCATCAGCAAAGAAGTGATCATATTGTGGTTAGTCAGGCAGTGGGTTGTAACATGGTATAAATACTTCTATCAGCTGGGCTGGATCCCCAGAAAGCTGCATAGTTTAGCATAAAATTCTTTGTGCTTAATTTTCAGCTTCTCTGTTAATTTGTGCTGCAGCCCTCACATATTTAATGAAGAAGTACAATCAGTTTGTTGATTGAATGAATCAATTAATGTAAAAAGTAGTAGTCCAATGGGAAAATTTGCACATTCCCCAAGGCATCTTGCTGTTTTGGGCCTCCATCCCAAGTTCCTTATTCTGTTTGCTCCTCTCTCAAAAACCAGCCCTAAGGAGGAACCTTGCAGTTTCCAGATATGCCCTTTATTAAAACAAAACACATAAAACAGAGTTTACAAAAAAGAAAAGAGAAAAAACAAAATTGTTTTTTGTTTTTTTTTGTTTTTTTTTTTTTTAAGTAGGCAAATTAGTGGTTGTTACTGTTGAAAACCAGACAAAAGTCCCATAACAAAAGAGAAGTGTTGGTGGTGATAGTGGTTAAAGTGAACTTCCACATGAAATACTGGCTGCTGCTGCAGCATGTATCTGAGTGGCTGTTATGTCAGCACCGAGTCAGCATCTAATGAGAGCCAAACATGAATACAAACACAATTATTACTGTTATTATTGTCATTATTCACTAACAACTGAACAGTCACACAGGCTATATTAGCAGTATGGAAAACATTTCCCTCAATGTGCTGTTAGTCTTTAAAGCAATGCAAAGAGAAGCTGTCGTGGAAGGTAGAGGGAAGTGGTTGGGGAACCAGAGCCAAGGGAGAAGGAGAAGGTGTTAGAACATGATGGTAATATTTTGTTAGCTGATGAGGTTCATGCGTAATTATAGACGTGTGGCTTGTCAAGTTACAGGGCCATCTAGAGTGCTTTTTGGCCATTTGTATATTTAGTGTATTGTAAGCAAAAGAAAAGTGTTTAGCAGAAGGAGATTAGGGAGATGAGCTGGCTCCTGGTTAGAGGAAGGATGTACCAGAGAGATAGGAAGGACATGAAAGGAGGTGTGGAGTTGTTCCATGAGGTGTGGTATTAAGTGCTGAAAGAAGAATAAAGAGCAAAGG
Source organism: Zonotrichia leucophrys gambelii (assembly GCF_028769735.1). Lineage (NCBI taxonomy): Eukaryota > Metazoa > Chordata > Aves > Passeriformes > Passerellidae > Zonotrichia > Zonotrichia leucophrys. The sequence continues at coordinate 38,787,080 of NC_088175.1, read as the reverse complement.
CAGTTTTTCCCATTATTGTGTTTCCAAGACTCTGTATCCCTGAGGCTAGCCTGATGAATCTATGGCAAATGACTTCTAAATATGCAGGAAAAAATGGTTGACCCAAATTATCATTAACTTGCTGAGGTGGTGCAGACAGATAGTAATGAAAGCATTGCTATATACCAGTCAAAGCCAACTCTGAAAAATAAAAAAGAAAATAGCCCACTTATTTTTTGGCCAGTTTTTAGTGAATCTGTCTACTTGTTCCAAACATTCTAAGAATACATTACTGCAAATATAATCCAAATATCTATCACAAGAAATATTTTTTTTCTTTATTCACTTTTGTATCAGCTCTATGATAGCTAAATCACTAATATTATTATATGGATCTGTGCACAGAACTTTGGCAAAAAGGAGGATGAGGATTTTGACAGTAAAATAAATTATAATATTGTTATTTTCATATTAAAAAACTAGTGGCATGGCAAGAAGGTGCACATCTAGCCTGTGATGTGACAGGAAAGTATGGATCTGAAACACCAGATTCTTGTTAGGTGGCAGGTTGCATTTCACTGTTTTCTCTGCTAAAGTAACATGACAATTTGGAAAATTTGAAGTACAAGCCCTTGGTAGTTAACGCTGTCGAACACATCTATGCCTTGAGGATTCTCTGTTCACACTTTGCCTTCTGTTTGCTTCTGATTTAGAAAAACAAACAAACAAAAAACCTCATCTTTTAAAATTCTTCCTTTTATTTTCATTTTACTAATGAGCACCTTGAAAATTGAAGTCAGTTCATATGAAGATTATTGGGGAAAAAAAGGGGTCAGAGAAAAACAACCTATGAAACTTTGCATATCATCAAGTAATTTTTTTTCCTTGCATTCATAAAGTGAACTTTGTTCTCTCTCAAAAAGGAAACTGAACTATGGTTTTGTCTTTAAATTACATCGTTAAAAGAGAGATAAGAACCAAACCCAAACCCTGGAGCAGAGGGATAGCTCAGATACAGATCTAGATCCTTACTTTTCTACCCAAGGTTCTCTTTAGTTAAAATATATATGCAAGATTTTGAAGCATCTATATGAACATGTTTAAACAACCACCACATATCTCTTACAAAAGTTGCCTTGTAGTGCATCATGAAAATAAGATCTTTAGTAATAAAATATTCCAATCAAGCTTTATTTGATTTTGTTTATCACGATCCTATCTGTAATGTAGGTATATGTTAAACATTCCTTTCCCATTCATCTTCCTTTTTCTGGTCTTTCTGTTTACCTTCATGTATACATTTAATGTACAAGGTTCAAAGAAAACAAAAGAATAAACCAAAGTCTTCCTTTCAAAAAGCCCACAACAGTAAATGATCAAGGTCTCAATATAGTCTCTGAAAGCTCACTGAGAGCTCACCAGTTTTGCACATGTAAAGGTGGGTTTATGCATATGAACCACAGCTCTATACTCCAAAAATATGTAGGCAAAGAATCGTGCACTTTAAAGAGTTGTAGTAGGAAATAAGATTAGCCCAAATAACCCAAAGCAGAATCCTGAATACTTAAAATTTTGGAGATTATTTAGTAAAGTTTTTATAAAAATGACTTCTGGAACTTCATAGTCATAATGTGATTCAGCAACCAGATTTTGTTACTGTGGCCCAAAGGCATGTGAGATGGACTAAAAATGAAATGCATCAAATGCTAGGTATGTTTTACAACAAATACTGAGTGTGATCAGAGTGTTTCTTCATATGAACTTTCTTCAAAGCTTTCTAAGACTTTTTCAGTTCTCTTAGTTGTGAGTCTTCAGGTTATCATCAAACAGGTCAACTGCATAGACTGTCACCTGAATGGTACCTTGCAGGCCACAGCAGAGCAGTCCAAAGTTAAACTTTTTGCTGTGAAACAGATGCCTGTGCATAATCAGCCTGCAGACGAGTTGTTTCTTCTGAATCTTCTCTCTGCTCTGTAGGTACTGTAGGTAAGGAAGCAAGGAAGTGTGTGTGCTAGCTACACACAAGGAAACAAGAAACCTGTAGTGTGCTAGCTACAACTGAATCTACATGGCCAGAGGAGATGCTAACACACTGCAGAAAAGGTCACATCTGAAAGTGAGCAAGGATGATACCTTATGTAGGAGTCTGGCACAGACTCCAGGCATGAACCTGAGACCTTTGCAAATTAGACAGATAAAGATCACGGGGCAATCTTTGGGTCAGCCGTGGCTGTATGTATAGCCACGCTGGCTCAGACTAGGACCCTGGAGCCCTGGTAGTAATGCACATTAAATAAAAGGGAATAGAAAAAACCAGAACAGAAGACCCAAAGCTCACAGTAACATGCAAACAGGCTTTCAACATTCATGAATTCAGTTTGTGCCTGCCCTTACCACCACTGGAGATGTAAAATAGCTGGTTGGAATGCAAAGCAGCTAATTGATCATATACATTACAAGTACAAGGCATTTATGTTTCTGAAGCAGCCGTATGTGTAAAACAAGTCCACGTGCTATGTCCTACATGTCCTTTGTGATGTCTTGAAAACTACATTTAGTAGTCTTTTAATTTTTCAATAAAAGGATTAAAAATCCAGATTTTGTTACTTTTCAGTTGCAATTGCCACTTGGTATTATTTATTTTAGATCACTGTGTAAGTCTTTGACTGTAATCCAAGATACAGTAATGATCTAAAATATTTAACATACTCTGTAGATACTTGTTCCATAAACTCCAAGCCCTGAAAAGCAGGGATTGTGTCTTCACTGTGTACATAACACACTTCAAAGAAAATAGGCCCAGGTGAAATCTACATTTGAAGTTCAGCCATGATGGTAAAAGGGGAAAAATGGGGAAGAATCTCATAGGTAAATATGCCAAGAGAGATCCACCCTTTTGGACACGCCAGGAGGAGCTGCACTGAGCTTGTCTCAGCTAGAAGTCACTCTTAGACTTTGCATAGCTTACAGGTGGAGTCATGGCTTAGTAGTTTCAGTCTGTTTTGCCCTAGACGTTGTTGTTGTGTTTTGAGCAGAGTGCATGGCTTTACCATGGGATGGTGGGATGGCTGGGGGCGCCTTCCCCTGTGGACCCGTTTCTCTTATGGGCTCCCCTTCCACGCCCCCTTAGTTAATTTCAGAATTATGTCCATGAGCAGCTATACAAATTGATATCAGAACAATCACTCTGGTTGTCCTACTTCAGGATTCAGTCACTTTGTACCACTTATTTGCCTTTCCTGTGTTTGGAATTTTCATGTCATTTAATATAAGCTGTTCTCAAAAGATTCTGGTTCAAGGAAAGGAGAAACTCTTTCCATGGTTGTTAAGATTCATTGTGTTGAATGTGGAAATGGGGATCAGAGTAATTTATTTTCAGAGCACACCTGTAGTGCAATAAAATAATTCGCATAGAGTGCACTATATAGTGTTCAAGGTTCAAGGATTTGTAAATATGTTTTTCTGTAATGCTGGGTTTGCTCCACAGGCAGGCCATGGCTGGGTCCTTGCTCTTTCCATTACTGCTGTTTACTCAGAGTGGTCAGGTGGTCATGGAAGAGAAGAAGAGCAGAGCAAATGACCCGCTTCTACTGCCAACTTGCTGGGTTGTGGCTCAGCCAAAGCTCCTTCAGACTTCAGTGAGAGCTTTTACTAAGAGAGACTTTCAGGGTTTGGTCTTAAAATACCACCTGATATAATGAATATGGGTGAAGGATTTTTTTTTTAAATGCATTAATCCCTTCTAATAGGACTCTCTCTGGAAGGAATTTTGCTGAACACCAGTGCACAGCTATATCTAACTGTGCTAGCTGAATAAAGTGTTATTTGCGTAGTGTTATAGCTCTGGAGACAGCACCTCTTCAGGGTAACAGAATGGGATTGTGTGTACAGACACCTGCCATGCAGACATAGACGTTTGTGTGTGTATGTCTATAAAAATACATGTGATTATATACTCAAATGATATTTTATCCGTGCTTTCATTTAAAATGTACCATGTCACAGTAGAGGGAAAGATCTCAAGGGTTTTTTAATTTTATTTTCCAAAATATCAGCTCAGCTAGAGACCCTTTTAATACAGTTTCCAGAGGAAATGAGGCTTTCCTGGTAATTCTGTGTTTTGGCTTTTACATATGGCCTGTAACAGTCTTTGAGTTTCATCACCAATTTTAATTAAATTTGATATGGGGGTAGAAGTCCCAGAGATATGAAGTCTTTACAAGATTAATGAAAACTGGCTGCCAAGTACCAAAGGAAAATCCATTAATACTCGATCTGAAAGAAAGAGTGACGCTTGAGCTCACTGCTTTGAGACAATGAGATATTATGAATGCCCCAACCGTGGGAAAAACTTCAATCAGCACTCACATCTTACTAGACACTAGAGAATCCAACCACAAGATACACATTCATAGGAAACAAGGCTTCATTAGTTCCACAATTCACTTTGATACATGGAATATAATTAAAAGAAAACTGAACATCTTATGTGTCCTTCCCCTTGAGGTTTCACACCCTTTAACCAGGTTTGTCTGTATGCCGGGGAGATTTGAGCATTTGGCCCTGGACTAATGAGGAACACGCTGGTTCCAATATCCTGACTCAGAATCTTTTCAAGTATGGGATGAGCCACTGCTATAAGCATTAATCTTCCATGAATTTTTAGCAAAGAAAGGCATATATAGGATGACATCAAGAAAATCCCAGTTTAGTTTTCATACAGAAAATATTGTGGAGTATAATGCTGTATGCTTCCAAGCAAAGGTGTGGAAGCTGTTAGTAGGACTTTATAATCCTCCTGAACAAAGTGCTAGAATGATTTCCAAAGAAGGAACACCCTTGCATTAAGATAAAGGAGGTGACCTGAAAATTTTCAAGACACCAAAAAGGCTGTAGTTTGAGTAATACGCAGAACTTTGGCAAAGTTTAGGTTAAAGCTAAATCCAGTCCTTCTTCTGTGATTAATGTCATATTGTAAATTCTCCTTCTTAGGCACAATTGTTCCTACAGGTGATACTAGAAATGAATTGAGTTATTGAGGTTGAGGTAGTTTATTTAGCTTCCCAAACTGGAATGATTGATTAGTTAAATTGTAAAGCAGGTTCCTTGAACATTATTTGAAAATAATGTTCAGGGATACGGTGAAGAGCAATTGTCTGCTAGACTGTGACAGGGAAAGGACATTTTAAAGGAAAATAACTAAAATCCAGATCTCAGGAAGAGGCTGTCAAAGTTTTTCTTTTCAGAGATCTAATGTGCATTGGCTTTAGTTACTGCTAGGGTGGAAAAACTGTGCAAGACATATGATTTGGTTTATTTAACTATCCATAGCTTCAGTTGCTGAATAAAAGTGTCATAGCATCTTTTGGTTTGGAAATTCACCTGATTAGTTATGAAGAAGAAAAAATTAACTGAATTTTCAGGACTAAATTACACAGAAATAATTTCAGTTCATATGCACGTTTTCCCAGACGTACTTGTAAGCCTTTTGCACAAGTTATGAATTCTGCGTAGAATTCCAGAAACTACAGAAGTTGCAGAATACAAAACCACATAACACAGTACTTTTAATTCTGAGATAGATAGCTTCTGAAATTGTGAATTCAGTTCAATAAATTTAAGTTATGAATTGCATATTATAATTTTTTAAAAATAAATGAATTCAACAAACTAAATTTCTAAGTGTGTTTTCCTAATCCTCAATTTTTATTGTTTTCCTAGAATAGATGGTATTTTACCTCACCTCTATTTGATACTGTAATAAGCTCTTTTTCATTAATATTTCATTCATTCATACCTAATTGTCTTTAATGATTTAAACCACATTTAAAGAAATAACTTTATACATCATCAACCTTTAGAGCCTCAGAAGTGTATGTATTGACTGTCAAGCGTACGTTATTGCTTAAAAGTTCTTGCACGTCGAGTATATAATTTATATGCGTTATAGGCTGAACATGTTTATAATCATGAGATTGAATTCAAATTCTTCCTCACACCTTCTCACTCACAATACTAAGTCACTTGGCCTTTACGCAGGGGTGAAAAAAAGTCTTCTAACTTGTATAAATGTACTGACTGATGTGATAATCATCTTTCATTCGGCCAGAATGGCACACGAACAATCTCTCTCAATTGTTAATATTTTATAACCTGATATATCTACTATGAGAAATTAAATCCTCCTTGCTAGTGTTCACTGAATCACAGATGGCTAGAATTAAAAGTGGAAATCGACTGACAAATCATCCATGGTTTGATTTTGCCATTCTGTGTATCTACCAAAAAAAAAAAAAAAAAGCCCTAAATTACTTTATACTGTAAAGCATCATTCTCTGTGATAAACTTCCTTAAACTTTCTAAGGCTTTGGCTTTTTAGGCAATTATCAGTAACCTCTCTCCCTTTCCCTCTCTAATACATATCTGGGGTAGGGGGGTGCAGGGAGAAGGGGGAAGAAATAGATACTTGTAAGTTTTAAGTTACATGGTTTATTTTAAATGACAAAGGAAAATACCAATCCAGGTAATTTTCAGACTGCTCCTTTAAAACTAAGACTGAAAGTGTTTCTATTGACTCCTTTAATCAAAAAGGCTGCTGGGCATCAGCTTGTAGGGGGTACAGAGGTGCTCTCAGTGGATGTTTTTCACTGGCCTCAGTGCATAAACAGCCAAGACCAGTGACCTTACCCTTCAGAAGTGTATTTTGTATTTCATAACCTTTTTAATTCTAGGGTGAAGTCTAGTTGCATGCACATGCCATCCTGATGTCTAATGTTTTGTTTTTACAGACTTTGCGGCTTTCAATATTTTTGAACAGGGGTTTGGTTTTCTTTTTTTTTTTCCCCTGTGTATATAAGAATTACAACCCAAAGCCTTTGTAATGTTTAACAAACTACTTTCCCAATGTCCTCACAAATATCTTTAGTTATATATATATTTTTAAGCTGTACAACTTCACACCACTGAAAGATAATATAAAACATTAAGAGTACCCCTCACTGTGGGGAATTTTGTATACTTTCATTGGAATGGTTAAACACGGGATAAATGTAACATTTTTCTAGAATGTCACACAAGTAGGTTTTTTGTTTTTAAAGTATAAAACAGTACAGGACAATTTTACTCATGGTGGTAATACTAAAATACATGGAAAGGAAAGTTTGCTTAAAAGAGAGAATGCGGTCTTGGGGGTGCTGTCACTCCACTATATTGATTCTGTACAGACAGCCACAAGAATGGCTGTCTCATTTACAAGATCTTTGACCATCTGATTTTTTTGGTGAGTTGAAATGTATGATCTGTGATATTTGTTACCAAGAAGTGTTATAGACACTGCTGACACAGATCAGATAAGAAACTGGGTCAGCTGACAAGATATTCCCTGTAAGTCTACCTCCCTGTAACACTTTGGTATCCTTCTGTGTGAAGGATTTTCTGAGCATGGCTTGTAGTCTACTGTATAGTTTCATTTGCGATTATTGGAAAGTTCTTTCTCTCTCCTAAAAGAAAAAAAAAAAAAGAAAAAAAGAAAAAAGAGAAGAACTTGTTTAAATCACATTTCTCTTTAAAGCAGAAAAAAAAGTAAAACTATTTACTATTTAATTTGTCAAAGCTTGGCAGTTTTCGTGTATTGCTCTGTCAGAAGCCTTGTCTTTTCATTCGGCTTCTTTTCTGATTACAGATTATTCATTTATGGATGGGCAGCTGTAGAAACTTGCTTCTTGCGTATGCAAATTAATCATGGTAATGTTTATCATAAGGAGATTTTGTGGCAGTGGAAAAGGGGTTGTGTCAACATGTTCTTGATTTCAGTTGTATCTTCTTCTACAAATGGAATTGGCCTCCTTGCTTCACCTTCAGTGGATTTTTTTTTTTTTTTGCCATTTACCTCTTGGACTAGACACCGCTCACTAAGCAAGCTGTTTGATTCACTTACAGATCATGATTTTGGAAGGAGCTGGCAGGATGAGTATCAATTCCAGCAGCAATCTACTCCACCAGCAGCCTTCCTGGACAGACGGATATTCCACATGCAATGGTAGGAGGAATTGAACTGCTCTGAGCAGTATTTTTGGGAATAAAGCCAGGGGAAAGGGGCTGCTACACCTTTAAGTGTGTACAAGTATTATTTTTCAGTAGTACTAATTTACCGGAGTTTCACTTCTGGTAAGAAAAAATTTCATTTGTTATTTCGTTTGTAAAAAGCTGAACTTACAATAGGGACCAGTTTATTGTTCATTTCCTTACTGGCTCTCTTTATTAAAATTTAATGGTGTTGAAAATGCCAGAAGTTCTCTCTCAGTCCAGAATTCTTTCTCTCGTACCTTTACCCCTCGTGCTTCCTCTGAACCAACATTACTGTTTAATGCTAATCACCCCTCTGGCTTTCCAGGGGAATAATATTTTTACTGCTTTGCTGTATTTGCTTTTTCAATTCAAATTTCTAGATAGCTTTCTAATTAGACTGGCATTAATGCACTAAGTAGCTTGTGGCTTGTGATTTTTTCTCTTTATTTTTCCTTACTGTTTTCTGATTATATATCTGGGTATATAAAAATGTATTCATATATATTGTCGCAGTGTAAAAAATATATAAACCTGTATCTCTATAGGTGCTTGACATAATTTTAGAATTCTTTTCATTATTCAATGAACAGGTAAAACTTAAAATCTAAACGGACAATCATATGCTACTCTTATCCCTCTGATCCAAATAGTACTACAAGAAACCTTACAATAAAAGTTCCAACTTAATGAAATGCTTATTCTTTTTGCTGTGTAATTTCTAAATACACAGGAATACATGTGCTTAATAAATGCGCTTGTTTTTCTGTAACAGTGTCAGACACAAAAAAAGTAACGTCTGAGTTTCACTCTTCCATAGGATTTTGTGGAGGCAAATGGTGGGGCTCTATATCCAAGTTGCAGGGTGAAACTCCTCAGGATTAATTTATGTTTTAGAGGGACAGGAATCAAAGCTCAGACCAGCCTGCCCAGTAACTCACCGCTAAACTTACTTTTACCTAAGCTACTTTCTCCTCTCACGAAAGTATTTTTGCTAACATTAGGATTCTCATGGCCTTTGAAATCACTTTACTCTTCTGAAGTGATAAGAATACAAATCAATCTCCTTTTCAAGGGATATATGATGGCTCCAGCATACCTTTTTTCTCTGACATACCACATTTTAAATAATTTCCACACTCATTCCCCACATCCTTCAATAGTAGGATGAGGAACAGTCCTGCAAACTCCCTAAGTTACTTACACAAGCCTTGTTGTCTAATATTGATAAAGAAAGCTAAATAACTGTGGGTATTGTTTCTGTGTTACCTGGAAACTGTGTCCTGTACCTCAGCTGAAGAAGCCTGAGGTCTAGTGCACCTGAGTTAAGGTGATTTCCTAAAATGTGCCAATTCTGGTGCTTGTGGTCCTCTGGCAATATCCACTGCTGTCAGTGTTTCTCACTGTGTGGTTAATTTTCTTCTGAGGAGACTGGGAACAGACTGGTGCCATATCCTGGAGCGAGGTCCTTGCAGAGCTAGGCCGTGGCAGTCTCTCCTCCCTCTGTAATCCCTCATTCCCTCAGCCTTAAACCCTTCTTGCACTTGTGAACATTTTATCTCACTGTCGCCTCTGTCTGGCATAGTCCATTTTCCTCCTTTCCCAGGGAATAAATTGCACTGAACTCTGTGAGGACAGACCAAAGCAATCCTGCCTTTGCTCTTATCTTACATAATGATCCTGTCCCATGTAGAATTTCTTCCATTTGCACATGCAAATTACTGTCGTGCAATGTCATACAACTGAGAGCAGTTAAGGAGACTGCCAAGAAGAGACTCAGACATTCTAACAAGGAAATTAGGCAGCTTCCATAGCTAAAAATGAGTTTTATAACTACATTCAGAAACCCCTTTATATGACTACAGCAATAATCTGCACCATCAGAATGCCAACTCTGTCGTGGAACCATGGCCCACACTGATAGGCTTTTACTGTGGAACAGTATGAGAGTGCTTTTAACTTTCTTTTTCCTAACCCCGTAAATAATATTTAGCCCCTACTAAGTTCTTATACAAAGAAAGTTTCCACGTCTCCTTGTGAGAGTTTTGCAAGGCTTTTCAATCATTTTCTGATGCAATAAAGTAATTTTCCTACACATCCCTTTTCAACAGTATTTCTGTAAAGTATCTTTCCTCCGAGAACTTTGGTGTATTTAGCCAACATAAAAAAGTTAATTCCTGCAAATCAATCAGCCAAGAAGTGTGTAATGAAATAATGCCTAATTTTTAGTTGGAAAACTGAGGCCAAAACCCCCACAATATCTTCTCCAGCAATAGCCACTGAGCCAATCTTAAGGCCTGAGAAAAGCATCTAGATCTGCAGACTTCCAAGACATGCAATTTGGCTGTAGATCTTATTGTTGATGACTATTATGCTATCAGAGACAGTAAATATTTTTTTTTTTCTTTTCCAGTATCCAGTAGCTTCTATGGAACCCAGTGGCACGAAATACACCCACAGTACTGGACTAAGTTTCAAGTCTGGGAGTGGCTGCAGCACCTCCTTGATACCAACCAACTGGATGCCAACTGCATACCTTTCCAGGAGTTTGATATCAATGGGGAACATCTGTGTAGTATGAGCCTGCAGGAATTCACTCAGGCAGCTGGGACAGCAGGACAACTGCTTTACAGCAACCTCCAGCACCTAAAATGGAATGGTAAATAAATACTAGAGAGAGATATGTGTACATTAGTCTGAATTCTGAGATCTTCAGAAGCCATTTATGTTCCCCAGAAGCCTGCCTGGCAGATTATACTTGCTATGTGTGTTATTCTGCTTATAGCACATTTATGGTATTGTTAAATTTCTTGGATATGACTTAAGGATGAAATCTGAAGGATGAAGAAGAGAGGGAATGTTTTCTACTCCAAAATCAGCCCTCTGGCTCAAGTGTAGAAGTTGCTGCTTGGAGCTAATACATTTGATTTCTCTGTGCTCATTCTCATACTTCCCATCTGCCAATTTGCTTTCTTGCAGGTCAGTGTGGAAGTGACATGTACCAATCTCATAATGTCATTGTGAAGACAGAGCAAACAGGTGAGTAGCAGTTGGGTAAATTGTCCTTTGAAAAGAGGAGATCCGTCTTCCAAGGGAGACAAATCAAAGTGGCATTAAATAAAACGGAAAGTGTATCATGCAGAATTAAAGAAGATGTCAGTCTGTGCCTACTTCTGAAGTTGCAGGTAATACCACATGCATGTGGCCACTTTTCCTGGGAGACCTCTCCAGTATCAGCAGTCTACACTGATGTTCAAAGTTGGAATAATTTGAGGTGCTCCATGGAAGCAGCTTTGTGGAGAACTTCATTCTACACTTCATTCAAAAGATTTCAAAACAACTATTTTAACAATCTGCTCCATTAAAAAAAAAAAAGGAAGAAAGAAAGGAAGAACAAATATTTTGTTGTGAAGTGCTGTAATGTTTAAAACACAAGGAGATTTCCAAAAACCAGCTTGGAGAGAAAACAAAATGTTACATTTTAAATGTTACATTTTCTTCACAGGTTTCAATGAAACTGAAATTCAGGCAGTAGTTCGGTTTGATCAAATCTGAGTTTTGCTATTGCAGTTCTTTCTGATTGTGTTTATAGCTAGATCCCTTTCCTCCCAGGGCTTTGTTCAGCTGAGAAAAGAACTTCAGCTTGATTCAACCATCCTCTTCAGGCACAATTATTTGCCTTGTTCCTTTGCCAGATCATGCCTGTCCATATCCACACTCTCTATCCCGCTAGTCCCAGCCTCTTTGTATGGTGTGCCCATGAGCCACGTTTTGATATCTGCTGGCAGAAAAAATACTAATCTGTTGCATGTGGTGTCTCCAACAACACTGTCAGCCTGTTTATCCACTTAACCTGTTGGAGCCCAGTCTCTCCACATTCTCCTTGCAGCAGACAAGGATTGCAATCTGCAATCCACTCCTGCTGTGGGAGATGTACATGAGGCAGCCTTGCTGCTTTCCATAGAAGTAACTCCAGTAATCCTTTAAGTCCTGATTTATGAGATCCTGGTATGATATTATTTCCTCCTCCTACCAGAGATGAGGCAAAGCACATCTTGGAAAGGACTAACTGACGGGTGGTTCTCCTGGATGTGCTGAATCAGGAATGGCCTGGTGGGCCTCTGGTGATGCCAGCCATGGCCAGTTGGAGTGGGTTAAGTTTCTGCATGTGAGAGAGCAGGAATTGTGGATTAGAGCTGCTGGGAAAGTTACGTCTTGTGAGGCAGCAGGGACAGGGCTGGTGGTTTTGAGGGGAAGCCCGGCTCACTCCGGTAAATCATCACAGCTGCAAAGACATGGGTACTGAAAAAGGGCAAAATGAACAAAGGTGAACACTTTCCCCATGTTCTGGCTGTGTAAGGCCTGTTTTCAGAGGCAACATTAGGCAGATCAGGTGTCCAAGCAAGCAAAGGGTGTGTGCTATTGTAGGAACGCAAGCTCTGGGTGCCCAAACATGCAGCTATTAGTTAGCATGCCTGCTAAATTCCTATGTCATAAGTGGTAACTTGGCCAAACATGATTATTTAGCTGTAATTCATTTTGGGGTTTTTGATTTCATTTATATGAACATGAAAAAAATTAGGTTTAACCTAGATTTGAACCTTCTATCTCATCCCTTCTGACCTGGTTTCAAAAGAAAAAGAGATTTTTAAGGCTTCTGACCTTAAACATGCACTGTGGAGGAAGTAATTTCCAGACCAGTGTACAGGTCATAAGGACAATACTTCCATTCTGCTTATATTGATCCATGTGACCAGAAAGTCACTAAAAATTATTCCTCTTTAATCATGAAGGTGGTTTTTAGGTTATGGATGGGGACATGGTGTGCCTGGAATAAAATGGCCCTTCATCTAGGATTAGGCTTTGATGTTTCTCACTATGTGCTTAAACAATAAACTGTGTTTCAGAGAGGACTTTCGAGTTCTACCATTGTAGAAATAAATACTCATCATAAGCATCCTTTTTTTTTACTAGATACTTGAAAACACTTTCATCTCTGTGGCTCCAACGCACTGTCATAATCATCAGGGGCTGAGAATTCAGGACTAGATTGCGTAGAATTAGAGTTGATCTGGCATAGGAAACCTCCTCCAAGGCCAGGCATAAATGACATACTAGTCAGGAAAAGGAAGAGCATAATACATTATTTCTAAAAGTCAGTGCTTTGTGTAAATGCATTTGCCTGAATATGCAAAACTCCATGCATAATTTGAGTGAAAGGAAATAATTTTGTACATAGCCCCTTCACTTCTTGGTTCTCTTGACAGCTTTTTTTTCGTTCTTTTGGTGATCTCATTTTCTTTTTGGTCCTTTACCTTCAGATCCATCATTAATGGTATCCTGGAAAGAAGAGAATTATCTTTATGACAGTGGCTATGGTAGCACAGTAGGTAACTAACATCACAATACTTCATGCATTCTGAGATAGCTTTATTGTTGTCTGAGGCTATTAGTTTAAATGTCTTCTTTTTAATTCCCAGAGTTATTGGACAGTAAAACATTCTGTCGTGCTCAGATTTCCATGATGACACCTAGTCACCAATCTTCTGGTAAGAAACTTGTAATTATATTTTTAATTGTTTGTCACTTGTCCCAGAGCTACCGACATGTAATAGTCTCTGTGGTCTTCTGTTGTAGGATTGCATCTGAGCCTCCAGTAATTTTAAACCAAGCAATGATGATTCTGACAGATTTATTAGCTGTCATTATTACAATAGCTTTCTTTAAAGAAATGCTTCTGTCTTCTCTCTGTCAAGAGGAAGATGATCAAATAATCTGTAATCTCCACATATCTTTTAAAGTGACTGAGTCAAAGAGGTAAACATTAGTGTCAGAGATACAAGACATTCCAGCTACACCACGCTTTTCTGAGGTGCAGCACACGGGGCAAACAAGTGCCCCATTCCTCCCCAAAGCGGCCGTGCTCCCGGTGAGCCCGTGATTCATGCTGAGCAGGCTGCTGGCTTTGGGGCCGGGCTGGGCTTGGCCTGGGGCAGCTGCAGGGCAGGCACGGAGCCCTGTACCCAAACGAGCCGGCACAAGGCTTGTGCTGCAGCCTCTCTGGGCTGACACGGGCTGCTCGCTGAACCCCCTGCCTTCCATGCGGGAGAGCTCAAATGTGCCTGCTGAAGGGCAGGAGACACAGCGAAGCTGTGCCTGGCCGAAGTGCACTCTGATCACATGTGGTGAAGGCCCTGTGGGCCCTGTCCTGGCACCAGCATGGAGGCGGGAGAGCGAGGCAGTGGGGAAAGAATAAAGCAGAGGTGGCAGGGGAGTGAGAAAGCAGGGAGGGAAGGCAGGTTCTTCTTAGGAGGCTGTTAAGCAGAGATCTGAGGGAGAAGGCGCTGGAGGTCCTGGGAGGAGAAAGGAGAGTGTGTTGCTGTAGTCCAGCCTTGCTCTGGGGACAGCCCTGTGCTTCTGCATGTGCCCATGGCCCCAGCCCCTGTGCCTGCCGTCCCCTGCTCCTCCAGCCTCCTGAGCTGGACTGGCCAAGTGATATACAGTTTAAACCAATGCACTCAGCTGCATTAATTAAATTAACAAAAGAAAGTAACAAATTAACAGAATTACCAACAATAAAAACACAAAACAACAAAAAACAGCAACAAAAAAACCCCAAAAACCAAACCAAAACAAAAAAAAAAACCAATGCCTCCCCCCCCAAAAAAAAAAAAAGGACAGAGGGAGAAAACTTGACCAGAATAAGAAAACCACCAAACCTTAAAAATCCCCAACCAAACAGCCTATCTTTCTCCGCCACCTCCACCCACTCTCACAAGATGGCTACCAGGATTTCAGGGCTCTCTGACAGGGCTGGGGACCTGTCCAGATCCCGGCACGGTGTGTTTATCTGCTGACTGCTTAAGCCTAGAGCTAGGGTGGCACGCCAAGGGCACAGCCTCCTGTAAAAACTAAATTTGTATATCCCGTAAAAAAATGGCTCATTCCTGAATCATATGCAAATAATGTGTAACCTTTTGTCAAAAGTTTTGCAAGACGGCTTTGTTGAAACTGCATCATAACTCTTTTCATCTGTCAGGCCCCAGCCTCCTAACATGGCATGTTTGAAACCAGTCTCCACGTAGGAGCTGTGGCAGAGCAGGAGGCTATTTACACAGCTGAAATCCAGAATAAATCACTGGCTAGGCAGAAGGCAGCTGAACTTCCAAGAATAAATTTCCAGCTAAGTGGAGCATAACAAACATTTGCAAGCGAATTGTGGGATTTTAAAATGAGAAGGATTTATATGAGGGCAAATAAAGAACTGGGTCCTGCAGTCGTTACCTGGAGTTCCCACAGGCTTTTAATAACATATGGGGAATAATAATCTGAGGAAAGGCAGTGAAATAAGCCTCATCTTACTTCCCCCATACCACACCCCCCTCCAAGCTGAGTGAGGTTCAGGCTAGTTCCTGATCTTTGAGAGTGGGAAGGCAAAATGACTCAGAGCACGTTTGCTGCTTGGGGGTCAAGGACAGTAATTTATCAGACTTAGAATAGCAGAGGTTAGGCCTATCCCCACGGTCTTGTTCAGCTTATGTTTCCAGTTATGTATGAATAAAGCAAGTGTGTGAATAACTTTGCATCTACCTTTTCACATGCAGTTACTGCAGTAGCTTGTGCAAATCTGACAAGTTTCTATGCAAATAAATATTTCCTGTGAGTCATTTTCCCATGCAAATGCCTGGTTTCCATGAAAAGTATGATAATTGTGCATTCATAGAAGCTGGGAAAACATGCGTGGGACCTTAAGCTTTGCTTTATGGGATTCAGGGACAAGGTATGCTGAAAAGCAAACACAGAAGGGGCTCCCTCTCAGGTCTATCCCACAGATTTTGTGAGACTTAGAGCAATCAGATGAAAGCTATTCATTAAGTACAAGAGCAGAGCCAGGCTGCGGTGGTTTGGGGGCGGGAGGGTTGAACGTGCAGACGGCAAGGTAGGTTACAGTCATGAACAGGCGGAACTTATTTTTTTTCATTTCTGAAGAAATGCTTGTGCCAGAAATCCTATTTCTCCTCTGGCTGGCTGCAGGTGATAAAGTACCATTGATGAGAAATGGCTTGTTCCTATGGCTCTGAGCCACAGAGAAATATATGCTTGTCCTGCTGCCAAAAACTCCTACCAGCGCAGCCCCTTTCCCCCACCCTGCCCCCCTAAACAACAGCGCTTTGCCAGTTCATTATGTTTTAGTCAGGTAGGTGTTCTGTGCATTGGTACCAGCACATACATTTCCCATTAGATCATCTCTTCAGAAACAAATAAGCCCCCAAAGATACGTGCTTCAGCAAAGACTAAGATAATGGGACAATTCAGGATTCCTTTTACAGATGTGATCATCCTATTTTTCTCTCTCTCACACACAATATGAGGTGAGGTATTTGTTAATCAAATTTAGCTTTCAAAAGCCAAATGTTTACCTCTGCATTCATTCTTTATTCATCAGTGGTCTCTTTGAGAAGTGTGCTGATTAACATATAGTACAGAAAACAAAACTCTCCCTCCTCACTTAGATTACCTTCCGAAAAGTGATTATCTTTAGAGGAGATATTTGTTCTTTTTTGTGGTTTTATTTCTTTCAACCTGCTAGTCAATGGAAAGCCTTTAATCAAATTTACAAATAGGCTTCATTTTCCTTCTCTGCAGACTCTTCAGATGCAAAAAAATCACAAGATCATACCCCAAAGTCCCACACCAAGAAGCACAGTAAGTCAACATCCATGCTTTTAAGGGTTGGTTAGTTGATTGAAGGAAAAAGAAACAAATGAAAACCAGATCCTATTTGGGAGGGAAGAGGAAGCATTTTGAACGCAAAACTTATTAAATCGTTATTGTGAATGAATTCTGAAAGGATCTGACTATCTAGTACTGCTTGTTTACCTCATTTTTGGACTCCATATTGTTGAACTTTTCAAATTGTTTTATCAGTGAGGGCCTATGGGGAAGCAACCAGAAACCAGCTTCCTCTGCCCTGTATTGAGCTGGGCTGGTGGAGTGGAGTAAAGGAATGATGAGGAAGACCCAGGATTTAATCAGAAGGGCCTGTGCGTGGGCACAGTCATGCTGGTGCCTGTGCCTGCCAGGTGCAGCACACTCCACAGACCCTGCTCAGCGTCTCCTTGCAGACCTTCTCACGCACGACATCACAAGCAGGCGCCTGTGCCTCAGTCTTGCCACCTTCTTATCCCCTGATATGACAGTCTCTCTGCTCCCCTCACCTACATTTTCTGCAAGATTTTATTCAACCTGACTCTGAAGACAAGATACTGTAATTGTGATTTCTGTACATAGTTCCATTTACGTACTTTACCAGGATGTTTTGATGCTGAAAATATCCTATGTGTGTCTTTTCCATCCTATTTATTTCCCTGATTATAATAGGAAAGCTTAGCATTGGTCTTTCACTGCATTTTGTGGTATTTGTGTTCATCCTTTTTCAATATGACCTCCAGATTATGCCTCTTCCTGACTCTTCTTATTCTTGTTCTGTCGCTTTGCCCCAGCAGGACTCCTGAACTTTATATCTGTACACAGATATCTGGGTTGTCAGGATTTTTTTGTGTGTGTGTGTATAATAAGGTTGTTCGTGAAAGGATTAGACAGGACTGGTCTGAAGAAAGTCCTGAGAAGAACTGAGGTCTGTCAGCCTGTTCAGCTTGGAGAAGAGAAAGCTGAAGGTTGACACATCCCAGTCTCCAGCTTCCTCAGGAAGGGCAGTGGAGGTGGAGGTGCTGATCTCCTCTGTCTAGTGACCAGTAATAGGACATGAGGAAAATGGAGTGAAGGTGTGCCAGGGAAACTTTAGACTGCACGACAGAGAAGGTTCTTCACCCAGAAGGTGGTCAGGCACTGGAACAGGCTCCCCAGGAATGTGATCACACCACTAAGCCTGACAGAGTTCAAGGAGCGTCTCAACAATGCTCTTAGTCATATGGCTTAGTTCTGTGATGTCCAGCAAGGAGCAGGGAGTAAGACTTGGTAATTTTTATAGGTCCTTTTCAACTTGAGATACTCTGTGATTCTAACATCTCATCAGTAACAGACTGGGCATATAAAACAGGTGACATTGCCAGTCTGGGCTAATCCTCTTCATTTCCAGTTCCTTCAGTACTGCTCCATATCGTGACCATAAATTACTGGTGTCCAGATAGTCTACCACATTTTAATGGGTCCAGGAAACAATTATAATAATAAAGAAAAATAATGGATTAGTTGACTTAAATCTAATTCTACTTATACTGCACTGCATACCATTTTCAAGTTACCTTCACATCTTTGACTAGCTTGTTTCCTTCTTAATTTGGTCTAATTGCATGCTTTTGAAGTCAGACCAAAGGACTGCTGTCTTTCTGGCTCACCTTGTCACTGTGTTTGTTATTCTTCGTTTGTAAACTACTTCATCTGACTTGATGAATTTATTTAATTTTTTTTGACCTGGACTTTCTGGTGCTATCTTTATAGTAACTGTGAGACGTATTTGTGATTAAACTGAGAGATCTACCTGTTGAACTTGGAGATCTGTTTTCGTCTTTTCTACACCACGGTCAAACTTTTTGGTTTCCTTTTTACACACAGTTTTGGCTGGCCAGTTTTGTCACTGTCTTTCTATCCACTCTGCACCTTCTTACTTACTTATTCATGCAGAATGTCAGTTCACCTCCTGTGCCTTCTGTCTGTCTTTTAAATGCAAGGAGGTTCGGTGCCTTCTTCACAGTAATCTTAGCTGTTTCATGTGCCACACAATAATATCAGGTTATGTGCTGTGCTGTAGACAGAGATCAGGAGAAATGGGCAAATGAGATGAGGGGAAGGCTTAAACATGTTCTCTTTAGGGCAGAAACGGTGCCAAAGGCAGAAGGAAGCAGTGGGAGGTTTGGACTCTGCTTCTCCTGGTTGCTGGGGCTCCTACCTGCCTGCCTGAGGCCAACGCTTACCTGCAGTCGAAAGGCTGCCAGTGTTTTTCACCTGTATATCTCTGAGGTGGGGGTCCTGTGCTCCAGAAACTATGGCCTAAGTGTTCACCCTCTGTAGATGACATAAAAATTGCAAGCATAACCCAGAGAGCTCTGGAGACACTCCTTCCTGCCCTCTTTCGTTTTTCAGACCCTCGAGGAACTCATCTTTGGGAATTTATTCGAGATATTCTTCTCAATCCTGAGAAAAACCCAGGATTAATCAAGTGGGAAGACCGGTCAGAAGGTGTCTTCAGATTTTTAAAATCTGAAGCTGTGGCTCAGCTGTGGGGAAAGAAGAAAAACAACAGCAGCATGACTTATGAGAAACTCAGCCGGGCTATGAGGTGAGCTGCATGTTGCTGAGGAAGACTGTGGCACGTACGCAGACCAGCTGGATGGAGGATTTGTCTGACTTTTGAAAATGATTTCTCAACAGCAGAAGTTGCTTTCTTTGACAGTCTCTTACACCAGTTTTGAGATTGTGGCATGATGTTCTTTTCTTCTCCTGTTTCTGTAAAATATATGATATATAAAACACAAATAATTGCTTATAGATATGTAAATTCTGTTTGGCTCCATCCAGACAACCAATGTAGGAAGGGAATATGGTTGCAGAAACCTGAGAATGTTTAAATGGCCCAGTAATGGCTGGAAACCTTGTTATTTCCAGCAATATTCAGAAACTAGGTATAACCCACCATCCATTGTCTTAAAATTGGTGTTAGGATTTTCTTTACTCTTTAATTCAACATTTTGAGAATTTTTTCATAATCTCTGAAACTTCAAAATATATTTTTAAAAGGGTGTTGAGGCTCTTTCCTGATCTGATTTTCAGATCCTGGCTTATCTGGAAAAAAACCCTGTGAAATCTCGTAAGAGTGTGTGATAAATACAGCAGTATGCTTTGACCTGAAACACAGTAAAATTAAAACTCAGAAGCTAATTAATATAAAGGAAAAAGAAAACATCCATTTTTCCTTCTCTGTCATTCAGTTATAATGATCTTAGATATTATATATATATATCTCAATAGAAAATCAAGACTTTTTAAGCTAGTCTGAGGGATTGTCTAGTTGGCAGTGGCCTTTTAGGACCATAGCTGAATTTATTCTTATATCTTTTTTCTGTTTTTATTTTAACAGATACTATTACAAAAGAGAAATCCTTGAGCGTGTGGATGGTCGGAGATTAGTATATAAATTTGGAAAGAATGCCCGTGGTTGGAGAGAAAATGAAAATTAAATATATCAAGAAATAACATTTAAAACACGTGGATGTAAATATTCAAAGACTATTTTCTTATATTTATGTATCAAACTGGGGTGAGAAAACAATTCTACTTCTGTCGGGAAGAAAGAACATTATCATTATTGGTGTTAAAATTATTTTATTTGAAGTATGTCCTGTATGGGGAGAAAATGTACACAGTTTTCTGTGATATAAGTTAACATTATAGAATTATGATTATTTTTCCCTTCTTGTGAAGTTTTCCTCTTTTTTTTGTTAAATCATACAGGCATAATGTGATTTATGAGTCATATAAAGAAAGGGAAGGAGCTAAATATTAGGGCATTTAGGGAGTATGATAATCCACTTTGGAAGGCAACAATAAGTGGAGGAAACAGTAAAGCATCTCTGAGCCAAGTAGCCTTCTTCCATAGTCAGATGGTTTATAGCTTTCCTTGGCCAATACCACTGGTTCCTTCCCACCTCTGATTTCTGAGTGTTTTAATACTTTGCTGGCTTTCAGCTGCTTTTCTTGAATTAGACAGCAGGTTCCTCTTCAGCTGGCTTATCCCAGCCACAAGAACAGTGGCTCTGCAAGCTGGCTGTCAGCATTTATTTGGAGAGCCCATTCTACCTCCACCACTGAGACCTTTTTTTGTGGGCAGACATTTAGGATCAGACCTTACCTGATACTCAGTGTCCTCTCTAACCTCCTGGACTGCTGGAAGAGTGTTGATCTTGGGGACCAAAAGCTGTTGAAGGAAGATTGTTTTCTGACTGCGAAAACTTATTAAAAGGCACTGGTTTCCCAGCAGGAATGTTAATAATCCTCTCACCCTCTTGCACTTCAAATTAAAGCTTTCAAATCTGTGCCATATAGAGCAGTGAGGGGGTGGGCAAGCAGAACCTTTATTAATCCCTTGACATGAGGAAACAGTCTCCCCAGCTGTGATCCTCCAGGAAGGTCAAGTCTCACTTGGACAGATACTTTCAAAAAACCTTTGAGAAATGCAAAGCTAACCTGTGTGTAAAATGTTAGTTCCCTCTGCTTTCCTCAAGTCTCACCCTATACTACACTTATATTTGTCATTTGTGCTTGGGATTCTTGGAGGAAAATCCCCATTAACATAAAGACACTGAAATTTTAGGGACATTCAGATCTGGGTCAGTATTTTGGGTTTACCTCTAGCAGCACTATGCAGACACTGAGTGTTCATCAGCAGCTTTTCCTTTCTCCAACTCACAAATGCTTTCTGCCAGCACTGAGCATATGCAGAAAGTAGGGAAATAAAATCTAGAGAAGGCAGCACTTCACCAGGTCACTGAGTACGTGAGATGTGGGAGTCCAGAAACAGGATTGTCTTGGTGATGTTAACAGAGGTGAAACCAAGATCAATTTCAAATTACTTTTTCAGGGATTGGAATTTGGAAAACAATAACAGGGACTGAGAAGTCCAAATTTAAAAAAAGAAAAGGAAAAAAAAAAAGAAAATCAAGTGTATTAAATCCATCCAATATCTATTTCCTGAGGCATCCCCTGGGTTTGAATCCATATTAGCTTGAAATACAGCAAGATACAGCTGGAGGTTGCAGGATATTCTATTTTTGTTTGTCTTAAAAGGAAATAGAGATGAAACCAAGAGACAACAGAAGTATCAATATGAAGGGTATAAAAAGTGCTTAGCAACAATTTGTAGGCAAACATGAGAGCCTAACTTGTTATCTACACATGTAGGGCACGTTAAACAATAGCACCACCTCCTACACTGTGTATGTGAGAGCTGTCACCATCAATTACCCATACATGACAATTTTTACTTTTCATAACCTGGGTGGAGAGAGCTTCATCTTATTTACAAATCAAATAATAAGCCTGTGTACTTCAAAGCATTTTTTTCTCTCAGTCTATCTCTTTTTTTTTTTTTTTACTGTCTGTGCTAGCCTTGCTTGCTTTTGCAAACTCAATAATTTCATTTTTTAGCTTGATTTGCTACATTTCACTTCCTTTAACATAATTTTGTAGTTCATATAACAAGGATCAGGCCACCAGATAAAAAGAGCACTTTCACTTTGCTCCTAAGACCATTTCTTCCCCTTACCTGATGGTTGTTTGTAGCCCTTTGCTCTATGCTCTTCACACCACCTCCACACCCTGGGTGAAAATCTGAGATCAGTGGTACCATCACAAATCTGCAATGCAGTTGTACTCTATCTTAGGTTAACATTTATCTTATAGTAATGGATTGTAATAATTCTTGAATTTGCTTTCTACTTGATCTCTCACAAAATTTCTTGGGAGATAAAATGAACCTGCGATATATGCGTGTCACCCCTTGGTTGCTGAGCAGCAGCTAAACCTGCTTCTAAAAGGTTTTGAAAGATAAAACTGTACTTAGAATCATTCTGTATAAATTGAGAGAGTGTTTACTTTGGGGTGCAGTATAAATGGTCTTCCACTGTCACATCTTTCAGCACATGGAAATCATGCAAGTTTCTGTTTCCACCCTGCAGAACTTTGCAGTGTTGTAGGTACTCGTCATTCAGCATTACAATAGCACTAAGTTGGAATAGAAGCCAGCCAACATTTACTCTGTTTTACAAACCTTTGCCTAAGACAAACACAAAGGACTGTTTAAAATTACAGTTCTTGCCAAGGACAGATGCAACCAACCAAAGAGAGTCTTTTTACCAGACCTAAGCAAACGGAGAAAATGAAGAGATGAATTTTTATGTAAATTGCTATTTAAACAAAAAGCATTTCTGATTGCTCTTTTATTTTGTGTTTCAGAGGCTGAGCAATCATATTTTTAGATGTATCCTTTAAGTTAGCAGCTGCTGAACTGGTAGCACCATGTGTATAGATTTTTATTGTACCATAATTTTTCGTTATGTATAAAGCTCTAGATAGGAAAGTATATTGTATTTATACAGTCAGATGCAAATCACAACGTCAAAGGGTTGGCATGAGCACTCTCAATATTTTCTGCACAAAATTAGAGCAACTTGCTCTAAAAACATCCTGAGAAACTGTATGTAGGCTGTTGAACTACATAGACGTTAAAATGTTTAGTTACATTTTCATGTTTCTTTCTGCAGCACATTGCATAATTCCTGCTTGCTTCTCACAGCATCGTCTTCAATGTCTACGTGTGGAAACAAATCCAAGTTAGATATTTCACTATTGCCATTGTAAATCTCAGCTTGGAGACAATGTATTCACAAAATGGTTCTAAAGACTGTTTCTATTTTTGTGAATATGATATAAATTCAAATAAAACACTCATGAAAGAATATATTTGATTAATGTTTATCTTCCCTGTTTTATTTCTTGTGATTGGAAGTGACTGATGTGAATTCTTTCAGTACTGAATAATATTTTAATACTTATGAGAGGAGTGCTGTAACTACAACAAAATCCAATAGCTTAAATTTACTGATATGTTGAATACCCGATCTATTGTGAAGATACTCGGTTTCCAAACCTGTTTTATGTCTCACAGGCCTCACCGAAATAATGGATTATGTCAACACAGCTAGACTGCCTTTCTTGTTTGGCTACTAAACTTAACAAAGGCCTGACTTCAGCACTGATTTAACTTCAAGGTATTTTGAAGTGTGTGCAAGGGCTAGGCTGATTAAGGATGCCATTACTCAAACCAAGCATTTCCTTTACTGAGTCAAAGCAGCTGAAACGAAGAAATCCTGTCCTTCATGTTATTTTCCATCTGAATGATGGCTATGAAAAGGGGACATCTCTCCTGATTCACTCTGCAGTTTGAGGTAAAAAGAGTGAAAATGCCTACAGTTAAAAGCAAGTCAGGGCAGACTCCTGTGGCACTTGCAGTCTAGGGCTGTGGCTGTGCCAGCTGGGTGCAGCCCCTTGGTGCCCTGCTGGTGTCCTGGGCTGGCAGCACGAGGTGGTGCAGAGCAACCAGTCTGACACAGAGCTGAGCCTGCTGCTGTGCCAGCACATCTGGAGTTGGGCTGCAATCTCAATCAGGAGCTTCACCGCAATAGGACAGGCCACATCATCGTGCTCTAATCTGCAAACGTGCAGAATTTTAAGCGAGAGGTTCCCCTGCCATTGAAATGATGCATATGGGTGTTTGAGGATGGTGGCTCTGGAAGTGTTCAGTCTACACTGAATCAGCCTATATTTGAACCTGGAATTTCAAAGGGGCTCCAATATTATGTCCACATAAATAGGAGAATGAGTTTGAATTTTGAACCCAAGTACAAACCCCATGTTTAGCATGCAAAATCAGTGTCCCAAGAGTGGTCATAGTTTAAGAACTTGGGAGTCCCAAACTAGGCTTCAAAAGGAATTGGAACTAGATTTCAGGCAAGTTCAGACTGAGATTTAAATAAGCACAGCTGGTTTTCCAGTAAGTGATTGGGGCTTTTATTTCTAGCAAGCTGAGGCAAATATTTGAGACAAACACAGATGAGAATATTGTTTGGAAGCATGCAAATAATTGCACACCTAATAAACTCCCCTACACCCCCCATTAAAAAAAATTAAACCAAAACTTGTCTTTTGGTTGTCATTTAAATTGAAGAAAACTGCAGTTTTCAGCTGCAGTCTAAGGCCATGTGAAATAAAAATTCAAAGCGAAATTCAGTTTACCAATCCTATGTAAATTGAGAATAAATAAGAGGAGTGCTGTAAACGCCACAATTTATATCTTAACATGATATAAATTTGGGTGTATGTCTGCATCAAGGACAAGTGAGAATTGCTTCAGGTAAGTGAAATCTGGTACTAGCAAAAAAAAGGTGATTAAGAGTTACCAATACTAATAGCTTCCAAAAAATGGGAAAGTTGCAATAATTTGAAAGATAGGTTATCTCTCTGGATTTTGAGTATCTCTTGTATCCTCCCTTGCTGATGAGGATTTGCACAATGCAGTCTTAAGTTCTAAACTTTGTGCAAGCCAAGAATTTTCTCCAACAGCCGCCCTTTCCCCAGATATTTAGCTCCTTCAGTCACTTCGGTGTTAAAGAAAATAATAGGGAAAGAAACAAATAAAGCAGGAAGAAGTGACTGGGTCAATGACCAGGTCTTAATGCACCAAAAATTCTGTGTGGAAATACAAAGGCTGTATGTGCAAAAAAATTTAATAACATCCAAGTCAGTCTATTTATAGTCTTTCCATCACAAGTTGGTCGCAAAAATTAAACATAAATTAGTGTTTACAAGTTTAATTATAGCTTTTAGAAGAACAAGAAATTATAGCAATATTTCTTTGTGTGCTGCATCATCTTGTGTACCTAAAAAAATTTAATTATGAAAAATGACTGAAGCATTATTTCTGCTGAAGAATTTCTCCCCTCTGTATTCAGTAGGGTATGATATCCTCTTTGCTTTCGTCTTGGCTTGAAATTCGACAATAAGATTCAGTCTCAACACGGGGAATGAAGAAGGAGATGGATGATCTGTGTTATAGCAGGTATTTCAAAGCAAATAGGCAAACTGTAGCTTCTTCTTTCTAAATTCTTGGTTCCTTATTTAGCATTTATACTGTCCCTGGGAACAAGATGTGAAGTTGGGGATAAATGCCAGTATCAGTGACACATCTTGTGAATTTTGCAGAGGAGACTCTCCATCCCTCTGTAGGAGTGGTGAAGAGAACTTCAGAGCATGAAGATTGTGAAAGCCCTTTTCTTATACCTGAGTATGTTGAGAGGCTGAATTCAACACCTTAAAACCTGTTTTCTAAAGCTCCTGCCTGTGTTTTGAAAGCTTTGGACAATAATGAAGCCTTCAGCATTGTGTGGCAAGGGGATTATCGTACTTCACAGCTCACTAGGGAACGGCACAGGATGGCACACCTCATAGCAGCCAGAGGTGAGGAGAAATGCTGTGTTTGAGTCCAGGCTGCAGCCTCTGGAGACTGCAGGGCTCAGGAGAAATGCTGTGTTTGAGTCCATGCTGCAGCCTCTGGAGTCTGCAGGGCTCTCCCTCTGCTGAGGTCTAGTGCCACTGTACACCTTCATCTGCATTTCTCAGATGTGCCAAGGCAAAGAGGGGCTGGAGACTTTTAAGAATGCATTGCAGATGCTTTTGTGAGTGCTGCAGAAAGGTCAGAGGGTTACAGGCGCTGCTGAAGTTCCTGGAGGTGATGCTGGCATGAGGATGCTAAGACACAGCTGCCAGCTGGAGAAATGGTGTGGGAGAAGGGGACTCTCTCTTCTTCAAGTCTTGCTGGCTTTGCTCTCTATTTGTCAGCTTCTGTCTCCATTTTTTTCTCACATCCCTTTTCCAAGCGGTGTGGTTGTAACATCACTGACTGTACCCATGGGAACTGCTCTTTCCCTGGAAGGGGATGTAAAGTGTTTGTCTTCTGAGTTGTTGAGTTCTAAGACCAAACCCTCTGGCTCTAGTTCACATCTTTATAGGCTGTTAATTTGCCAAAGTGGGGAGATTCAAAATGCAACCCAAATCTGTAACCAGGGGCTGTCTTAGGGAGTCACTGGATTTCAGAGAGGATGGAGGCTCACACCACAGGTCTGATCTTGCCCAGCCTCCTGTAGACTGTGGTACTTCTCAACACAGTCGTCCTGTGAAGCCTGTGCCCAAACACTGACAGAAGGAGAAACAACATTCACCACCAAATACTCATAGACTGGAGTCTTATGCTGTCTAAGATCCCTGTATTTTCAAAGAAAGCTTAAATAGACATACACTTAATTAAAAAAAAAAAGAGAGAACACATCACCTTGAATTTCATCCTGCTCACAGCAGATAGAATCATAATGTCTCAGGTAATTAGCTTTGCCTGAGATGATGATCACTCATTTTAAGAGTATATAAAACCTATGAGTTGTGATGTGGGGCAACCTGCAACTCTCTATGCATCCTTCTAGAATTCCCTCTGTACTCCTGTATCTCTCTCTGAATCGTACCTCCTCTCCTGGGGAAAGGCTCCCCAGAGCTTATCAGATTCAATTATTGCTGTTTCATATCAATGTTCTCATGTGAAATCAGAATACAAATAAGCCAAGACTACCTCCATACCCCCAAACAATTACAAATGCTGATGAATCACCAGTTATTCATGCCAAACCAATATTTTTCAGTATTTTATAGTTCATGAGTGAAACATTTCAGCATGTTCAAACTGAAATCACCGGCCTGCCAGGAGGCATTTCATGGAGAAGGGCACTCTGCTTGGGGACACATGGCATACCCAGCAGCTGCCATGCAGTCACATTTGTCTTATGGACACTTTGTATTTTTTCCAGTAGGTTTGGAGGTGAAGGGTTAATAAAAGTTGTATTTACTTTCAAGAAAGTTTAGCGTTAGATGATAAAGCTAATCCCATTTTTTACTTTGCTGCCACTGTATGACACACACATGCACTTTGCCCTCCTACTTCCCCAGACTTTTCATCTGATGTAATTTTTAAATACACATACAATGAAAAGTTATGTGGTGGTGTTAAAACTTTTTTTTCTGGTGTGTAGAAAGAATTTAATTCACTATGCATGGATAACCCATTTGTTTATACTCAAGTTAAGAACAAAGCCAGCTAATAAGCTTTGCTGTCACCTTAAATAAATGGTTTCACAAGATAATAGCTCCATGCAGCTACGCCCAAGGACCATCAGCATTTTTGAAGACTCTTTATGTTTCAGAAAAAGAAGTCACCCTGTAAAAGCCAGAAACACTGTGGGAGAGCTATTAAAAGCTGATATTTTGTTTGGATATCAAGGTTAAGAGTTACTGGGGACCTGTGGCCACAGAGGCTTTAAGCAGATCCCCCACTCCACAAAGGGTGTACACCAGCAAGCCTTTACTCAGCTTGGAGGAAGGCAAGGCTGGAAACTGAGCCTTATCACAAACATATGTCCCAGCTCATCCCCCATGTGAAACACCTTGAGCTTGATTGCAGATAATAGTCATAGCCTGTTCAAGCTGACTTGAAATCCTTCTGAAAGGGCAGCTCTGGCTCTCGTGTCTAGTTTCTCTGTGCCTGTTTGATGCCTAGTGTTTGTACCAGCGCTGCTAGATCCAGAAGTCACTCTGAAATGAAGAAGGGAAGTCTTTTTGTTAGATCTCCATATTCTGAGGCCACAGGATCATTAGTCCCAACTCAAGGGAGCAATTGGACACCTGCAGTCAGAGGAACAGGAGTTGGAGATGACTTCCTACCCCTTTAGCAACTCTTTCAGTGTAAGCCAGTTTGTGAAACCTCAAACCTGCTTCATGGAGAGACTCCATGTGCATGTGTGTGAGAACCTAGGAAGTGTGCAAATATCTAAATTAGCAACACCTTTCTTTTAATTTTGTATGGCAATGAGATAATTTTGTGTTTTATTTTTATGATGCTGTTTCTCTGGCCTTAAGAGTGTTTTCGTGTGCTTATCAAAGCACAAATATCCAGGGACTAGTGAGACTGGGGCATGAAACCCTTTTAGCACTAAATGTGGCAATCCAGGGGTATTGCAAACTTCCTCTGCCGAGCAATACAGTCATTCTCTGGGGAGTCAGTAACACAGGGTATTTGTTTGAGAAAGATACCTCCTACTAGTGAGTATCCTCACAGGATGGTGAGCAGGTCACATGAGTCACAAGGATCTCTGAAACTCTGACATCCATGCCTGAGGAGTGAGGGAAGAAAAGGAATCAAAACCACTGACAAATGGGCTTGGGATGATGTTGGTGTTTTTTATTTGTATCACCAAGATAAAGAGATATAAGTAGTGGAATATAACTTTAACAAGAGAAACTGCAAAGATGAGCTTTGGGAATAACTTCTTGGCTTGTCCTTCTGAAGGGCAGGTTGAGTAACTGGAGCTGCTTGGTCTGCAGAGCTGTTCCATGCTCACTGTGCTGCAGTGTACAGTCAGAATTAAAAACTAATATAACTGTTATGACTGAAATTGCAGTGTGATGCATCAAGTCCTTTTGAACTCTGGATGCTGCATTTGCCTGTTAATATCTGAGAATAATTACCTCATCTCTCCTGAGAGAAGTGGTTGAGGCCCTGTCACTGAGCACCAGCAGGGCCTGATTTTCAGAGGCAGTGAGCAATCACCTATCCATGAAAAACCAAGATGGAAAATAAACTGCAGATAACAAACTGGTGCCAGCAGGATAGGATAGCTGTGAGCTGTTACATATTTTTTCAGTTTCAAACTTTTGGGACTGCATTATTTGTGTTCATGTGATATGCTAGTAAATATGTATTTTAAAAAAAAATACTCTGTAATCAACCCACACAGCTCAGTTCCTCTGCCATTTCCCACACCTTCTTTCCTCAGCCCACTGAAAATTCTTGGTTGAAAAAAACCCCTAAGAAACCACAAGTGGAGTGGATCATCACACCCCTGCAAAGGCTTGGTTGCAGAAAATTAATTTCTCTTGGCTAGATTCTTCCCAGGGCTTACACATCTGCCCAAAGGAGTGAAGCAGAAAAGTGCATCTCCTACCTAATGCTGAGCAGCAGCTACACATTTGGTTTTGGGTGTGGTGTCCAGGCCAGACATCTGTTCTGGGCACACGAGCATGGGCACAGAGGTTATGTGGAGACAGCAATGCTTCCCTGCCTCAGGTGGTGAACACAGGCAGATGGGAACTGCCCTGTGAGGAATAGATGCAGCTGCTCCCTTCCAGGAAAATTAGCAAAGAAAATATGACTTTGAGGAAGTTTATGGGTTTCTTTGAAACAAGACAGCTACAAGTATCCTTTTATATCCTGATTGAGGTACTAAGAAGTCTATGGCCCAAGTGTTTGGGTAGCAGAAGGTGGATCCCTTTACAGCTGGGGAGGCCAAGGTACTGCAGTAACAGTGCCCATCCTCCTTTTCCTGCTGTGTCCTGGTGAAAAGGCAGGTTCATGCACTGCAGTGGAAAGGGGTAGCATGGAGAGCTCAGGTTTTACTATCTTGAGATGTTCTGGAGTATGTTGGTTTTTATCTACCAAATGCAATAAAGCATAAATCCTAGCTATGACCTGGATCATTACCTGGATGTGGAAATGTATCCATGACTCATGTGTCACATGTGTTCATACATCAGTGGGTTCCCAGAGAAATTGTCCTGTATATTGGAGTCCAAACTTGCCAAACACTTCAGCATGTGTCCTCTCTTTTTCTCATTGGCAAAGGCTGATTTTTTTTCCTCTGGCTGTTGTTTTGAGATAATGGAGGCTTCGTTCTTCTTTCCTTTAGTGTAATTGTAAGTGTTTTTCTCCTAAATTCTGCTTTTGATAAACAGGGTGATGTGCTCATACCTCTGTGACGCGCTATGTGGTTACTTATTAAAGGACTTTGTTGTGTGCACAGGAATATGAAAAGAACTGTTTTGGTTTCAGTCACTTGGAGGGATCTTGTGGTAGATGGTGCCAACCATTCCAGACAGAGACTCTGCAGCTCATCACTGTGCCATGTCATATCCAGACACAAATCTTTCTCAGTGCTTCAGGTGGTTGCAGCTGAAGCACAAAGCTGACTTATGACAAATGTCTGTGTGGGAGATGCAGCTGCAACACCCATGATTCTTGCTGAATTATTTCTGGAGCGTGATATGTTTGAAAAGACCATTTCTCCAATGCCTTTTGCTCTATTATACAGCTTTATTTTCTGCTCTAATATGGGGAAAGCAAGATGAGACAGCTCAGGTAATGATCCCTGGAGTTTTTTTCTCATAAATTTTTGACTCTACTTTGGGCCTGTCAGTTTTATTTCACCATGTAGAAACTATAACCGAGGTACTGAGCATGGTATGAAAGTGGAAAATTTCTGCTAGTAGGGTTTTTCTTGATGCATGACTCAGGAGAAAAAACAGGAAAGATATACTAGGTTCTTAAATTAATCACAATGTTTTTTGTGTTGGGTTGGTTTTATGCCTATTTTTTTATCCAGAAAGCATGTTGCAGTTCAGTAAAAGCAAACATGACTTATGACTTCTAAAAATTTTAACATACTATTTTTTAAAAATATCTTGAAAGTTTTCAAAAAATATACTGCAATATATATAAAAAGCTATGTTTTTGTTTGGAAGAGATTTATTTTATTTTTTCTTTTTTCTCTGTACCCATCTGACTACTGAGAGCCTTTTGAAACTTTCCCACTGGCAATTTGGTTGGACTCCTGATCAGCATGCCCACAAAAATTAGGATCAGAAAAAAAGAAACGACACCTCAGAATGGAATGACTAAAGAATATGAACTGAATGTTTCACATCAGCAGGTCTTTCCAAAATATGGAAACTTAAACCATTTCTGTTCAAATGGTTTAGGAAGGTGTTTGAGGTGATCTTTGAGTTAACAGTGTGTTCAAAGAAGAAAAACAGAGCTATGGTAAACCGAAAATGCAAAAGCAGAAACTGTACTGTAAAAGGGGATGGTGAGGAGAAGAGGACCAAGTCAAATGTAGGTCAGAAAGTGTAACTGTGGCTTCTCCAAAGTTGCTACCCATACTCTATTTGCAAAACATGTGTAAAGCCACAATGGATTTCCAAGGACAATCCCAACCACTTTTATGCTGTGTCAGTGTGATAGACTGACATTTCTTTATAAACAGGAAAGAGAACATGTTGGGTTTGCTGTGTTAGGCTTTTGACTGCTTCATAGATACTTTCATAAACAAAGCATGAAAACAGGATCCTAATGAAATTACTCTAAACTGTGCTCAAACTCATTGCAAAATTGGACCCAGGAGTGGCTGTTAGTGATTCACTGTCAAACTAAGTTGAATTAAATGTGACTCCCCTGTGATCTTTCATGGGCCAAGTACTATTCAGTATTTTCATTAATGACTTTGCTTATGAAGAAACAGAGTCAGTTTGCTGAGTTTGTAGGTCATGCCAGCCAGCCCTTTGAAGGAAAGGGTGAAAATTCAGGACAACGATGATACACTACAGAAGTGATAAGTAAATAAGTAAAAGGCCATTCCAGACAAACAAAAGCAAGAGCAATGGCTCAATATGTTGCACAAATATGCAAATTGCACAAATATGAGGTGGTAATGACTTATTGTATGGTTGTTTTGTAAAAAGAAGGAATGCAGTGTTGCAGTGGCTCACCAGTTATAAACGAGTTGGCAGTGCCATGCTGCTGTGAAAAAAGTGGATGAGAACATATAAATAGGTGTGACAGCTGTGAGATAAGAACACTGCCCTACCAGCCTACTCAGCAGAAGTGAGACTAGCTTTAGGTACAGCAAGGTGTTCAGCTTTGGACACCATACTTCTTTTAAAATTAAAAAAATAAAAACCCAATCAAAACCAGTTACCTCGTAGTACAGCAAGAAGGACTGGAGAGCTCATAAAGATATTTTATAAAGAAAGTTTGGAATACCAGGGTAATTTTACAGAAGGATGGTAGCAGTCTTCAAACATGTAAAAAGTTGTGAGACAAAAAAAGATTAATCTTTCCCCATTACTAGTGAGACAAAAAGAGTAATAACAAGCCAGAATTATAGTGAATGAAATTTGGGTTACATGTACGCAAGAGATTTGTGATGGTGTGGATAGGAATCCCAACAGCAGACATTTGTAAGAACAAGTTAGACCAACATCTTAGGGAAGTGCAGATGGTCTTTCTTTTGGGTGAGGGATGAACTGGCATCATCTTAGATCTTTTCCAGCTTGTCATTTTATGACTCTGCAATATGTCTTCTTGAATCATGTAAGCACCAATGAAACACAAATGTCTCCATGAAAAAAATATTTTTCAAAATCTTCTGACCAAGCTACATGCATTGACAGTTCATAAAGTTGGCTTTTGCTAGGATTTCACTGTTGTGTTTGGTCAATTTTTCCTATCATTTGCAAGAAATCATAGGCATTTCTTGGACAGAAGAGTAGCATGTGGACAAACCTTTTAAATGCAAATATGTGCAGTATTCAAACTGGCTGCAGAGGACAGGTGGGAGAACAGCTCACAAAGACCTACTCTGAGTCATGCTTGAGCCTCACCTTTCTAACCTGCTAGGTCATTGTTTACTGTGTACTGTTTCCCTGCAGGTGAGTGATAATGAAAGTTCAAATGTTAAAAGAAATTGAGAGGTTGTTGTTCTCATTACATCGTGGAGAGCATTAACCTAGATTGGTCTATGCTGCTACACTGGCAGCATCATGTGCTGCAGATAACTGCTGTCCTAGCTACAAAAAGATGCAACATAAAATTTCCTGTATGCATTTAACACAATTTCATCATCCAGCCTGGTGCAGTATCCTAAAATACCTTTCAATCCTGCCTTCAAAATATTTTTGTCAGAAACAGAAGTACAGTAATCCTCACACCATTTCTATACACAAAAGAATGGCAGTCTCTAGCTGGTGTTTTTGAGATGCTTATGTACATGCCTGTGTAGACTTGAGCTGAATAAACTTCCTCAATGACATATGAATAGATCCTGAATGCAAATGCATCTACCAGGTACGAGCAGCTGCCCTGCTCTGGGATTGTCCTTTCCTTTCATTTAGCTGCCACAAAGCGCTCTCATTTCTTGTGAAATACTTCTGCTGAATGTGTTAGAAAATAAGGTTAAATGGGTTTTGTTTATTTGGTAAAAAAAATTCTTAACCCTAAAAAATGAAAGGCAACATAGACATTTCTGGTTTGACAGAAAAGATCATCCACCCAGTTAATATGCCTGCCTAGTTGCCTTTTGTTTCATGAAAATTGAAACTTTTAGCCAATCCCATTCTTCTTGTTAACCAGTTGTAGGCACCCAATGAAAGGTGAATATGTGGAATTGATTTCAAAAGAAACAGAACAAGTTAAAGGAGATTGTGCTATTTTTTTTCCCTTTCACATGTAGATCATCTCTTTTGCAATAGTTTCATTCTCTGGTTTCACTCTCCAGTTTTAGTCTTCAGCTGAGTTCTCAGCTAAAGAGAAAAGCTGAGAAATCTTACTATTGAACGTCCATATCACAATCAACAAAGCACCAAGGAAAGGAGATCTAGCCATCCAAAATGTAGCTGATAGAAACAAAATGCCTTAGTGTTGATCTTCTAAGCTGATACTTGCTCTGTAGGAAGGCAGTGACAAAAGCCTGGCTGCAGCTTACTACGATCAATTATCTGAGGATCCTCTGTAGTGAAGGAACAATTTTTGTGTTTGCGTGTGGGTTTGGGACATGCAGGATGTGCAATGCCTGTGTTGGGAGAGTCAGCAATCAAACACTGCAGGTCAGCAGCACACTCTGCACGACACTGCAGGAAGAGTAAAAATCCTATGCAGAGAAAGAGCAAGCCTATGCTGGCTGTGGTATCAGATCAGTTTGTAGCAACAACAGATAAGTGCTAATGACTAATTTACTTAGCACTACTGAGTTAATTCTATTACCTAGAACAAGGCTCTCTCTACCTTGGCATTTGGAGAATTCCAGTGCAAAATCAAAAGAGACATGATGACCCAAGAGTTAACAAGAGGGAAACATCTTCCTGCACTTGCCAGACCACAGCAAAATGGATTTGGCTCTTGGTTCTGTCATCCTCAGGTACATGCAATGATGTCGGGCTTGGATATATCAGTAATCAAGGACTCAGTCTCAGGCTGCTATCTTCTGAGGATAACTTGCTCTCTTCCTGATGCCTAATAGGAACTGGGATATGCCTAATCAGACCAGACAACAGATGTAGAGATTAAACTGCACCATTGGTATGCACTGGTGAGATGCCTGGAGAAGATCTCTCACATGCAACAGCTTCATTTCCATGCCTAAATTATTTACTTCTTTATTAAGTCCACTTGAATCAGCATTTCATCCCAGGAAATTAAACATATGTGAAAGAAGAGTTGGCATCTTGACCACAAGATATGCTATAGGTGTGGATTTAAATACACAAGCCTGCAGAGTTAGATATTACTAATGAGGGAAATAGAGCAGAAAAATAATTTGCATGTGCTCGCTCTTGGGGGGAAAAAAGTCACAGAAGTCCTAAAAGGTCGATGAAAAGAATTTAAAAGCTAAAAGAAAGCAGAGCTATCACAAATATATAAATTCTCAAAGAGCTGCTGTTTCACTTCATGAGTAGACTTGATTTCACCAATGTAGGAAAGGTGGCAGAATGATCTGCTTATAGTTATGATACAGCTTTAAGACTCTCTGAATGTTTCCATCATTCTGAGAAAGAAATCTATAGCTTGTGAATAACTCTGTCCTCCCCTGCTTGAGACCAGAAGCAGTCATGATATTTTGGCATGAAATGTTTTATCTCCAGAAACCCCAAGGTAAAATTTTCCTTATGATCCCCTGGAGATTTTATTGTCATTTTAAAATCAGCTCCTGCCTCACCCCTTCTCAACTGCAGGATACAGGAGGAGGGCTGGAGAGATGTTGCTGGAGATGGCAGCCCTGATAGGCACCAACTTGGTGCTCCAGGGATGATAGTCCTGCATAGGCACCATCCAGCAAGAAGTTTTAGTGATTCTTCACATGAGCTGTGATAGGAGCAGACTGCTGGACATGAAAGATTCCATATCCCAATTACTTACTGCTCAGTTATCCAACACCCCCCAAGGTTTTAAATTTCTAATGAAAGCACACTTTGATCTTAGTTCTCTGGAAAGAGGGCAATTTGTTAACAATGAAACAATAGGATTGCCTCTTGCCATACCAAATAGTTCAGCCATATTTTAAGAGCTTTGTAAAATCATTGTAGCAGAGAAACTGGGAACTTCTCTCACTGAGAGTGTTCTCTATTCTTTACAGAATCTAGGATATGATATAACCTTTCAGCCTGGATTTCACTTGAATTTGTCAGTGAAATGAAGATGTCAGGAAAAATAAAAATTAAGAGGTGTGCTGAGTTGGTTATAGGAGAAATCTTCACAAACAGCTATTTGCATTCATATGAAGCACCTTAGATTAATATTTATTTAATTATTAGCTGACAACAGATTTACTTTGTTGTTGTAAAGTGAAGATGTAGAGGCACGTGGAGAATCAGTCATCACAACTGATGGAGAAACATTGAACCCTTCCCAGAAGATGACAAGAAGAGGTGCACAGAGATGCTGGGCAATGCACTTGGACACTTGAATTAAAAAACTATCCCTAAATGGGACTCATTGGTAATTGAGCCCCTCACAACCATCACAGCACCCATCACATAACTGACCCTGGCCTAGAGAGGAGCAGCATATTTTCTGAGGGCAGATCTGCAGGTTGGCACAGGGGAGCACTGGGGCTGTCCCAGGCCACATAGGCAGTGCCAGGATGAGGACATTCCTGTGGCTTGTTTCTGTTAATCCAATACATTTCTGTTCATCATACAGAAGAACATAATCTAAACAAAAACCTGGCAGATGGATGAAATTTTTGAGATAGTTGAAGCAGTGGAAGAATTTTATAAATAAGCATAGGTGATCAAGTATTTGAGAGGTTTTCCCAAGAAAACACCAGCAAACAACTGCTTTTTAAAAGCTTGGAGGAAAGATTTGGGAGAGCAAGGGTAGGTCACCAGGGAGCTGCCCAGGAATAACAGTAGGATCTCCATGGCCTTTCCAATGCCTCTGAGCAATATCCCAGCAGTGAGTCAGTGCCTGGTGAAGGCTGGGCACTTGCTGTTCCCATGGCAGAGTCCCTGTAGG
The DNA here is from genome assembly GCF_028769735.1 of Zonotrichia leucophrys gambelii. NCBI lineage: Eukaryota > Metazoa > Chordata > Aves > Passeriformes > Passerellidae > Zonotrichia > Zonotrichia leucophrys. Next base: position 38,750,302 of record NC_088175.1, on the reverse strand, counting down.
TCACACAAACTTGTCCCTGTCCCCCAGTGTTTGCTCAGCAATGCTGTGGTTGCTTTGAATCAGGTGGCCAAAAGGAGCTGCAGCTTTCTCCTGCGGTGACTTTGTTTCCCTTGTTTTACAGGCTGTAGTCATGCATGTTCCCAGAGGTGACAGGGCACAGCTTTGGGCAGAAGGCATAGCTGATGGCTTTCTTTCTCAGCCCCTTGTGTTCTGACCCTGCCTTTCCTTCCATGTGAGCTGCAAAACGCTTGGCTTCTCTATTGGTGGCTGGTGGCATAACCCAAGGGTTACCTTGAAATGTGGGTGTGAAGCCAAGTGCCTGGGTGGCAAAATTTGTGCCCAGGTTAAGTGTTCCCTCCAGTTTCTACACAAAAAGATAATTTTATTAATGTCTAACATTTTCTTGTCTATGTTACATGTAATGATGCTAGAGAAAACTTGGTGAAGTTGCAAAAGGAGCAAGTTTATCTGATTGTATTTGTTTTCCTTCACTGTTCTTTCAAAAATAATTAGATGTGATTAGTAATATTTGCTGTAGCCTGGCAATCCATATAGCGGCAACAGATGAGATTCAATCTCAGGTGAAACCGTCATCCCCAGCTAATGTGTGTGGGAGAGGCATGCAGACAAGATTTTCAGCCCATTTATTCAGTTATGTAATGGCCTTTTAAACATTTTCCATTTATGGTCCCTATTTAGTTTACTCTAAGTTACAATGGCTTCATGTCAATCCATGCCATAACATACACCAGACAGCCCAGCCATAAATCAGAGCAGCCTATGGCCTCTATAAATCTCGTCTTTAAGGAAAAATGTTCATTCCCTCCCCTTTAAAATGACAGTTGAGAAAATTATTAATTTTGGTTGCTACATTGAACAAACCTGTTTAGGGAGCCTAAACCTTCACTTAAAACAAATGTTTCAGAATATAATAATGGTTCAGAAAAGCTTCTTTTTAAAAACATTTGAGCATATGTTTTGTGTTATCTGGCTTCAATCATGATTGAAATAACAAACATGGTGGGGAAAATCAGTCATGCAGTATAACTTCAAACTCTCCAAAGTCAGGAGCACTGGCAGGCTCTTTTTGCAGTATTTCCATACATCTCATTAAATGAGGTTTGGATTGGTGTCTAAATTAGGATATTTATGGGGCTAAGAAAAACCCTGGCTCTACTGTAAACTAGTCACAACATGAGTTTCAGCAGTGTTTGCTTCTTTAATTATCTTCACTTTGGAGCTTCAATCTCTTCTTAACTTTTTCAACCACCATGTACCTAACACTGAGGATGTTTATTTCTTTTTATTAAACGTGTCCACGGTGAATTATTTGAGCTTCAGTGTTGGGAGTCAATGCTTTTCCTTCCATCCCACCTCCCTCTGGGCCCTTACCATAGGCATGAGCCAGAATGGAAACCATGAAGATGGGTCCCTAAGGAGTGTAACCCAAATCCTGTGGTACTCACCAAAGGGATGCTGTACCCCAGCATGGACTGTGCAGGGTTAAGCAGTGCAGTCAGGCCCTCTGCAAGGTGCATCTCACACATCTTCCCCAAAAATGAGAAGAAAAAGTGAGGAACGTGGTAATGCTGGTAAGATCTGTGTTTTCAAGAAAATTGTTGTGATGTCCTGGAGCTCCCCCTATGTCAGAGCCAACAAGTTCAGCTCAGGTGTGACTCAGGACAGGGTGCAGTGTTGGGGTGCCCTGGGTCATCCTGAGCAGCCAGGCTGGGTGCAGGCTTTTGTGGAAGCAGGGTGGCCACAAAATTAGAACAGCTGCTCTGCTGAACTGCCTGTGCACAATGCAGCAGAAATCCATCCCCCGTGGTTTTTCACCTGCTGCCCAGGGCTGTTGTAGCTCCTTAATTAGCAGGGCTAGCCTCTTACATCATTAGGTGGATCTCTGTTTTAAGGGTGATGTTGCTTCTGGTGTTTGGACTGGCTTGCACAATTTTGCATGGTACTGCTTGTCACCCTGACAGACAGACTGAAACATTTGATCAGATCTTTTGCCTCTGCACTGGGCAATGAAAGGCACATGGACAATTATGCACCCATCTTGTCAAAGTAAACAACCCATGTGATAAGAAAATGTGCCAGGTAGGTGGGCATGCAGCTGTGTTCCATTTGGTGTGCTCAGGTACTGGTGGCACTTGAATTGTGTGTGCATGGCCAGCAGCCAAACCTTCCTGGGAAATGGGATAGGCCTTTGGGCAATCAGCCCATGCAGCACTGCATGCAACCACTGCTAGGTCTCCAAGCTCTGAGGTCTGGCTCCTCTGTGCTGCCCCTGTGTGCCTCAGGATGCACCCCCAGTGTCCTGTCCTGGGTGCTCCTGGTGCTGCCTGGCAGGGCAGGCAGGAGAGGCATGGCTGTGCTGGGGCACTGCTGAGCCACCCTGGTTCAACACCCACAGCCAGGCCTCAGCCTCTCCTGCTCTCCACCTTTCCCCTGTGGTGCACTCCACATTCTTTTTTAACCTACTTCTTCCTTGCTGCTAGGGACCCATGAAAGCACAGCAGGCTATGGGATGGATGTTAAGGCCCTGCCAGCAAACTGATTGACAGTGTGGGTGCCTCCCTTCCAGCTGCAGGCAGAGGTGAGGATAGAGGTCAGTCCCTTGCTGAACGTCTCTGGACAGGTGCTCCCAGGAAACCAAAATGCTGCCTGCTCTGTCTGCCTGGGGGAGAGCAAGTCCCTTCCAGGGCATTTCTGAGGAATGTGAGCTCTGGTGGAAAACCACAGATGCCCAAGTTCCAAACTCCCACTATTTCAGTGTAAGAGGCTGGTCCTGCTCTCTGTTGGGTTAACAGCTGCAGAGGGAGACTGGAACTGCTGTGCCTGTTTCTGTGCTAATAAACACAGACTGTACACTATATTTCTTCTCTATGTTGACTTTATCAGATTGAAATCTGATGGGTCTGGTATATTTGTGAGAGCTTTGTGTGCATTGTTCTGCTGTTTGGTTTTGATAAAACGTGGTATTGTACTTGATGTTCTTTAGCTACGTCAAACCTTGCTTCATGGCTAATGCATGGCATTAGTCCATACCACAAGTTGTGCAATGCTTTACAGCAAAAATATTGATGCTTCTTGGGGATTAAGAGTGTTATTTCAGTGTAAGTTGAATTGTAGAAGGATTGAGGGAAGAATAATTTCACTGCAAAATTAATTTTGGCAAGTTAGTTAAAGAAAAATCCCCTTTTTTCTTTACCCATTCAAGCATAATGTATTCATCTGTTTCTAAAAGCAAACTTTTTTTTCCTTTTTGGTTTTAATTTCAAGCTGAAGCAAAAGAGTAATGATAAAAAAAGCAAAAGTTAAAGTTTTGACTGGAGCCCTTCAGAAAGCACATCGAAGCCAGGCTGGGGGAGATAGAGAATTATGTAAGATTTTACTATATCTGGTCTCTTTCCCATTCAATATTTCCTGCAAAGTCTCAAGAATTGGGAGAATTCAAGCCAGTAATGTTTCTTTTATCTGACCAAGTTCCTATAATTCTGCTGAAGAGAATGAGATGTGAGCAGATGTGGATTTGGTCAATTCTGCACAGACCTGGCACTTGAACATAACCATTCTGGGAAGCTCTGATGGGAAGCAAACATGTATGGCCTCTGTTGTTATATCTGAGCTGCTAAATTGAACAGTGAAGAAACGCTCCTTGCTTGATTGTTTATGCCATTACACTTTCACAACATCCCTGGCACATTTTTCCAGCAGTTCCCGGCATGTTTTAGGATGGGCTGCTCCGTGCTAGAAGCATGCATGGAGAGAGGGAGTCTGATGGTCCTGGGCACTGCAGGGTTTAGTTTGCCTGCAGGGACATGGTGGCGGGATCTGCAAACTGAATGGGTTTTGCAGTCCTACAGAAGCAGGATGACAAAACCACCTGGCCCTTTGGCACCCCAGCCTGTTTAGCTGAGCCCTTGCTGATCTTGCAGCACTGTGGTTTCTGCCTTTATGATGAGAATTTGAGATTCTTTTCCCCTGCCAAGTGGATAGCTCCTTGTCCTAGCAGTGTTGAATTTATTCTGCTCCTTCTTTTTCCCAGCCAAGGAGGCCCCTGTAGTCTGGAGGGCAAGGACCAGAGTGGGTTAAATGGTCCTGCTTTACAGGAGAAATGCCACCTCCATTTCTACAGGTAGCAGCAAGATAATTCTCTCACATCCACCCTTTGGACTCTGATTCATGAGCTCTATGCATTCATGCTGGGCTGATAAAAGAGATTAACAGCACGATGGGCTGCCACACCTGTCTGTCTGTTATTGCTCTGCAACAGGGGCAGTGAAAAGGCAGAGTGTCAGCTTCGTATACTCTCCAGGTCATATGCTGATAGAGACAAACAAGCTGGTTTTTGCTTTTGTTTTATGCTACTCTGCCTTAAAACAGTGTGTGGCAGCAGTGTGTGACACATGACCTCTCAGATAAATAAATAAATAGATTTTGAAATTTCATTTCCAGCATAAATTCTTTGAGACTTGTTCTGCCTTTTTTTTTTTTCCTTACAAAGCTCAGTCTCTACAAAGACTGGCAGATTGTTATTAGCACTGCTAATATTAACCACAGAAATAATAACAGCAGTGAATACCCACATGAACCAGATAATGAGTTTATTAGATGCCACAAACAATTTTTATCACGCAATGAAAATGTTTATGTCATATAGCTTAAATGCCTTGACTCCGGCTAAAAGCCAGACCACTGGCTTTCCTCCAGAGTATTTGTGACTATCCACAAAGTAATTTTGGGGTCAGTGTTGTGCATTCAGAGCCAGGCTGTCTGAATCCAGAAGTTCAGAGAAGGATGTTCCACACTTATGCAATGACTTATTCCAGCAGGATCACTCCATCTTGCTCTAAAGCCAGCACTCATCCATATTACAAGGATCTCTCCCCACTGAAGTTTGCATGTGGTCGTTTTGCATATTAAATTCCCGAGTCCTCAGGTCATCATTTGCATCGTGTATCTTCCTCTCCTGGGCTGATGAAGTTGCAGTGTAACAACACTGAGGCTAATTGTTCCAGTGCTACAAAGATCTCTTGGAACAAAGCAGGTTTGCAGGAGGATGCAGAGCAGGTGCTCTGCAGAAAACAGAATGTTCTCTTGTCCAGTGACAGGTACCACATGAAACCACAGATATCCTTGGTATTGGCTACACTTATCTCCAGGTGTTTCAAACCTCCACAAAAAAGACAGGCAGCATAGACAACCTCCACAAGTATCTTCCACATCTAATCCTACAAGCATAACATTAATTTATGTTTTGCATAATTACGTGTGTTTTTCTGGAAGTAGATCTGCCTCTATTTTATTTACACCGTGTTACAGCTGTTACTACATTCAAGGACATAGATTCAAAACTGCATTTAATCTCTGTGGATAAGTCATCTTGAACAGATGAAGGGAGGAAATCCTGCAAAGTCCAGTAAAAATATTTTCAAGTCATACATATTTTTTATAAGATGTTGTAATTTACCCTAATGATCCATGAAGAGAGATATTGCTGTAGCTGAGTTGCATAAGGGTTTTAAAGGTTTTACAGAAAGATTGGACCTTAAATTCCACAAAATTTCCCAAAGAAAAATGAGAATATATGCTGCTATGATGACTATTTGTCCTCAGGCTATAGTGAGAGAAACAAAACTTTAGCCAGTGAAAGCAGAGAAAGCTAAACATCACATTGCAGTTCCTTGCAAAATCTGTCCATTTCTTTTAGCTGCAAGTATTAATTGGTGGCAAAGAAAAGCGAGTAAGGGGCAGTGGAGTCAGCTATAGCAGTAACCTTATAAAGGGCCACTCAATTTTTAAAAGTAATTTCCATACTCATATGGCATAAAGTATTTTTTTAATATAAGCTTTGTTTTGTTCCTGGAAACTTGTAAGTTTCCAGGTTGTAGTTGTAATCAAACTACAATAAACAAACCTAGGAATATTAGAAATATTACTATCAATTATTAATGAAATACTGTCAGAAAATACGAGCTGGAAAACAACAGTAGAAAACAATATGAAGGGGGTTTAGAGGTATGGTTGGAGGTTGTTTTGGTGGCTTAGTGGTCTCAAACCAAGATATTTTCTTTGTGGTTTTTTGGTGCTTATATAATGTATCTTATTTTTCTTCTTCAATACGAGTAGCATAGGATGGAGGAAAACCTAACTAAAATGCAGTAATTCCAAAAGTGAACCTGGAGAAGCTGTGCCATTATTTTACCCTGAAACAAAAAACTGTTTTAAACTAGCCTGTGAAATTTACTGTCTGATTCAGCTGGACATTCCAGGAAAATACCTTCCATATAATACCCAAATAGTTCAACTGCAAACACACTGGCAACTGTAGCAATATCCAATTACAGCACTCAATAGTCAAGCAACATTGTTTTGTAGCAAATACCTTTGATAGCTATTTCCTAGTCTTTGTTTTATGTTTAATTTAAAGCAGGCTCATAATAAAACATGCTTATAATGGCATGACTCCTTATAATATATATTTATATACTGTACCTCATCAGTTAAAAAAAATCCCAGCAAACCAAGAGAAATAGTCATGCTTAGCAGAAGAAAGTGCAGGGGAAGCTAAAAAAATAACAAAAAACCCAAATGACATGTAAATGAGCAGTTATCTCTTATCCTGCTGTGATGTCCAGATGAATAAACAAGAATTAGTGTAAGCTTCTTTTTTTTTTTTTGTTAACAGATCATTCCATAGTTATATATGTTTGGTTCATTATGAGCTTGTGAGCTGTAATTAGGGATTTTCTAGGTGCTCTGCAATGAGCTGGTAATTCATAGTGTTGTAGTGGCTCTCACATTAACCCCCTCACATACATGTGCTTCCAGTGCACTCAGTATTAGCAGCTAACTAATGAAGTAAATGAGCTGAAATTACTGCATGTGAAGAGTTAATTAAGAGTTTTTAATACACTTTATGATCATAATTTAGTGTGCTGCACAATTACATACCTGGGAAGAGTAGAGCTTTCAACCTGATCAGAGAATAATGTGGTGGATCATTTCTCTTTTATAAAGGCTGCTGATTTAGCAATCCTTAGTTGATAGAGTTGATCTCCATAAAAATAGATGGTAAGAACTAGGTAGAAATAATTAATAATTGCATAAGGCTTTTGGGATATGTATTTGCATTGCATATATTCGTGCCTACTTGCTAACTGCCATCTAAGAAATAGATGTATATACACATATGTGCCTTATGTGAATGGATGAATGGGTGATTCATGTTTTTCAGAAACTTTATAGACAGAAATTCAAATATTTATACTAGTTTTAGGAACACCACGAAGTTAGATTTCTTAATAGCTTGTTTTCTTTCTAGAGATAATGAATCACATTTTATGTTTCTTAACTACCTAGGAGTAGTTCATGAATAATCAGTCATGCAAAGCTGTCACACTTGGTTAAATAGCTCAGTCCTGTTTTTACTGCTTCAGTCCTTTATATCTTTAATTACCTTTATTTAGCTGATATGAATCACCTCAGAACACATACTCTCCCTAGGCAGCCATATTTCTGCATGAATTCTGCAAAGCACTGATTGCAATTCTGGCTGAAGTGCAAAACCCAACAATGTATCTCTTTTTCTTTGGCATGGTTATGGGAATATTTTCCGTGGTTCTTAATCCTTTTATCTACAGAGAGCTTGTTCTTCCCTCCTGCACCTTCCTCCTTTCACCCCCTTGCCCTCCCCTTTCTTAGACATATTTCACTGCATTGGTATTTTTGCTCAGTTGCCTTCTCATACAGATACACACATTTTTGTTTTATGCAAAGTCCCTTGTGGGAACACTTTTTCCAGCACCTTCAGTCCTGGAACAAAGTTCTTTGGAGATTCAGCCCACAATGCATTCGTGGTTCCCCCGTTTGCAGTCGACTCCGCACTCCTCTGTGCCCAAAGCACACTGACTCTAAAACCACCCCACACAGCTGGTCTCCAGCTGGCAGCCTGGAACCCTGTGTTTAAGACAGCAATTCACTCAGAAGGGGCTTGATAATTTCAAACGTAAACATTACTGACATAATAAATGCCTGAAAAAGCCTCTTGGCAGCCTAACCTACTGCACTGCTCGGTTCTTATAATGAAAAAGTGATGATGGGTTAAAGTCATAGCAACTAGAAAAGCCAGTTGGGGACTGCCAGAAACACTCTCAGGCTAATGTGAATGTCACTTTCCATTTATTTTTTCATAATCCTGCTGTTACAGTGGACAGACAGATTTGTTATAATGGCTAGTGTCTGGAGATTAGGCGTGATTAATTCTCCAAAATGAAAGGACTTCATCTTCATGCAAAAAGTTAATTAGGCTCTAAAAATTGTCTTGCAAATCTCTAAAGGAAAGACTGTCAAAAAACCCCAAAGAAGATAAACTAGCTGAATTATTTCAGGATGATAATTTAGTTAGATCCATTACTTCAAATTCTCTCCTCCTTTTTGAATATGCTTTAACTTCTTTTCAAGGACTGCAGCTTATTATGTATACGCGAACATAAACAAATGACTCTTCCTTGTTCATTGCAAGGGATTGGTCTAAATGACATTTAAAGGTCCCAAGCCATTCAATGATTCTACTACAGTAGCTGAGAAGATGAGTTTAAATGTCCAGTATTTCTGATTTTTTAGCAGGCTTGTGACCAAGGACATGGTATTTCACATTTCTGTGTTTTGGACTAGGTAATGTGAGTATTCAGACAAGCTTTCTCTTTCTCTTCTTTCCCAGTCCCCTTGAGCTTTTATCTTGTTTTCAAAATTTTCCCTTGAAACTTCCAGCTCATGAGTAATAGGGAAACATGTATAAAAACAACACTTACTTTGAAAATACCTGCTCAGAGATGGCTGCATAGTGTCAAACACATCAACAAGTCATTAGCACCCTAACCTTCTGATGCATGGTCTGACATCAGCCATGCCTGCAATCAGGCTGGCAGAGGCTGCTGTTCTGGCTGGTCCTGCTTTTTCAAATTCCTCTTTGCATATTCACTGCCAACTGCACAAAACTGATACGCCTTTTTGATGAAACAAAGGAAATATTATTGGACAAACTGCTGATAACAATGTGCTGTTATTTGCATATCTAAATGCTGGCTTGTGAGTAAGCACTCTAGATCTGGGAATGGGTGGGTTTCTGTTAGAATGACTGAGACTGTATCTCTGCTTCAGTGAATAATGCTCATCAAATGTCCTCCCATTGTCTGTACACAGGAAGGTAGGAGCTACTCTTTCCAGTTCACCTCTCAGTACATATAGAAAAAACAGTAATTTTTTTACTCTAGTGTGATTTTTCTTCTAGATGTTCCATGAATACATTGATGACTTTCATCCCAGAAAGTTACATGGAATGTTCACAGAGGTATTTAACCACATTTGAAGTTTCTGATACCCACAAGTGTGACCCCACTTGAGTGCAGTTTATTGATATTTCTAACACAAATGTGTTATCTTTTCCAAGTCTTGGACAATGAAGGTGATGAGGTCATTTGTGCCTCAGTCTGAATGTTTTACCTCTTTAATTGGGATGTGGTTCCAATGTTTTCTCATTCTTCTTTTCATCCCGACCTACCTGCTTATCTTACTTGCCTTTTACAGTTCTGCTCCTCCACAATTTCAGTGATAGAGAGCAATGTCCCCTCCAGTTCCTCTTGTACTTCCAACACTTGATCTATTTTGGTAAACAAGATGACAAAGGTGCTCTCTTGCACATTGTGCCAGGTGCACCATGGCTCAGAGTGCAGGGCAGGGGTTTTATCCACCTACTGCTTATTTATTCCCTCCAAACTGAAGCATGCCCTTGGGAGCTAGCATGGATAGAACAGCTCCACGTACCCACCCTTTGAAGGGAAAACCCCAGGTGAAAATCAAAATGAAACAAACTCTTTATGACCTATGGACCTGTTTCTTGTAGAACAGGTGTTTCCAACACTGGAAATTCAGGTGCTTTTTGCCCTGCTCCAGGCTCTGGAGGTGGTCCAAAGCTGCTCTTGGGAGACCCTGGTGAGGCAGGTGTATTTTGCATGCCATAAGCCAATGTGTCACTAGTCCACAGTCTCTCTGAACTCCATAATTTCCTGAAAAAAGGGTTCTTCCTTCCAAGTCCTTTGATGGATGAAGACCTTTCTCAAGCTTTCCACCCACAGAAGAGATTAATTTGGAAAATGCCAGCAGTGAGGCCTCGCGCTGGCAACAGCGCTTCTGCCCTGCCCTTAGCTGAGCAGCAGGTGCTCCCTGTGCCATCCCTGTGCACGGACAGGGGAACACGAGTCCTGTGGCCCTGTCGCACCCACACCATGCCCCAGCTGTGGCACTGGGACATGCGGATGATAAGCAGGGGGGAGCCTGTGCCTGGGTTTCACCCTGGTGAGAGTTGTGCGTGTGTAGCACTGTCTGAAATAAGATTCAAGGGATCAAAACCTCCCTGTCTCCCAGGTTGTGTGTGCATGCTTTACCACCAGGAAAGCTGTCCAAGTGGTGATATTGTTAGGGATTCTGGGACAGTGGGGATTGTGCTTATGGACGAAAATTCAAAGCTGTGAAGATGATAACCTGTGGGACTTTTTAGGAAGCACAGGAAGCAAGTAAGAAAAGGATAAATAAAGAATGGGGCTGATGGACTTTCTCCCCTGTGTCTTTAGTTCATGCAACACCCAGATCTTTCAACTCTTGTGTTCACTGTAAGAGCCCTTGTGGAAAAATGGGAACTAGGTTGATGTTAGGAGTGCTGCACAGGAGACCCATCCATGGTGAATCTGTGGGAGATGATTCCTGCCCTGGATCTGACGAAGCTACTCATCTTCTCAGATTCTATTCAGCACTTTGTCTTTCCAAATGGTCAGGGCAGTTTGGAAAAGTTGGTATGGGAGTGCTTTAACAAATAATCCCACAAAGTAGTGAAGGATGTTGATGGACAGGTCTGTTCAGTTGTGCCATTTTAAAGAATTCTCCTCTCTGCTGTAACCCAAAGCAGGCCATTTTCATTGTGCCCCTGCAGAACCTCCTTTGCTAGGGCTGTGGGAACGACTGGAATCTGAGTTTTCAGAGCTCTGCAGAAGGCACTCCTACAGAGAGCAATGTAGGTTCTCTGGGCAGGGTAGGGTATGACCGATCTGACCTGGTCTGCAGGCAGGATTGGGTAGCTGATGATGCCCTCTAGTGACTTTCTAAAGAGAAAATGGGATGGAGCAAATAGAGAGGGAATGTTTTTGAGCTGGTAAAAGACCTGTGCTGATAGAGAATTCAGGGCCCCTCTCTTTATTTTTCTGTCTGACTGAATGCAATTATTGTATTTATTGCCAGCAGCATGTTAAGCTGTTCCAACATAGAGAGGCCTTTGTGAAATATTGGGCTTGGTATAGTTTAACTCTTGACCCTTTTTGTTAAGGAATTCTGCTCTACTCTAGTAGAGTTAGCATAAAATAAAATAACACAGCTATACTATTCCTCTTTAAATAAGAAGATAAATTTTTATAATACAAGGGCTATGTTTTCATACAAACCTTATTACTCATACTGTCTGTTTTCTTGCCAAGGGAAATTCAGATTAAAAAAATATAAAAACTGAATTTATTCTCTGCACTCATTCAGTGGTCCTTACTTAACTTTCGGGGATGTCTCCACAATTTCCTTATTTTTTTCCAGCTGAGTAAAATGGAATTTGAATCAGAGGTTTTATAAGAACAGTGTTAGTTTTGTGGGCAGTGCTTTCTGAATGCAGATGAGTCAGTTGTAAGGAGTGTAAGAGCAGTGGGTATAAAAGGTTGACAAGCAGCACGTTTGCATTCAAAGTACTCTGACCTATTCAGCCCCTTTGGTGTGCCTTCAGTGCTCCATGAACTGATCCTTTCTGCAGAAATGCTCTTGTTTGCTCCCACACTCTCATGTCTGTGCAGCTTTTCCTGTTTCCTTTGTAGCAGAACATCACAAAAGATCCTCTTCTGTGACATCTATCACATATATACATAATGCTTTAATTCTTGAATTACGATCAGAATTTTACTGTATCATTTTTCTTGGAAGGAGACCTCTCTTGGGTGTGTGTATGTGCATCTTCTCTTATCACTGAAAATATGTCAATGCTAAATAAAAAAACTCCAAATCATCTCACATCTGAAAACTTCAGCAGTTTCCCTTGTTGTTTCACCATGGTTGTTCATGGCTTTGTTTAGCCTGAGGTGAAGGAGTAGGATAATGAGGAGGAGAAAATATATCCTCTTTGTGCTTGGCAAAGGAGCCACCATCCTGCCCCTTCAGTGCCTATCATTTGTTCTCAGAATGCGTGAATTTGGCCAAATATTTAACAAGCAAATATTGTACCAAATCTGCATCCTCTTAGTTTGCTTTACCCCTGGTATCTTCAAATACTCATCCTGCAGGATCTCCAGGATGAGGGGAGGGCTGTCCTCCTGCTCATGGGTTGTGCCCAGCCCAGCGTGGCCCTCAGCCCTCACTGTCACCTCTAGACCAGCACTGTACCAGTGGGTGGTGTGTGAGGTTGCAAGGGCTGCATGGGAAGCCTGCAGGCAAAATGAGCACCAGGTAGAATTGGTGAGCTGAAAAGGGATGCAGAAAAAAGGGAGGGGACACTTAGAACAGAGGTGATGAATTGAAAAAGGTAGGGAAAACAAAATGATGTATTTGACTTCCAATTCAACCAGGTTTTGTGTGTCTCTATGCTCCCAAAGCCTGGGAAGCAGAGCTGCCATTTTTGTGAGAGTGACAAGGGTGACAGAGGAGGAGAGAAATACACAAAGCAAAGTGTTTTGGAAATGGAGCAGATAAAACCCAAGTAACATGCCACAACGTGCCCCAGCCTTTTATCTTTGCTGTCACTTGCCAAGTGACCATCTGAAATAATCAGAGGCTATTAATTAGATTAGCAATAAGAATTCAGTAGGTGGAAAAGTGGGACAATCTGCTTACATTACACATGTCAGCACATATGACTTCCGTGCTAATTCAAGGTGTCTGTTTTGACAGATCTTTCAAGCTGACAGCAAATGCTCTGGATGGAAAGAGGTGTATTTAATCTGTATTTCACTACTTACAGATCTCAATTAGAAGAGGGTAAAAAGTGTGTTAGACCGTGTACTAATAGGCCCTGTGTGAAAAGGGCATTATGCCTACAGAACCTCCCATCTGAGAGGATAAAGTGAGATGTGAAATAGAGGGAGGTGCCTCTATTTGTTTGGCTTTAGGAGACCTCCAGTAAGACTGTCAATTATCGAGATTAATCTTATTCTTTGATCACACTCTTTTTTCATGTAGTAGCTGTCCTTTTTAATGTACACAAATGCTTAAAAAAAAAGAAAGCCCTACCTTCTCAGTACTCTTATAATTCAAATTGTTTTCTTAGTAACTTTTTGTGCACATGTTTTTATATATAGATAATATTTTTGAAAGCTTGAGTGAGTTCATGCAGTACTGCAGGAGAAGAAAGCAAGCCTGTGCAGGTGAATTTGAAAGAGCAGGTCTCTTTAGGACATGTGATGTGCAAGCTTAGAGCTGTATGACATGGTCTTTTCTGGCTGTTCTGCCTGCACTCGTGGGCATCCCTTCAGCTCTCACTCTGCCTGATTCCCTCCTATGGGAGGGTGCTCTTTAAGGGTGTGCCTGGCCATCATCACGGGACAGTTCCAATTTATTTGCTGTTTTTCCACATTAACAGTTAGTACAGATGGTGCAGGTGCAGGATGTCACACCTGTGTGCCTACATGGGGTGAGGAAGAAAATGGCTTTTCTCCTTGTCAGACAGGGTGATGGTGAAGGAAGAAGACTTTCCTAGATATACATTAAATATTTGAGCAGGGATTGACAACGGAACAGGAGAATGCCTCACTGCTATGTCCCTTTAGTTTACTGGGGAAAAAAAAAATAATTAATTAGTAAATTTGTTCTATTAGGAATTATTGGGGGAGGTTTTACTCATTTTCTTTATCCCAGTATAAGGGCTTATCATGGACCTGAAAAATTTATTTCTGTGTGTTTACAGTCCCTGCGTGTTGATGTATTGGGGTTTTTGTTTTTTTTAGTATCAAGTAGTAATCTCTGGAACTGTGGTTTTTAAAGTACCTCTGTGCATGTACTCAAACCACAGATCTTCCAAGTTTATGCTTTTTCTTCATGCTGTATCTGAAAAAGCAGAATAGATAAAAGAAACTTATCACATTTTCACGGGAATTAACACTTCAGAGTGGATGGCTCTTACATTTAAGCAAGTTGTTCTTTGCCTATTGTTGGAATATCACAGACAGACTGACAGGAATAGGTCTCTGCAGGCAGAACTGAGAGCAGGGTTTGGCTGCAAAGCCTGGATGACTGGGAAGGGTACACAGGAGGGCAAGAACCTGTGTTGTAATTGCATAACTGACAGTTGAAAAAAGGCCGCCTTCAATTATGAACTAAAAAGTGCACAAGAAACACTGAGATAGAGATTCTTTTAATCCTACACTTTCAGTCACATGATGGGACAGGACCACACTTCGAGGCAATCTGGTTTTCTTCCTATAGATTTAGGATTCTTCCACAATTCCCTAATTGCTGTGGAATGTTGGTAATAACAAGCAGGGCATTATCACTACATCTGAATTGTACAGCACTAGAATAGTTTGCATTTCTTTAGTCTCATTTACCATGGGGAATTTAGATGTAACCTGACTGGTGAACCTACATGATTAATATTCCTCTTTTTAGGCATGCAGAAATTGAGATGAAGTGTGCTGGTATTTTTTTCCCCTCCACACTGTACATACTAGAAAAGCCTGAGATTGGAACACATCCTTAAAGGGTTAATTGCCCTAACCCCTAAAGTATATCTACAGCTTGCACAAAAAATCTTCATTCTCAGCTTCAGGGTCTTAGGCATAGTCCAAAGAAATTCACAGAAGGAACTTCTTAATGGTTCTTAACTTCTGTGTTCTTCAATATAGAATAGGTTTTCTCAGGCTTTCAATATACATTGCATTTCTAAGAAACACATTCAAAATGTATTAATACTGAGAACATGCATAATCTCCTATTCCTGGGACCTGCTTTGTGAATGGTTGAGTGGCCAGATCACAGTTCTAACACTCCTTCTAGGGTCTATTTCTACAGCACACAGAATTCATACACTTCTTACCTGCTGGTTTTGACTGCACTGTAAGACAGCAAAAGATTTGAACCAAGGCTTATTTGAACTAAATAAAATTTTAGTGCTTTTAAAATCTACACAGACTATTTCTAAATACCACTTCATTTTGAGCAAAATGTAGTATATCTTTTCAGTAGAAAGTGGATCTTTACTTTCTCAGAATTGACATCGGAGAAACTCCGCTCCTCTGGCAGATGAGGTTTACTAATTAAGTGAAAGTGTGTCATGCTGACTACTTTAAAATGCTTCATTATTAATATCTCTCTTTTTTTTTTTCCTCTCAGAGGAACACATGTAATATAACAGAGTGGTTTGGATGGTGATTACCAAACAGTGGTACACAAAGAACAAAATGTATTAAAGAGAGGAGGATCATGTGTGTGTGCTGGGTTTGGCTGGGATAGAGTTAATTTCCTTCAGAGTACCCAACACAGGGCTATGTTTGGATTTGTGCTGGAAACTCTGTTGATAGCACAGGGACTGGAGCAGCTGTGTGGGGTTTAGTGCCTGGCTGGGCTTGAGCCACAACACAGTGGGTTGAACTCTCTCTGTGAAATGCTCTTACACTGTTAAAGTGCAAGTCACAAGAAGCAAAATGACAGTCTCTCCTTTCCATACAAATGTGAAAACAACTAGATACCCTGTGTTGATAGATGGAGGAAAAAATTACATAATTTTTGGATTTTCTGTTTCCCAGCAGCGCAGTTAGCAGTATGCCCAATAGCTCACTATCCATTATGACCCCAAAAGTGTAAAATCAGTGTCACAGAGAAGTAGTTTTTGGTCTGATTGGTGAGGTCTGGTGAGAGCTCAGGACCCTGGAGATATGGGTATTTTGTATTTCCTTCTCCCCTCATTATGATTCTGAAGGATGTGTGCTGAAATGCCCAGCCCATTGCCCAGGATCTCTCAGCCATCTGGTGACCCCTACTAGCCTTGACCAGACTGGAATGATTGCTCAGCCATTTAACTGTGGGAGATAACATTAGCCCAAGTTCTTGGCCATAACCCCTCAGTTTCCAGGCTAGTGCATGTAGGCAAGATGAACCTATCACAGCTGTGGTTTAATGGGTAGAAACAATTAAGTAATTATAAATCAATGAGCTCTGTAACTCTGGCATTATAATAATTACATTTTAAAAGGCACTACTTAGTTACAATTCAGGAATTATTTACAGGCAATAATTAAGGTCAAACTGACTTCCTCCTGTTACACAGAGCATTTGTATGAGCAGCATGTCAAACTATAAATAATTAAAGGCAAACCTAATTGCCTAGTGTACTGAAGTGTGTCATTATCCTAGAGATTATGCTCTTGTGTCTATCACTGGTTATATTTTAAAGATAAAATATGTCTTTTTTTAATAAAAATGCAAATTGTCTTAATATGTTACTTTTTGGTTAGAATGGTATGATTTCCTTCAGGGTTTTCTTACTCAACCCACAGGAAAGGGAATAAACTTACAGGAAAAAGAGTATGGCATATTCCATGCATGAAGCAATCCTATGAAGAAAGAATAGATGAGAAAAATTAGTGCAATCATTTTACAGGATTATTCCCCACAGTATATTTCCCAGTGCTTTGTCTGGTCTAGTTTGCAAAGATGCAAATGATGTTGGTTTTATTGCTTCCCTTAGGGGAGATTATTCCAGTCTAATAACACTCACAGTTAGGAAATTTTACTGATGTTCAAACTGTTTTTCTTTACCTGACTTTACCCCCATTGCTCCTAGTCATAAATTCCCACAGGCAATTCAGGATAGCTCCTCTCCTTCCTGGGTGTTCTGAGCCAAGCAACACACAAGTATTTCTTTTAATCTTCCACTGGAGTCTCTCTGCACGGTGGACACTGCAGCCTTGGAGAGCCTCCAGGCTTGGAAGCAGCCTCTGGTCCCCGCCCTGTGTCCCCATGTGGGTCAGGGCCTGGACACAGCTGTGTGCAGAGATGGCCATTCCTGCAATGCTCACCCCACAGAGGCCTGTGTCCCCACTGGAGTCAGGGCCTGGACACAGCTGTGTGCAGAGATGGCCATTCCTGCAATGCTCACCCCACACAGGCCTGTGTCCCCACCAGGGTCAGGGCCTGGACACAGCTGCGTGCAGAGGTGGCCATTCCTGAAATACTCACTCCACATAGGGCCCTCATGGTACCCACTGACCCATCAAGCATTCCCTTGCAAAAGGATTTCTTTTCCAGTTGGAAGAAAATCACCTCCATGTTTGGTAACCTCAAGGAAAGGGAATCCATAGGATTAGCATACAGTCATAAAGGTAGGGTGGGATCCCAGGAGGTCTCTGCTCGGACCTCCATCACAGAGAATGGCAAACCATGAAAGCAGACCATGTTGTAGAAGGTTTGCCCAGATGGGTCTCAAAAACCCTCAAAACCACACATTCCCCAGCCTTTCTCAGTGATCTGTTTGGACACTCCATTTTGTCACTAAGATATTTTTTACCTTGCACACAGCCAGAAACTAATCTTTTGCTTGGTAGTCTCCTAGGATTCATTTTATGTTTTAGCAGAAACAGCAGTCAAAAATTGTCTCGTGAGCTTTGAAAGGTGGAACAGATTTCTCCAGGTTTGGGTCAGCAGGATGTTTTCAAGTTACCTTCCCTCCTTCTTTCCATTCTACTGATAATTTTTTTAAATGTTAAACCTGGAGGAAAAAAAAAAAAAAAGTCTTTACATTAATATCTTAACAAAGCATACTTAATGCTTGTGTTAAAACACTTTGAATTTAGTCTTATAATTATGAGTAATTTCATAAAATGTTGCTAAGTTTCTAACAAAGTACTTCACATTACATGACCACGGTTGTCACACTGTGCAGTGTTTCTGCACTATTTGTATGGAGAGTGGAATTTTCCGCAGGGAATATTCTTCTCTCCTGTCATGATATTGACACCAGATGCCCTTGGTGACGTCTCCTAAAGGGATTTGCTTTCAGAGTCTGGTGTACAACAGAGACTCTGTCGCCAAACTGCCATCCCTGTCAATGCTCCTTTGCTTTCTCTGCATTCCTGCTGCTGAACAGGAACTGAGCCTTTTCCTGCTCCATCTCACCTCCTCTTTTTAATCTCCATTGCCACTGGATAATTAAGTCACTTATGGTTCCCTTCCCTGAAATATATTGCTGTATCTCAGAATTCTGGCAGACTTGATTATCACCTGGGAATTGTGCTCCTCCCAGATGGATGTGCCACTGATAAAGGGATAATATCTGTCCTTTTTGCAACTGCAAGTGTAGTGCACATTTATTTAATTTTTTTTTTTTTTTTGTAGCTAACAACCTCTATTTCTTGCAGTCTTTGGGAGACCTCTGCCTCTTCTTGCTCTCCTCTGTCACTTCCAGATGCCATATTTATTGAAGTGGGATTGTCAGTCTCGCATTTTTCGGTTGTAGCTGCATAATCTTTACTCAAGTGCAGCCTGGGCTTTGGTAGATTCCCTGCCTCCATGTACTCAAAATTATTTTTGAACAGTCAGTTTTGAATTGCCCATTCTCTTTTTGTTGAGTTGAACATATCTGTGTAAGTGTAGCATCCTCCACCTGACCCTTTTTCAAGTTCTAATCTGTTTTTCTTCCAGTTTCTTGAATTTTCTTATTGATAACTACAACAGTCACCATTGTTTTCTGAGGCTCTTCTCCATCTTTTATTCTGAGTTAAGGGTTTTGTAAAATATAGTTGCAGTGCCCCATACACCAACAGAATAATTTGACTAAAATATAAAAGCCACAGTATTTGTAACGGGGAAAATAAGCATTAGGTTAGGAACAGGTATATCTGTAAAGGGAGCAAAATAGAATGCCTGCTTTATAAATTATTGCAAGGGAAAATTATATGTCTTTATGATAAAAGGTTTCCAAAACTCAAGGATGATGTATTTCATACAAAGGCTGCCTAGGAAACCATTTCAAAAATAACAAAATGAAAGAGTTATGTTCTAAAGCAAATGTGTTTATTCTTCATCTAACAAAATATCGGGTTGACAATGAGATTCTTTTGTGGAGATGTACAGATACGCATAGAATCCAAAATAATAACTTTGGGATACTGGAATAGCCTTTA
Organism: Zonotrichia leucophrys gambelii; assembly: GCF_028769735.1. Classification (NCBI taxonomy): domain Eukaryota; kingdom Metazoa; phylum Chordata; class Aves; order Passeriformes; family Passerellidae; genus Zonotrichia; species Zonotrichia leucophrys. The sequence goes on along the minus strand of NC_088175.1, from coordinate 38,731,100 downwards.
GCAAAAGTATTTCAAAGGGGACAGGATTTTCAAAAACTTGGCTTTGTCTTAAGAACCAAATCAACTCAGCCTGTTCTGAAAGACTTGTGGCACACATGGCTTTGAGCACTTCTGAAAATTTGCCTATGGAGGTGGATCCTGAGCACTTGAAAAAATTATCCTTGAGCTCTTTGGAAAATCTGGCTACATTTTAGACAAATGCCTGTTCTATGATCTCTTGCCTTTTGATATACCAAAGCTTCTCGTTGCTATTTGATGAACTGCTTGCTGACAGATATTTATTAGTTTTTAGCTGACTTTAAAAAAATAAGGGAGGAGGGGAATCTTGGATTTTGTAGAGATGTGACTAAACTATAGAGGGAAAATAAAACAGCCAGCCAAGCAATCAATGGAATCTCTCAGTCTCTTGAGATGACCCAGAGGGTGCAGTCCAACTGCAGGCCTGGAGAGACTTTCTTGCACTCCAATCTTTAGTTGCACAGAGCTTTCCAGGTTTTATTGATGCCACTGAGAAATGTTTGCATAGCCTTTTCCACCAGCAAGGGGTAGCAAAATTTTTGTGCTTATGCAGAGAGTGGTTAGACAATTTGGGAAGTATTTCACAGGTAAGTACCATAACTAATCCCACCACAGAATAAGTTTTTTCTCATAAAAGAAATAAGAGCATGTGTAGTGAGATGTATCCAGTATTTCACAAAAAGCTGATTTTAAGTATAATTTACAATGTCTGTATTAATCTAATTTAGTGTAGCAGGCATTTATCAAGTTTTCTGGATAACATTCATTACATTGCATTCATGTTTTTCTGGTACACATTTTGACACAACACATCATGCCTATTTTCCATCCTGACTGCATAAATGTTCACCTGGCCATTCTTTTCCAGCCTCCCACCCACTGAAGAGCATCTCAAGTGAATGTACAGAATACACATTCCTGTGTATTTAACTGACAATAAAAATTTTGGGGCTTCCCTGCATTTCTGAACATATATTGGACAAAATGTAATCTGGTGCAAATTCAGATTGGATCGGCAGGGATATCTTGGCTGGCCTGGAAGTGTCCTAGATGAAACTGTAAGGTACCTGCTGTAATATACTCCCATGACAGAGGCTGATTCCTGCCAGACTGTCTGGAAGAACTCTGCTGAATTCTTTTTCATCCATGTATATTGAAATGGGCCATTTTTTTTTTTTTAATATGCCTCTCTTGCTGTACTCACAGATGTTAAATTTACAAGAGTAGTAATTATTTGCTGGACTAGGTGGTTAACTTGCTCTTGTTTCAACTACCAGTGTTATCCTGACTAATCAGTATTTAATTTTGCATTCCACCTCTCTATTGACCTTTGAAAATACTTTTTGCTATCAATCAGATAATAGTACATAGTAGGAATTATTTCAGATCTTATGTGGATGATTAATTCTCTGCTTTTTAGCCTGGTGAGAAGAGTATGCTTCTTCAATGCATTTCTCAAAATTACATTAAAGTAGTTTCTGACCAATAGAAGTGGCAGAATTGTGCTATGGGTGCAGTGATCCAAGCTACATGATAGAAGACAACATCAATGCTTTGTTTTTAGAAGTTGTTTGCTTATTCCCCATAGCCTCTTTTCAAAGATTATCCAAGAGATGCTTAACTATAGGAGCAAGGTAAAGATGTGATTGCATAATAGATATGGTTTAGGATGAGTTTTAATCTGTACTGAATCTTCTCACTAAATAATGAATGATATGTAGCTGATGGAAGAGATACAGGAGAGAAAGAGCAGCTGGTGTTTTGACTTATTCTATGGTATTGTAATTATGTTTCTAAATCTGTGCCAGGTGCTTTAACAATTCTAGCAAGGATTTATTTTATGTGGATGTAAATAAATACAGATTGTGGTTAATTTTCCTGTTTCCTGAAATAAAACTTTACAGGTGTCAGTGAAAACAATGAGACTGAGGCCTAGAAAAAATAGGAGAATTTATTATTGGAACTGTGCAGGAAAAGTAATGGGGTGCTTGAGAGATTGACTGGGTAGAGAGGGGTGATTTAGAAAAGATTTAGCAGGTTATTTCAGTCCACCAAAAGGTCTGATTTGTCTCAGTAAGCACATGAAAGCTAAAAAGTGACCAAGCTTAGGGCATGAGCCCACAGAGCAAAAAATGACTGGATGGGTACATCTTGTATGGGTAAGTCATTTATCAATTGAAAAATACCTTGCAGATTGATGACAGAAGCTAAGCAGCAGGGAATACAGGGGGGAAAATCAAAACAAACAGATGAGATGTAATAAAAGAGCAAGGCAGAAGAGATTTGCATACAATTTTTTTGACTCACCTGCTTGAAAGCTTGACCAGCATCATGCTTGGTTATTTACTGAATTGCACCAGTACAGGGAACCAAAGCACCAGATCTGGTCTGGGTTTAAGTAGGTGGTGAAGGGCCACTGGCTGAGTGAAAGTTGCTGACTGGCAGCAGAGAGAGGCTCCTGCCAGGGCTGAGGGGCTGATGGAAGCACAGCCAGGCCTGGAGAGGCACCCAGGGAGCCCAGAACAGTGTCAGAGGGGCACAGAGGGCAAGGAAGGGTTTGCAGCTGCCAATAGCACACCCGTCAGTTTGAGGACATCCTAAACTATTATATTCTTAAGGGTTTGACTTGATTCGAATTTAGATACATATTTTAATGCAACATAAATCAGATAACATTGGTTGTCTCCACTGAAAGCATAGAAATAAATGGAAAAGAAACGATCTTGTTCAACCCATTGTGGAAAAAGCTTGAGATTTTTGTGAAATGTGGTCATATTTTCTATTTCACAAAATGGTTTTTTTGGTGGTTGTTTTTCTTTTTTCTTCTTTTTTTAAAATTTTCTCTAAAACCATATGAGATTATAACAAATCTCATAATTTTCCATTTAAGTCTCTATGACAGTGGTTATTGTGCAATTTGCATTTCAACATACAGTTATGCTCTCTGGACTTGAGCCCTACTGGAGCATGATCAACCTCAGGATAAAAAACAAAGAGAGGATATAATTATATATACTCACAGGAGATGAAAATTAAAACTGTTTTCAGTTTATAGATGTCAAATGGGCTTGAGTCAATTAGAAAAATCATCTTTCACCATATGTTGTAGCAGTTAATTAATTTTAAAGTGAGGGGTGATCACCTAGTGCAACTTCTTAAGCAGTTGTGCTTTTTTCAGTGATAAACAAAGTATTAAATCTTTTCCCTGCTGCAGTCCCTAGCAGCAGAAACCAGTCCTCACCAAAATCATAAAACCTTATTCCTTATCCTCCTCTAAATCCCTCCTCAAAACGTTTTTCTGCTATAATGCTCATGAACCACTCCCATCAGTTAGACAAGTAGTGAGCTGCAGTGAAGTCTGTTTGCTTTACAACTGTAAAGCAGACTTTCCAATCCACTCCCACCTTGTTCATCTCTTTCATCTGTTGCTTTTATCCTGTCTGATAAGAACCCTGTTAGAACTGTGATGCAGGAACTCTTTCTTATTATTGTTTGCAAAATACCTAATTAAATGGAATCCTTTCATTTGGGGTTTCTAGGTGCAACTATAATATAAACAGTAAATAGTAACTTTGGGAGATTACCATTAACCCAAAAGTCTCAAAATAAGACCTCATTAGTAGGTGATGTGCAGTGCACTGCGGTGCCACAACAGAACCTCAGCACCAGACAAATCCTGCCCACTGACAAGGAGGAATGTTAATAGATTTGTGGAACTGTGCCTGTGTGAGTCTGTACAGCTTGCTCTCAAAACACCATCCAGACTAGGATGTTGGAACAAAAAGTATTTCCATTGTAAGATATTTTGTAGTACGCAGCAAAGTATTCTGTACACACTTAGGTCTGTTTTATTGGTTTTCTGGTTGACCACCTGTGCCCAAAGAGCCTCCCACAGTAACAGAGCTTAGAAATAAAGTGTAACATGGGATTGCTCACACTGGGACCATAATAGCATATCTTGTCCTGCTGTGAAAAGTGTTTCATCCCAGAAGGTAAACCTTACAGGAGAGGTAGCAGGTGAAAGAGCTGGGTCACTTCTGTGTGACTGGGCTTTTAGCATGCCAACATGGCTGTGATATTGATAATTAAGTCAAAACTGGCAATGAAAATGAATACCCAGGGCATCACTAAGCCAAGAGGAGAACACTTTGTCTTTTGAGAAGTCTGTATAACTGGTCATACCTGTTCTAAAATGAGTACATTCTTTGAAAAGCATTAAAGGAAACTGACCTTACCTTAGTGCCTAATCATAATAAATGACAGACTGAGTTAATTATTACTTGGCAATTCTTTATTTAAACTTTGTACTAAGATTCATTTGCAGTATATTCTTTCATGCAGAACATAAAAGATGTAATTGTGTGCAGAGTGGGGGTGGTGTTTCCCTAGGTCAAGTAAGGAATAATTCCTTTATATATTTGCCCTGTATGAAAAATACATGCAGGCTGTACATGAGTATCCCAGTTTATGGGACTGCTTCTAGTAATTGTTTGCACAAATTGAGGACAGTCACTTTCCTAATGCTTGGGTGTCACTTTTCTTCTTAGACTGGTAGAAGGGAGCAACATATTGATGTGTTTGCACAGTGCAGCAGAAACTGGGTGAACCCTTCAACACCCAGTCTTTATCCTTGCCCAGCACATGTATCAGTATTTCTGAATTAGCTGGTCTGATCACTCCATGCCACAGTCTTGTAGGACCTGGTAAAAAGTCAGGGCCCAGACTTTGCTCCCAGGCCATTGATTAGCCATCCCCTGGGATAAAACAAAGGAATTTTTGCTGAACCTTTATACTTCAGTGGACTGAAGTTGGCTTCTGCCTTAAGAAACCTGCTACAGACACTGTCTCACTGGATCATTTTTTTGGCCCAAAACGTGTGTGTAGCTTTTGTATGTGTCCCACAGGTGTAGTTGTTGCACCAAGAAATTTTTGTGAATTAACAGAAGTATGGGACATGTGAAATGAAATGTAAGCAAACAGAAGCAGAAGTCAGGTTGGAAAACATTAATGTAATTTCTGAAAATAATGCAGCATCATGAGAAAAGGGAAATACTAGCAAATACTCTGGGGTTTTATTCTGCAAAGAAGGATTCTTCTTTTTATTTAGGCATCCTCTTTCCCCCTCCCTAGCTCTCCCACCCTCCAAATAACAAGTTTCACCTCCCTCCCCCCCCCAAATCCACCCAAAATAAAAACTAAAAGCCAAACCCTCTGGAAACTCCTGAACCTGACTTCCCTGGATAACCGTCAGGTTTCTATCAAAATCAATAGGATCCTCTTGAGATTGAGATAATTCAATGCCAAACTTGTAAATAATTCTCAGCCAGGCATGAAAGATTTCTTCCAGCACATTGCTCCTCAAAATCCCTGCCTTTTCTCCCATCTTTGAGGGCTCTTCCTACAGCTCACAGCTGTATTTTGAGCTCAAAGCCCTTGGCCATTCCCTGCCTTGGGAATGGTGGCAGGCTGGTGGCATCTCCCTGGGCTTGTTTTCAGCAGGGCATGAAGCTTGCCGTGCGCGAGAAGGGAGAACAAGCTGAGTCAACATCAACACAAAGGTTAAGAGGGAAAGTCAAACCCAACCACTTCAGTCATGGCTGGCTGATGTTTGTTAGCAGTGTCTGGGCTGGTACAGGTGAGCTAGAGAGCACCAACAAAAGCCTAGACTCCATTCAACTTTAGAAGTTTCCACGGAGAGGGAAAAGGAAGAAAAGTAATTGCCTTTGCTGCAGGGGATCAGGAGTGGTGTCTTAGCTGCACGCCACACACAGAAATAAGCTGTGAAAGTCATCTCTGGACATCCTGTGGGGGACTGGAACCACAAAGCTGCTAACAGACACTTTAATTAGAGCTGAAGTTACTGGCCCTCAGGGCAGCTTCTTGTAGTAGCCTTTCTCTGCAAGTACTTTGGGTTCCCCTACTCAGCTCTCTGGGAGTCTGCCCTGTGGAGCTCTCATCTCAGAAGGGTCCAGGATGTGTGGCTATATCACAGAGGAATGCAACCAATTACAGGGGAAGGAAACTTGTTTTTCCAGCGTAGGGAAAATGAATGGTGTGCCACAGAGTGCTCATTGTTTCATCACTGTTTTTTCTGTTATCGAATACTTTTATAAAGTAAATGTTTTTCTAAGCTCTACTATTTTTCTGCCCTTTAGATACTCTTGTTCTAGGTTCTTCACCCTATATTTTTCCTAGTGCTTTCTTCATGTGTGTGTTTCTTAATGTCCTCTTGGCATCTAAAGTCTTTGTCCTATTTGACTTTTTCAATAGGCTTCCTTTTCCCTTCTTTTTTTTTTTTTTTTCCTTTATTCTCTCTTTTATATTCCTCTCCCTTTCCCCCAGTATTGTATTTATTTATTAACTGTACTTAAACAGCCTCAGTTGACCACAACTGACCTTCTACCATGAGGGCATATTATACTGGTCACAATCTACAGAGCATAGCAGAAAGGAATTTTATCCTCTTTTCACAGATAAGGAAAACATGGCTCCAGCCATTCAGTGTCTTGACCTAACCCATGAAAGGAAACCAGATGCTTTTTGTGGTTGAGAGGAGGACAGGATAGAATAAGATAGCATAGAATAAAATATTATATTTCAGTTGGAAGGGACCTACAGTGATCATCCCTAGTCCAGCTGCTTGGCTACTTTCAGGGCTGACCAGAAGTTAAAACCTGTTATTAGGGAGAGTGCCTATTTTATCAGGGAAAGTCCCAAATGCCTCTGAAATACTGACGGTTTTGGGGCACTGACCAACTCTTTAGAAAGCCCATTCCAGTATTTGACCACCCTCTCAGCAAAGAAATGCTTTGCAATGTCAAGTAAGGGTTTATCTCCCCTGACACAGCTTTGAACCTGCCCCATCTGTCCTGTCACTCAGTACCTAAGAGAACAGATCAGCACCTGCCTCCCTCTTCCCCTTCTTAGGAAGCTGTGAAGACCAAGGAGGGCACAGCTCAGCTTCCTTTTCTCCTCACTGGACAAAGCCAAAGACTTAACTTCCTTGCTATAGGACATTCCTTCCAGCCTCTTCATCAGCTGTTTTGCCCTTCTCTGGATACATTCACATCCCTTCACATCCTTCTTAAATTGTGGGGCCCAGAACTGCCCACGGTGAGCCAAGTGAGGCTGCACCAAAGCTGAATACAGTGGATTATCACCTCTTTTGACCATCTGGAGATGCTTTTTGATGCACCCCAGGATGGAATTTGACCTCTGGGCTGTCAGGGCACATTGCTGACTTCTGCTGAGCTTCTGTAAACCAGCACCCCCAGATCCCTGCTGCCACTCCTCTCCCAGTTTGTACTTGTGCTCAGTGTTCCTCCATCCCAGGTGCAGAATCCAGAATTTGTACTTGATAAATCTCATCCCATTAACAGCAGCTTAATGCTCCAATCTATCCAGATGTCTCTGCAAGGCCTCTTGTCCTTTGAGCCAGTCCACAGCATCTCCCAGTCTGGTGGTGTCAGCAAACCTGCTGATGATGCATTCAGCTCCTGCATCGAGCCATTGATACAAACATGGAGCGAGACTGAGCCCAGAGCTGAGCCCTGAGCAATGCTGCTGCTGAACTGCTGCCAGGCAGGTGAAGCCCCCTTCACTACAACCCTGTGGCTTTCAGACACATCTTGTCCCAGCACACTGTGTACCTACTCACCCCACAGCTGGACAACTTGTCCAGAAGGACACTGTGAGGGACAGTATCAAAAGCCTTAGGAAAATCCAGAAAACCCAGGTTGTTCATGAGTCCCACTGATACAAGGCTATCAGTCTTTTTTTTTTTTAAACCACACCCTCTATGTACACTTTGTTTCCTCTGTTGTAATTTTCCAGAGCGAACAGTACTCACCCCGGCCACTTTGCTGAGTGGATACATTTCCACCCATTCAGTAGCAAGGATCTCAGGTTACAGGATGTTTCACCAAATACAGAACACCTGTATTGCATAACTCAAGCAAGTTGAACAGTACACCCATCTTGAAAAAACACTAGACACACAAGTTAATTGCATAGTTGCTGTGGAAAAAAAAAAACTCCACTAAAATTAATTATTTGGTGGTAACTATTCTGTGACTCTATCAGCAATGGTAATAACTTGCATGTTTAACTTAAGGTAGCACGTTCAGTGTTTGCTATTTTCCAATAATCATGTAACTGACTGATATTTAAACATTTTAAAATTACATTTTGGAAGAATGCTTGCACAAAAAATCCCAAGCTAACACAGCAAGAAAATGTTACTCCCATGACCTCTCTAAACATTACTGACAACTCTTATCATAACTTATTAAAAAATAAATGGAAAAAATAGAGCGAGTACCCTTGTTTAATTTTATCCTTGTACTGCTGTAGGGCAATGGGGAAGGGTGCACAACTGGGGGAAAAGGAGGAAGAGAAGAGGTACTTGATTGACATGTATAAATGAAGATCAAACAGTCTTTTTGGTTTTGTTGTCCTCTTGTGTGGCAAATGATTTGGTTGAAGACAGGTTTTTTGAGTTACATGGTGAAATTAATGCTCTATCTCATTTACAAAGCAAAAGGACTGTCGTCCTTTTACTCTGGGTGACATTAACTCTCCAAACCCCAACTTCTCATTCTGAGAGCTAGATAGAATCAGCTTCATTTAATTTGAGTGGAAATGAAATATCCAATAAATCTAATAATTAGATTTGAAGTTTCTAAAGTGGACATAAATATTTGGCTGATAAGAGAGAAAATTTGATCTTTAGGCTCTCTAAAAACATCCTGGTTCAGGACAAAAACAATTAAGAAAGAACCTCTTTTTTTCAATTCTCTCAAAAGAAGTTTTGAAAGAATAGGTTTTCTCAGTGGATTTTAGCATTTATGGTTGCACGTTAACAGAAAGAGCCATATTCCGCCTACCATTACAAAAAAGTAGGATATGAATAAGAGGTTGTTTATTCAAAGCCTCTATGTATGCTTGTATTCCATGAAAAAGACTTATATTAAACCACTTCTTTTAGAATAGAAGACTTCACTGGTTACAATGATGCTGCTACACAGGTATTAAAAACTCCCTTCCTTTCATGCCACACAAAGAGGCTTCTGCTTTTATTTCAGGTGAACTTAACCCCTTTCTAGTCAGAACACTGCAGGATTTAACACTGTAACATTACTGCATTCACAAAGGCACTATGTATCTGTGTTACTGCATTATCTTGAAAGTGCATTTACTCATTTTTACACGTCAGCAGTTGATTTGGGCCTGGTATCTTTTTTTTCTGGGTGTCTGGAAGATTGGGATTCAGTGTCTTGAGTGCTAATGTAATACAGAGATCTTGCAAGAATAATTTCCAGTAGAAGCACACAGCAGCTGTTTTTCTGTCTGTATTTTGTTAAGATGCTTCATTATTAATGAAAATTCTAAGGGAGTTGTTATCCCGTATTAACACATAACAAGAGATTTCAATCTGTTATTGAGTCATAATAGCTACTGGCACAGTGTTTTTTTTGAGTAGTAACTGGTTGGAGAGCAACTTCTGGACATGTTCCTGCAGCAACACCCACTCTTCTAGGGAAAAGGATTATCAATGCAAATTACAGGGGTGTGTTTATTAAAGGTTACTAATTTGAAAAATGAAAAATTTGCTGAGATGAATGATTGGACCAAAGGAAGATTATAAGAAACATGGAAAGCAAAAGAGGTTTTTGTTAAAAGGGTGACCTGGAATCTGTAATTGCTCATTTCTTTAGATTTATTCCAAAGTGCTTATTCAAACTTCCATTTCAAGATCAAGGACTTTTCTCAAGCTTCTTAAGTATTTGTATTAGAGATATCAAATCCATAGGTTCTTTTCCTTGTCATCTAAATTTCTTCTGGAATTGTGTGCAATAATCAAAAGCCTTGAACAACCAAGCACATACATCAAACTTAAACCCTTTCAGGAGCCAAAATCTTGATGTCTTTAGAGGATGTGAGCACATCTGGGTCAGGGTCTGAATGAAATGTTTTTTGTAACTGACACAGAAAAGAAACTTTTAAAATTCCATTTTATATAAATGACACTCATTCAAAAATCTCCAGTACAGAGTACACTGTTTCCTTCTGCTGCTGGAGGGTCTTAATTTCTGCATCTCCCATGACAAAAGCTTTGCTGAATGACAGTGCTTTAGCTTCCTTCTGCTTACTCATCTTACCCTAGCTCAAGCTAAAAAAAACAAACAAACAACCAACAAGTAGGACAGAGATGCAAGCATCTACCTATAAACTAAACCCTGAATAAAATTCAAGACTCCCCTGTCCCATGTAAATGACCTATTGGTTACTTGAGGTTTCATAGGTACCCACTGCTATCTCTTTCTGAGCCAGTGAATAATTTCACAGCATTGTCAGCCAAAAGGAATGAGAGTATTCCCACCAAATTTAGGATAACCAAAGTTTTAGCTCTTGTCCTGAGATGGGAGAAACTTAGTTGTACCTCCTTATTACAAAAGGGTATCAGGTTTTCATAATTCTGAATAACTGCCTTGGATACAACTTGATGGAACTGGTACTTCCTTCTCCCCAGGAAAAAAAAAATCCCTGGTTGCATTTTATTCAAAGACAGTGCTTAGTCATCCACCTTTAGGAATGGATTCTAGGTTGGGATTTCTCAAATAGGAGGAGGCTGCTATTCCGCTCTGTTCAGTCTAACACCCAGATATGGCTCAAGATTAAAGACCTACTGCTGCTCCCATTGTCTGCTACTGGTTCCTTATTTTACTTCACATATAGCTTGCATTTTAAAAATGGAAATTTTCTTCTATCGTTCAGTACAAAATTTTTACAAGGCAGTTCATTACAGGTATCAGAAACATACCTCCTTTTTTTTGGACAGCAGTTTCAAGCCATAAAATGCTTGAAAGATGCATAAAGAAGAACAAAACAGTTACAGAGCTTAGGTACATCACAGAAGAGTTAAACAACTGATATTACTTCTCTGAACAGGAATTGATTTGTACCCAACTTGGAAATCACACCTTTGTCTTTGTGCTGGTTTTGGCTGGAATAAATATAATTTTCTTCATAGTCTTTGGTGTGGGCCTGTATTTTGGATACTGTGTGGAAACACTGTTGATAAGAGAGGGATGTTTTTTGTTATTGCTCAGCACTGTTACACAGAACTGAGGCCTCCTTGCCCCAGCCCACCAGTGAGGGGGCTGGGGTTGTACAGGGGGGAGGACGCAGCCTGGACAGTGACCCCAGATGACTGAAGACACATCCCAGACCATATGGTGTCATGTTCAGCATATAAATCTGGGGAAAGAAAGAAGGGGGATATGTTCAGAGTGATGGCATTTTTCTTAAATCATCATCCTGGGTGATGGATTCCTGCTTTCCAGGGGATAGCTCTACACTGCCCATGCGAAGTGGTGAATTAATTCCTGGGTTTGCTTTGCTTGTGCATGTGGCTTTTTACCTATTGGACTGCCTTTATCTGAATGCTTGAATTGTCTTTTTTCCCCTCCTGATTCTCTCACCCAGCTCAGCAGGGATCATTAAGCAAGTGGCTGCGTGCGGCTTAGTCTGGGATTAAACCACAGCAGGAACTTGGAGTTCCTCTAAGAACTCAGGCGTTGAAGTTGTAGTTTGGGGAAGGATATTGTGATTTTATACCTCTCTTGTGCTCTTGAAGCTGAATTCACTAAATATTTTAGGTAATCCCAAGAGCCTGTTTGAGTTATGGAAGCTAATTCCCAAGGACATCTGCAAATCCTGAGGAAATGTATCTCCTGCTCCTGAAATCGCTGTCTGTGCTCAGCCCCTCAAGGAGAGCATGCAAGAGTTCTGCAAGGAAGTCTTCAGTTGCTACATTATTCTTTATCCTGGTGAAATTATCTCTAGCCTGATCTTAGACTTTTTAATGTTTTAGTCTTTCTAGCCTATATAAAAAACATAAAAAACAGTGATAATTTTCTCTATAGATAGAATTAGTCTGTCTAATTAATTAGTTATAGCCAAAAGTACATTTTCAGCACAGAGGTGACAAGGTACAAAAATACAATTTATGAAACTATCCTGACTTTAACCTCTCCTGGATAGCAGCATTTTAGTGATCCCTGCTTTTCTATTACTTGGATTTTCTGGGGTTTTAACACTAATTACTTATGGCTTTAAGCATGCCCCTTCCTGTTCATCTGCACCCTATTCCTCTGTTCAGAAATGTTGTGTTCATGGTGGAATTTTTTACCATGTATGAATAGTCTGTATTCCTTCTTTCATACTGAAGCAGTTTTCATGTGTGGGCAGTTCTTCTCTGGAGAAGTCCTTGTAAAACTGACCCCTGTGTTGTTAGAATCAATTCTGGATATGATACGAGGGGAAAAAAAAAATCAGAGACTGGTAAAGATGGGTAAAGCAGATTGGAACCCTGCAGAGCTTTGAAGGATTTCTGGAAGTGAAGCTGTGAATGGTCTATCATTAATAACAAAGGAAATAAGCAGAGTAGTTTTGAGATTTTTTTTTTTCCCCCAGAGATTAAGCCTTCTGATAAATTTCTTCACATCAGTTTCTGCATAGATTTCCAAATGCACAGAAAGGTGATAAGGGAAAGCTCATGTCTTGCATAATGCTGCTGTATGGCATAATGCCACAATTTTGGTCTCTGTTTCAGCTTGGGAACCTTTATCAAGTTATGGAGAGAAATTAAATATAGCTGGGATGGCTGTCTTCAGTCCGTTGTCTCCCTATGGGAACAGCTTGCACTGTATTGTCATTTCATTGTCTTTGAGAATTTATTTTGTGCAATGTGAGTTTTGAGTTACACCGAGGGTTACACTCAGGTTACACTTATTGTCTACTGCATCAGTCTTTGTTCTCTTCTGTTTGAATGGAATTAATTCCTAATTTTCAGTATTGGATTGTTTTGCTTTTACCTTTTCAAAAATTTAGTACTAATCAGTGCTGTATGAACTACTTAAAAGGTCTAGACCTTCTTTTTCATATGTAGAAGTCTTCCTTACTGAGGACTAGAGGTTTCAAACAGGATAATACATCTTAATGTAGGTTAGTATACAACTCTTTTATTAATAATATTGAAGTACTCAGGCTACTAGAGCTGTGCTGTTTTAATCATAGTTATAATAAATCACGGTACAATTTTCTAGTGGAGTGGAACTGTTTAATTGTTGTTTAAACTGAAATGGACAGTGATCATCACACTATTTGTTTAACTGTGCTTATCTGCTAATGTTGCTACCACTGCTACTAGATACTTTTTATTTAGGTGTCTGAGACCTTAATTATAATCTCTCTTTTTGACTTTACTACAATTAAATAATCTGTTATCATAATGCTTGTGCTATGGCTGTGCTATGGTTGCGGGCTATGGCTGGAGGCTTGATAGCCTGAGCTGTCCCTGAAATGCTACTGAATGGGTTCTCCTCAGCTGCTTTTCAGAAACAGCAGGTGCCCTCTTGCTACACCTACACATCTCTTTGTATCCCCATTTGTTTTAACCACGGCAAGCAATCATGACAGCATTGGGATTTTTTAGCCTTTTGTTCCCCCTCTGATAATTGGATTTCTGGGTTCAAATAACTTACTTATCCAAGCAGAGTAAAAAAGAAAAAGAAACCAAATCTTTCAAGTACCACTACAGCACTCTAGCTATAAGCCTCTAAGCATGTTTACCTGGAGGAAGTACCAGGTGGCAAGTATGACAAATTCTTTACTTTGATAATGACATTGTCCAAATAAAATTTCAAGCATGCACCTGAATTTAAAATGGAAATCTGGAACCTCCAGCCCTAAGTATTAATCTGTTCAGAAACAGCACTGGTATGTGCCTTGATTTTTCATTGCTAATGTACTTTGTTTTGAGGCCCTTCTGCTGAACTCCCATGTGGACACGTCTTTGTATACAAGTTAAAAAAAGTACCTGCATTAGGAATCTCATTGGTTTTGCCTCTGTTTTTCATAGTGTAGTCCTGAACCCCTGTTTCTGTGGTGCACGCAATATTTCTGAAGTTATCATAACCTGAAGGGGAGGGCATCAAATAAAATGATGACCCAAGAAGATGCTGCAGCTTGATTTTGAACACGTGACAGAAATTCATAAAAGGAATAGTTTTTTTATTGTATTAATTAAGTTGCAGGGACTGTTAAGTTAAACTTAAAATAACCCTTTTAAAAGTTGTTGAGGATAATGAATTACCCAGGAGGAGTTAGAGCCTGCTGCTGCCAACTAAAGTGCTTGGAGACTTGAGATAGAAGTGAACGATAAGAAGCAGCTTTCATGCATTCAAATAAATTACATGTTGGGCTTGGCTTAATCCTGGCAGCAGAATGATCTCAGGGGTTTTCCCTACATTATCTTGGTCTATGATTATGCAAATATCCTTTTAATGTAGCGACTCCTTAACAGGAAATTAGTCTCATACTTGCTCATATGCTCTTGCAATCAACAGACACTTGCTTGCAAAATCCTAGTGTGTCTGAGATACAAAAGACACATTAACTGTTTTAAGTACCAAAATTTTGCAAACAGACAATAACAGGACATGCCCAGATATGTCAGGGATGTAGCAGATGAATCAGGAAAGAGATGTTTGCAACACAAAAATATTCCTGGGTTTGAAAGTTCAACCAGAATGCAAATGGTACTAAGTTTACATTTGGTTTCAATGATTGTAAGGAAAACACCAGAAGGAAGAAAGTCTTACAGAAAAGCAGGATTAAAACTGAATAAAGCACGGAAATGAGACAAAGCATAAAGACAAAAGAAATGGAATCATTTGTGTTAAGTGCCCAGCAACCTGCAGAGCCCAGGCAATGAGCAGTCGTCATTCACACATATTCCTTATTGCAGTGTTCTCAGGAACTGCCCTGCAATGGGGACTGTCAGGGTAACCTGCTTTGTCTGGAGAACAGGAACTAAAAAATGACATTATAAAACAGAGCTTTCATCTGGAAAGACAGAGAGCTGGTGTCCTTTGGGAAGGGAGAAATTGGAGTCACAAAAATTGTGCTGTGTTACTTTTGGTAGTCTTAATGCACATTTGAGTAAGCAGGATAGCTTAGTTCCTGATTTCTTGGGTTTGTAAATTCCTTCTAGGTGAAATCAAGTTATGTAACCTTTTTCTTAAGTACAAGTTTCTAGCATGGGGAAAAAATACCAATTAGATATTTGATATCAAACTGGGACACAGCAGTGATTAAGTTGGCAGCTTGTACTCAAGGTGACCTTCTCTGGTTTTTTTCTTTCTTACTCCTGATTGAAATAAAGACAGCTACATCCTTGGAGTTAAGAGGGGAGCCTAACAAAATAAATCCCATAACTTTCCAATGGGATTTAGGGTAGTATCTGATTAATTCAAGGTCTTTTGAAACTCCCATCAAAGTGAACTGTTCAAGGCATGACCTTAAGGTAACAGTTCAATCAGCCACAAAATCTAGACATCCAGCTCTTTGTTTTAAATATAAAACCTATTCTTTCTTCTATATCCAGTGTATTCTGTTTGTAATAACCAGAAATTACCATTAGAGAAATTGAAGCTAATCTGAGGCTCATTAAGGAGACAGAATTTATGCTTAACTACTTAAATAAATTCCTGTTGATCTGGTTTCTGGAGATTAACCTGTAATTTTATCTGTCATAGATGGGAGAAATTTGCTAGTCCAACAGCACAGTCTCTTAGAGTTAAAAACCCCAACAGACATATATAAGTACATAGTGTGTTTGTCAATGCTACTCAGAGTATATGAATTTCCTTGATTCCCATCCACACAAACATGCTCAATCCATTTTTTTTTTGTACTGAGCATTAGGCAGTCACTGGTTTTCTTTGACTACTCTAGGAAAAACTAGAAGATTCTAGATTAAGTGTGCAGACTACAGAAAAATTTAAAAAATTAATATTTGGAATTGCTTTTGATTTCAATAGATTAAAATAGAATAAAATCCTAAGAAACAGGCAATGGATGTGGTTCCACTAGAGGTTTCATCTCCAAAATAACTTTTCAATGGTGCACTCAGTATATGCTGAAACTCTGGCATTCCTATTTAGCAGAAATACAAGCCTGTGCTAATCAAGTCAACCAAAAGCCAGATTTTATTTACCATCCATTATATGCAGCAAAACCTTTAGCAGTACCAGGATAAATGCCTGAGATCTCTTTTTCAGACTTAGGGACTTAAAAATTCACTCCTAAAAATCAGATTAGGTAGCATTCTTCTGGAGTAACATTAAGCCTTTAACATTAAGCCAACTTGAAATTTAAGCAAACATCCAGACCCATGAAGGGTCAGATTAGTTGGTAGCAAAGTGCAGGCTCCTCTGTCCCTGTTACAAAAGTCTGTCTCAGCTCAGAGGGCTGTCCTTGCACACAGCCTGGCTCTGTAAGGAACAACTTTTTATTGTATCTAGGAAAACAAAACAAAACCAAAGCTTGCAAGAACAAACCCGAAATACAAATACGAAGTTGCTTGAAAAATGAAGTATTTTCAGGGGTTTTTAATTGTTTTGAAATCAGGAAGGATTAATATCAAACTATATATTTTCTTCTACTCCTCAGTATGGGAGTAATCCATTAAGAATGTTCCAGGGATCTTTTTTCCCATTTGCCATCTTCTGTAAAATAGCAAAAAACTGTTACAAACCTGTTTGCCAAAATGTGTGGCAAAAAAACAATTTAGAGGAAGGCTACTGGTTTATTTGTAATGTTCCACTAGTCAGTGGGCTTTTTTAATATTAATTTTTTAATTAAAATTTCAGAGTTGAAGAGGATGCCAATTGTTCAGGCATTACAGCATTTACAACAGAACATACATTGGCATCATAACTGCTTACGGTAAGTTAAGAGTTCTATCTCTTTAACATTTCGAGATCCTGTATTTTGCAGTTTTATTTCCTTCTTGGAAAGCAAGCAGGATGTTTGCTAGGAAGTTACTTTTATTGAGAAACGTTGGAACTTACTTAGCTTTTTGGATGAGCCATTTAAGTGGGAATTATGTCATTCTGCCATGAGCCTATCTGTGATACTAAACCTAGATAATCAGCTTTGGTGGAGATCAAGTCTTTGCTGCAAACACAGAAAAACACCAAGCTGGCTTAAAAGCCTAATATTCACATCAGGAAAAGAGATAGACTTAAAAATTATGTGAGTGAATAAGCTTTGAATCATATGAGACATTTTCCTATTTTTGTTCTACATAATCAGAGCTGAACTGCCAGAGCTTTGTGAGCACTTCAGGAAACAGTAATCATTTCACAGGGTTTAGGAAGCCATCAGAGTTGTGAAGGCATTAATTTTTTTGATGAGGATTCATATGAGAAGACAGGAGAAGGGTGCATTTAACTAATTTCCAAATCATTAAATGGGACTCTGAGCACCTAGGAATCCTGTATGAAATAACTTAACTACTACTGTAGAAATGTGATTATTTACAGAATTTAGAAAGGCTACAGAGCAAATTGTAGCTGCATGAGAAAGTGGATATTGTAACTCATACAACGCCAGAGGAATATATTTGGCAAAAAATACCTTTCCTCATGAGTGTTCTTTTATGGTTTGTCTTTACGTATGCAAAATAAAAAGCCATCAAATGTAAAATGTTCTTCATCCTTGTAAAACATCAGTATAATGGAATGATACAATTATCACCTGTTCTGAAATCATAATCAGAATACCACACAAAGTTATTTTTTGCAAAAATCAGACAGTTTAAATAAATAATTAAAGGCCACAATCAATAGATGGCAGCTAGATTTCAAGACTAATTGGATTGTCACATGAAATGTTTTTATTAGTACATCCACAGGGAAGAAAAGCTGAGAGAATTACAGTCTGCTTTCCCTTAAAGTCAGCTGCACCTCTCAAGTCTTGAACACATTTCAGAGATCTTTTATGCTTAAGTGAAGCAGCCTGTCCAAAGTCACTGTCTGGTCTAAAAAATAGCATTTTCACACAAGTTCTTACTGCAATCCACATACACTCAGAAGATGTGGAATGTGACAAACTTTGCCCCTGACAAACGTCTAATAATGAAAAAACGTATCAATAAACATATAGCAAATAACCTGTAGTTACTCAGTGATAACCATTATTTACCATAACCAAGGTCCCCCTAAGGGTTAAATGTTGCACACTGCACGTACAGAGGTACAAGAAGGAAGGGCAAACATGCCTAAGGTACACAAACACTGACCTTAATTGTCATCCCCCGGAAAAGGGGGAAGCGGTGTCTGCCATCTCTGGCATCAGCCATCTCCTCTTGCCCGGGCTCTAGGTTCTCTTTGGACCCACCTTTGACTCGATTCAGTGTTTTTATCAGTGACTAAGTAGTAGGAAATAATTGAAACAATTTTTTCCTCACTCCCACAGTAGTTTTATTTTAGGCCGGAGAGTTAATTCACCTCATGGAAGCTCCAAAAAAGTGCCAGAGATGATGGAATGGGAAGTGGTGGAAATGCACAGCCCCTAGCAGAAACCAGGGCCAGCTGGCACTTAGCCTGGCTCAGCTCACCTTTGGGACTGAGGTCTCAATACCCAATTAGAAAATTGGTCAATTGAGCTTACACTGATGCCACCAGGAGGCCAGTCCAGAAGATTTTGAAAGAAGATTCTGTCATAATTATGCGAGACTGTGTTTGAATGAGCAGGTTGATTAAATCTACCTTGGGGTGGGGGCTAAGCAGAGGTCATACAAAGCTGTTATTCAAAGTAAAGGAATTAAAAAAGATAAGACCCAGAGCAGTCCCTCAGTAACAACTGCAAAATACATGCTATAAAATTTCCTTCTCATTGTAATGACAATTAGGAGAGTTTAAAAATACATATGCTACAGGCTTAATTTAAAAAAAGAAAAAAAACCCTGAAAACATAAATACGAACATGGTATGAAGGAATCAACAGTTCAAACAATGCTTTAAACTTTATTAACTTCTAATTAAGGGGCTGTCGTCACTTTTTTCTGGAAGAATAAAGGCTACAATAACTTTCAGAAATGCAGACTTATTTCAAGTTAAATGATGTAGCATTAGGGCAGGATCAACAAGTGCAGGTTGTTGAAATATGAATTTTTAAGGCACAAAAGCAAAATGGGACATTAGTTCTCCAAAGTTTCTCAAAGTATTTTTGCATCTGAATTTTCATTCCTTCTACTGTGGCATTCCACAGGACTTGGAAATTGCAATGATTGTTCAGTAGTTGTTTTGTTTTTTTTTTAACTGTCCTTTAATTCTTGGGTGCATTTAACAGTTAAAAGTTGCTGCTCTCAATTGTCAATCAGCTGAGGATCAGCACCCCCTTCTGGCTTCAATAGTGTGGGGTGAAAGCTGGAATCCCATAATCATGTAAGAAACCTGCACAGGAGAAACAAAGTAAAAGCAAAAATATTCTAAAACTTGTCAACATAAATAGTGCCACTATAGTAGCCCAACTTATCCAACTGCAGGGGCGGAGGAGTAGTTTTAGAATGGCCCTTGTGGGCCATGAGGTAGCTTTGTGCAGGAGGGGCAGCCAGCGTGTCTTCATCACTGCAGGCAGCAGCAGCACGTTGAATGCCTGCTGAGGCAGAGGCTCACTGACAGCACACCTCCTGCCCCACTGCTTTGCTCAAGAAATGCCTTTATAATCTTAGTACTGGTACCTTTAAATTTGTATTTTCCAACTCTGAAGTGTTATGCTACCACTGCATTTTGCCATACCAAGCTGTACATATATGAGAATTGTTTCAGGTATCCTTCAGGTAGAGTACCCTGATCGTATTATCTTTGGGCTTTAACTTCAAAAATTTCTTATGAAAACTTTCAAAACTGATCATTGCTATAGTAGAAAACAGAAAGTTAATGTGATTTCCTACATGAGGTAAACAGCTAACACCAATCAGTGAAACTCAACCAGCCGCACTGAAGGAAAAAACCAACCCCCCTAAAACCCTCAACCAACCCACCACATAAGTAATATCACTGAGATGGTCTGAAATCAAACCTGATCCTGCAAGCAGAACAAATGTGGGTGTTTAGACATCTCTGTCCATATCACCCCACTAGGCTCTGGCCTTTTTAGTCCATTGGCTTTTCTGGAAATGCTTGATATTTTTTTGTTTTAAAAAGAAATCACACTCCATGTTGTACATTGGCACTAAAGATCCACTGGACATACCTAGCTATTAATATATATATATTTTGCTGCATTGTGTGGAAAAGGAGCACTGTTTCAGGCATAGACACAACTGCAGTGGTAATGGAGCAGAATGGGGGAAGATGAGCAATACTGAAGTTTCCTGAGTGGGAAAGCAGACTGAAGTGATGGTGTCATCTATAGTCTCTCCCTCCAAACAGATCATCTTTACAGATAAATTCACACCTGAGTATAAATGTTGTTGACATTTACAAGATCCCATTTTCTCTTGCTGGATGTTTTGAAGGATCTAGCCCGTGCTGCTTCATCTGCACTGCAATATCAAACAAGTAGTCATAACATTCACACCTAAAATAAATAGGGAAAAAATGCAAAGTAAGTAAAGCTCAAGCCTTATCATGTTTTATGAAAATCAGTATTTTCCTTCCTTAAGATTTTATCACCAATGTGATAGTCTGACTGGACAGCTCTATTATTGTTTATTTCCAATGCTGTGGAATGGAAAGTGCCACTTTCCTACATAATATTTATTTGCTGCATTTCCATCAGCAGATGAGGTAAATTCCAAAAATGGGACTAGGGAGGGCTACACAAACAGTATTGGCAGGTGTCATATAAAAGCAGAGACTGCCTGCATGTTTCATATGAGAAGGGATTTGTTGACTTGTCTGAAAGGAAAATGTTGGCAACCCTATCAGCCAGCACTGATATGGAAGGAAAACCAAGCAACGGAATCATGGATTAATCCATTCCCAAAAGCTCCCTATACATGCAGTGAGGCCCTAATACTCTGGATCATTGTCCATGGGCTGGAAATATACATGGCATTAAGTTCATTAAGATCTTGAGGCAAGAGACAGCATATTCCTGAACTGTACTCACATAGTTTTGGCTTTTTCCCACGTCTCTCCCCATACATAAACACCGTGACGTCTGACCAGCACAGCACAAGAGTCTGGGTATTTTTCCATTGCACGTGCCATTCTCTCCTTGAGATCCTTCTCTTCTGGTGTATTCTCAATTATAGGAACCACTAGTGTATCATCATATCTAGAAAAAAAAGGACATCTTCATGTATTTAAAAAAACCCTGTGCTTGGATGTATGAAACTTTTCCCTAAGAAAGAAATTATCCTCTGTCTGTGTAAAAAGTTTAATTCTCAGCATTAGATCTTATTCTCTTCTCTTGTGAGTGATGCTGTAGCACAGGAATTCACAGGAACATCTCTCACTCCCAAACACATATTACGCTGGCAATGCCTGAGCTACACTTGAGGCACAAAAAGAAAACAACACTTTAATCTATTAGGTGTAGCTGTTTATTCCCATATCACTTTGTAGTTGGGTCCCTTTACAACTTTTTCAAACTTCTCATCCTGTACTGGCATCATCTACAAGTTTTACCTCAGATTAAATTATTTAAAAGAATCATATCACATAGAAGGAAATGAAGCTGCTTGTTGGAGAGCAGAAAAAAATAATTTAGGTAGTCCAAAAATCTCTGGAAGATTGTCCTGCTAAGGCATATAAATAGAAAGTAGAGTCAACACATGAAAAATAAATTCTCTGTGATGGAGTCATTGGTGGGCTACATGTGATCTTAAGAGAGCTTGAGAACCCCAGCTCCAAAGACAAGATGATGCATGTTACTCAGTGGAACTTGCCTAAGAGTTTCTTCTGAAGAAGGACTGGGATATTTGGCATTGTTTGAACCTTAATTAACACTAGCAGAAACTTGTTTAAATAGTTTTAATAAGTCCCCAGCTCACGTTCAGATTTATCATTGAGATCACATAGATATTTCATGAGTGGATGCTAGTAGTACTTTCTTTTGTGAAACACAGGAAGAAAGCAATGGTAAAAAATCCAACATCAACAGCTTATATTTGAAATCAAATATTCAGAAGATAAAGTCTCATCTCTTACAGTTCTCAATGCTGACACTTTCTCAAGGAAGTTTATAAAAACAGTGAATGAAGAAAGTGAGGTGGTATTTGAAGCTCTGACTCTTATGAATTTGGAATACTAAAATTACACTTGGAGTGTTTGTTAATGAGGCCAAATGAGTTAATGGATTGGCTTCCTAGGTTCTGCTTTCTGCTTGAGCTTGGAAGCTGCTGTAAATATCACAACTGATTCCTAACCAGGACTATAAGCTTTCTATCAAGAACTAATACCTAAAAAATGTCAAGAAGACTCTGAATGAGCTAAATACTTGGGATCTCTTTTTTTAAAAATTGAAATATAAGCAGCCTACATTTAGTCAAACATGGATGTAAAATACCTTGTGACAGTCTGACCTCTTTACTACTGATCTAATTCTCCTTCTATGGAAACCAAAGGTAAAACTAGTGTGGCATCACTGGAGTCATATGTAGGCCAACATATACTTCTGATTATTCTACCTGTAGCATTTTCCTGGACAGCTTCCAAAAAAGATTTATGTAACTAGAAACAACATGCAATCCCTTTTTTGCAAAGCGCCATTTTGTATTTTGAATCCAAGGACCCATTTTTCCTTTGAATTCAGCGGGGAGGCTGGTGTGAGGCAAGCCAGTGGGATCAGTCTAGTGTGAATGAACACGTCCTTATGAGCCATATATCCTAGAGCTTTGATTTCTTGGATTTTTCGGGTAAATTAATAGAATGACACAGAAAACTGGAAGGCATGGAACCCAATAAATCCAATGTTTCCTGACTAACGTTTAGGAGTGCTTAAGAGCTCAAAATGCATATAAAAAATTGTTGTGGATTTTTAAAAAAACAATGTTGTTAGAAAATTGAGTACAAGGGTTTGCATTTTACCACATTAAAAATGCACACGCTAATGGTGACAATAAAGTAAAGTTGGCAAGTCAACCAAAATGGAATAAAATATGCCTGGGCGTAAAATCACATATGGCTTTCTCCCTTGCCAAAGGGCAATAGTTAGATACAAAAAATTAACATCAAAAAGTGGAAAGAATTTAGCATTTCAATTTCTCATCTCCTTGTCACATGTTATATAAATGTTGTTTGCAGATCCCAATTCAACACTCTGTGGGTGGAGACCTCAAAACAAGCCATCACACATAATTTGGAATAACTCAGCACTTACCTCAGAGCTCATCCTTGAAAAGTAATAACATTATCTTTAATGAGCTGTTTATTCTGAATTTTCTTTCAAACTCTGTCAAGTAGATCTGAAATCCTCTACTCTCTTAACATGCCCCAAACTAGCACAGGCAGAGTGATATGTGAAGTCCACCCAAATGTAGTTTGTACATGCTATCAATCCAACCTGGTGCTGGCTGGCTCCAGTTTCAGCTGAATGTTGTACAGATGTGGCAACATCTCAGGATGTAGCTCTTTATTTGGCTTCTTCCTGTAGCTCAACAGACCACAGCAGCCTTGGCAGTACAAGATCTTATCTCAGATCACATACACAGCTTCAGATCTTACAGAAAGCCAGTGGTGACTCATTCATTCCAGAGGTCTTTTTACTTCTTATTCTTAATACTTTGTATTATACACTTTCAAGTATATAACTCAAATGACTTGTATTGATATTGCTGAAAACAAATGATCAAACACCACACCTCTTTTCCTAAATATAGAGAAGTACCTGTAATAGCCTCCTGAAGTACACTTCTGGATTCCTTTTATCATCTCCTGATGGGTAATAGAGAACTCACTCCCTGGGTAAAGGAGGGTAGCCATAACAGCAGCCTTGGAATGTGTATGGATCACTGCACCTGCCCCTAGGAACAAAAAAAAAGAAAATTCAGAATTAATTTTAAAATGTCTCTATTGTGAAAATTTTATTCACATACTAGATTCATTTCCTTTGATTAGGCATCCTAGCAAATGTTGATCTGCTGTAAGAGAGGGAAAATATACAGCAACTTAAATGAAGGTATGAGGTAAATATTCATAAGGGATAAGTATGGATTGTCTTTGGGCACTTGTGTTAACTTTCAGTTAGTGACACATTCCAGGAGAGACACTGCTTATACAAATTCAAGCAGAAACACTACTTGTACATTTCTTTATATACTACAAGGACTGAGACACTCTTAATTTTATCAGAGTTCTGAGGTTATAAGGAATTCATAACCTGAACTTATTTGTTAAATGAAAGTTTAAAGCCTTTTACTTTCTTTTTATGTTTTCCTCAATTATCTGCTGATTCTCTGAAAAAAATCATCATCTTACTGTGTCATGATGGAAAGATAGGTAGACAATAATTATAATCTACTTATAAAGGTGCAACGTTGTTATTCCTTGAGGACACATGTAAGCTGCTTGTGCAGGAAGACCAGAAGAGACTCCCGAAATCCTTTCTAAAATAACAGATGTAAATTTTACACATCAAAAACTCTCTATTACTATCTACCTGCAAAAGAAAAGTTTCATACCGTTTTCATCTATTCCTATTTTATAACTGTTAATCTCAGCCAACGGATGCAAAAGGATTTAAACTGTAATAGCTGAATTGGCAAAACCACTGATGTAAAACTGCTGTAATCCTGGGCTTCCCCTGCAACCTACCAAGATTCTGCACTAAAATCAGTGCTGAAAACATGATCACAGGCATAGCTACAAGACAAGATTAAACTGCAAATTATACTGACAGGATGTTACTGTGGATTATATCCCACTGTGGATATTCCTTTGCATATCAATTTCTTTTATAGTTTCATGTTTATTTCACTGTAACTTCTATGTATAAAGAATATGGTACTGAATAGCAATTTTGTGGATGTACGTATACAGTGTTTCAGTCACTGCTGAACTGCAAACATTGCTACATACCTCTCATAGTGTAGGCATTCATAAAAAGAGGTGTGCACTGGCTTTTCTTTAGTTTCTTGTGCAGTGGAGGACCACTGATGTCCTGTTCATTCATGTCACAAACAAACATATCTTCTGGCTGTAAGAAAGAAGAAATTATTTTGATCTGTGATAGTTTTATTTGATATTTAACCTCAAATAGTTTTGTTTTCCCCTCTAAGAAAACAAATATGTACAAACCACGTATTTAATAGAGAATGTGATTTGAACTTTGTAAAAATGCTGTAATGCTCCATGTTTATTCCAGCTTCTAATAGTAATTACCAACACTGTGTAATGGAAATTAGTATTAGGAACTCTTTTTCCTCAGACTGATGCCATGCAGATATTTGTAAAACTACAATTTTCTCAGAAAGGAGATAGCGTAGCTCAGTAATAACAACTGATCAAAAGGAAAAGTAGTAACTGATTCAAAATAAGAAATGTAGATGTACTTTTCCTGCTCTACTTAAAAGAACCAACAAATGACACAAGTTAAACTTAAAAAATAATACATTTAACTTGTAGAACTATTTCTTTTTAAACTTTGCTATTAGTAGCTTTACATAATTGTTACCTTTTCATCAATTAGCTATTCATAATAGTACAAAGAATTGCTCAAGATAGTAATAAAATTTTAATGTTATTTTTAAAATCAGCAGAAAATACAATTACAGGAGATTTCCTCACTGACTGTGCTTAATCATCTGTTACTGTGAGCACAGACCAGAGCATTGTGGTTGTCTCTCATACCTTTGCCTGCCTTACTTTTGTACATCCCTAGCAAACACTGTTCTAAGACCCCAAGTTTCTAACAGAGAAGAAATTCCTTTCCCTCCTCACTGTATTTATCCTCAGATTCATGAGCTGACAAATCCTTTCCATGTATTACTCTATTCTGGGGCAGTTCCTGCTGTCATGAAACAGGTATTGTACAGCATTCCCCCCTCCTCTTACATTTTGGGTTTTTTTGGAAAGCAGAGGGAGAGACAAGGTCACCTTTTCATGGGGAGAGCCCAGTTATTTACTGAGAATATCAAGACAAATATTTGCAATCACTCAAACGAAAATAAACAGCAATGAGGTGTTAATGTCTATTTACACGGGTAACTTGAAACTGTAGCCAGACAGTTCTAGCCAACCGAGCCTGACAAAGAATAAAGCTGGACTGGAGTAATGCTCCACTCTCATGCTGCTTTGTGTTAATTTAAAGCAAGGAGAACATCAAGACTAATCTACACTGGCCACTGAAACACATACTGGCTTGCTATGATAGTGGAGTACTGGGAGAAATCAGCAGTTGTTTCAAATGCATAACAAGTTTGTAACTTCACGTAAGGAAAAATGAAACTAAACAAAGCCACTTTCATCCATCTCAAGATGAGCTCTGAGGTAAAAGCAGTTTAACACACCTGTATTCTTTCCTTTTGGACTCCTGAAGGAGCGATGTAGATTTCATCCCTAGGAAAATTTGCAGATGAGAAAAATCAGTAAACACAGCTGAGCAATGACTGTTCCACCAGACAGGCATTCAAGCTCTTGAGCCACTGAAAAGGAAATAGCAAATCTAGACCCTCACAATTAAAAAACTTTCTTATTCTTTCCATACATTGACAGGTAGATAGTTTTCAAAATAAAACCAAATTGTACAAGGGCAAATAAAACCTTTAATTTGCAGGGGTACAAAACCCTGCTTTCAATTTGACAGATATCTGAAACACAAGTAAGAAGTGCAGCCTTATTTTTCCAACAAAGAAAAACAGCCTCTCCCTGCAGTAACTCAAATTCTTAGAATTCAGAATAAAAATTAAATTAGAAATTGCAAACAGATACTGATCTGTGACATGGCAGGTGACAAAACCATTACATAAAACTCCATAAACTATCTTTAAACAGTAATAATTATCTGCAACATTCAACATTGTAAATACATTTTTTTGAAGTGTGCAGGTTAGGTTTCTAGTGCAGTTCCATGTTTAGTTGTGTTGATAAACAGATAGCACTAATTCAGTGTAATTAAATGACTGAAATTAAGAAGTGCATCACTTCTTGCAAGGACTACATGAACAAAAAACTGTAAAAACTGAAACTAAAATGATTTCAAGATGGCACTGCATTCTTTTCATTATTAACACAAAAACCCCCACTATATTCTGTCTCTGAACTGCAATCACTATTTGGCTTCAGCAGTCACGTACTAAATTCAGGAGCACAGAGACATCTAGTGAATAATTAGTCAAGTTACAGACACGTTTCCTATGGACCATGGGATCTTTGTAGTTCTGGACAAGAGTATGGAGCTGGAGAAGAGTCTGAGCACAAGTCTTGTGAGGAGCAGCTGAGGGAGCTGGGGGTGTTTAGCCTGGAGAAAAGGAGGCTCAGGGGTGACCTCACTGTTCTCTACAACTGCCTGAAAGGAGGCTGTAGTCAGGTGAGGTTGGTCTCTTCTGCCAGGTAACCAGCGACAGGACAAGAGGAAGTTACCTCAATTTACATAAGGAGAGGTTGAAATTGGATATCAGGAAAAATTTCTTCACTGAAAGTGTTACCAAGCATTGGAATGGGCTGCCCAGGAAGGCAGTTGGCTCACCATCTCTGGAGGTTTTCAAAAGACCTTTAGGCATGGTGCTTAGGAATGTGGTTTAGTGGTGAACTTGGCAGTGGTAGGTTTATGGTTGGACACTCGATGATATAAGGATTTTTACCAATCTAAACAATTCTATGATTTTAATTCTTCCAAAAATGAAACTCTTAAGATGATGTACTATGTGGTAAAATGTCTGTGAAGCACAGAAAAATGTCGCTTTATCATATTTATAATTTTTGACATACATGAATTAGCACTGCTGGCATTGCATTAATTTAGTCTTGACTCATTTGTATGAGCAAGATAAGAAATTAAGTGGTAAACTCAGTTACTTATGACAGACACACAATTTTTCTTAAACCAGATTTTTTTATTTTTTAGAACTTAACCAGAAAGAGAAAAATCTGATGATAAAATAAAGTCTTCAACGACAAGATACCTCACAAAGAATTCTACATCCATTTTTAACATGCTATGCCAAGTCCAAATTGGCATTTGTTTTCCTTGATAGTTGATATGAACTGCACAGTGAGTAAGGCTGATTAAGATTACCTGGTAAAAACAGTTGTTATATTTGAATCAAATTTCAACTGTTCCTTTACATTTTCCTTTCTAACAATGCCAAGTAAACAAGCTATAGAACTACTAAGGAAAACTATATTAATGCATTCTCTGATAATGCCAGTTGTCTTGCCAAAACCAACAGGAGTTGCACTGGAATGACAAAGAAAACAGGCTACATTTAGGTACTGATGACAAATCAGTGCTAGAAAGGTCTTCCCACAGAATTTACCATTTTCATTCATTATTACTGTTGTGGCTTTCCATGCAAAATCAAGCAGGGAGGTGAAATGACCTGCACAAAGCCCAAACAGCATCAATATGAGCATTTAGGGTCCTTTATTCACATTCATATACATATATATATATATATATATACATACACACACATATAATAGATTTTTGAATAGCAATGCTGTTTGTGTATGCATGCAAGTGTACACCAGAAAAATGAGAGGTCAGATACTCTCAAGGTCGTGTCACAGCCTGGTGACTGGGCACGGAACTGCAGGCACTGTGCAAGGCTCTTTGCACAATGAGGATTTATCTTCTTTTCAGTGGCCACTGAGAGGAGCTCTGTTCCCACGAAAAGGATTGGAGATTATGAAGAGGTGGGAGACAGGCAAATTAAAACACAAAGTGGTGCTTCTTTGTAGGAGACACAGACCAAAAATTGTTGTTACCTGTCGTGCTTTAATTATACGTAAAGTATTTGTCTCCTCAGAAATTGCCTCAGTGCAACAGCAGTTTCCTTCTGAGAGGAAATATCTGGCCTGTGAAATACATCCAGGGTGAGACTGATCTTATTTAACCACAGGCATTTGAAAGCCGTGTGCCTGATGTAACCCACTCAATTCCATAGTCAGTGAAGTGAAAAAGGGGGAACACGTTGTTCTTTAAAGGCAATTCATCTACCTTAAAAAAAGGTAGGAAAAAGGACAGGATAAGGTCACTCTTTGACATTGTCTCTTCCCATTGAAGGGACTGCAATGATTAATTCAGACTATTCACCTTCCTCCATATGGTTAATTTTGGCACACTGCTCATTTCCTCCTCTAACTTCTTGCCCACTCCCAACTTGCAAACACTTCTCATGGAGCTGAAAAGCCCTCACCAAGTACTAAACACAGCCACCTCTCTCACCACCACATTGTCTCTCCTTCATCATCACTTACCCATGTTTCAAGCTGATTCCTCCACCAGTTCCTGTTACCCAGCCTAAACCATAAAACAGCCTACAAAGCTCTGGGATAAGATTCCTTGGATGTAACCCATCCTAAAAAGAAAATAAATAAATAAATGAGAAACCATCAGAAACACCTCACACCTAAGATTTCAAGCTCTCAAACTGAGTTTAGAGGATTAGTACTTTCATACTGCAGCAAAATGGTCTAATTTATGCTAATGAATTTCAATTACAAAATAACTGCATGCTTACACAATGCCCTTAATGCTCTGCCAGGGACATCACACGTTGAAACAAACAAAACCTCAAATAAGGTGCAAGTCTGACTATCCTTCACAGGAAAGGTCTCACCTAAAATTTGTTTGAGTGCAGTGGCCCATAGATATACCAGCAGGAGTATATTATGGACTATTGCACAAAGAAGAAGGGAAAACAAATGCATCTAACATTACCAATTTTTAAAAGCTTGACTAATACTTTTCCTATTAATCAGTTTTTCTGTAGGTTTATTTTGCTTGATTTACAAATTTCAGTAGACTTTATTAGTCAATACACATCTTTAAATAGCACTCAAAAATACCACAGAAA
Organism: Zonotrichia leucophrys gambelii; assembly: GCF_028769735.1. NCBI lineage: Eukaryota > Metazoa > Chordata > Aves > Passeriformes > Passerellidae > Zonotrichia > Zonotrichia leucophrys. The sequence continues at coordinate 38,701,261 of NC_088175.1, read as the reverse complement.
ATATATGCAAATTATTTTATGAACTTTACATTCCTACATTTTTACTACATGAGGTTACTTTACATGCAGTTTAGTCAGAAAGAAAATAGCATTATTTTAATATTTCTTTAGGAGGAAAAAAATCCATCTTGCATTTTTCCATATTCCATTGTTTATTGCATTAATATCTATATCTATATATTAACCAAAGGTATCTCTGCTGTCAGAGGTAAGGTTTCTACCTACATTACCACAGTAAAACAGCTGCTTTTATGGTGTGCTTTTATGTAGGATTCGTTTTTTTTTTTTTATTGCATCAACTAGAAGCTTTAAAAGTTTTCTAAAATGACAAATGGTTAGTTTCTCTACTGCTCATCTCGGTCATTAATGCCCACCAAAACCATTTCCAAGAAAAATATTTTGTTTAGCAGCAAGAATCCACCTTGGGGGGGAGTATTTTGTCAACACCAACTAAATAGAGAGACCTAAAGCAGCACGCAGCAAAAACAGCAGGTTATTGATGCCAATACCTCTGCTGAGATGTTTAGAAAGAAATGCTTCCAGGTGGTGCTGGACTTGCACAGCTAAGGGTGGGGATGGAACAGGAGCACGAGGCAGAGGCAGTGGAGAGTGGGAAGGTGAATTCCTGGAGATGGCAGCCTGGGGCACGTTTGACAATGTTTGGAATCTCCTACTCCAACCTCATCTTTACAACCTCTAGTGACAGTGAGATTTGCTCTGTCTTACCAAGGATGGTAGACATGCAGGAGATGGTCTTCCCTCTCATCTGCACTGTGACAATGTTTCATGTATTACAACAACTCAGTCTGCTGCTCTTTTTTGTTGCTTTGCTTTGTTTATGATGAACTGGATTCTTTCCCACTTTCCTGGCAGGCCACATTATCTAGGCTGCTGATACCTCTCATCTCCCTGCTGTCACTTCTGGCTGGTTTTGAAGCTTGGGCTGGTCTCTCCACCAGTGTCACACACAAACCGGAAAGGTGTCTGAGCCTTGTCCAGGCAATGCCTCCAAATGTTCAGTGTTTGATGAAACACAGCACTGCCAGCTCATCTTCTGGTTGTGATGATACATAAAACCCCACTCAAAGACCAACTCAAAAAACCAAAAGAAAACCAAATTACAAAACAAACCTAAACAACTCCAGTTAACATAAAAACAGCCATGAGTCCTGTAGACGCCAGTCTGACAGCTGGCAACATTCTGGAAATTGTACTAAATTTTACAACACGTTTATACAGGTGCACAGAACAGCCAGGGTTGGAATAGACCTCTGGAGACAATTCAGTGCAATCCCAGTGCCGAGGCAGGTGACACAGGAAAGCCTACAGCTGGGCTTTGAATGTTTCCAGGGAGGGAGACTCTCCGCCTCCCTTGGGCAGCCTATTCAGAGCTCTGCCAGCCTCAGCGTAAAGAAGTTCATGCCCGCGTTGAGGTGGAACTCGTGTTTTAGCTTATGATCACTGCTCCTGGAGTGCCGGACACTGGCTCTGCCTGGATCTCGCCTGAATTTCCTCCCGGCCGCCAGGGCACGCTGCCCGCTCACAGTCAGCTTGCCATCCACCTGTACTCCCAGGGCCTCCCTCTTAATCAGCAGCTGCGAGGCTGCTGGCCAGTTGGCGAGGCTCAGGAGCAGCCCAGCCCCGCGCTGCCGGGGCTCTCGGAGTGGTGGCGCGGCCCCGCCGCCCCCCGGCCCCGTTACCTGCGCCGCGTCCCCGCCGGCGGCCGCCATGGCGCGGCCAGCGCGGGGTCCTTGCTCGGGGGCCTCTATGGGGCGCCGCGCGGGCGCCTGCGGAGCGCTGGGCATGGCCCGGCCGCGGGCAGCGAGCCGAGCCGCGGCGGGCGGGATGGAGAGGCCGCTGCTCTCCTCCCGGGCCGAGAGCCGGCAGGGACCAGAGGAGAGACAGGTGTGCCCCTGGAACGACCTGCCAGGCTGGGGGCGGGTGTCCGCGCTATTGGATTTGCCCGTGCCTGGGGCGATCGAGGCGGCCAATGCCACGGCAGGTGCCGCGGGCGGGGCACGGGGGCTCGTTGAGGCTGGCCCCTGGCGCCGGGGGCGTGCCCGGTTATTTCTGCTCAGGCAGGCAGCGGGGCAGCCCCGGCGCGGTCGGGGGGCGGGGGAAGATGGCGGCGTCCCTGTGGCTGAGCGGCGGTGGGGAGCGGCTGCTGCGGCTGCTGCGGGCCGGGCGCTCGGCGCTGGGTGCGGGGCTCTCCCTGCCCGCCCGGCCAGGATGGAGGCACCTGCACGGCACCTGGGAGCTGCTGGGTGAGTGGCGGGCTGGTGCCCTGCTCTAGGTGTGTCTGCGAGGAGAGAAGGTTGAGAGCGGGTGGTGCGGCGCGTTGACCCTGACTGGATGTCAGGCACTCAGCGGAGCTCCTCTACAGCTCCCTCCGCAAATGGGCAGGGAGAGAAAATACAGCAGGAGGTTCAGGTGCTGAGATAAGGACAGCGAGACACCATTGCTCCGTGACTGTCGTGGACAGAGCAGACTCGATTTGGGGATATTGATTTTACTGCCAATCAGAATCAGAGCAGGATAATGCAAAGGGGGGAAGAAAAACCCCAAACAACTTTTCTTCACCCTGCCCTGCCTCCTCTCTTCCGGCTGCGCAGGGAGACGGGAACGAGGGTTACGGTGCGTTCATCCCGTGCTTGTAGTGCCGCTGCTCGGGGAGCGGAGCCGGAGCCCCTGCCCTGTTCCAGTATGGGCTCCCTCGTGTGTGACACAGCCCTCCGTGTGCTGCTCCAGCGTGGGCTCCCTCCCGTGTGACACAGCCCTCCGTGTGCTGCTCCAGCATGGGCTCCCTCGTGTGTGACACAGCCCTCCGTGTGCTGCTCCAGCGTGGGCTCCCTCCCCGGGACACAGCCCTCCGTGTGCTGCTCCAGCGTGGGCTCCCTCCCCGGGACACAGCCCTCCGTGAGCTGGGCAGGGGCACGGGGAGCTGCGGTGCCAGGGGGGTTCCCGGGGTGGGGAGGCGAGCGGGGCCCGCGGTGTGCTGGGCACGGCTGGGCACAGCTGGGCAGGAGCCCCGGGAGCAGGGCGAGCAGCCCAGTATGGGGCTGTGTTTGCCTCGGTCTCTGGAGGGACTGAAAGCACATCGGGATGTGTAGGAGAACTCGGAGAGACATGTGAGAGTTGTTAAAGGTCTAGAAAAGGAAGAAAGTGAAATCTACAGAGAAAAATAAGCCTTCAAATATGAAAATATTTTGTTGTGGATAAGGAAAGAGTTTTCACCATTGAAAACAGGAGTGTGTTTTGTAAGTGGATGTATAGCTAAGCACTGAAAAAGAAAGTTTTTTCTATTTGGTTGTTTTGGTCCATGTTTGGTAATTCCATTACATTTTTGTCATCTTACTCTCCTGGTAATGTTTCAGGTAGCTGGAGAAGGGTGTGTGATGTATTTTTTATGCAATTCTATTTGGCTTTTTAAGGGAAAAGTAGAATTTATTAATTGCATATCTAGCATGCTTTCCTAAGTAGAAGTCAAGGTGTGAGGTTATGACAACACCCTTTCAAGATGTATTTTTCAGGAGTTTGTTGCTGCACGATTATCAGGCAGATCATTTACCCTTCCATGTTTTCCTCTGTCTCTAAGACATGTGGGAAGAGTTACGCATCCTTAAATGAAATTTGATCTTTCCCTACTTGCTCTGTAAGTTACAACTTGTAAACATTTAAACAGTGATCCGGTGCATTGTCATGAGGTCCTGGTGTGATGCTGAGCATGAAGAACCTGAACTCTTTGAGGTTTGAGTGCACTTACAAAACAGTGAGCTTTCATTAAACTTGTGTAATAAAACTCAGTAGTAGTTCAGAGCCACTTTCATCATTGTGGTTTAGACCTCAACATCCCCTTCTTTCCAGCATTGTTGCCTTTGCTACTTTGCAGTATGAAAATCTTTTCCTTTGTAAAACCTGCTGTGTGACACAGGGAAGTCTGTCCCTTTCTTGAAATAAATGTTATTAGAAAAAGCTTGCTTCTTTCTACGTATAATAGTATGCAAATATAATGCATGATAAACTACTTCTGAATTGGTCTTATTATTTAACTCCTTAAAGAACTTTGTCTACAGTTCTCCCAGACAATCTGTTGGGTTTTTTATGTTGAGAGTACTTAATATATAGCTGGAATTAAATTTCTAAATTTGGATAGGCGAGTAACTAATATCTTTTAATTCCTTACAGTAAGCTTTAAAGTGTTAGGGTGGATAGATCACACCTTTAACTCATTCAGGCTTTCCTCATTCAGCCCCTCTTAGTGTACTTACAGCTTTCCAAGGTGATGTGTATTTTAGTGATACCATTTTTCTTAACTTCATTGTTGCTTCTAAAATTAAAGATGAGAAGTCATAAATTCCCTGGTAAAATACAGCTCATTTGGACATAAAATTCACCCTTCGTTCCTAGTTTGACAATGTAAGTTTAAGTAAATTTTATTTTAGCATTGATTTTATTTCTCTGCTCTTCTGTTTCTGAAAAAGTCACTATTTGACCACTATTGGTTCATGTGGATCTAGTTTATCAAGTCACATGAATTTTTTGTTTCTTTCTGTGTTTCTGTCCTTGTTTGTGGTGCTGGTAAAGTTGTTTTGCATAATTAAAACAATTAATTCAGAATGGAATTCCTAGTTGTTGGTCACACAGAAATAGGAAAATGAGAAAATAGAATAGCGTGACCTCTTTATGTTAAAGTCTGTCAATTTTTCTTTGTTTTTAATGTTTCATAATCTTATCATTGGTGTTAAGTTGCTGTACATTTTTCAATTCTCTACTGACTGCAGAGTGTGTGTAGGAAGTTATGAAATATCTTTCTGGTGGGACAGGTTAAATTTGCATTGAATGCCTTCATGGAGAGGGAAGGCAGCAGAAATGTTGCCAGACTCCGCAGTTAAAATGTGTCACCAGAAGACAAATTCTCTTGGATTCACAGAGAGCTGTCTTTAAAATAGCAATCTCCTGTTTCTGTGAAATTTGTTTGGGTTCTTTTTGAGTCTTCCTCCTTTTATGTTCACATTTTTGAAGTGTAATAACACAGCTGCAGTTGATAGAAGTAAAAATCAGTGGATGGTGACTGGAAGTTCAGAAGTTTTACTTGCTTACATTTCTAAATTCTGATCTGCCCATGAGCTTAGCCTTTGAGATTCTGTGCAAATTGCCAGGACTTTTTTCTGACCCACAATTGCAAAGCAGCAATATTTACTTCCCAAGGTGCTTGTAAGGGCTGCCTGTACAGTGCAACTAACTTATGTAAATGCAGTGATTGCTTTCACTATCCCCTTTTTTAATTTAATGAAGGCAAATAATATTTGGTGAAGGTAATTCTACATTGTAAGGTTGCTTTTCTTTGAGGAGGCACAGTGAAGCCTGGTTTGTGCGTGGTCATTAACTCAAAAGTAACTAAAACAGCTCTTAATTGCAACAGCACTGAACTTCTCTGAGCATGGGCCTCTCTGGAATAAGCATTAGACGAGTGCACAAGGTCCTGATTTCTACTTTGTATCCAGTTTTATTTATCTCTCCATTTCATGGCTAGGTGCTGCTGGAGTTCCTCTCCTAACTCGATGAAAGGACCAGAATGGATTGTATATTTTGTGGTACTTGCTCATAACATTGAAGGGAAAATGTTATTGTGGCACAAATTTGTTGCTCAGTTTTTGCATTTGTGCCAAAGTACAAAGCATATTCTGGGAAATGAATCAAGTAGCTCTTCATGGAAGAGAAATGTGAACCACTGTTTTTAAGAATTAATTTTTCCTCATTAAAAATGTGGATTATTTTCACTTTTTAAAATGAGGTCTGTCCACTAGTTCTTAATAAACCTAGATATTTGTGGGATATGAGTTCAAAATAATGTTTTGATTGTCAGAGTCAGACTTGTTAAGTTGAACTAGACTAATGAAACTGAGAACGTTTTGCATCCTATAATGTATCATGTAATGTATAATGTTTCCTACATGCTGTTATTGAGAAATATTATTTTTGGATAAATATGTATAGTACAAAACAATTGTTAACTTGTACTTTAATTTGTCAATCATACTTCAAATGTTTATTTGGGAAATGAACACAGGTATGCATTCACATCCATAACACAGTTCATTTTTCTGTTTGTTAGTCCTAGATGAGAAGTTGCAGGAAACTTTTTAAAGAAAATGCATGGAGGTAATTCAGATGGAAATTGTGAGTGTTAAAGGGAACATTGTCTGGATACATTTCTAAGCATGACAGTCATGAGTAATATTAAACTGAAATTACTGTGGAAAGACTGAGGGGAAAAAAAAAAGTGCATTTACTCATGCAGTCTTCTGGGAACATCAACCATGCAATTGAGCTCATTTCCACAAAACTGAAGTGGTTTTGGTAGCATTATCCTGATTGTGTTGCTGTCTTGGGGACTTTAGGGAATAACTAACTTTCTGCTCTTGGTGCATTTTAAAATGTCAGGATCATTGATGGCTTCTTAGGTCATTAGAGGTTTGGTACAATGTTTCCATGTCACATTTAAAAAAAATTATGGAGTGGTTTGGATTGGAAGAGACCTTTAAAGGTCATCTAGTCCATCTCCCTTGCAATGAGCAGAGGCATTTCAAATAGACGAGGATGTTCAGAGCCCCATCCGACCTCCCAGTGATGGGGCATCCACCACCACTCTGGGCAGCCTGTTTCTACGTTTCATCTCTGTCATTGTAAAAATCTTCCTTACAGCCAGTCTAAAATTCAAGCCACTACCCCTTGCTCCATTGCTGTGGGCTCAATTAAGAAGTCTGTCCCCATCTGTCTTAAAAGTCCCTTTAGTAACTATTGAAAGACTGCAGTAAGGTCTCCCTTTGAAAGACTGCAGTAAGGTCTCCCTGGAACCTTCTCTTCTCCAGACTGAACAACCTTGACTCCCTTGATGTTTCTTCATATAAGAGGGGCTTCCTCCCTCATCATTTTTGTGGCTGTCCTCTGGACCCCCTCCAATACATCCATGCCTTTCCTATGCTGAGGATTCAGGAGCTGGATGCATTTCCCCAGGTGGGATCTCACCAGAGCAGACCAGAGAGGCAGAACCACTGCCCTTGACCTGCTGGCCACGCTGATTTTTGTGTCCCAGGCTATATTTGCCTTCTGGGCAAAGAAGGCAACACAACACACACAACCTGCCACATCACAGCTTTTCATGTGCCAGCACCTTTAACAGATTTGTCACCAGTGTCCATGGGGCCATTGAGGTGATGACCACTACCCTGTAGATCCAACCCATTCCTCACCCATGAAACAGTCCACCCATCAAATCCTTATTTCATCAATTTACAGAGAGCAATGCTGTAGCTCCAGAGAGGCATCCATAGCCCTTCTTTGTGCACTGGTGCAGTCATTCTATCCTATGAAGCCACTAGTTTGGTCAGGCAGGACTTGCCCTTGGTGAAGCTGTTCTGGCTGTCCTGAATCACCTCCCTGTTCTCCATGTGCCTTAGCACAGCCTTTGGAAAAAAAAGAGGGCAAGGAAAAAAAAAAAAACTTAGAAGAATTTTGAGCTGAAAAGCAGATAATAAGGAAAAACCTGAAAAATTATTAATTTCTAAGGTTTTTTTAGCTGTTTCTGACTACTCCAAGCAATACAGCAGCTAGGAGAAATGTGATGTTGTTTCCTAAAGAATGATAACAATTCTTAATGCTGGGTACTAGAGAAAAGGGAATATGAAACAGAAATAAGCCTTGCCATTGTATACAATGTGTACCTTCTATGTGTCTATTTCTGTTCTGTAACTGAACACAAATTCAAACAATAGTTCAAGAAAGAGCCTCAAAAGTCAGGTACTGGAAAGCTGCTTTTACAAGATTCTTTTTTTTGGCCTCATAAGTATATTTAAAAGTTCAGAAAGGTAGTATCTCTCATATTAATGTCCTCTTTGGTGTAGAGGATCAGGTGACAAGCGGTGTAATTTGCTGTGAAGCCAAGCTCTGTGCTGTATCCTGAGCTCTGCCCTCAGAAGAATCCTACTAACATGGCACACAGTTGCTGTTACACAGTGCTGCTTCTGCATATGGGTTTACTGAGCCAAGACAAAATCACTGAAACTTGAAATCAAGCAATTTCTGCAAAGTAGATATAATTTTATAGTAAAAAGGATAAATAAACATTAACAAACTTTATCAGTGAAAGACATGTGTCATCAGCATCCGCAATACAAGGATCACAAAGGCTTTATTAATTTAAAAGATATGCTTTAATCTGGAAAAAATTCCACAGCCTGAGTCAAGGAGGAGAAGGATGACAGAAGAAGGAGGATGTATTTTGATGTGATCAATAAAACTTCAGGTCTAGGAATTCAGGGTTTGTGAATTTTCATTCCTTTTGTAATGTGTCTTTTTTTCTTTGAGCTCTTTGGTGGGCTTGCTTGTATGTAAGCTTAAAAAGAGCATCATAGTGAATCCCTTGTTCTATTATCTTTCAGATTCATGCACTTTTAATTTCTTTTGTGTTAAGCAGTTAACTGAGGAAAGAATTATACTGAAAAAGTACCTGTTGAAATAACCACATGCTTGTTTTGCAGGTACACCTGGTATCAAAGTTCTTATGCCTGCACTTTCTCCAACAATGGAAGAAGGAAACATCGTGAAATGGTTAAAAAAGGAAGGTAAGATAGCATTTTCTGTGGTCACATTTCTTTGTAATTTTTCAGCTATGTAAATCTATTTTGTAAAAATAAGATAATTTTTAATAAAAAAGACAAAAATAAGAGAAAAAATAAAATAATTCTTCCTGGTTATAGATCAGTATAGTGATCTATAGTATAGATCAGTATTTTGAAGCAAAGTATTTGGTGTGGGGATGCTGTCATCATGAACTATACCTGCTTTGAAATGGTTCATTCTTGAAATGTTTTTTTGCTTCATTGTCTTCCAAAAGGTTGCATTGATCATATTTTTGAAAAATTTCCATTAGGCTCCTCCAGGGTTTGAGTGTGTGTTTTTTAATTCCCAGTTTTGTCATGCTGCTCAGTAGCTTTGGAAGTCTGAGAGCCATTGACTTTGGAGAGGGTCTCTTTCATTATTCTGCTGTGTTATGGAATACCATGAAAGATATGCTATTTTTGGAATATCTTTTCTAATACCTTAATTATAGTCTACAGTTAAAACTGAGAGAAATTGAGATTCCTTTCATAACCCTAATACCAAATGGGGAAATTTTTCCTAAAAGAACCCAAACTGAAAACCAACTTCCTCATCCAAAAAAAAGCCTGAACTTTGTGCTCTGACAACTGTGTGCTTCTGCTAAAATATTTTGGAGCAACTGGATAAAAAGTCTGGATAAAAGTCAAGTTTTGCCTTCACGTAGGTTGTATGTAAATAAAAAGTGATCTGTAGAAGAATCAGCGGTTCCTGTTCTGTCAGGAGACCTTTGTCCTGTTTACTCCTGCCCTGTCCCTTCTTCAATTTAGTATTAAACCTGAATTTTGACTTTAGTTTTGGATTCCAGATAGATATTGTTCATTGTGCATTGTAGGCTTTTGGATAGCAGTAGGAATATATCTTGTTCACAGGCATTTTTAGATTTCCTGAAAAGATGAATACATCTGGAGAAAAGAAAATATCTTAAAGCTTATTATCTTTGACAGACACAATTTGGATAGCTAAAATGTTTTGACTATTGTGCCTAGATAAACCTTTTCCTTTGGCTTATCCTTGTAAGTGTTGATACAGCTTCCATTGTTGTGTTACTGGAGAGCTTTGCTTTCCTACATTTTGAATACGTTTTGAGAGGTGGCTAGAAGACGACTTCTTGCTCCAGTAGTGGACTTAGTCTTTTGCTCATGAAACTTTTAGTAAGAATTTTGCAGAATTTACTGGGAACAATTCAGTAGTTTATGTCAATAAAAAAAATTGCACCAGTGTTCTTGAAACTTGAAGCTTTAGTTAATAAAGTCCAAGATGATGCAGAGAGGAAAGAATGATCCAAAGTCCTTTTTATATTTGTTAGTTGTCAATAGTTGTAAAATTTAAATATCAACTTGTTTTACAGTAATTATAGCATTCAAAATTGCACAAGAAAACAAAGAGCATGGTAGGAGTTGAAATAGATTCCAGTTTGCTCCCAACATGAATGAGTCCACTGTTCTCATTAAAAAAGTGTTACAATGTAAAAACTATACAATTTTTTTCTCAATCTTTCCACTAGCCTTCCACCCTAACACAAAAGAAAAAAAAGCTTCACACCTGTTTTAATTAAATTACAACAAAGTCTTAATTGATAATTAGACTTTGAAAGAAAACTATGCTAGTATTTTTATTGCTCGATTTTTCTGTTTAGAAAGAAGACCATACCCCAATATAATATTTTGTCTTATTGGCCACATCTATGACCATAATTAATTGCTATCAATACTTCTGTTTCCTCTAACAGTCTAGAGAATAAATATAAAGACATAATTAAGATGAATTGAAGAAAATAGTGAAGCGATTTAATGTTTACACTCCTCTCTGTAAGGAATGCTCTTAACTACTTAATCCTCTAGAGCGTTTGCCATGTAAAAGCAGTGTTAATGCTGACTATGAATGTTTGACAATCTGATGTCCAAGAAAATAAATATTTTTAAGCAGTTGACAGAAGCAAGCTGCTTGCATACAAAATGTTTTTCCCACTGTATAACCAGAAGGGGTCAGTATAATACTATGTTGACAGTCTTTCTGTCTTTTTTTGTGTAAGTCTCAAATGTTTTCATTTCATGGTTTCACAGGATGGACAGATAATTTCACTACTACAGAAGAGAGGGCCCTGAATTTAATTGATAGCTTTACTTTTCCTTCTCATTGTTAATGCAGTTTCATGTTGATTCCTGTGGGTAATAAAGTCATTCTCACAATGATAAAACTATGTTTCTAAAAACTTGTATTTATTATGTATGAATTTAATGTTGATGAAAGCTGGTAGACTGACAGCCCAGGAGACCAAAATCCTCTTGTTAATGTGGGCAGAAAACAGAATATACAACAGTGCTGGCAGCATCCACATGCAGTGTAACTCTGCTACCTCTTGAGACATCAGCTCCTGGGACTTCAGTATCTGTGTTCAGTCAACTCTGATTTTATTTGCAACATTAAGAAATGCTGTTTGTATCTTGTGATTTGGATACTTGTCTGTCAGTAGTTGAACAGAGCACCAAGGCTATTGGATGCCAATTGGATTTCCTGGAAGGAAACTCTGCTTCAGTAGAGTTCCTAACCATTCAGCTTAGCTATGGGAATTCAATCATTAAAACCAAATCAAAAACAAATGAAGAAACACAAAAACCCCCCAAAAAAACCAAATAAACAGAAAACCTGAACCCCACACAAAATTTTTCAAGGGCATTGTATATATAATTTCAGAGAGCTTTGGTTCAGGCAACTTCTGTTGCAAATACTGCTTGGTTTAAAGTGTAAAAGCAAAGATATGGTTTGCAAAAGTGTTCTTTCAAATCCTAATTATTGGGAAAGCTGATTTGTAATTGGCATGAACCTGGGCATTGATTAGGAGCTATCACAAATACTGTAATCTCTAATGAAAGTAACTTTGATCCTATCTATTGCACTTGTGTACTAAAACAGGCACAGGACTTGAATGCTGCACTGAAGTGGATTCTTACCCTGCATTTATTCAATTGCCTTTCAATTTTCTGGTAACTTTGTCTGCAGCAATGAAAGGAAAATTTAGACAAAGGTAGTGGAAAAGTGGTTTATCCAGTCCTCTGAAGACTTCCTTGCCCTCCCTGTGCAAGATGAAGTTAGTTTTCTGGGAACAGCTTCAGGTACCCAAGTTGAGGTGTGACATGTGACAAACACATGGACGAAGGTATTTGCTTGGCTGGCCCACCCTGCTGGAGAGACTGCTGTTGGTCTCTGAGAACTGAGATTTCTTTTTAATGGTGCAGAACACTTAGAGTCTGATGGCAGATTAAGATACAGAGTTAACCTCCTTTCTGTTTGCCAATCTTAGCTCTGTAAATTAGAGAATTTGCCCAACAATTTGATTTCTTAACAACTGAGAAGTACTTGCCTAATGATCTGATATATGGCCTACTTGAATTAATGATCCAGTGAAATTAAAACACTCGTATAGAGCCTAGAGTTTTGACTTCCTCTTATAAACTGTTCATGCTCTAGTTATTGCAAAGTGGAATGTGGCCGTTAGATTATTACATTAAAAAGATGAAGGATGAAGTGTATTTCTCTACCAATTTCTGTAATAGGAACGTTTATGACTTATAAAACTATGTAGGTAACTGAGCTTTTGATGTTTTTTATTCAACACAAATGAGATACAGCACCTCATTTTCCCTTTCTAATTCATGCAGTCCTGAAACAGGAGATGGTTTTTTTTATAGTGTTGTTTCTTACCTAAATGTAGATGGTAACCTGCACTAGGTTTTAATTCTACTCCTTAAGCACAATGGAGTGATATCTGTAGTTCAGCTAAATGCTTAGACAGGTAATGCTGTTGTAGTGTTTCTGGTAATGGGGAAATATTAGAATTTTAGTTTATGTGAAATTGTAGGCATGTTTTAGGCTTGTATGTCTCTATAAGGAAAAAAAACTGTTTTTTGTTGGAACCCAAAACATTCAACTATCTAACAGTTTTTAATGTAATATCAGTTTTAGTGTTGGACATCTAGTCAGTATTGATTTGTTGAAATAATCCAGACACATAATATCTTTATCATCTGCTAGCAGATACAGATATTCTTCAAAAGCAGAGGAAAATTATGCCTCAGAATTAATCTTGGATTTGTGTAATGTAGCAAAAGCAATTTCTAGCACTTGTGCATATTTTTATTTCACTTAGTAAGTATGAATGAATGCTTGAAAAGACCTTTCTGAACTGTATAGGAGATTAAGCAAGCTTCCAGCTGTGCTTTCCCAAAGACATTAAAATTCCTGAGGTTTATCTGAATTTCTCTAATAGTGTAGACACCAGTTACTGAACTATGATACCATTGTCCTAAGCAGTTTTAGATAGCTTGCTCTGACTGGTGGCTAGCAGTGAATATGGAAGGCTCAGTATTTTATTCATGGCAGTGCTACTGAGTATGGGGTTCTGAAAATAAATTTTGGGGTGATGATTACTTATTGAAAAGATTGTACTTCCCCTTGGAAAGTCTGCTGAAAACATCAGTACTGGGAACATGTCAGTGTTCTGTCACAGCAGCTTGTGATTCTTGAATCTTGATGATTTTATTTGGAAAGGAAAGATACAATATGATAAGTAATGATAGGGGATCAACTAGGTATAAAATTTATTAAGGAGTACAAAATAACTGTATTCTCTGGTGAATATCTATCTTCCATGGTTAAACAAATCTGAAAGGAAGTTTAGGGTAAGTATTCTTAAGTTCTGTTGTATTTTGCAGGTGACACAGTGAATGTTGGAGATGCATTGTGTGAAATTGAAACGGACAAAGCAGTGGTTACCATGGAATCAAGTGATGATGGCATATTGGCTAAAATACTGGTAGGAATCCTGCATTTCTCAGTAGGGTGTTATAACTTCAGACTGTTGTTTAGCATATTGCCTCAAAAACTAGTTTAGATAGCTGAATTTCTGCTCAGCCTTCAGAAATATGCACTTGCTTGTATTTCTGGGGAGAAATAATTGCCCCATTTGTGCCATGTGTGTACCAGACTATTGGTACATGGTACATGATTCTGTATACATTTAATGGATTTTCACTTAAGCTGTTGTTTTGTATGTTTTACACCTGGTGAATTATGTCCACAAAATGTTGTAGTTTATGACACCTCTTACTCTGAGTTATAGGAAAACAGTTAACAATCAGTAGGAATCTGGAATTTTGGGTGGTGCTTTACCCAGGATGTGTCATCTCTCTGCTAGGTTGTCTGGTGCTAGTCATTCAAGGTGGCATGTTATACAACATGGGCTGACCCAGAGAAGAGTTCTTGGAGTTAATGATTTCCTCTATCAAAATTAGTTTGATTAAGCTTAATAGAAAGAACAAGAACTGGGATGAGTAGGAAATTTTCTGAAGCGGTCTCAGCTGGTGGTGTCTTGCAGCTGTTTCTTCTCTCCCTCCACGATAATTAAACAACATGGTGAATTGCAAGAATTTGGGAAAAAATGAATAAAAATGAGAGATGAGTATTTCAGTAAATATTGTCATCTGGTTAGGGAGATCTCATCTAGGGCACATCTACCCATGAGGTGTGGATCACATAATCATACAAATTAGGCATGCTGGTATTAATTGCAGTCCAGCTACTTAGGAAACAGCAGAATGGGAACAGGTACAAACTGGTTCCTGGAACCATGAGAAAATTCTACCCTATGCTCAGTCAGACATGTGTTTGGGCTGCTATTACAAAAGCTTTTTGGATTGGTATATTAGACTTCCAATCTCTGCTATACCTGCATTTTCTTACATCAGCATGTTATCCTTTGCAAAAACAGAAAAGGGAGAGTAGTTTCCTCTGTGGCAGCATTTGAAAAGCGATGTTCTGTTTGGTGTCTTCCTATTTTTGTATAAGCAAAGGCAACATCCTTTGCAAAAGTGAAAGTCTTGAGATTGATAGGGGGCTGAGATAGAGGGAGGAGAGGGGATGTAAGATAGAACTCAGCTGGAAATGAAGTCTATCAGGGCTTACAAAAACTCATTAGTCTTCAATTCTGCAGAATAACTTGTATTTAAGCACTACTGTATTTAAAACAAAAGTTTTTAAAATACTTTTCCTTCTTTTAATTGTGTTGCTAAATTTGTCTTCAACTATGGAAGAACACATTTAATAGGTTTCAGAGGATCTGTTCTGCCATGCCAGGATGAAGTCTCACATCAGACGTATTTTTTAATCTGTGTTTAGTCTCCATGTAGTTATTTAAATAATTGCTGGGCAATGCTTTCACTATTTTTAAATATCTCTCCTTCAGTTTTGAATGTTTCTGAAAGTCAGTTTGCCTGTGCATTTGCAGTCACTGCTTTGTTAGATAGTGTGAGGGGGAGATATGGGGATTCTCTCTGTCAAAAGTATTAAAGACTTAATCCTAGAGAGATTTAATTGAAATTTGCTTAGTTTCTTTGATAGTAATTCATGATGGCTACAAGCAACATTAGTATTTCAGAAGCTGTGGGGGTTTTTTGTTTCCTGTCTTGTATTTCAAATGCATTGCAAATTTCAAAATTTCTCTGTGCATTGCTCTTGTGGCACATTTTTGATAGATCAAAGCCAGACTCTGCACCAGCTAGATGATATCAGTGTCATGGAGCAGTGACATTCAGCCTTAGTTATATCTATATGATCCAGTGACAATCCAATGCCAAGAGCTGAACCTGAGAAGGAGATGCCAGGAGGTAGAAATAACTATAACATCTTTCAGAATAAGGGAAGAGAGGCAGCTTTGTTGGAGTAACATGAACAGATCATTATGCAAACCCAATTTTTAATGGATTCTTTTAATCCCTGAATCTAGAAATGGTGGGCCTAAGAGTTAGAGTACAGGATAGACAAGCTCTTATTCCAGTCTCCTAAAAAGTACAGAGAAAACCTGATGTTTCAGAAACTAAAATATCTAGAGAGCAATAAGGTCAGAAATTTTCAGATTTTTTTTTTTCTCTAGTGTGTGATCTTTGGTTGTCTTTCTGCACTATCTGGTGGATATTTCTGCTCTGTATTAGGTGTTCAGTAGATGTTTGTGTAAGGCTTATAAAATGAGCTGTGCCAGGTTTGTGGATGAGGTGATGATTACTTATTGAAAAGATTGTGCTTCCAAGGGCCACTCAGAACTTTCACATGTGATGTAGTTAATGGGAATTTAAAAATGTTTTATGCCTCTGAGCTATCATCTGGCTGGATATTTCACTCACTTCCTAAAGAAATGAGACAAAAGTTTGTGCCTTTGATGCCAGCTACAATTCTGAACCATCTTGACAGAGTTCAGTATGGAAAACTTGGGTCAGATGAGCACACTACTTAATGCTTTGGGTTTTGCATTTAAAGATAGGAGGTTCATTAGGAGGTTCAAATTAATTCAACTTCTGTAACCCTTCTTGGTTTTTCTTGACTGTATAATCTATGTATGGTTTAGGAAAAACTGGCTAACAGTAAAATAGAAACTCATGCATATATATTTCTTCTCTGTCTGAATAGGTCTTTTAATGATCACATCTGATTCAGCGTAAAATGCAGTAAAAGATTAAATAACTGAATGAAATATTAGAAGGGTAATTTCAGAATGATGACTATTCTTTCAGTTGAGTTGCTTCTTAAATTAACACTGATTTTTTTCTTCCTAAAATATGGTTCAATTTGGAACATAACAGATGATGAATGATTGTTTAGGAACTGTCATTAATTGTTGAGGAATAGACTTAGAGTAGGTATTGGGTGTGCAGCTGCAGGTTTTTCCCTGGGTGGGGGATGTGGTGGGAACACCAGAAAAGGGGCTTTTACTGGGTGCTGATCCTTTGCACAGCAAAGGGCACAGGGACCTGTGGCACCAGCCAGGGGACTGGACACTGGGACACAGCAGGAGCCAAGGACTCAGTAGGAAGACCCCAGACTGAAGGTATGAAAGCACGGGAATTCCTTTTTTTGTGGTCCCTCCCCAGAGGCACCAGCTTGAGCTGGTTTTGTGTTACTGGGCCACAATTGAAATTGCTTTAGGGATCCAGGTGTCTGAGATTCTGCTGTGGAAAACCCAGGTCAATCTGGTGAGGAAGCCCTGTCTGAATGTGGGGGCAGGGTTTGCAGGGAGCCAGGTCAGGCACCCATGGGGTTACTGGAGCCACCCACTTTGAAGGGGCTTTGGTCCCTCCTCATGTGGTGAGACTGACTGCCAGAATGGCTCCTGGATGGTCAGACAGGAAAGTTTCCCTAACATTAGTATCTGTTACCATTTTCTCATTCATGGTCTAAATAAGAATTGGTATGGAAAATACTTTGTATAAGAATTCCACTGCAGAATAAGCCAGTGCAAGTTCAGTCTCTTTTTCTTCCCAGTGGAGGAAATAAACATTTACTTCAGTGTATATTTGTTAGTGACTAAAGCATTATGCTGCAGTGGCAAAAGCTGCAAGGGAATTTTATTCTCTGTTCACTTTATCTCCAATTTTTTTTCCCTGTCACGGTTGCCTGTGCTTTGTTGGTTTGGTAGCAAAGCTAGGATTTTTTTGACTCTTCTTGGCTACATAGAATCATTGAATGTTTTAGCTTGTAAGAGTCCTTAAAAATCATCTTGTGCCAGGGATGCCATTCACTAGATCAGGTTGTGCAGGGCCCCATCCAACCTAGCGCTGAACGCTTCCAGGAATAGGGCATCCACCACCCTAAGAGGCAACCTGTTCCAGTGCTTTTCCACCTTTGAGTGAAGCATTTCTTTCTAATCTACACCTCTCTGATTGTAAAACCATTGCCCCTTGTCCTGCCTGTGTAAAAAGGCCCTCTCCCTCCCTTTTATAAGACCCTCTAAAGCACTGGAAGGTTGCTAGAATGTCTCTCCAAAGCCTTCTCTTCTCCAGGCTCAGCAAACCCATCTCCCTCAGCCTGTCTTTGTAGGAGAAGTGCTTCAGCCTTCTGGTCATCTTTGTGGCCCTCCTCTGGACCCACTCTGAACAGGTCCATGTCTTGTTGAGGACCCCAGACCTGGACACAGGACTGCAGGTGGGCCCTCACATAAATGGAGTAGAGGGGCAGAATCATCTCCCTTGCCCTGCTGGCCACAGTCCTGCATTTGCCTTTCTGGGCTGCTAATCCACACTGTTAGCTTGTGTCCCCCCTCTCATCCCAGCACCCTAGAGTCCTATTTATTTCAGCTCTTTCTAAATCTGAGATTCTAGGGTTCATTGAGGTTTATGCAGGGGTTTTCTTATTGTGAGTAACAAAAATGTAGCAGTGACTCAAAAATCCAGGAGATGAAAAGTTAAGCAAAATTGTAATAATTTTTCTTTTTCTGTTCTAGTTCTGAGCTGCAAAGGCTGTGTGTATAAAAAGTTACTTTAATTTCTGAGTGCTGACTTTAGGTGTATGGGGTTTGGGGCATACTTTAATGTTCCTCTCCTTATAATAGCAATTATAATTAATTTCAGTCTTGAAATATCTTATTAATAGTAGCAATAAAATAGGATATATCTTACTGATGAATTGTCGTTAATATGCCTGAAACTTTGATGTCTACTGGTTTTAGTCATATCAGAGCAGACAGTGTAATATGTAACTTAATGTTCTTAATTTAGGTGGAAGAAGGAAGCAAAAATGTTCGCTTGGGCTCACTAATTGGTCTGCTGGTAGAGGAAGGCCAGGACTGGAAGCAAGTTGAAATACCAGCTGATGCTGGAAGTCCACCTTCTGTGGCTCCACCAGCACCTGCCTCAGCTCCTGCAGCTCCTTCAGTTTCAGCCCCTCCTAAACTGCAACATCAACCTGGGAAATTGCAGTAAGTTTCTATGTTTGTTATGAAACGGAACTCTTCATTAGATCAGAAGAACTGAACCAAGAAATACTTTTTGTCCCTTTTTACCTAGTAGCTGTTATTTTGAGAGTGTTTCAGTATGACTGAGAAGATAAACCTTGCAGGCCTAGACTATTTCTTTGCTCATAAGCCCAGTAAGTCAATTCAAACAGCATAATGTTAATAGAATTAAATGTACTTATATTCTGTCCTGCAGTTAAATTATGAAGGATACTAAACTTAGTTTGGAAAGAAGTTGTGCTAATACAGGATGGACAATAGTGCTTATGCATCAGATGCCAGGTGTACCTGTGACTTGTTTTCTATTTATTTGAGGAGAAAAAATAAAGAAATGGCACACTCTGAAGTCCTTACAAGCTCTTGCATTTTCGACATTAAAAAAATATTATTCTAATATTTTCATAACAGTGGAGTGCAAAAAACTTAAACCAGTCAATTTATGTGCTCTTTGTTAGTTTGGTTTGGATTTGTTGGTATTCTAAGCATTGCAAACACCTTGGAGGAGGGGTCGGCTCCAGGGTGTTAGTCAGGTAGCAATAATCTATAATCACTTTGTGTCCCAGGATATATCCTGTTTGGAGGTATCACTCCTTACTTGTGCTTATTTTTTTTTTCCTCCCAAACCTCATTATCTTTTCTGTCTGCTGGTTTGCTGTGTTCTAAATGCTGCCAACATCTAGGCTTTTCTCATGCAGGTGGATGGCAGCTGAGGTCATTGCCCAGGTATTACCTGCAGCAGGAGGATGATCCACAAAAGGATCCTTGGAAGGATTATGTCTTTCATTTTAGTACCAAAGAACAGAAGTGCTGTTTCACTGCAACTCTTAGAGATGTATCAGCATGTTTGGAACCAAATGATCACTTATGACATGGGGTTATTTTGGCAAGGGCTTAATGGACTATTCTTAAAATTCAATGAGGTGCAAATATTTCCTTTGGGAAATAATGAATAGGGGATTTTTGTGGAAAGATTTGAAACCAAGTATTTATTCTTTTATGAATGTGTTGTTTTGTATTTAAGAATTCTAAAACATTTTCTCTAGATGTTGGCTTTTCTCCTCATTTCAGAAAGCAAATCATATGAAGATGCACTGGTTACTCTGTACCAGTGTGCTGTGCTTTGTAGTTGACCAGAGAGAAATGTAGTTTCTCGTGATGTACATCAAGGAAATAAGCTAATCTTGCTATTTAAATAATTTAAATTTTCCCCCTCATTTCTTCAGGGTTCGCTTGAGTCCCGCAGCTCGCAACATTCTGGAGACACACGGACTAGATCCAAGCAATGTTACACCTACTGGGCCTCGAGGAATCTTCACTAAAGAGTAGGTAGAGAATTTGGTAAACCTACAACTTTTGATATTAGAGTAACCTCCATAAGATGAAAGTTTGCTTATTAAAAAAGCCATGTCTTTGTTCCATTTTTTGCTGTGGACGGGTATAGTTAAACTTGAAAAATCTGTTAAAAAGATAGGGAGAATGGATTCGGCAGTATTTGAAGAGGGCCTTAATTAGAAAAAAAAACAAAACACGTATTTGTATTTTTTAAGTTCCTTCTTAGCTGTGTGGTACTGCTGTCACATTTCCTGCAGCTCAGCCTAATGGTGCCTATTGCCTCCTAAGCAGCACTATTAGCTACCACTGTGGATCTCAAGAATTTTACTTCCCAAGATGCACACAGAGCCCAAATAAAAAACAGTTTTCTGGTATTTTCTTCAACTCCTTTTCTTCAGAGAGTTTAGATCTTTTGGTTTTTTTTCTGTAGTTCTGTTCTGAAATCTGTAAGAATTTTAATTTTTTTCCTATTTTTATTAGGCTGGGGAGAGCAATGAAGTGTAATGATAAGAAATTCCAGAATTCTGTTTTTCTCCCAATTTTCTTTCCTCACTATGATTTAAAACATGTTTGTTTACCAAGGTGTAGTTTTTTATGAACTAGTAGGTTTTTATATCTTTTTGAGCATTGCAATATAATGATTGGCACTCAAGCCTTTGAGTGAGAAAGTTGAGTACGAAAAGATGTGGTAGATTTGGTGCGTTTAGCCTTGAAGTGATGCATTCTCTTCACATGAGTATGTATGTTATTGGAAGTGAGGATTTTGGCAGAAATAAATATTTTTTTTCTCAGGAAAAATATTTCTTTTGACAAATACCATCATTCACTTACACAGACTTTGCTGGCTACTGTTATTTTTTACAGACAACCAGGACCAGGTCAGTGTAACTTGGAACTGGAGCCAGAAAAGTGGCTGACAGTTTTTCAAAACTTTTTTTTTTCCTCATGACCTGTGGCTGAATTGAGATATAATAAGGAATTGAATAGATAGAATATGCTATGTAACAACAAATCATCAGACAGAGTTCTTTCTTAGTTATGTAAGTGTAATGGTAATTTATGGTGTGTAATGAGGCTATGGCAGGTGGAAACCCTCTAGGACTTTGAGCTAACAAATTAACACTTCCTAGTTGTCATGGAGATCTAGCAAAGATTTTTCTGTAGTTATGAGAATTGTCTAGCAAAATAATTTCTTTTTCAAACTGTTTTTTTCATACAAAAGATTTGACTATGAAATGTCAGTTTAAGATAAACAATGTCTGGGGTTTTTTAACCATTCTTTTGAAATGGGGTTAATCTTTCAGATGCCTACAGACTGCTGTTATATTCAGTTTGCAATGAAATGTGCAGATTTTTATAGAGAACTGCTGTAGATATTTAGAGAAATATTTCCTTTGCTGCACTCACCAGACTACAAGCAAGAAAGATAGCAAGTTACATAAACAAGCAAGATACTTTCCCCCAACTTTCTATCTTTAAATTCAGTTCACTGTAAAACTTGCAACAGCAGTTGGAACTTTCACTCTACTGGTGTTCTCTGTCATGACCCTCTCACTTAGTAGGCCAATACTTTATTTTATTGATCTGGATACTTTTATTTATATTTCTCTTATGTGTCTGTTCAAGGCTGAATTACTGTTGTTTTTTTTCTTGCCTGTTTTGTTGTTGGCTTTGTGTGTGATTTCTTTTTTTTAAGGAATGCCAGAGGTTTTTTTTGTTATTTCTAAGTAATATCCTCATATATCACTTAATATAATTTTCTTCAAAAATGTCCTAGAAATATCCTAGAAGATTGGTGTGCCAGTACAAAGTAACTCAGATATTCTGTCAAAGATTATACCATGTTTCTACTCATCACCTCAGACACTGTTTGAGAGGGCTGTATTAAAATGGATTGTTTCAGCTACCACTGCCCTTTCCCATTCTATTTCATAGTTGTCTAGGGATTTATAAATGCAGCCATGAAGAGGCTGGTTATTGAGAACTGTGCTTTTCTGAGGCCCTGTTGCTCCCAGCTGTTGTTAAGTCAGAGTGTCTTGGGATCTCTGAGTTGGTCAGGCATTTTCAGCTTGCAGAGAACGCACAGCACACCCATGGAGTGCTGTTTTTTCTGGAGATGAAATCCATGTGTATGTATGGAATATGAACTGACCCTGGGATCTCTGCTGTGTGCAATTTGTTACCTGCTATGTAGGAGGAATGAGTTCCTTCTACAATGATAGTGCAGTAAATGTGATACCTGGAGGTATTTGATATGCTCTGAATCTCTGCTACCCATTTGCCTTCTTGCAGGGAATCTATGAATGAGTAAACAGGCGTAAACACGTGGAAAGGGAATATGAAACAGAGAAAAGGGGTTGGGTGCAATTTAGTAACAGTAACTGCCACCACAGGAAGCTTGTGTCAATCCAGGCATCTCTTGTTGCACTGTTGGATCCTCAGTGATTCTTAGGTGTCTGTAACCTAACTTGTATCAAGTATTTGAACACAAAATAATCAGTTTGCTTTCACCATTCTTTGGGTTTTGGGTAACATGAAGTAAAAAGACTACATGCTTCTGTAGTAGTGGTAAACTGAAGTCTAACAAAGTTGTCAGAATCTGCATATTTCTAATAACAGTTTGGTAAGCATATTTTGGTTTAATAAATGTTTACTAAACTTTCATCTTTTCTGCAAAGTAGGCTGCTCTTTGATGTTTGTTGCCTTTCTTCTCTTCCTCTGTTACTGACCCATGTTGATAGAAGTTTATAGAGTTGTTGGAAAGATGTGACCAACCCTTCCTTTTCCAGTTGTAATAAAATATCTACTTACCTGACTTTAACTTAAAGCTGTTTAATTTTATATGCTTAGATGCCTCTTCTAACTCTGCATATATTCTGCTTATATGCAGTGTTGCAACCATGACAGTCATAACACTGCTGTACCTGTTTTTCTTAACCACTTAAATAATTTGGAATTGATGAAGGGATCTCTATTCATATGTATGTATAACAAATACATGTGAACTTTGATTTTTATATATGTGCCTTTTGTACAAGTTAGTTTCAGAAAGTATTGAGCAAATCTTTTAATTTAAAAATAAGCCTAATTTTGGCAATATGTTTTCCAATTAACACACTAAAAACCACCAAAACCAGATGGTCTCTCCTATGACTGCCAAGTGCAAGCCCTTAACAAATTTTTGGTATCTTCTAAATGTTAACCAAAAAGCTTGCATTATGTCATGCAGTTACTTTTTATGGCTCAAATTGTCATGCTATGGAATGATTTTCATTCTATCCAATCTGATATATTTCCCTGATAGTAGGGACACAACAGTAGTTGTGTCAAATAATAAATACTTAATTTTAAAACAAATCTTGGTGAGCATATTAATTTGGGAAAACAAGTAACTACTTTTAATTAGGAAAAAATTTATCTTGAGCTCATTTGCTTTTTTTGTTTTCAATATTGTTTGTTGAAGTATGTATTGAAGGTAAAAATAAATTGAAGTGAGTCAGCGATGGTAAGAGGCATTCTGCAGAGGTTTTCGATTTTTAATTCTTGTTTCTGGAGTACTTCTTCTTAGGAGGAATGGAGAATGCATAATGTTCTGAGATTTTGTTCTTTCTATAAAGATTTAATTAACAAACTCTTGGCTGTCACTCAAGAATAGTCTCTCAAGCAATACTGAAATTAGGTAGCTTTGTTTAGTATTTCTGGCTTGTGTTTCATAACCTCAGAAGTGTTGTAAGGAGTCTGATTTTTAATTTATTTTAATTTCCTCTGCCAATTTGTGGAAATGAACTTTTATGTACATGCTGTGTCTTGGTGAAATCATAGAGATTTGTCTAGGGTATATTATACAGGCATTTGTTAGCGGATCTGGAGAATAAAGAGAGATCTACAATTGACTTGCCTTGCCGTTGGCAGGGGTGGTGGAAATGCAGTTATTGCTGTTGAGCCTCATAGGTGCTGGTCTTTAGCCTGTTGCTTTATGAGTGCAGAGCACCTGGAGCAGACACAGTGTCATGGCTTGGAGATGGGAGTCTCTCCTCTCTGTCATACTGTGCCCACAACAGGAAAATTTTGTCTTGGTAGCTGTATCAGTAAAGAATCCTTGCAGAATGCTTTGGCTTTGTATCTCCAGTGTGGTGTTAGAAAGTATGGGCCTGTATAACATCTGTGCCTCACTCTGCAAATTTGTCAGAAAGGTGCAGAGAAATGAGTGATTAATGTATTACTCAATTTCCTCTTAGCACTAAGTAATTACATTAAATTCAGATTATTACAAATACAACAGATGAAACAGCTTTTACTTTAGACTTTGTAGCCTGAATAAATGTATTCTTTCATTTAGAAGAATTGTCAGTGCATTTCAAAAATCACTTTGCATGCTTACGGTTAGTGGTGATGATTGTTATGCTTCTCTAACACAAATGTTTTCTGTTATTGCATATTCAGGCCTTTTTATTCATAGAAGTTAATGAGAATTTACTAAAAAGATACCACAAAGGCAGCACAAAATTAATATCTTCTAATAATAATCACCTTCTTAATGTTTGGTTTGGCAGCAGAAATTTAAGTGTACGGAAGTGGCTAATTAAATAGAATAAGTGATGGAATAGTAATACTCAGGTAATTGTTAAATAGTTTCTTTGTTGTCAGTATTTCACTGTGTTTAATCCCCAGGGATGCTCTCAAACTTCTGCAAGAGAAGCAGAAAGGTAAACCCAGTGAACTGAAACCTGTGGTTTCTCCAGCTCCTGCTGCAGTGCCTTCTCCTTCACAAGCACCAGCCGTGACTTCTTATCCAAGGCCAGCAATTCCACCAGTTTCCAAACCAGGACAACCTGCTGCACTGGTAACACTTCTGCTAAGATTTCAGCATTGCTACAGCTGAACAGTGCAAAAGCTGCTTCAGTAGCTCTGAGACTTCTAGATCTAGAGAGAGGAAGGAAACTAAGGCCACCCATATGCCAAGCTCAGGGATGTGCAGTTTTTAGTATGTCTCAGTGATTCTAAGGCAATGTAATTAAAACTGTGAAATCCTTGAAATGGTGGTCTGCATACTATTTTGTTCAGCTTGCAAATTAAAGTGATGGAAAAATTTATATTGCAGGCCTTGGAGAAACTAGAATGATGATTTATTTTTACTGTACTTAATTAGTTTGCTTTCCTGCAAGATGTAAGTGTCCATTAATGAGTTGTCAAGAAGTGAGGAAGGAAAAGGCTTCTTGGTGGTTGCCTTGGAGAGTAATTCTGCAAACTCTATAACCTAAGTAAGTTTCTATGTTAAATTGAAATGTTGGAAATACCAAAAAATATTTTTTTAAAGAATAAATGCCTTTGCTGCAATAGACATCAGTAGAAATTGAAAAGCTTTTGTGAAAAACATTTTGTGCCTCTGGAACTAAATTAGATTTATCTTTTTAGTCTGAAGTTTACAATGTAGCTACAATTCATAATATTCAGAAAATGCTGCCCTTTTTTGCACTGTACAAAGAGCCAAGCAGCTCAAAAGTTCAGACTTGGATCCATTACAGAATAAAATGTTTCTATGATTGCATCAGAACATACATATTGCAATTTATTGTGTGTTGAGTACTATTGAATATGTACTAAGGATTCTATGAATCCTTGTCTGTTCAAGGGATATATGCTAAAGATTAAGTATACAGAATAATTATATAAGTATACAGAATCATTTATCTTCTTGCCTTCTGTAGTCACTAATATTTTAAGAGATTTCTTGCAAGTTGACCTGCTTCTAGGAAAAAGTTGGCAATTGAAACAATATTGAAGGAGAGAGAAGAATAACAGAAAAGATGCGATAAAGCCTGTCTTAAGGAATTACACAGGGAATTGAAAAAGCAGTAGCTTACTGAGGAGGTGTTCTTTTTATAATTTAAATGGAGAAAAACATAATCTGAGCAATATGCCAAGTCTGGAAGATGGAACAGTGCCTATGTACTCTGGCTGAAAATAAATGCCTCAATATTTGGATTTTTTTTTTTTAAGCAAGGTTAATTCTATACAATAAAATGGAATTGTTATGTAAAACCTGTTGTGTTGATCCCAGTTAATAGGAATAGACTAGAACACTCAATGGTCTTTGTCATATTGATTTCAGTAATTGGAATGTGTCACTTTTGGATACATTACCTGGGGGATGCACATTGGATACATACCTAAGGGATAGCAGACATGGGCAGGAGTCACTGATGCCAATGTGTAAATGCTGGAGTACTTTCAGCAAAGGGGAACTGATTGCTGTCCTGGTATTTAATATGCACCATGTGATTTCTTTAGGGCACGTTCACAGAAATCCCAGCTAGCAACATCCGAAGAGTTATTGCTAAGAGATTAACAGAATCTAAAACCACCATACCTCATGCATATGCTGCTGCTGACTGTGCCATTGATGCTGTTTTGAAATTAAGAAAAGAATTGGCCAAAGGTTAGTAGTCTGATTTACTTTACCATGTGGTAATACTAATGTGGTTATACTATAGTTTAATTTTTCCTGTTTACATAAGCTTCCCCAGGAGGTGGAGATTTTGTCTTAGTAGATCACTATGCATTCAAATAGGCTTTTTTTCAGTATATTGGACTCAAGCTGTAGTTCCTGGAAGTTGTTGAATTGGACAACTTGTCAGGATATAGGGAGACAGAGGTGTTACTTTGGCAACTCACATCACTCTGAAGTCCTATTTTCCACAATTACCAGGCTGCATAAGCACTAGTGATGCTCTGTTCGGTGATGGAGACATGCACCTCCTAGACTGGTACTAAGTCTGTGACTTGGGTAAAATAATTTTAGGTCTAAGACACTTCAAATGTTGATCTAAAACTTCATGGTTACTGCCATTGTTTGAAAGCTTATATAGGTTCAAATAGTAGCTTTCCTAAGCCGTGTGAGCTCTGCATTCAGAATAATGCAGCAGAATATTTTATTTTGCATTTTTATTGCTCTACTGATTAAAACTGAGGCCAGATGTTCTGTACTAGTGACTAGCCCATGCTTGTTTATCGGTTTGTGTGGTCTAAAATTAAATTTGACAGATGTATTCAGGTTTTCTAGCTGATGATACAGGAGCTTGCCCTTCTGCTGGAGTTTTGAGTGACTAATTTTTAATGCAACAGTACCCAGGTGATTATTCTACTTGTTATTTTCCTGATGGTATCTTATTCACAAATGAATGTCAAAGACATTTTCTGATGTTGATATTTTCTTTAAACAGCAGCAGTTCATAAGGAATGAACCAAAAAAGGATCTTAGGAATACTCACTTGAAATTTTTCACACCTCTCCTGCTGTTGTTGATTCTTAATGAGTATTTCCTTTAAATGCAGAGGTGGAAAAGCCATATGTCTTTGCATGAAACTGAATTACAGAGCTTGTCCTGGTAGATTTTTATGTTTCCTCTGAAGGAAATTGTGGGTTTTTCTACTATTATAAACTTCGCTGATGCAGGGTAAAATATTACCAGATGTGGATCATTTAACTGTATTCCTGCTCTAGTACTAGACAGTGACATTTTTGCCAAGGGTTAGGAATGTAGCATGTAAACAGAAACCAGTGTATATTTGATGATGAAGGTACAGGTTTGTCTGATGTGAAATTGTCGGTGCAGCATAGAATTGAAAGTTCCATTATGTTCTGTTGGAATGCTGTCTCTCTTCTTACACATAGATTACTAATCATGGCAAATGTTGCAGGCCAGTTATGTGGTAAGTGAATACTTGGTTCACTCCTCTAAATTTGTGATGACTTAAGAATGTTTCACTTGATATAATTATTTATAAATTATTTTCCCTTGCAAAAATATTTCTAAAGATGTGTATGTTACATGCCATAAACCAGATTTGAAAATTAGGCAGTTTTGCTACTTGATCAGTTTTTCTGACAGTGGTGATGGTGGTGGAAGGGTAATGTAGTTTTTTTGTATTGTGAGAATGATGAGTTTAATATTGTGTAAATATTGTGTAAATATGTGCATTTCAGGGTAATTTTATGGCCTAATCTGCTTTGTATCTCTTATCCCTGCTTCTGATGCCACTCCTGATTTTAGTTACCAGTTTTAGTCTCCTGAAACTGAGTGCCTTTGCATGAGATTTTTCTTGATGGATATGCCTTTTGTTTCAAGGGGGGAAAAGTTTTCCCTCTTTATTATTGGATTTTAAAGATAAGTGACTTTCTGTTAATGCTTCAAAGAAATAAATCTGCTGAATCACTAGAATTTTGTCATCACACAAATGCTGATAAAGCAAATCTTACAAACAATGATTATTCTTTAAAATTTTTCTGTTTCCCTTTGCAGATGACATTAAGGTATCTGTAAATGATTTTATTATCAAGGCAACAGCAGTTACTCTGAAGGTAAGCAAATAATTGACTTTAAAAAAATATTTTAGTAGTAAACTGCCAAGGAGACAAGAAAAGTATTTTGTGAGTATGTGGAGATATGAGTGGGATCACAGAAAGCTGGTAATTCTGTATTACTTATTGTCAGGTTTTTTAAGGTTTCCAGATTTCAATGTCTACGCTGTGAACTATAAAAATGAGAACTTCTTAGTGGAGATTCACTTACTGCAGTTAACATCTGCAAATCATAGTAGTTGTTTAGTCAGCAGGCTACAGCCATTGCCAAGATCATTAATTTAATCTTAGGTACATCTTATTTCTTTTAGTTATAAGCAAGTCTTTATCTAAGTCTCACACAAACCTTGTTATTACCTCAGGTGTATTCTGATGGCGCATTGAGTGATACCTGCTTGGAAATAAAAATTCTTCTGGCAACCACTCTGCTCATTGCTAGGAATTCTCATGGCCTGGATTACCTCACAATAATATAAAAACATTGGAAAGGATGTGAGAGCTGGTTTTCTCATTTGTGAGGATAATTCAAACTGTTAAAAGGTTGAGAGGAATTTATGTGTAAGTTGGAGGAGTGTTCCTGTTCCTATGGATGTATGGAATTGAGAGAACACTGGACTGGAAAAGACTTAACAGATTTCTAGCTGAACATGTACTAAATATTAATGTATAATTTGAAGAGGTGTAGCTCAATGTAAATTTGGACAGGAAATAGACAGGATTCTAAACAGTTTCATAAGCAAGTGCCTGAGAGAAATTGGAGGCCTTATTTAGACTGGAAAAAAACCTGCGAGTTAATACCAAAACCAAAAGGAGGAGCTAAATATGTGCTGTGCTTTTGTTAGATGTGTACATAACAAGAAGCTTTTTTAGTGGTCTAATGAAACCTTTTGTGAGGAAATAGTGATACCCAAAGTTTACCATAAACTGCTGGGAGTGTTGGATAACTTATCTCTGCACCAGAGAGCAGGTAAAAGGAACAGGAGACAGAGAGCAAGAGGTTTTGTGTTTTGTCTTCTGAGGGGGCTGTCAGCTTTTGAGCTGATAATAATATTGTGTTGATATGGAAGTAATCAATAAAATTCTTCTATCCTCTTGCTTTGTTAGAAATCTATGCTAGCATTTGTTTGACTATTAAAATAATACATTAAACAAGACCCAACAGATTTAACTCAGTATATCAGGAAACAAGTTCTTGATCAAGCTCACATCTCATCTACTTTGTCAGTATTTTAGGGAAAGATGTGGGCAACTGCTTTAAAAAAAGAAAACCCACTTCCACCTGTACCTCTCCTCCCTGAAGCTGGGTGGTGTGAATACATCTTCAAGTTTAAATTCAAGGCAGTTTCATTGACTCTTTTCTGAGTGCTCTTCAGGGAATATTTTGTTACTACTTTATTTCTGAACAATGGAAAATGTGTTGTTCTAGCTCTAATGAGCTGACTGCAGCTGGTTTGACAGGTTATGACACACCTCAAGATACTGTTTGTATTGGTTCTTGAACATGCTAAATTTCTCCTTCACTTAGGATATCACAACTTCAGTTATGGCTTCTGTGTTTCAGCTTGGTCTAGATATTTGACAGGCAAGATTTTATGAATGTGCCAGTGGGCTCACCAGGTGACTGCCCCAGTAGAACCATTCTTCTTTCTGGTACAAGGAGGGAGAAGGGTGCAGAAAGGAAGTAAAACTTCCAGGCTGATATCCTCAAGTGGCTGGGCTTTGTAGCAAAACCTCCTATAGCAGCTGTCCTTTCATTTATGAAGTGACAAATTCTGTCCCTACAGTCTCTTTTGAATACCTTTTTATATAAAGAGTTTGAGTTGCACAGCACCTGCTTGAGAGCATCTTAAAACTGTGTAAACCTTAGGACTTCTAGAAGTTTATTTAGCTTGCAAAGAAGAATACTACATACTTTTTTCTTCTTTTCTCTCTTTCCTTTTTTTTTTTTTTTCCCACTGTACATGCTGGTGTTGAAGAATAGAAACACAGAGTACTGTCATACCACTTCTTCCTTGGAGTGCAGTTACTTTAGATAGACAGTCACTTTTGATATTGTGTCCCTCCTGTAATTTTTCTGGAATACCTTTTTCATTTCATTCAACTCAAAAAACTAAATGAAATTATCAGTGAACATCTCAATTTTAACTTAGTCCACCCACAAAAATAATCTGATGCATTTTAGGAGAACATCTGAATAACAGTGAGTGTACCTGCAACATAAATTATTTGTTGGGAATCATGCTTGAGAAATCAGTGAAAAACATGTGGGTATAGTAGGATGTCCATTTCCATGCTTTAAGATCCACCATCCTGTGATTTATTTTGTGGGAGAAGTTGCATTGCTTTGAGGGTTTACGTGCTGGCCATCATTAGGTGGTATCAGTGAAGAAATTTACATTGCATTTGAAGTAATGTGGGGTTTTTTTCCTAGCAACACCAAACAAACTTCTGTCTGTCCTGCCATTTTTAGTTTCTGGTGCACACATTTCCTTCTTTTTGATGAAGTAAAAATTAATAAAATCAGCAAGCTAATTCGCTTGGTGTGTGCCTTTAGGTAGCTATGTGTCTTAAAGGAATTTCCTTTTTCTTAATAACTGATTGCACTGTTATTCTTCTAACAGCTGTCTTTTTTTATTGTCTGTCTGTGTTTTAGCAAATGCCAGATGTGAATGTAACGTGGGATGGGGAAGCCTGCAGGCGGCTGCAGTCCATTGACATCTCCATTGCCGTGGCAACGGACCGAGGGCTCATTACGCCAATCATAAAAGATGTTGCTGCCAAGGGAATAAAGGAAATTGCTGCCTCTGCAAAGGTGGGTCTGAAATGTGCAGCAGGCTGAGGAATGGAGCAGCTGTATGGTTTTCTGTAGCAGAAAACGTAGCATGACCCAGATACACATCAGTAATAACAAAGGCAGTGGAACTAAAGCGGTTTCAGCATTACTTACACTTCAAAATTATTGTTAATTTTGCAACTGCATTTTTCATCAACAATAATATTGTGTTATTTAGTTGAATGGTGGCTAGACTGCTTGAAAAATAAACCTGTACAGACTTTTGCAATTTAATATAATTGAAATTCTTTAATCCTCAAAAGAATGCTACTTAATGCTAGTTTCATTAGTATTCCCAATCTTGGGGTTTGAGATTTTGGTTTTTTTGTGTTTTTTCCCTTTCCCAGAAAATTTCTTGTGTCTGCATTTTCTACTCTTTCCAGTTATATTATGGAACATATTCTGTCTGCATTTTTTTTCCAATATGCAGTTCAGTTAAGGATGTAACATTAAACTCCTCAGACTAATGAGCAGTATTTTGCACAGACCAGGTGCCAGTCAGAGTGATATGTGGCAGTTGTTACCAGATAAAGGAGTGGTTCTTGGCAGGCAAAAGTAGAATGAATGATGAAGTGTCCCAAGACAGGCCATTTTTTGTCATTTAACGAGTGCTAATCAAAGACCTACAGCATCTGAGGAATGCAGTCCTAGGACATAAAAGTGTCCCCAAACTAGACAGTACTGCACTTCATAAATTTTTGCCTTTTGTGTGAAACTATAGAAGCCATAATAGTCTCTGTTGATGGAGGGGAACAGCCAAAAAGTTGTGGCAGAAAAAGATGGGTTATACCACAAAACATTCATCAATGGGTGTCTTTTAAGATTTTTTTTCCAGTCCATATTGCTTACTTTATGCTGAATGTGTTGTGAAAGCAATTCCTTACACTAGTAGCCAGTTGAGGAGGAAGGTCAGTTGAGGTTGTTGTGGGGTTAGTGATAGAATGACAAGAAGAGAAGCATTGTTCAGTGTTGTGCTTTCATTATAATCCCCCATACCTGTAATAGTGTGCAGTATTGCAAACCTCTCTTACCACAGATCAATGGAAATGCAGCTTATGCTACGTTCAATGGGGCCATGATAGTGAGCATTCCCCTTGCCTTTCAAGTGGAATGTGTGTGACATAGGTGTCCACACTAACATAATTTTGCTTTTCAACTTCCTCACTGAATTACTGAAATAAACACGTACCTGATGTGCACACACCGGAACTACAGATGCTTCTCTGTCAGTCTCCCTTGTAGTTTGGCAGGCACTGTCTTTGTGTAATTGCTTATCTGTCCCCTTCTGCTGCATTTTAATGTTGACTTCTTTCCAGGTCATGTGCATCCTGGCACTGGATTGTCATCATTCAAATAATGCAATTGC
This sequence comes from Zonotrichia leucophrys gambelii, assembly GCF_028769735.1. Taxonomy (NCBI): domain Eukaryota; kingdom Metazoa; phylum Chordata; class Aves; order Passeriformes; family Passerellidae; genus Zonotrichia; species Zonotrichia leucophrys. The sequence goes on along the minus strand of NC_088175.1, from coordinate 38,668,930 downwards.
ACAAACGCATCACGATTCTATTGATCCTGTTGTGTGAATACTGTTCCCATGGCTATTGTCTTCACCAATTTTTCAGAGATGAGAAAAAACCTAAACTAAAGCTTAGTTTATCTTTGTAACTTTTACATGCTTATTATGAATTTTAGAATTTTGTACAGCTCTGTGATCCTGTCTTGGAACATAGTACGAACTTGGGCTGTATTTGAAGCTTTCTTCTGTTGAATTTTAAAGTAAAGTCTCACAAATGAAATGGAGATCACAGAAGAAGTGACCTTAAAGGCACCCTTCTAAAGGTGGTTGAATGTTTAGCTGGGAGAAATATATTCATTCAGTCTGGTGGAAAGGTCTGAAATGGTACATGTTAGTTTCTTTAAACAAATATGTTAGGAATACTATTAATTTATCTCATCAGTATTTTGCTAGATAATCTAAAACCACCAGAGAGAATGGTGGTTTCATTGTAAAAACGGGAACAATATTTGGAAGGTGAGAGAACAGCTTTTATTGAACAGCCAATATTGGTGGGAAAATAAAGTTTTGCGTCCTAATCTCTTTGCCAAATCATTGCAGATAGAACAACAGTGTTGCTGAGGTGCTTCTCTAAATCCAAAAGCAAGTGACTTTTGCTTACCTAATGTCTCTGTGGTACTTAAAAATGTCTTACTGAAATAAAAAGAATTAGTCTATTACAACGCACTAATTTTTTTCTTTTCTCTGCCTGTTTTCTTTCATTTTCTGTAGGCTCTAGCAAAGAAGGCCAGAGATGGAAAATTGTTACCAGAAGAGTACCAGGGAGGATCTTTTAGGTAAAACTCTAGCATAATTTAATACATGCACCATGGGTTCAGAACTGTTTTATCCTCAACTATTTCACTGTCTTCTAATGCATTGCTTTTAAAATCTTGCTCTGTTTAGATTGAAACCCTTTGTGATGGTTCTGAGGGTCAAACCTAGATTGAGTGTCTTGTATCAGGGGGAAACAATTACCCTGCTACAGGTTCACTTCATCTGTACTTGGCCCCGGTGAGGCCACACCTTGAGACCTGTGTTCAGTTTTGGTTCCATCCCCACAAGAAAGACATTGAGGTCCTGGAGTGTGTCCAGAGTAGGGCAGTGGAGCTAGTGAAGGGTCTGGAGCGCAAGTCTTGTGAGGAACAGCTGAAGGAACTAGAATTGTTAAGTCAGGAGGGACCATACCACTCTTCACTCTTTCTGCCTAAAAGGAGTGTAGTTGTAGTGAGGTGTGGGTTGGCCTCTTCTCCCCGGTAGTAACAGGAGGAGAGGAAACGGCCTCAAGTTGCACCAAGGGAAGTTTAGATAGGATGTTAGGAAAAAATTCTTCATGAAATGGATTGTCAAGCATTGTAACAGATTGTCCAGGGAAGAGGTTGAATCATCATCCCTGGAAGTGTTCAAAAAGCAGGTGGATGTGACACTTCAGGACTTGGTGTGTGGTGAACATGGCAGTGGTGCCATTTGATGGTGGGACTGTACCATTTAATCCTCTTTCCACTCTTTGCTGTAACCATAATCAGAAAGGAGGAGATGGTGGGCCAGCTTTCTCCATAGACAACTTGTCACAGAAGAATTCAAGCCTTTCCTAATGTACCACTTGACAGATGGTGACACAGGCAGAAATGTTTTCATGTGATATTTGTCAGACCTAGATGCCCAAATTTTATTGCTTAGTGGATACCAGCAGCCATTGTAACCTGCAGTTGTGATGTTCAGTCTAAAAGACATTTGGCTTGGAACAGAGACAGGCAAAATATATTTAAAGACATTGCTTTGCTGGCTTACTTTCTGGCTTCATTGTGTGCAGTGCAAGAATACATTGCAGTAAAGAAATGAGACTTTTTAAAAGGTGCATAATTTTTAATTGCAAAAATCCCAAACCCTTGAGAGTCTGAGTGTGCTCAACTGAAAACAGTTCAGATCTATTTTTAACTTAATGGGTTTTGCCTTGGAGGAAATTTAAATTATAGCAGTTCTTGTATATAGATTATTTCCTGGAGGTGATATGTAATTTCTGATGTTACTGAAACTCTTTTCTGTTTTATTCAGTATTTCCAATCTGGGCATGTTTGGCATCAGTGATTTCACAGCAGTCATAAACCCTCCTCAGGCCTGCATCCTCGCTGTGGGCCGAGCAAGACCAGCGCTCAAGATTGTGGAAGATGAAGAAGGGAATGAGAAACTTGAGCAGCATCAGCTCATGACAGTGACTCTCTCGAGTGATGGTCGGGTGGTGGATGATGAACTGGCTTCAAAGTTTCTGGAGACCTTGAAAGCCAATATAGAGAATCCAATGCGACTGGCCTTAAATTAAACTCAGTGAAGATTGCTTCCTGTTTTGGCAACATAGATAACTATTATATACTTAGGGTTGTTTTTCTGTATAGAGGAGTAAATAGCTGAAGACGGACAGTTAAAAATATTTAATTTATTAATTAATGTGAAACACTCATGATTTTAGTCTTCTATAATAACCAGGTTTCGTACTGTAAAGCTAAAAGTTAACATACCACGTTTCTTTAAACACATAGTACCAATGGCACATGTTTGCATAGGAGAGTCAATCTCATCTGTAAAAAAAACCTCAATAAAACTTCATGAAATATAAAAGGGAATTATAGAATAATTTGGGTTGCAAGAAACTTAAAGGTTGTCTAGTCCAGCTTCTCCTGCAATGACCAGGGATGCCTTCTGAGCCCCACTCACCCTGACCTTGAATGTTTCCAGAGATAAGGGATCTTCTGCCTCTCTGGGCAACCTGTACTGTCTTTTACCACCCTTGCTGTAAAAATCTTCCTTATATCTAGTTTGAATCTACCTGCTTTCAGTTTAAAACTATCACCCCTTCTCCTATTGCACCAGGCCCTGCTAAAAATTTGTTCCAGTCCTTCTTAAAAGCCTCCTTTAAGAATTGAAAAAAAACAGAACTTAATTGTGCAGTATTCTCAGAGAGGTCCCAGTATGAAAGGTCAAATTTTGCACACTGAATAGTTGCTGATTAATGCTGTTCTTTGCATGGATGGAATGTAGATGTAAGTAGAAAGTGTTTCATCATCAGTGTATATTGAAATGTAACTTGGAGGCTCAAGTGCAGTGGCCTGATCTTTAACAGAATTAGATTGGTACCTTTCTTACATATAAATATGGAACCATATATTGCATGTAAATGTTATGAAATAACTGTGTTTACAGGACCTCATGAGAATATAAATTGTCAATAGAATTATGGGAGTTTGTCTTATTCTGGTTTGTGCAATTGCTTTTTCCTAATGATTTGTAGGAATTAATTATGGCAGCAACTCAACAAGTAAACAGCTACTTGCAAGACAGCCTTTACTTTAAACTGACGTGAGAGTTTTTGATAAATGAGTTTGCTTCTTTAGCTTCTTCTTCTATTCTTCATAAATTTCACAAACTATTAGTTTGACGGGAGAGATTTTTGATTACTAGATATGGTTTACTGTACAGGAATGGACATAGCCATTCTGTATTTCCAAGAGTTTTTTACTGATAAACCATATTAAAATTGGTTCCTGAGGATTATTTTGCAATTTGAAACTATTGACTTCCAATTTTTCCAAAGCTGTTTGTTAACCTCGTATTACTGTGGGGGAAAAAAAAAAAAGGATCAATTTCTATATTGTCTTTAATGTACAAGAAGCTCTCATTATTTGCTGAATCTGCACTGCCCAGGAGATTTTTCAGGCCGATTATAAACCTGGTTTCCTGCTTTTGACGCGTGCTCGTGTTGCTGCAGGGCTGCTGTGTGTTCCGGCAGCCCAGGTGGCGCTCCCGCAGGTGAGGGCTGCACGGCTGCCCTGTGTCGCTGCAGTTCTGCGTGTGCTGCCATCCCTTCTTGCGAGCCAGGGCTTTTCCTGCGCCCTCGGAGCCGCTGGAAGGCGCTGTTGCATGCAAGGATGGGATGGGATGGGATTTGTGTCCGGTCTCACCCGCATGGGTGCTCTCATCCGCTGTGCTGTCCCAGCAGGCAGGGCAGCTTCTGCAGGTTAAATAAACCTTTGGAGCTTCGGAACCGGGCAAGGCTGACACAGGGTTGAATTGCAGTTTCTTTGCACCTGCCTGCTTTGCCAGCATTGTTATTTGAAGCAGATATAATGTGTCAGTCATCAGCCTGTGAAGGAAATGTGTGGAGTTCAGATGGGTGGTAGCAGTCAGATCTCCTTAATTCTGAGGAAATGTACCCTTTGGCAACATCTAGCACTTCAGCAGAAGTAAGACAACAAATATGTGCCCATACAGATTAAATATTCAGTACCTTCTTGATTATTTGGGATAGGAACAATGGGTAAATTGACAGAAAGTGAATAATTGGTAATGGGTGTGCTTGCTTTTGAAGCAAATTTTCCTCAAAGTAAATTTTTTCAGATTAAAAATTTAGCTTTCTCTATTTTATTCTTTCAAATGTCTTCTGACAGCCTGTTGTTTACATACCAAAGCAAGAAATACAATGAAGACATCTATTTTCGTGAATAATTTTTTATAAAACATAAAAATGGAGTATACTAACATGAGCTGGAAATGTGTGCCTTTAAGATACATACTATCTTTGTATCATTTTCCATTGCAGGAGGCATGATTGGGGGAAAAAAAAGCTATTTTGTACTTTGTCATTGTTGCCAAATATTGAATCGTGTGTCACACTTTAATCCCTAATTACAATGTCACAATATTTGACTTTTGGGCATTTTTTTTTCCTGCAATCTACTAAAAATGAAATTTCTGTAATTCCTGCTTGATGCTGTATCCTACACCTCAGGATACAGTTGGCTCTACTGGCTGCCAGGGCCCACTGCTGACTCATATGCAGTGATGTTCCATTCTGTTTGTCCCAAAAATGTTGAAGGCATAGAAAGCAGATTGCTCTAAGCCAGTATAGCAGTTACATCCATAATAGATTAAACAGGGAAAAAACTGATAAGCTGAAAGTATCTTTCAGCATGTTCTTTAGTTAAGCATAAGTTTTGAACTTTAAACTTGGGATTTCTTTCTGTGTAGTCATGCTTGAGTGAATCAGGAGGATGTTCATCGTAGCAGATGTGTAGAAACATGTCCAAGAAACACAGAAACTTAGGATCTGGGTGAAATCACGTGTTGATTGAACTGGGGTGAAAATCACTCACTGGA